>NC_135750.1:15651500-16292000 GCF_041903045.1 Epinephelus lanceolatus | reverse complement strand
CTGTGCGTTTTGTTTGGGGTGTAAGATGTTCATTCAAGGAGTTCTACTTCTTTCACCAGGGATAAATGTAAAATTGTCATTGGTGGGTAAATTGTTGTATTTTTATGGTTGTACTTTAAAAAGAATAGGTCAAATATAATCACAAGGATCATTTACTGGATGACAGACAAAATGTCAAGGCCTTTGTGCATGTCTTTGAATTGAACATCCACAGCTGGGACTATTTTGTTACATCCAGTCACATGATTTGGTTGCATGACAGTGTGCATTTTACGTCAAGAAGCAAATCTGTGCATTATGACTTTTCTGTACTGATGCCACTTAATTACTCTTAATTACTTCTGTGGTTGCAGTTATGTTAAAGGACTTATTGCTGAAGCCACTGATGGTTTTTGGTAGACGCTCATTATTTGGCTTCGTGTGAGGGTCTTGGTTTTAGGATTGGGTCCTTCCAGCTCAGCAAAGAGTTTTCTGTGCTGTTATTATATCAGACATGTTGTATGTAATGAAAATGACTAACCACAGTGGCCATCCTACAGGTTGTAGTTTCCATGCTTTAGAAATAAACTATACTTTGAAATATATAATAGAAAAGGACACTTAATGAAAATCTTCCTGGTTTTACACAGCACTCAGCATTACCAGCCAAATCTCAGTACAGTGTAATAGATAGAGGAAGAAGAGCTCAATCCAGCTCTTTGACCCCAGCATCTCATTCTTGCCTGCCTCAGAATGGCTACACGCCACTCCACATCGCTGCCAAAAAGAACCAAATGGACATTGGGACCACACTGCTGGAGTACGGCGCCGACACCAACGCAGTGACGCGGCAGGGCATCAGCCCCATTCACCTGGCAGCGCAGGAGGGCAACGTGGACCTGGTGTCACTGCTGCTGGCTAAGAACGCTAACGTCAACGTGTGCAATAAGGTGAAATCAGTGGCGCAGTTACAGTATGTTACCAGCTGACACAAACACCTGACTTGTAACCCCTGCTCGTATCACCTTAACTTCCATTTTCGGTATGTAGATAAAGATAAAGACACCAACCACTAGTTTCCAGCATCCTGCTTCCTGAGAGCAGGTTTCAGTCTTGTTATGTGCTCCGACTGTAACAAATTTAGTTGTGTGTTCACAAGTGTCTCTTTGTGTTCTTTCCTCATATACAGAGCGGACTTACACCACTCCATTTAGCAGCTCAGGAGGACAAGGTCAATGTTGCAGAAGTCCTTCTCAACCACGGGGCTGATGTCAGCCCACAAACAAAGGTACAGCTTCACATACAACACACACACGCATGCACTGCAAACACACAATCAGATAAAGGTCTTTAAATCTTTTTGTCTTTATGTTTTTCTCTCTATTTAAAGTGGATTTTTCTGTTGTAGTTTTAGAGCATTCATGGCCACAGAAAAATATGCTCACACACCCTGTTTGGCACGCACACACACACACACGCACACACACACACACACACATTTTTCCGCAATCATCTCAGGTGCTACATAAATAAAGGATTGATACCTGAGTGGAAGGTGTTCATGTCTTTACGGATGCGCCGCACACTGCAGCAAATACACACACACACAGATGCACATGAGAGGGAGCATGCTCTAATATTCAGTCACACTCGGTCACTTACATTCACTTACACACACACACACTCAGGCCTCATAACAGGCTGCTCACGTTCACTGAGACAAACCTGCAGTCGCTGAAGGTTGGAGTAACACAAGGTTATGTAGTGTGTGTGTGTGTGTGTGTGTGTGTATTTGTGCTGACAGGACAGTTGTTTACAGCAAATAGGTTATTCACTCACTGATCTCCTCTATTACCATTATGCACTGTGCTCATAATTCAACAAAGACATGAAATATGATGCAGTTTTTATTTACTATCAGAGAGAACATGCTAAGGAGTAGAGGCAAATTAAATGCTCTCAGTAACTCTTTTAATTAATGTTATTTCACTTTAAATGAACAGCCGGTGCTTTCAGAGACTGTGATGTAATGAGATGAGGCCACCAGTCAGCATACGCAACCATATTTTCCTCCTCTTTTCATCTCCTCGCCCTTTCATGTCCGTGTCTCTTCCTCATGCAGATGGGTTACACTCCATTGCACGTGGCTTGTCACTATGGCAACGCAAAGATGGCAAACTTCCTGCTGCAGAACCACGCCAGAATCAACGGCAAAACCAAGGTAGTAAAGCAAATGTTCAACCGCTACTGTTTTTTTATGTAGATCTTCATTTACATCCAGTATCATACAATTTTAATATTTCCTTTTTCCCCGACTGTGTTTGTGTGTCTCTGTCTAGAACGGGTACACTCCTCTACACCAGGCAGCTCAGCAGGGCCACACCCACATCATCAACCTGCTGCTTCAGCACGGGGCCTCCGCCAACGAGCTCACTGTGGTCAGTGCACAAACACAACACGCGCACACACTCCATCAGAGCTGAAGCGTGATGAAATACTGAATGCTCTTTTGTGTTTTTTTTTTCCCTGCGTCTCCTGTGAATAACTTCCTGTTGCTCTGTCACTGGTCAGAATGGGAACACTGCCCTATCTATCGCCCGTCGTCTTGGATACATCTCTGTGGTGGACACTCTGAGGCCCGTGACGGATGAAAACCTGAACACCATGGTGAGACACTGTCCTCCTGTCTATGGGATCTCATTTGGTTAAATGAACACAATGTCTTTCACATCACAAACGAAATTCAAGCTAGTTTAGGTCTTTTTTAAGTTTGAAATGGGTGAATACAAGAGCCAAACCGATACAATAAAAGCAGGTGACATTTAGTGAATCAGCATGCTTATCACTGAAAAGCTCTTGTTCATCTTTAAGAGGTTTTTTAGTACCCAGACCAAATGAGACCGTGTGAAATTTTGGCATTCAGCATCATTGATTTTGTGTTTCAGCACATTAGCAAATCTCAAATACTTTGCTTCATTTACTCATTTTCATGGTATTAAAGTAGTAAAGTTTTTAAAATTGATTTCCTACTTTCGATGGAGCAATCCACCTTTATTTGTTTATTGAATTGAAACTAGCTCTAAAAAGTTAGCATCTTCAGCAACCACCAAAAAGTATTGCATTCACGACCTTCAAGGCAAGTAATGACTAAAAACCTGGACAATGTTTTTTGTGTGTAACTGATAGAACAAAATAGAATAGAAAAATAGGAAACACTTTATTGTCTACTTTTAGCATGCAAAGGACAGAAATTAAGATATCTCAAGTAGTTGTTGCTACTGGACTAAAATATCCTCCTGAGACTCTGCATCCTGACATGAGGACATCACATTTTGGGTTTACTTGACCTTATACTTCATTCTACTTAACTCAGACCTGTTGTCCTCATTCATGGACACTTTTTTTAAGAGCACAATATACTAATTCATGTAAAACAAGATGGTTGCAACTTGTTTATTCATGATTGATAATCTTTATAGTTTGATAAGGCAACAAATTTGACCAATTTTAGCAACAGTGACAAGCTAAGACACTGTTAATTAAGAAGTACTAGGGCATGGGGACTTTATTATCGTCTTGTTTGAGGACATTGGGATTTTATTGTTGTCTCGTTTGAGGACACTGGGACTTTATTATTGTTGACTATGTTTAGTTTTTTATCCTTATCAGGTCCTACTGATCCCAAATAGCTAGAAGAAATCAGAAATGCATACCAAACAAAAGTTCAGGTCTCAGGAGGGTATGTAAAACCACTAGTGTTTTTCATTGAGCAGCTGTGTTGAACTGAATTGTGCAACCGACTCCTCTCCCAAATCAACACTTAGCTGGTCAGCCAGCAGCATACTGTAAGAAGAGTCAGTGTGTGAATCCTGCGAATCAGCCAGCAAGTCAGTCAGTCAGTCAGTCAGTCAGTCACGCTGTGTCACGTGTGCAGTTGTCCTGATTAAGAGAGAGAGAGAGGGCTTAGATTGGAGCTTAAGGTTCCTCCTCAAATAGCCCAGGTCACTACCAGCGATCTGGTCCTCACACGTGTGTGGGGGGAGGAGCGGTGAGAGAGAAGGGGGAGAAAGTGGGAAAGAAAAAGAGAGAGGCATTGGGATGATGGAGCAGTGACAGGAAGTCAGTGGAGGGGGCAGTAAATGGAGAGACGGACAAAGAGGTGACTTAGGATCCTGCGCAATCAGCAGCAAAGTGTATTAGATATAACTGTCTGTGTGTACAGTGAAGTAACCTAAAGATCAAGGTCGCTCAGTGACACCTCAGTGGAATTGATGTATTATTCACTGCGCACAGGCCTCTGCTGTTGTTTGATGTCTCCATTGAACCTATATCTGCAGCCTGTGGGGCATTTGCTGGTCAGATAAATGGCCTTCAGACATACAGTGGCATTACTTCTTACTGTGACAGGGGCCACGGCTAAGAGTCAGTTCAATGTCCATATTAGGAAACACATGTGAAGGTCACACTTTAGCTGGAATGTAAATGCTGAGCTCGTCATTAACCTAGCACAGTTGTCTCCAAAATATTTAGTTTCAGGTGAAATAACATTTTCAAAATGCTTGTGAGTATTGGCAGTGAACCTAAATGATCATTTGGTATTTTATGGTAATAGTCTTTTAAAAATCTACTACAGATTGTATCTTATATTTTCCACTGGAACTGGTTTAAAGGGACAGTTCACCCCAAAACCAAAAACATATTTTTCCTCTTACCTGTAGTGCTATTTATCAGTCTAGATTGTTTTGGTGTGGGTTGCCGAGTGTTGGAGATATCGGCTGTAGAAATGTCTGCCATCTTGGATAAATGGAACTAGATGGCACTCGGCTTGTGGTGCTCAAAGCGCCAAAAAATTACATTTGAAAAACTCAACAACAATGTCTCTTTTCAAAAATCATGACCTGGTTATTCAAGATAATCCACAGACCTTATTGTAGGAACTTTTTATAGGATTTATTTTCTTTCTACTGAAATACACCTGCCAATCATATCACCACGCAGAAGGAAGCGTGCATCTACTAGCTAGGGCTGCCCCCTAATAGTCGAATGTAGTCGAATAGTCAAATGTAAGTCAACCAGGAAGGTCATTAGTTGGCAAGATTTCATGGTTGCTTTAGGCCTGTTTCCACCGCAGGAACTTCGGGGTAATTTTACAGGGCTGGGGCCCTTAGCTCGTTCATAGCTTCCACCGCCATGTAAACGAAGAGACATGCCAGAAACCCAGCAACCACCTTAGCTCCTTCCATGTTGATTATCGTCTTTCTTATGTCTGCTTTCTTCTTCTTACTTCTGCTTCGTACTACTGCTTCTTCTTCTTTGTTGTTCTTCTTTGTTTGTTTCTGTGCCGTGTCACCCCGGTTAAAATGGTTGTGCAACTATTACGTCACATCCAGAGCCTGGTAACTTTACAGGAACCTTCCTCCTACTCCGCTGCACAGTGGAGACAAGGCAGTTGAGAGGGCCGAGCGAGAGGACGTTCCTGTAAAGTTCCTGCCCCCCAAATAGTATCAGGAACTTCTTCAGTGGAAATGGGCCTTTTGTCACAAAAAAAAACATGGCGTATCATCTGAAACATGGAAGTAGCTACATGCCCATTAGCCACTTAGCACAATCATTACTGCTTTGCCGACAGCGTCATTAACAGGCGGCTCGCTCAGTGTGTGACGTGCACTTGTAGATAAAATATAGGCCTATATTAATGAAGGTTCATTAGTACGGTTTTGTATTTCTCTGTAATGTAGCACAGTGTTAACAATGTTACTGATACTATTCTTTCTTACACCTTCAACTCAAACCATTGTGTTGCCTCGCCCAAAATATCATTTAATGATTAGATTAATATCGTAAACATGCAGGTGACTAGTCGACTAATGGCCATAAATGATGACTATTGGTCGACTAGCGGGCAGCCCTACTACTAGCTCGCCTAGCACCACTGAGCTAGCACAAGCCTCTCTTCAGTGAATAGATGCACACTTCCTTCTGCGCTGTGACGCAGTTGGACAGCTAAAACAAAAAATATGTATTTTGATTTTGGGGTGAAATCTCTCTTAAAAGTTTAAGTGCTTTTTGCAGACTTAAGATTTCTTCAATAAAGTAATGTTGATTTGACAAAGCTGAGTTTTTCAGTCCATATTTTTTCCCACATATACAGAGTGCATCAGAAAAACACAAAATCAACGTCCCAGAGACCATGAACGAGTTCCTCGACATGTCAGACGATGAAGGTATGTGACAAATTTTTTCTTCATTCTCCTCATTATCAGCCTTTAAGTACTAAAATTAAATTAATTGATACTTGCAAACAGTTGCTGTGACTTGATTTTGATATGTAATATAATATAATACACTGCATGAATTCCATACACTTGTGATTGTGTGCCACGTGATGTCATTTTCATTAAGATGTGCATGTTTCACTGTATGTGTATCCACATCACACAGTCCGGGCCAATGTGCCAGAAACTCTCAATGAGGAGTCTTTTTCAGATGTTGAAGAAGGTATTTGTCACCAGTTTGCCTCCGCCGTTCTGTTTCCTGTTTGTCTGTTTCCCTTTTATAACATAACACACTTCAGCACTACTCACCTGTCTTGTTGAGGAGCTAACCGTCAAGCCTTTGCTCTGCTGCTTTTCAGCTTTGCAGTTCATTTTCAATAGAAAGTCTCCAGGCAAAAGCAGAATGCACTCACACACACACTTACGCAGAATGCTGTGGTCATGGATTTTAGTTGTTATGCACTATAAGGCACTGTGAGGACTGTTAATGTAAAGTTATTTCAGCCAGTAAGAGGGCCAGACATCTCAGATATGCTGTTTTCTTTTGTTTCATTTACTGTAATTCTCAAGAATAAAATGTCACCTATTTCAATACATAGATTTTTGAGCCTTAGATCTGGTCTTGGTTTTCTGACAGCTTTCAGTGTCCTGTTTCTGTTCCCAAACTGACACTGCTGATGCTATTTTCTCTCCAACTTAAAAACACATTTGTTATTTTTAACTACTTGCACACCATAAGTCTCACACTGCATGATTCTCCTCATCAGAGACACTTTTTGAAGTGTCATCCTAACTTGCAGTCTCTTTGAAGGAGTCGCTGCGAGGAAGTGAAAACAGGGTCAATGTGACTCGCTTTATAATCCAGATGACAGACTGTGAAAAGGCCTGCATACATTCAGTGAAATAACCGTGTCATACTATATGTAAACCTCGTTAAATTACATAACATTAATAATATCACATGCTGCAGAGCCGGAGAGCACCACCAGGTTTATGGAACAAGTCACATTGTTGCCGGCTTCAGCCTTTGTGCCGTTTGTTTTGGAACCACAGAGCCAGCAGGCCTGTAAAATTGATGAGCTTGTTCATGGGCTGTTGCTTAGTGGACAGTCAGGGGGGGTGTGGAGTTTCTATGTCAGGTGATACAGCTAGACTCAACAAGTTACGCGCGCACACACACATATCAGGTGATAAAGGATGAGTTTTTGCACTGTAGCTGCACGATGAAGATCCTCATTGGCATATCTATGATTCAGTGTGTTATCACTACACACAGGAATTATAAATAAAAGTATCCATGGCCTCATGTGCTCCACATAAACTGTTTATACTGCGTGCATAATTCATCGCATTGTGCTCGTACAGCGCAGCCTTGGTGTTCACTTTACTCAACAGAAAGCAGCTACGGTTAGCATTCAGGCCTGCACTCCTTCATCTTTGCTGCTGTGTGTGTGTGTGTGTGTGTGTGTGTGTGTGTGTGTGAGTGAGTGTGTGAGTGAAGGAAGGAGCTAGAGGAAGTTAAGAGTTTCCACATCTCTGTTTAATCCTATATGGGGGAAGCCGATCCTGTTAAGCTGCAGGTGTGAGGGACACTCCTGGTATCCGGCTGTTGTGTGTGCGTGCCACCTGCCTGTGCAATCACACGCTCATTTCATGCTTTCTATAGCCTACTATCACCACTAATTGTGCCATCTTTAAAGAGCCACTTAACTCCTTGTTGTGCGCTGCTGTCATCACTGTGGAGTGTTTCCATAATCCCCTGCTCTGGTCTTAGAGGATTTTCTTACCATAGCTGGTGTCATGCGTACTAAAGGTCTTTAACTGTCAAACACCTCTTGTGTAATTGTTCTAAATTTTCTTATTCTTGTGCAAGTTTTATTCCTTGGGTGCAACATGCAGAAGGAAGAGAAATATTGCTTAAGAGTTTTTTAAAAAAGTGGCAGAATGATGGTGGTTATTGCATCATTATTTGAGCCCCACTCTGAGTTTGACATGCAGCCATAGAGGAAGAAAAGACAGGAGGAGTGTTCTGTGAGTTTTCCTCCGTCACTGTCTCCTCCACTGAGGTTCCCAGGCATTTGCTCGGACGACCTGTCAGCTGACTGTGCTCTCCACACAGCGGTAAACACTGAGTGCGGCCCCTGTTGCTGGCTCTCCTCAGCCGGACTTTGTTGGTGGATGCTGTTGAGCCAAAGCGCGCACGGAGACTTTCTCTCTTTAAATCCAATGAGATGATCTTCTTTTGAGCCGCCTGCGGGAGAATTAACCCCGGTGTGGCCGCCAGTGGCAGATGGCTTGAACTTGTACTCTTTGCAGCCCGGTAAAGTCCGCTTTTTTGCAGCGAGAAGACGCAAAACTTACAAGAGTTTAGTCTTTTGCGGAGGATAGGGCGGCGGAAATGTGCGCACCAGCCACAAACGCGCAACTTGGTGTGAGTGGAGTTAAGTGCGTGGGGTGAGGAGAGGGCAACATTTTCCATCAGCTTCACAGGCGCTGAATGGACTACTTGGTAGTCTTCACCTCTCACTGGATTTACTTTTCATCCTGGGGACGTTTTGCGGAGCTTTAGAAAAATAGAATAACTGAGGAAATAAAGAAGAGTTTTGATCAATATGGCTGCGCTGGACAAAGGTAAGTCGTTAGAGCATCAGAGGAAGTTTTAATGGCCGGTGTTTGAAGAAGGGAAAAACACACAGAGGATCGATGGACAGACAGAAAGAAAGAGGGAGCGTGATGTGAAAGGCATTATTATTTTTCTATTTTATTGGGTGGAAGCGATGGATGGCAATTTTCTCAGGCTTTTGGCCTCTGTGGATATTTATTATCCCTTTATTTATTTATTTATTACTTGTGCTGTTAGAGAGAGGGACAAAGAGAGACAGTATTTGATGCTGCAACTTTGCAATTCAAGAAGATGTAAACTATACAGCAGCAGCAGGAGGAGGTGTGTGTGTGTGGTAGGGTGGGTGTGTGTGGGTTGATGTGATATGTGGGATGTTGGGTATGTGTGTTGGTGGGGTATCAGAGCTTGAATGGGACGGTGATACATTATTACAGCAGCCAATTGTTTCCCAGTTGCGTCAAGTCAGACAGAAACAACGGGAAAAGAACAGGAAGTTAGGTGGTCATCTTGACCATCAAAATAAAAGTGTGCATAAAAATAGAGCAATGTTTTTGATTTCTAAATCTAATGTTATAATAATGATAATAATTTTTATCTATAGAGCGCTTTTCATGGTATTTAAAGGCCCTTTATATTAGTCAACGATCATTATGTCTTGTGTTAGTTTTCTTTTATATATATATATATATATATATATATACATATATATATATTATAGATTTTTTAGATTTATTAATTTATAAGGAGCTGCAGTCCCTTGGCAAGATGTTTTGAAACCAATAAAAGGATAACTAAAGTGGTACCAAACTGTATTATTCTGTGCTTTACAGTAAAGGTGCACTGAAGGCTCCAGACAGAAGTTTTGCTTTAGTATTCTCCAGTGTCACTGTGTAAAAAATAGCCTAAACTAAATGTGCAGAAAGTTTCTTCAGCAATTAATGTCACAGTGTATTTTTGTAACTGGATACATACGCAAGTTGTCCCTATGCATCATGTTCACGGCAGTCTCCCCACACTGCTTGAGAGTAATTTTGGGACCAGAAAATGATAAGCAGTGGGAAATTATTTACAGCAGGGGTTAAACTCATTTTAGTTCATGGGCCCGTACAGCCCAATTTGACCTCTCAAGTGGGCCGGAGGAATAAAACCACTGCATAATAATCCACTGCATAACAACCCCTTTAACATTTTTTAGTGTAAAGAAAATAATTCCAAAAACATGGTTCTGTTTACAAAACAGATGATTAACAGCCTGTGATATCCTTAGAAAAATTATGTGCAAATTCAACAGTATGTCCCAGTTTGTCCACATTCAGTCAGTCTACTACTCACTTTAATTACATATGCATTTTTTCACAATTTCCCACTTAAGTTGAAGCTGTTGAAGAAGCGGGTGAAGTCATCCGCTGCCTTACAAACCATTTACAATCTGAAGTTTCAGCAGCAGGGCTCCACTAATATTGTTTTAAGATAGAAGTCTACAGACTCTTTTATACTGAAGCTGCTGGTTGACAATAATTTGCTTTAAGCATGGCCACAGAAAGTATTCATTTTTATTTAAATCTCTCCTGTAACCTCTTAGCCGTCACATGTACATCAATATTAGATGTGCAAGTCAACTAGAGGGCCATGTTAACAAAATTTTTCAACAATAAATAATAATGTTTCAAGCCTAGATTAATTTAGAAGCATTTTGCTGCACATAGCAATTGCATATTATTTTTATAGCCTTAGATATCTGTTGTGCTCAGTAGAAGTTGCAACACACAAGTTGGTCATTCATGCAATAAGGCACCGCACCCAGGATGTAAATCATTGTACATGAGGCCATATTAAATCAGAAAACCCTAAAGGAAGCGCATCAGTGTAACTATATGACCACAATATTTGCCTAAATTAAACTTCTAGGGGAATATGTAGTGCGCATGTTGCTGTTAGGAAGTTGATTTGGTCACATGGCTCCATTAGGGAATGGTTTTAAAACTAAAACCCTTTCACTGCTGGTTTTATTTTGAAATCTGACACCGGAAACGCGTATTTCCAGTATGATCTAACTTGACGCTGGTGCTGGTGTCTGATCGGAGTGCGGCAGTATTGAAGGCAGGGGGAGGGGCTGCGGTGAAGGAGCAGAGTGTTGCAGGCAGGACAGAGCCGGACATGAGGGAGAAGGGGAAACACTGTAGCCGCTCCGCCGGCTTCATTGACCGGCGCGTCATCGTTCACCGGTCCGCCGATCGAGGTGCGGTGCGGTTGTGCGCTCTCTGCTTATTTCTCTGCTTATTGTGCGCAGGCTTTGGTCGCTGTTGAGCCCTCTGCTGCGCTCCGTGTGTGAGTGATGTGAAGCTGCGTTTGGTTTTACAGGAGAGCTCCAGATATACCGCAAAGTGGCTTTGCTGCTGCCTCTGATGGCATTTAATATTCTCCAGAAATATTCATGTCTAACCTCTGAGGCAGTCCAGCATCGGTGCTGCTCAGCTCAGTGTCCCAGCTTCATGTTGTTGTTGTTGTGTCACAGTTAAATGCATAGACAAAGTTGCAGTGCGCTATGCAGTTGCAGGGAGGTACGTGGGGTTTAACGACAGTGTTGATAAATTATCCAAGGCCTCCTCTAAGTACCATAATCAAATAAGTGAGGGACTGATGTCGGCAGTGAGGGCTTGTTTTTCTTCCTGAGGTGCCGCATCGCCTCTCTGTGCCCCGGATTGGCTCCTGGAGTTAACAGGAGGATTTTATGATTTCATCCCCCCCACCAGGTGAGGATGCGATGACCGGGGACACAGACAAATACCTGCGGCCTCAGGACCTCAAAGAGCTGGGGGACGACTCCCTCCCTCAGGAGGGTTACATGGGTTTTAGCATTGGAGCCCGCTCCGCCAGGTAAGCACCTGTCATTTATACTATAAAAAAACACTCATGTATTCTGGTGCAGTGCTGACAACTAGTGTCCAACTTGTCCTGAGAATATTACAGCTATATTATGTTTATATTGGCTAGATTTATAGTTGCTGTTGATGTTGTGGTTGTTTACACACATATGATGCCACCTGATGTGACTATAGTGTCATTGACATCATATAATATTCAGCTCCTCCAACACACACACACACACACACACACACATACACATACATATACCAGACACAAACACACACACTGACACACACACACAAACAGAATAATGGAAATCACTGGAGAAAGCAGCTGGAAAGTTGCCACCCAATGATTCAACCTGACAAAATGATTCAGCATTTTGTGTGGCCTCATTCAAACCCAGGCAAAGATTACAACCGACCCATAGTGTAACACAAGAGATATAAGCTGTACCTTTGAACTGCGATGCCTTTGATACTCTCTGTGAACAGCTGCGCATCAGGATTAGCCACGGGCCAAACTAACTACAGTTTCACATAGTGGACAAAGTATGTAGTGGAAAACTGGCAGGCTCCAGTGAAAACACATCAGCAGCACACGGGACAAGTGTTGTGCAGCCCCCAGAGTGTATTGTAGCCTCGCTGACAGATGGCAGATGTACTGTGATGGTTGGATTGATAAAAACAACAACACTGACTGTGACAGGAAGGTGCTGCCATCAGCGGGTCGCAGCAAACAAGGGAAACGTTGAATTGAATGGAAAAAATCCACGTAAACAAAGTTGTTTGATGAGGCTCATGGGTCATTTACTGGAAAGAGTTTTGACCTGAATTAGGTGAATTGTTGTTAGTTTAAAGGAATACTTCACCCACAAAATAATTTTTTGTGTGTGTCAGCTACTCATCCTGTGTTACATTGAATATGTGAAGAAAACTTTGTTTTTCTCTTATGCTTCCATGATGAATGAAGAATCAAAAAACAGAGATAATTACTCATGAATTGAAGTCATAGGGGGCCAGGTTTAACACCAGCAAAACTACATCAGAACATCTGTTTACAAACTCTCACACAACTCATGCTGTACAAACCAAGTGTCATTTATCAAGTCGCATGCTCAGTACTTCACGAGCTCATGTATTTTCCGCTAAAACCTTACACTTTAAAAACACTTATCCACTTGAGCAGCATGCATGAGCTAAAACATGTTTGAACTCTGCTCAAGCGTTCCATTGAGCATAGTTTAGTTTAGTTTTTGGCCAGACGCTGAATTCGTCTGTGCTTGAGAATGTTTATACGGATATAATGTTTTAGTGAAAAATGCCTGTTTGGGAAGTACTGAGCTGACGACTGGATAAACAAGACTTGAATTATGCTGCACAAGTTGTGTGAGAGTTTGTAAACAGAAGTTTTGATATAACCCCCTTTTACAGCAATTTACTCCAGATTTTTTTCAGTTTTTGGATTCTTCGTTCACTGAAAAGGCGTGCAAGAAAAACATGTCTGAATTCACTGTAACATGGAGTGAGTTATTGATGTATAAATAAACATTTTGTGGGCAAAATGTTCCTTTAAAATATCAAATCATAATAATTAAAAGAGACTGGTGACCACGTTTGAGGGTTTGAAGCTCAAACTGCTGTTTGTTTACTAGTGTTAACAGTTTATTAGTATGCCTAGAATAAAAAGTGTGCGACAGATTCGTTTTTAATGTCTCCAATCTGCTACAATTATAGCTACAAGTACTAAATCTGCTGCTTTTCTGTTATTGCATGTGAAGTAGAAGCTGAAATAGATTTGAAATTGTTGCAGTGTCTCTTTGAAGGGATGTGAATGTAATGCTGTGATTTATTGATCAATGAATGTATGATGCTGAGCAAGTTCTTTACTTTTCCTTACCTTTCTGTTTATGACATCGACATTGCATGGTTTGCTTTTTGACTGGGCTGCACACACACAAACACACACACACGCAAAAAAAAAAACAACAACTAAAAGAGCTTGTGCCTAAGTCGTAGTGTACAACCACGCACAGCATCAATGTCATATGGAGGGGAAAAAAAGAAAGCCACATCATGCTTGAATGTCTTCAAAATGCTTTGCTTTTCACTCTTCTATTTTGTTCTTTTCCTTGTTTTCCTGCACCGTGTCCCTCATTCTAGCCCTAGACTCAGGTAAGAAAAGAGTAGTTGTAGTCATAGTAGTAGTAGGCAACATTAGCTGTGAATGGTGTCCCCCCCACCCCCCAAATTACTGTTTAACCCCGACCCTACACCTGTAAAACCGCTAACCCAAACCGTAAGTCATCCATCGTACATTGATGTCATCCAGTGTTGCTGTTCTTCTGTTTGTGGTAACAGATGTGTCACTTTGTCGCTGTTGTATTTGAGATCGTCGCTTCATTCACCATATTTTCTCATCCGTCTTCACTACATCATCACATCCACCAAATAAATGTTTTTTTTATACAGGTGTGGAAAAGAGGCAATCTTGCTGGAAATGATAAAATAAAAGCCACACTTTTCTTCAGTTTAAGTTGTGTGGACTAATCCTGTAACTTGATGTGGCACGTCCTTAAGTGGCACTTTATTTATATTTTTGTGGTGCCACAGAGTGTAACTTCCAGGGATCAAACACATCAGTTTATTAATTATCCGCCCCTTTTTGTCCCCTCAATTTACATATCAGTAATTGGAGATTTCTTCAGGATCTTTCTGGATGTTAAATCCATGGTTTGCAGAGATGGAAACCTTACGGCTGAAGATCTCTCTGGAATTTTAGCCCAGCATTTAGACATCATCGAGGACAAGCACTCGCATACACAGATGCATTCACGCACAGACACTCACAATGCCTCAAACAATTGTCTCTTTGAGTCCGCACAGATGCCTTCGTCAAAACACAGGTCCATTAGTATACATGGAGATGCCACACAGATAGAAAACAAGTCATTTGGAAAATGAGAAGTGGAGTTTACAGCAAGGCAGACTGATTGATCAACAGTAACGTGAATGGGTGTGGGGAGAGGAAGGAAGGCGACGGAGAAGGATGGGGTTTGAGGAAAGCAGCAAGATAGCAGCACGACTCTGAAATAGAGATAGCAGAGACAGGAAGAGATGATGGGGCAGCATTATTAAGATGAAGTGCTGGTAGGTGGCATGACGTGCAGAAATAGACAGACAATAAAGAGGACACCCGAGATAATGAGTGAGAAGGGAGGAAACACTGAAGGAAATGGAAGAGCATGGGTGTTTAGGGCGGAGAGGGGAGGATGGACAGAATGAGAAAGAGGAGGAAGCTGTGAAGAACAAACAGGGTCCGGTTGAGAGCATGGGGGGGATGGGGGTGTAGCGCGCCGCGGTGCTGCCATGCCAGCGAGTCCATTCAGGCCGTACAGAGTTGCTTGGTAACTTCGATGGTGGGGTAGGCAGGCTGTGCTGAATAAAGGGCTTCTCTCTGTGCTGAATAGGGTGCCCACTCAAACACGCTGAGCTCTGCATTTTCTCCCCCCCAGCTCACCCGTTCTCCCCCCTCCGCACTCACACAGGACACATCAGTACACATGTACAGTATGCACTTGGAAAAAAATAAGGCACAGAGTTGTCAGTGTAATCCAGGGATTGTGTCATTTTTTCGAGCCCCTTCAACTCCCGTCATATATGTCTTTACAAGTGCGCAAAATTTAAATGACTGCACACTCACACAGACATTTCGTCTCCTCTGCGCCGATCAAATCCCTGTAGCAAAGACAAAAAAACAACCTGAAAGGAGTCTACAGCGCCGCATCGAGCCTGAGAGGCTGCAAAAATAGGCACACGTCACCACACACACGGCCATAAAACAGCTTCCCTTTTGTATTTTGCTGCTCAGAAACAGGTCTAGGTCAGCTGCTAATCTTAGAATAAAGCAATGTCACTCTTCTAGCTTGAGACGGATTTAACTGTTTGAAACACTTAAATTTCTTTTTACTTGACTGCACAGAAACTTGTCAGCCAGGCGCATACACGTACACTCCACTAATCTCTCATGTCTCATCATTTAGACACTCGCAGTTACATCCATGTCCGTGATACACACTCTCATATAGAGACGATCGCAGCAGCCGTCTGTGTCTTCTTTCAGCCTGTTCCTCTTTCCCTCTATCTCTTAATGCAAACACACTGACCTCACTCACATTTCCATCTCTGAATAACCTGCTGCAGTATCTTTTCCTCGTTCAACTGCGGGCTCCTCAGCCTCTCTGTCTCTATCTTCCACTTTTAGCTTTTGGACTCTCTCCGTCCAGTCAGTTAAAAAAAAAAAACAAGTTCCCTGGAGGTTGCATGTAATAATGGATTCCTTGCTTTTTGTTTTATGTCGTGTTCCCCTGCTCGTCACTTGTTGTTGCCCACGGCGCCACGTTGTGTGGTAACATGTAGCCTCCGCTCCTTCAGTTCGGATAGGTCCAACACTCTCAACCGGAGCTCCTTCGCACGAGACAGTATGATGATCGAGGAGATTCTGGCGCCCACGAAGGACACGGTAAGATCTGTTTCTTGTCTTTGATGCCCCTTTTTCTCCCAGTATACCCCCTCTATACCTGACCACATACCTCACTTTGATGTCTCTTCTCCCTTATTTTCTCTTACACCGTCTTTCTGTCAGGGGCCTGGTGAATAAACCCAGGCTGGGTAGACTTGAGGCAGGGAGCAGGGTAGCTTTCCTTGTCTTGCACAAAGGTCATAACAGAAGCAGTGTTGATGCCGTGCTTTCTTTTGCCAAAGTGCTGAGGGAGAGTGTATAGCACCTTGACGAAGAGTTTATTCAAACCTAAGGGCTTTGAGAGGCCTCCTCCGCCCCCCGCCCCCTTTGCTTTCCCACAGAAAAAACGCAGTGCTCTGCAGAGCTCGTCTAGCCTGTCCAACGCTTGTTTTGGTGGGCAGGAGCAAAAGCAGAAATTGTAAGCTCTTATTATAAACAGTATTAGTAATATAACCTATAAGTTCAGTGGCAACATTGCCCGAGATCTCAAACTGTGCTTGGCCGAAAATATGCACTCACGCCAACTTAATTCTTTTACGAAATAAGCAAATGTTTCAGACGTCCGAAGAGCTTCCTATTAAATTGGTATTCTATCAAAATGAAAATATACATGAGGTTTAAATCTTGTTTTTCCTCAGCGGTGGTCCATCTCAGTGCCATCACACTATAATCTGCTCCATATGGTCGAAGTTTCAGTTATTCAGGGTTTGTTTGAGTTTAATACCTAAATCGTAGGGCCGTCTCATCTTCACAAAGATAGGATCATGTTTTCTCTGATGGAAATCGAATCCTTTAGTGAAACAAAGCACCGTAAACTCACATGTCTAGATCGCACAGTTGCCCTCCGTGTGACTTCTGAACTGTCTCTCTTCTCCCCCAAGCTTCAGAGTGTCTGTAAAGACATTTCCTACTTGGTTGACCCGCTCAATAAGGTATAAAGAGTTCATGGATGTCTGACTCATTCGTCAAGTTCTGTTATTTTCCAGTCGCTGTGGTTCGTCTGTCATCACTCTGTCTTGAGTTTTGTGTATTTGTTTGTTTTGGGTCCGTGCCATTCTCATCTCACTCATTAGTGCGGGTCTGTGTCTGGTGAATGGTCGTTCCCATGCTACTCTCAGTGCACACCAGTTCCCATGATTTGCTGTTTACATACATAATTATTAAGGCTGGTTTTTGGTTTCTGGTTTTTCAAGCATCATGATTGCCTCACCAGTTTTGTACATTTCAGTGTAGAGCTTTTTTTTTTCAACTTTTTGTCCCGATTGTGATGAGACTGTAGATAGTGGTGACAAATTTTGTCAAAATATGAGTAGAACTGCAACGATTAATCCATTAGTTGTCAACCATTAAATAAATCACCTACTAATTTGAATAATTTTTGTAACCAGATTTTATTCAGCAATTAGCGTATTTGATAATACAGTGGCACAGTGGCGTGTTTTTCATTTTAAACTGAAATATTAACCCTTTTACCCCCCAACAATCCCCTCCCAGCTCAACAGAGCAAAGTAATGATAAATGAATAAATAAATAAAAATGATTGTATAACATACATAGACACAAAGTGAATGTGCAACTAATTTAAAATAGATAGATAAAGAAATAAATGAAAAAATACATAATATTAATAAAATAAAAATCAGCTAAACATCAGGTAATACTTAAGATCAACACGCTAACCTAACCTTGTCTGCAGCCTATAATATCACAATCTAAAATATATGTACCCACACTGTTACATCTCCACACATAGTTGTCGACACAATAAATGCACTCAAAAAAATCAACACTTAACCTTTCTCCGATCATACTTTGAGGTCGAAGTGGGAGATAAGAGGCTGCATGTGTTTGTAAAACTTCTCAGCCGAGCCACAGATTTGATCTTTTGATCACAAAATTGGATCTTTTCCAGTTTCAGAAGTGACATTAAATCCCGCAGCCTACATATTTGTGAGGGGTGAGCAATTTTTCCGAAAGAGGGGGCTTCAACGGCAAGCTCGTAAACAGGCAAAAGAAATTACAGTTCTTTGTTTAGCAGTTATTCTAACACCCTCCCCAAGGATACCAAAGATGGCACGCTGAGGCGATGAGTCCAGTATCTTTGATATAACATCAAAAAAGAGGGCATGACCAGAACATGAGTCAAGTTTCTGGTGCCTGAGGTTTGGATAGATACATCTTCGATAATCTAACTTTGCTAAAATTGATCCTGTGAAGAACTTTGAAGTGAATGAGACTAAGCCTTGCACAAGAGGAGGATAAATTTAATTGTCAATGTAATTCTGGGTTTTGGGAAACACTGATTGGCATTTTTCACAATTTTCTGACATTTTTTAGAGCAAGCAACTAATCGATTAATCAAGAAAATAATAAATAAATTAACCAACAATGCAAATAATTGTTAGTTGCAGCCCTAGATATGAGCTAAGAAGCTGTAAATGATGTCACCACATGACTTCACACCATAAAAAAGAAGGGAGGGTCATGTCTGTCAGCTGTTGTGTCCGTAGAAGGATTTATATTTAGCTCTCTCTTTCCTTTCATTCACTTTTTTGTCTCTCTCATCTGTCTCGACTTTTTTCCTTTTCATCTGCCTTGCTCGTCTCTCTCCTCGTTCCACTTTATTCACCTCAATCTCTTTCCTCCTCTCCCTCACTCTATAACCTTCTCTTTCTCTGTCTTATCTCTGCTCTCCTCACCTCTGTCATTGGATCCTCCTCTCTCAGCACCTGGCTGTGACCAGAGACTACAGCTCGGAGTGTATGCGGCGCTACAGCTGGACTCCGGACACCATGGACCACAGCCACAACACTGTCTCCAGCCCCATCCACTCTGGGTAAGAACAGCTACACCATCTCATAGGATAAGTTCACCAGCATACACTAAATACAAAAGCTAAAACATAAGCTGCACACACCTCCTGCATAAATTACACATTTTCTGTGCTTGCTGCACACAACTGTTGTCTTTTGTTCTCCCTCCTAAGAGTCGATATTCAGCAAACCCTGCAGCACTGGTGCAGACATGATGCAGGGCTGTGGGATGTCTGCAGTGCTGCTACTGTACACATTACAGCAACAAAAGACACAGTCCATCCTCTAAAGCTCTCATGTCATACCATAAGTCTAGAGACATGGTCCAGACGTCGCCTTCATGTTCACTGACATCAGCTCTATTTCTGTCATCGCAGAAACAAAGTGCAGGCTCTGTGTGAGCTCATGGCACCGTGGCTCGTGTGTTTCATTTGGATAAAGTGATAAGGGTTTGCTCTCATTGCATACTTTGAATATATGGCGTAGTAAAATGTAAATGCTCTCGATGAAAGGCGCTGTCTTTGCACAGAAGTTCATGCTTATTTTCTTTGCTCAGGGATCTGTCATGTCCAGTTTTGGTTGAATCATAATTACGCCTTGTGCGTTTGTCTTTCTATTCATATATTATTTTGTTTGTTGTCATTTTGTCCCTTGTTTCCCTTTGGTTTTCCACCCGTGTAGTTTTAAATCTTTCTTTCACCACCAGCCGTCATTACAGATCCCAACCGTGATTGTGAAACCTTGATACTAAAACTAGGTTCTGGGGGTTTGCCTCCTGCATTGCCTCCATGTGTTTATTTTGCAGCCTCTCCTCCCCGCTCCCTCAGTATGACTCCAGGTGATGACTGAGTTCGCTGCTTTCATCCATGATGCCGCAGTGATGTCACTCACTCCTCCATCTCTGTCTCCCTCTGACCTCATCACTCTCTCCTAGCCTCCTCTCCCCCCACTCCTCCACTCTGTGCTCGTCTCATCCGTGTGTGTCTGGTGTTTCATTTGCACTGCCTTAGATATTAGAAGTGTGTAGTCAACGTGTTTGGGAGTCTCTTCATTGATGTGCCGTCTCTCTGTCTCTCACAGTGCACATTAAAAATGAATCTTTCTCGAAACCTTACAGGGATTCTGCTAACTTCCAACATACAGTGTAGAAAAAGCAACAACACAGTACATAACACAACACCGTAGTAAAAAGAAGAGCCATGTTTGGCTTTACATATACACAGCTCATACAGTTTTCCATTAGGCTTGGGCAGCATCAAGGTATTACCGTATACCAGGGTATTTTTTTCAATACCATCAAAGATATAAGCACTCCTCTTTCTATTAAACTGATACAGAGATGCTGTGTTGAGATGATAATTGTATGTAGTGCACAGCACGCACCACCAGAGGTCAGTCTCTACTGGTGGGACAGGCAGCAGAGCTGATAAGATAGCGACTGCGAGTGGTGGGGATAATGTTGCAGGACTAAAGCCAGCCAGCAGTCATAGATAGAAAAGCGGGGATAAACAGTGTGTAAAAACAGCGTGTTAACATCTAACTCAGTGGATGGACCCTTCGCTAAGTCTCGACCCCGGATACAGAATGGCCAGTTATAACGTAGCATCTGGGTCCGACAACAACACAGCTGTGCTCCATTGACTCTAATGCAAACGTTTCAGATTTCCTTCATTTTCAGGCTGGTTTTGTGGATTTGGAGCTATATACCTTTCTTCCCTGTTCCAAAACCAAAATCAAACCCTGAAAAGTGTAGGGTTAGCTAGCTAGCTACTGAAGATATAGCCTACTGAATGTATACACATGCTGCTTTTGCTTTTTAATGATTATAACAGTGAAACAAAGACCGACCCTGCTGTACAGGAACCAGTGAAGGGAAGCAGGATAACTTTGCTGATGTTCAACCAGCTGTGTGTCATCACATTGTGAGCAGATGAGCAGCGTTTTGCTTTGCCCAGAGCTACCTGCCCATCCAGAGGTCGGGGTGCTGGCAGTAGCACAGGGGCGAAGCCAAACACTGTTCGTCTGCACACGCTGTGATGCCACACAGCTGGTTCAATATCAGCAAAGTTTCCCTTTATATTGATTGTCTTCTGTGGCGATCAGCAGTGATGTGATGGTTGACTTTTACACTGTGATCTGTAGCCTATAGTTCGGCTTTAGCTTCTAACTATCTTTGTCTTTTTAACCTGTTGTTGCTGCTGAGTCAGTTTGACATCCTGGATATATCCTTCAAACACAGACTGTAGACCCCTCTGTCTGCTTCTCTCTGGAATCACTGTTTCATTTCTCCAAAAATATGATAATATTTCTTCAGGGAGTGCAGTTAGTTACAGTGTGGGCTCCATGTTAGCTCTGACAACTTGACAGACCATTGCAAAGGGGCGGGGCTTAGTGAAAGGTCAATTGCGAGTGGTGGGGATAATGTTACAGGACTAAAGCCAGCCAGCAGTGCTAGATAGAGAAGTTTTTTTTTTTTTGTTTTGTTTTTTTTTAACACAAATACTGCCATATACCATTTACCCCGTTGAAATGTCAGGCAGGTATAAAGTTATGAAACAGATGCCGCCCAAGCCTATTTTCCATCCTCACTCTTTATCCGTGCCACTGATGTTATTAATGGGATGCCAAAATGTGCTCTTAACTTGAAGAATGGGACATACCACATATTAATCACATTAACCCTATCTCGGTGAAACATCTGTGCAGGTGTTTAATATTTGATCACTGAATGCTGCTTTAGAGGAACTGAAACTTTGGCAACAGTCTCACCTTCAGCCTCAGGAGGGGAAACTAAACTTTCTGCAACTGTCATCAGCACCCTGTTTAGTTTCAGACAGTGTTTAATGTTCTAAATTGAGGCGTGTGAAGGTGAGAACTGCCAACTTTCAGACCTCAAAGCATCTTTTATTTTCTTCTTTCTATCGTACTGTCTTTTACTCTTATCTCTATTTTTTGTTATTTCCTCTCTTTTCCTTTCTTTGTTTGGGTGTACGGTGATCACAGCATGGGAATCGTCCTCCTCACTTGTGTCCATGGTGGCTTCTGTCTATCTTTCTCTCTGTCCGTGTCTGTTCCACCTCTAACACTGTTGTTTTGCACCTCGCAGGTTCTTGGTCAGCTTCATGGTGGATGCCCGCGGTGGTTCCATGAGAGGAAGCCGCCACAATGGCATGCGCATCATCATCCCCCCCAGGAAGTGCACAGCGCCCACACGCATCACGTGTCGCCTGGCCAAAAGGCACAAGCTAGCTTACCCCCCACCCATGGTGGAGGGAGAGGGGCTGGTCAGCCGGCTGGTGGAGGTCGGACCAGCTGGCGCGCAGTTCCTCGGGTAGGACTTTCTTTCTTTTTTTTAAACACTTAATTTATAGATTTTTTTTCCATTTACATATTTCTTCAGACTAAGTTTGACTTTCTCTTCCAGTCCTGTGATAGTAGAGATCCCTCACTTTGGGTCCATGCGAGGGAAAGAGAGGGAGTTGATTGTGTTGAGGAGTGACAATGGCGACACGTGGAAGGAGCACCAGTCTGACGCCAGACCTGAAGACCTCCTCGAGCTGCTCAGTGGAATGGATGAAGGTAAAAGAAAGGTTATTCAGTGTCATTTACCAAAGATAGTTAGTACAGAGACACGTTTTGTCTGCAGTGAGTGGATGAAGGTGAACTGACGCACTTAGAAAGACTTACACTACACGACCCAGAGCTATATGTCAGCTGGTGACCTAGATATCATATTTTCACTCCAGCAGCATGTTTTCAGTCTGTTTAGCCTATTTAGTGTCTTTTTTTTGTAATGACACTGACCAAACTGTCAGACCTTAATAGTACCTAACATTTAAATGCATTTATAAAGTCAGAATTTGTATTTAGTAACCATTTGATGTTGCTTAAAATCCCATTCATGAGTGTAATATTTTCTGTCACAGAGCTGGACAGTCCTGCCGAGTTGGAGAAGAAGCGCATCTGCCGCATCGTCACCAGCGATTTTCCTCAGTATTTTGCCGTGGTGTCACGGATCAAGCAGGAGTCTAACCACATGGGCCCTGACGGAGGCATGCTGTCCAGCAGCACCGTGCCCATGGTCCAGGCCTCGTTCCCACAAGGGGCGCTCACCAAGAGGATTCGTGTCGGCCTGCAGGTACAGCGGGACTCCTTGGATCAGCTCAAATTCAATCTGTTGCATGACTCAGCTTTTTGGTTGCAAATACTGTACACTGGCCTATTATTTTATTTATACCTGACCTATTTCTGGTTGAATATTTGATTCCGCCTCACACGCCTGGACTCTTTAATTTCATAGAAAGTTCAGGGAAAGTTTGATAAAACATTTCTCAGACTTTTATCAACAAACTTTCTCTCTGTCTCCTCTGTGTTTCTGTCCAGGCCCAGCCTGTGCCAGATGACATGGTGAGGGCGGTCCTTGGGAACAGAGCGACGTTCAGTCCCATCGTCACCGTTGAGCCCAGGAGGAGGAAGTTCCATAAGCCGATCACCATGACAATCCCTGTCCCACCTCGATCGGCAGAAGGCCATCCCAGCGGCCACCGAGGCGACTCTGCACCCTGCCTGCGTCTGCTCTGCAGCATCACAGGCAAGTAGACCTGTAGATAACTAGAGCATGACAACACTGTTGCAGTACCTTTTTCCAAAATCCTCCTGCAGACCTCGCTTTGAGTTATTTAATACTAGCAGTTTGACAGTCATGGTATCCTTAGATGCCAACAAATGCGATTCATGGCACAACACATAGTTGTTCATCCATTCATTATACATAAAACAGAGTTAGTAACTCGCAGGCAGTATAAATTGAATAGCCGCAGGTGCATCAGGTCCACTTTGATGTCAAAAGCCACGGATCGATAGAGGGAAGATGAAGAGCCGAGAAGATAAAAGGATGAGGACTACAGAAGCTGAAAGACTGGCAAGGTTGGAACAGCAGTGAGCTCATCTTTTGGCCCTTGTTTCATGCAGGAGGGACGTCTCCTGCCCAGTGGGAGGACATCACAGGGACCACACCACTGTCCTTTGTAACTGATTGCGTCTCCTTCACCACAAATGTGTCGGCCAGGTGAGACACACACATCCACGTGCAGTATACACACACACACACACACACACACACACACACACACACACGCACACTCACACACGTAACTATATTTCTGTAGTGCAGTAAAACCACTTTTTCTCCAAAGCTGGATAATAAATACTTATTTGCAGTTACCAAAATGTTACCCTGGCACACCATTCACATTTAAGTGGACAGGGTTAGCCTGCCTGTTTTCCATAAATGCAAGTTTCTAACCAATACAGACTAGTGCGGAGGTGATTCATCCAGCTATTAACTGTCTTCCTCCTAAAGCCTTCCCCACTGCCTTCTCACTGGCACCCTTTAGTGGCTTGAACATAAAAATACTAGATGAGAACACTTAAGTTAACGACGGCTCCTTTCTAAAATAGAACAGTTGCTGGATATTATTCAAGCTGCAAGGAAATGTTGATTTTTGAGTCTAGAGCAACCCATAAGAGCCTTCGTCTGTGGACCTGACTTTGCTGCACACAATCTAAGATTTGGCATCACCGAGGAGAGGCTACATGATTATTTAAGAAACCCTTAAATCGATTGTAATGAGCACAGAAATTTTCTACCTCTTCTGCCAACTACAGATAAACAAAAAGGAAAGTGAATTAAAACTAGCCTGTTTTCTATTTGGCTCAGTTTTGCGTTCTTTCAAAAAGTCTTGTTCTCTTTCTCTTCGCATTGGTTACAGGGAAAAGCAGCTCCCAATAGCCAGAAACGAAGTGCATGTTGTCTTGCCTAGAGATGTGATGATTACACACTCAAAAGAAAATAAATCCGTCCATAATTTTTACAACGAATTAAGTCATTTTCAGGTGAAAATGCCAAACGCTTACTGCTCCAGGTCACCCTGACGTTTTTATGGACCAAACAATTCACTGAGAAATTGACTGACAGATTTAAGCTAGGGTAGGCAGTTTGTTTTCTCTATGGAGTCACTGGGCAAAAATCCCACAATAGCCAAAATTGTAATGTTATTCAATTTGTTTGGGAGAAAACTAGACTTCTGCATCTTTTCTTAGCTCTGTTTTCAGACAAGAAAATCTAGCCCATGACAAGAGACTTTGGCCGGGTCATTTCAGAGGAAAGGTGTTTCTGTTGGCTGTTCTGCAAATTGCAGATGCGTGTGCACGTCCCTTTCAGTGACGGAGAATCCTGCAGAAAAAGTTACGATTCCAGCATTGGCAACAACTGGAGTTATCAAAAAGAGAGTTTAAAGAGAGTCTGACAATATACAAAACAAAACACGTCAGTAAGTGTTTTTAGAGATGAACAGAAAATGTTCTTAATAGCTTAGCCTTGCTAACCGGAGCCAAAGGCTCATGGCTGCTAGTTCATGTTCATGTAGCTAGAGTCTTGAATCACAGGCCCACAAGTTTGCAGGATAGTAATTCTCATGGAATTGCCGCATTTTAACAGCATCAGAATCATGACCCTTATCAGGATGATTGAAATTATTAACCAGTATTTGTACAGGTTACTGTATGAAGGGCCGGTATATGCTTGTGCTTGTCTGGTTGGAGGGGGAGCTGCAGGAGGAGGGTGTATTTTCAAAATCTGTCAGGTATTTTTTTTTTTTTTTTTTTGGCTTTTCCCGGAAAAGTCTGTCTGTCCCAGCTTTAAATGATAATGAAATAATACTTAGTCCTACCACTCTGGAAGATACAACAAGTAAATGCAAGGAATTTTAAATCACTGCCAGGAGACATCTGAGCGAGCCACAAAATGGTGACAGTGCAGGAAGCAATGAGACGTTGGCAGTGAATCCCAAAATCTGTCACTAGAGGAAAAACTCAGATTACTGTCAGTCGGCAAATTTCAACCCTGGACAGCCACTCATTTTTTCCTGACTTCAACATCTCATTTTTCCCGATCCTCTCCGTTTCACCACACACATAAGGAGAGCAAGTTCCCCTCTTGTCTGACTCCATGTTATTGGCTAACTTTAACCTAATTACATTAATTAAGTTACTTGTTAGTACATTTTTTCCTCTCCTGACTCCTGTTTCTCCATTGGCCTATATACTAACAAGGTTACACTTCCTTACACATTTACCCAAATGGTAAAAAGTCACGTTGACCACGCACTGTTGAGGCATTCCTCTAAACTGACTGCAGCAAGTGAAACTCCTGGTTACAGTACACAGAGTCCCTACAGTAGATTAGGATCATGTGGCAAATGTGCAGCCTGATGCTAACTAAGCATCCTGTGGTGCTCTGTAATTAAATGACTACATAGCTGTCATGTGTTTGTGTTTACTCTCCAGAGAAATAACTTAGCTTGTTTGATTTATTGCTTAAGTTGGTCACTTGCACTACAGTTTTTTTATACAGAAATGGCTTAAATATGCAGTGTATGTCCTAAACTTTAGACTGTAAATCATTTTGATATTAGGCAAATTGTTCACTTGGCTGACTTCCAGATTCATCGTTTTCTTTTTATGTTTTCCCCCGACTCCCTTCTCCTTTCCTCCCATCTCTCCTCCATAGGTTCTGGCTCGCAGACTGTCACCAGATTCCTGAGACGGTGAGTCTAGCGTCTCAGTTATACCGGGAGCTGATCTGCGTGCCGTACCTGGCCAAGTTTGTGGTGTTCGCCAAGATGAACGATGCTATCGAGGCTCGGCTGCGCTGCTTCTGCATGACCGACGACAAGGTGGACAAGACCCTGGAGCAGCAGGAGAACTTTGAGGAGGTGGCGCGGAGCAAAGATATTGAGGTGGGGTTGTGTGGTCATGTGGACAAAAGAACAAACTGCCAAATGAAAAAAAAAAAAAAAAAAAAAACATTTTATTTTAGGGCTGGGTATAGGTATTTGATAAACCCAGTACCAAATAGTATCCAGACTTCTCCAGTCAAACAAGACCTGCATTCAATCCAAACCCCCCCCCCCCCAAAAAAACAAAAAAAAAAAAAACAGCTACAACCTATACAGTCTGTGGTGTGGTCAAGCCAAGTGTGGTATTTTTGACAGAGTTGGCAGTCCAACGTGCTGAGATGCCACCGATACGTTCATACGAATGGCTATTATGGTGGCATTTTACGCCACTGACTGCTTCCATTCATGTGCTTGGTATCAAATGGAGTAGAAAAAAGGTATCAAATGATGTACTTTATTATCGCTATCACTTTAAGGGCACAGGTTTTGGTATTGGTATCATAATGTTTGAAATGATACCCAGCCCTTGTTGAAATGCAATACATCCATTTCCTCAACCACATATCCAGAGTGTTTCAGCTGTTTTACTACATTGTTTTGTTATTCTGTAGGTTCTGGAGGGCAAGCCCATCCACGTGGATTGCTACGGCAACCTGTCACCTCTCACCAAAAGTGGGCAACAGCTGGTTTTTAACTTCTACTCCTTCAAGGAAAACAGGCTTCCTTTCAACGTCAAGGTATGAAGTGTATCCCTCCTACCAAACACTCTCTCTGCTAGCATTGTCTGTCTGCATCATTCACTTTGGTGTCCTTTGTAAATGAGCTTTGCTGATTAAATTATGTCATGAATGTCAGATCATCATTTACTAATTAGCTGACATTTATAGCAACAGCATTTTTTTTCTGCAGGGAGTATGTTATGGCTCTCACATATCAGAGCGACACACTGTAACTCAATTTTTGTCCTAGTCTTTTGACATGCTTGCCAACGAATTGACCCTTCATTAAGCCCCGCCCCTTTGCAATGGTCTGTCAAGCTGTCGGAGCTTACATGGAGCCCACACTGTAACTAATTGCACTCCCTGAAGAAATATTATCATATTTTTGGAAAAATGACAGAGGGGTCTACAGTCTGTGTTTGAAGGATATATCCAGGATGTCAAACTGACTCAGCAGCAAGAACAGGTTAAAAAGACAAAGATAGTTAGAAGCTAAAGCCGAACTATAGGCTACAGATCACAGTGTAAAAGTCAACCATCACATCACTGCTGATCGCCACAGAAGACAATCAGTATAAAGGGAAACTTTGCTGATATTGAACCAGCTGTGTGGCATCACAGTGTGTGCAGATGAACGGTGTTTGGCTTCGCCCTCGTGCTGCTGCCAGAGGTTGGACCTCCGCCATCGGCAGGCAGGCAGGAATCTCCAGGTGAAGTCCAACAACGTTCATCTGCGCCCACTGTGATGACACACAGCTGGTTGAATATCAGCAAAGTTTCCCTGCTTCCCTTCACTGGTTCCTGTACAGCAGGGTCGGTCTTTTTTTCACTGTTATGATCATTAAAAAGCAAAAGCAGCACGTGTAAACATTCAGTAGGCTATATCTTCAGTAGCTAGCTAGCTAACCCTACACTTTTCAGGGTTTGATTTTGGTTTTGGAACAGGGAAGAAACATATATCTTTTTCCAACCTCTCCAGGTAATGAGTATCATTAATACACGACGTGCCCCAGGCACAACATTTAGCTACAAATCCACAAAACCAGCCTGAAAATGAAGGAAATCTGAAATGATTGCATTAGAGTCAATGGAGCACAGCTGTGTTGTTGTCGGACCCTGGTCTGAGCTGGCCGGATGCTACGTTATGATCGGTCAGTTTGCGTCCAGGGGCAGGACTTAGCAAAGGGTCAGTTGTTGAGCCCTGCATTCTGTCTGCTACATCCTTACGTCTTTATACTGTATGACCATTTCCAAGTTTAGGAACATGCAGTGGGTTGAGCTTTTTTCTTCTTCACATTTTCCACTTTGCAGGGTCGTTCTTGAAACCTTTTGTTACGGTCAACTTGTGATGCATCTCTTTGCTGTCCTCTACAGATCAGAGATATGGGCCAGGAGCCATGCGGCCGACTCTCCTTCCTGAGAGAGCCAAAATCCAGTAAAGGCCTTCCACAGACTGCCGTATGCAATTTGAATATTACACTGCCAACCCACAAGAAGGTAGGATCACCATGTTTAAACAGTTCGTCCTTGTAGGCCATATCACATCATCCACATGTAAATGAAATTGAAACACAGAGAGGGATGTTGTCCTGACATCAGGAGCCATTGAAGTTCATTTGGTTTAGAGATGACTGCTTGCTGCTTGTGTCTTTTATTAGTGTCAAAGCCTGTGCCAGTCGTAAGACCCCACAACGTATACATGCAGACACACACATGCACATCGTGCTTTGTTCTAGTGCCTGGCTCACTGTGGGTACATAAGATTTATGCAACAAGACAACTCTTCTCATGCGTTTGTTTGTTGTGGTATTGATTGATCACAAGAAACTGAAATTATTTTGCTTTTGCTTTTGTTTATTTTGCTGTTTATTTTTCGTATTAATCCCATAGATTTTTTCTGATGCCTTTTGTTGTTTTTGCTGCTCCATTTTCATCCCCTGAATTTTATTTCCCACCTCCCCGCTCACTATAACGTCCCTGCTCTCCATTGTGTCATCTCTCTCCTCTCCTGCAATGCATCTTGGAATACCACAGGATATGGAGTCTGATCCTGATGATGAGGTAAAACAGATTCTTCATCATCACATGGAACTGCTTCTTCTTTGTCGTCCTTTCTGTTGGCTTTACTGCAGACGCTGTAGTAAATATGCGTGTCGCAGATATTTCGTCTCTGTACAGTACCTTGGTGTGAAAGATGCTTCTGACTGCACGTTTATTTTTTACACAGCTACGTTATTGCTGAAGTGACCCCATGTAGTGCATGAGTGGAAATGGCAGTTGTTTTTAATCAGCAAGGATTTGTTTATTTATTGTTGTCTTCATCCCAAAGTGCAGTGGAGCCAATTGCTGTGCCACACCTCAGCTTGTTTTTCATCTCTATCTTCCTTTCCATACATGTCCGACAGGAAATCACCATGTCTCCATCCTTACTATTAACTCATAGGACGTTTCACACAGGACACTGGTATCTTTTGTCAGCTAAAGATGAAACCCTAACTCTTATCATCTCTCTACTTAGTCACTGTTTTGTTGTATTTGGGGTTTCCCTTCTTCACCCTTGTCCTTGGCTTGTGTGTAACAGAGACGACTAACTCCCTCAGCTGCATGACAAAACATTTCTAGGAGAGTTTAATCAAAGGGAGATGAGGCTGTTTTTATGTATGAGTATTTCAGCACTCATTTTATGCTCAGTGACATTATTTCTGAACACTGAGTGCTAAACAAAAAGTATTACGACAATAACCACACATTGCAACTACAGTATTATTGAGGGCTGTTAAACTATTCTAGATATAATTATAAAATCAAACTGTAAAAAAAACAAAAAACATTAAATTGTGTAAATTGATATTCGATTGTGGGGAGGAAAAACGCAGCACTACGGTGGCTGTCTGCCTTGCGAATTCCCACTTGGTCCTTCGCTGCACGAAGTGAATTGCACACAATGTCACTTTAACCTTCTTACTTAGCAAAGATAAAAAAAAAAAACATCAAATTGTTTATTGAAACCAGTATGAATATGACCTAACCTGTATAAAAATTACACTATCGAACATCAATTACAAATCATTCACTTTATCTCCAAGAGACATTCTCACTTCTCACTCTAGCACCAACCATAGCACAGAGAGAGACATATGTCTACAGTCTTAAAATGAAGTTTTAAGGAGTATGACATAATTTATTGGTTAATTTTGTAAGGCTTAGGTATGTTGATCTTTAAAAAGACATGTTTATGTCCAAATAAACATACCTACACAACTAGTTAGGGCTGCACCCGATTCAGAATTATGTCAGTCAAACCAGATTTGGCTGTTCAATATAAATATACAACTATTTGTTCCTTTTTTTTTCATATAAACTTTGAGTTTTGAGAGTTTGAACGGGTTTCAGAGGGACGTTCACAATAGTAAAGCAAAGTTAGCTCTCCGAGCTAATTCATGCTAACAACACTAATGACAGATCAGAAAAGTGCAACAGTTTTTGCCAAAACTAGATATCAAACAAATCCAGAAACTGTATCGTATTACGTTGCCATGAGCTGTAAATTCACCACTTCTATGCAGAACGCAGAAGATAATGTGATCTCAGAGCCTGACCGGGCAAAGCCTCTCTTTCTTTTGGGCAGCTGCCTCCATCTCACTCAGACTCACCCTGGTTCTGGGTCTGCAGCTGCCTGTACAAGAGAGAGGGACTGAAACGTCCTGAGAAGTACACTGCACACTGACTGATTAAAAAAGAAAATAAATAAATGGCCTTCAAGTAAACTAAGCGTTCTCCAACTGATGATTTGAATCTTCAACTTTCAGGGGTCAGCCCTAAAAGTAGTTATGTGTCGTTGAACCTATGTGTTGGGGTTTTTTTGTTATATACTCAAACATCATTTTGGCCAATTTTGACAGCCCTAGTATGACTACAGTGAAAGTTAAGGTGAGGCAACATGCTTAAGGTCTGCAAAATGTTCCGGTTTCCAAAGAAACAACAGTGATTGTCTTAGAAGGTCACAAACTCCGAGCATTGCCATGAAAGAAAGACGGGCTAGACCCACGTTCATCACACCAAACTCCACGCCTTTCCTTTTCAACTTATGACATAACGGCCACACTGTTAACTACATTGACACTGAATGATTCTGTAAATCAGTGGTTCCCAACTGGTCCAGCCACAGGGTCCAGATTTCTCCTCAGGGTCTACACAGTCGAATATATTCAGTGTCATATTTGCATTTGGCCATGTTGTCAAGCTAGTTTGCTGTCTCTGATAAGTAGCTGTCCATTTGTCACTCACTCATAAAGTCATTTTCTACAAACTGGACACGTTTGCAAATCACTTTAGGTCCATTCAGAAAGGACCTGTGACCCACTTTTGGACCGCAACCCACCGGTTGGGAACCACTGCGGTAAATCACGTAATGCAGAATTGTCCAATATGAACATAATTCCTGGAGACTGAATATGTACCACTCCCCTAATATTGAAATGGACACAATTCCTGATAAGAGGACATTGATTAAACACACCATCCCTAACTGGAAGTTGGATTTTACCCATGCTTACCACTTACTGGACTAGGTCATACAGGCAAAGCACATATTATTGGAAGTTATGACATTGAGAGATGCAGTGAGTGAGGAGATGCAGGGAAACAGTCCACTACTCTCCAGAGGAGACACTACAGTACACCTGCAGTGGCTCCTTGTGCCAGTACTAACAGCATGTGCTGATTCACTAATAACAGGGCAGTATCCGTGCACTGCAGCATCTAACCTAACAACTTAACATTATTATTTAGACCTAATTCTGACAGATCAGAATCACATTTCACCATATTTTTTATGTTAAAGCATCTTTTGTTCTTTTTTGTTTGTTTCAGACTGAAAAGCCAGAACGACGTCATACCTTTGCCTCCTTAGCTTTGCGTAAGCGCTACAGCTATTTGACCGACCCAGCAGCGAGTGAGTTTCCCATTTTTACTTACATGAAATTTTTAATTGATTTCAGATATTTGTGATTTTAATTAGTGTTAGTGTCTAAAGGTCCCTTCAAACAGTGTTCTTTCATATAGCTGTAGTTTAGAAATAGATCTACCTGACAAAACTTGTTCATCCATCGTTTATTCTATTCACCACCTGACACATACTCTTTGATCATCTGTCACTCATCCAACATTTGCATGGTTTACTGTGTGTTACGCTTTGCTTACCCACCCCATGTTGACAAAAGTCTCCCTGTTTCAACTGTTATGTTGTTTTACATTTGTGAAAACACTGGGAATCAATGTCTGTCTGTTCATTTATCATTTGAACAAAAAATGTTTTGATTCATGTTGAATAAAAATATTCTTTTGAATTGTTCTCATTTTTGTAGTGGCCATTTCACTCTTATTGGCTTTATGATTGTGTGCGGCTGTGTATATTAATGTGGTAACAGGTTGCACTTTACATTAACTTTATTTCTTTGAGTCTTTGTTAGCACAAGCATTTTTAGGGGATGTTTTCACAATGCACTTTATTATCAGGACGCAGAAGTTTTACAAATTCTGAGGTACTGTCTGTGTTTTGTTTTGTTATTCCAACCTTGTCTATCCAAGTCTTTTCCCAAAAGAAAGTTGTCAGTGATTTGATGTTATTTAAACTATATTCATAGGTAAGACAAGAGCAATGTTGATTAAAGTGAAAACATAGATGCTTTAGATATGACTGAAATTGCAGTGTATATTGGACAGGCATGAATTGCTGATTTACAGTTACTTTTTTGTAAAGTGCAACCTCATATTTTATTTTAAGTCATGACCAAACAAGTAAAGCAACATTTTTTTTATTGATGGTTTACACTTGTGGGGTCATCTGGCATCGAAAATGAACCAAATGAAAGGATAAACACATGTTAATCAAACATGTACAGTAAAAGGCACTGTTGCAAGGAGGAAAGTAGATAAAGCACATCAAAAGTCAATGGAATTGTGTTTTTTGGTTACCATGTCATTTTTTGTCAAGTCATTTTGTTCCTATACATGCTCTGTTCTTTATTGGGTGTATTTTGTCATTAGTCACTGATTTTTAGACCATCATTTGTCAAATCATCCTGGGTTTTTGAATAGGGGCCTTTCTTACATTTCATGTATAAAATTGTCTTGCTGCTGTGAATAATGCTGTTTCTGACTGACTCAAATTTCTCTTTCTGGTTTTTATGTTTTATTTCAAATTATTTTTCGTTACATTTTATGTTTGCTTCTTTATTGCTTTTGATTTAAATTATTGTTGAAGAAACAACTGATCGAGGCTCGCCGAGAACACAGCCTTCTAGCTACCCTCACAAACCTGTCTTTTCAACGAGATCTTATCAGGCGTGGTCGCCTGTTCCTGTCGCCGTCCCTGGCCAAGCCAAGTCTGGGTTTGGCTCCCTCTCCAGTTCGTCATCCAACACGCCCTCTGCCTCTCCATTAAAGTCTGTCTGGTCCATCAACTCTGCCTCCCCTATCAAGACCAACATCCCCGGATCACCTGCCTCTTCTGTAAAGTCAGTTAGTGACATGGCCTCTCCCATTCGATCTTACAGAACCATCTCCTCTCCTATAAAAACTGTAGTCCAGCAATCCCAGTACCCAGTCCAGGTCAGCCCCAGTCCCCTGGCCTCACCAGGTAAAAGCGCCCCAGATTCTATATCTATGAAAGGACTGGCAGCGTTGTCTGCTAGGACCTCCCCTATAACTGTCTCTGGAGGAGGAAGCCCTCTTCTTGAAAGAGCGTCAATAGGCATGACCCCACCAACCTCGCCCAAATCTTCTCTGAGTATGTTCAGTTCACCCCTGCCATACAAGACCATTATTGGGGGCTCTAGTGGCACAGCATCTGCGTCACCTATAAAAACAGTCCCTGGTCTCTCCTCCATGCGTTCATTTGCCGCAGATGTCACTGGCCCTGCAAGAAACCTCTTCGCCTCTCTTTCGTCCCCCCTTAAATCCAACAGTCCTCCAAGTGCTGCAGCACTGATCAACGGAACTGTGTCGCCTACACAGTACCGCTCTTCATCCCCGACATCTCTTCTCACAAGCAGTCTTCAAGAGAGGATACAAGCAACCACCAATGCTGCGACTACAAGTGTCAATGCAGCCTTTGATGAGGTTGAAAAAACATTCAATTCTTGTTCTGCAGGCTATGGCACCTTGAAGTCCATGTCATCTTCTGCATCCTCCTCATATCAGTCCATAAGATCATCAGCTTCAAATTCTATCTACCCCTCTCTAAGATCCCCTCCCAACACCACCACAGCTGTGACATCCAGTACAATGACTGTTCCAGTGTACTCTGTTATTAATGTGCTGCCAGAGCCCCAGTTTAAAAAGTTACCTGAGGTGTCAAAGTCAGCTGCTGCCCTTCTGTCCCCACGAAAGACGGTGCCCATAGAGGTGAATGCTCAGATGCAGTCTTCCTTTGCCAGAACTCTTTCCCCCATCAAAGCCCCTCTTTTTTCTGCTGGCCTGAAATCAAACACCACATCACCACTGTCATCCAGTCAAGAAATTCTGAAGGATGTAGCCGAAATGAAAGAGGACTTGATACGAATGTCAGCCATTTTGCAGACAGACCCAAATTCCACAGCCAATAAAGGATTTCAGTCTGATTCTTCCAAAGAGGCTAAGATAGAGGACGAGGAGCCATATAGGATTGTGGAGAAAGTAAAGCAAGATTTGGTAAAAGTCAGCGAAATCCTTACAAAAGATGCTGTGAAAGATGGTAGGGTTTCCCTTGCAAGGGGTTCTTTGGATGACATACACTTCTCAAAAGTACAAGTTGAGCAACCACCAAGCAACTGGAGCTATCCACCAAGATATGAGACTGTGGTTCCTCAAGCCAAATCAAAAACAATACCAGATAGAGATTTCAATCTCTCCAAAGTAGTTGACTACCTGGCCAATGATGTTGGTAACAGCTCTTTCTCCAAAATGCATGACACAAAGCATAAAGCAGATGAGGGCAAGAGAGAAGGAGAGGGCAAGGAGAAGCAGAAACGTGTTCTAAAACCCACCATAGCAGTTCAGGAGCATAAGCTCAAAATGCCTCCAACAAACATGCGCTCTTCACCTTCAGACAAAGAGATCAGTAAAGTAGCAGATGCACTTTTTGGAGCAGATACTGTGCTCGACTCTCCTGATGATATCTCACATGAACAGGATAAAAGCCCTCTCTCAGACAGTGGCTTTGAGACCAGGAGTGAAAGGACACCCTCTGCTCCTCAGAGTGCAGAAGGTATGGGCCCCAAGGCCCTTTTTCAGGATATCCCAGCTCCCCCAGTGATCACAGAGACTAGGACTGAGGTTGTTCATGTCATCAGGAGTTATGAGTCCCCAGAGGATAACAAGCAACCAGCAATGGAGGATGCACATCCTGTCAGATATATTGATTCAGATTCTAAAGGGCATCAAGCTACATCAAGTCCCGATCACAATAAATCTTATTCGGTAAAAGTCAGCCCAGATGAGGATCCAATGGGGAAAGGGATGAGGGTAAAGGAGGAGACTCACATCACTACCACCACCAGGATGGTCTACCACAAACCACCTGGCAAAGAAGCAGCATCAGAGAGGTGTGAGGAAACCATGTCTGTTCATGACATAATGAAGGCTTTTCAGTCGGGCAAGGACCCTTCTAGAGAGCTCGCTGGACTATTTGAACACAAGTCTGGCAATGAGGAAACATCACAAAGAGTCCTCGAGGACATGAACTCCAAACCTAAGGTTGAGAGAATAATTGAGGTTCACATTGAAAAAGGCAATAAAGCAGAACCAACAGAGGTCATCATCAGAGAAACAAAAAACCACGCGGAGAATGAAATGTATTATTACCCAGGGAGTAGACAGGAAGAGGAGGAGCCTGAGGAATCACTTCCAGTGTACCTTGACTCCCCCAGAGTGAATACACCCATGTCACAAGAGGAAGACAGTCGCCCTAGTTCAGCCCAGCTCATGGCAGATGACTCTTACAAAACACTAAAGCTACTTAGCCAGCAATCTGTAGAGTACAATGAGGATGAATCATCAGAACTTAGGGGAGAGTCTTATAGTTTTGCAGACAAAATGCTTCTCTCTGAGAAATTTGACCAGTCTCATTCTGACACAGAGGAATATCTGAGAGATAGGTCTCGCTTCCATTCACCAGACAGAAGCAGTCACAGTGAGGGTAGATCAGTTGGGCCAAGGACAGAGTATGTCTTCAGGTCATCGAGAAATGTGTTTGACAAATCTGGAAGAATGGCCAACGTTGATGATAGCTTTGACAAACTGACACTTTTGCAGTACTCGTCTGAGCCTGGTAGCCCAAAGCAATCAGTTTGGATGCGTGTGTCAGATGACACACAGAGTAAGGACAGAGAACAGCTTATGTATGAGGACAGAGTGGACAGGACTGTAAAGGAGGCAGAGGAAAAACTCAGTGAAGTATCACAATTTTTTCGTGATAAAACAGAACAGCTCAATGATGAGCTCTCGTCTCCAGAGAAGAAATCTCGAAGACCAGATTTCAGAGAATCGCGTTCAGGGCCCAGTTCTACACACAGCAGTCCAGAGAGGTCAGCATATAGGAATGGGGGTAGTGGGGAAGAATGGAGCCGGGAAAGGCTTAGAGACAGGTTCAGCTCCAGTGACAGGAAATGTGCCAGCTTGCCCAGCAGTCCAGAGAGGAGAGTGTTGTTGCAGTACAGTGATTCAGACCCAAGAAAACAAGGAGATGGCAAATTGCAGGGAAGCACAGGTGAAAGCTCTAAACCCTTTCAAATGTCTTCCTCCAAAGTCAGTGCAGTGAGGCTAAAGTTTGAGCAAGAGGCTCAAAGGCAAGATAGGAGTCCTCAGGGTGGCCAAAATTCAAATCCTCCTATCAGGAAACTCCAGGAAAGTAAGCTACCTGTGTATCAGGTATTCGCTGGTCCCAACATTCCAAAAACACCAGACAGTCCTGGAAACCAGAGGAGATGTCTAGATAGTGAATCAAATAAGTATAAGCATGAGAGCAGTGGAAAAGATCAGGAAGAGAAAAAGTTATTCAAAACATGGGAGACCCAAGAGTACGGGAACTATAAACCCCAATCTCCCAAACTATCTCAGGCTTTAATCCATGATTCTATGAAAGATAACAGTGATTCCCAAAGACAAGAAACCACGAAGAAAATAATCTACACAGAATTTGTTGTCAGAGAAAGCCCAAATAGCAATGATAGTCTAAAAAAAAACTCGGAATCACAAATTCCTGTAAGAAAGCCGTCTAATTTTCCCGAAAATCACAAATCCACCAGTTTAAAATTAGATGCCTCCGTTGAACCACATGAGAGGGCAGGGTCTCATGAACCTACTTTAGCTAGAAATCAGTTGCACAGTAACTCTGAATCAAACAAGTCTACTCGTGGATCATCACTAGGAAAATCCACAGACTCATCAGAAGGTAGCCTGTCAAATGTAGTATGTAATGGTGTTGATAGTGACCAAGCAGAGTATTTGGATGAAGTAACTCCTGTAGTTGTCACAGAGGGTTTCAAAGATATTAAACCCTTACCTGTGTATGTTAGCATACAAGTAGGAAAGCAGTATGAGAAAGAAACGGCCTCGGGACAGCTGGGAACGTACAAGAAGATAGTAAGCCATGAGAGTAGGACAGTGCATGAGACTAGGGGTGCATTTTACACTGTCAAGCAAAAGCAGTCTCCTTCCCCTCAAGGAAGTCCAGAAGATGACACTCTAGAACAAGTGACTTTTATGGACAGCTCTGGGAAAAGTCCTGTTACCCCTGAGACCCCCAGCTCGGAGGAAGTGAGTCTGGCCTCAAGAACACCAGAGTCGGTAATAGGCTTCATGCCTGGCATGCCAAGCCCTATCCCAGAGGAGTCTGAGGAGGAGGAAGGGAAAACCTTCATCTACAAGGAGCCCACAAAGGAAAAATCTAAGCCAGCTTTCTCAGAGAATCACAGTAGAAAACAGGATGCAGAGAGACAGAAGTCAAAGGAGAAAAGAGTGGCTTATATAGAGTTTCCACCTCCTCCTCCTTTAGAGGCAGAGCAGTCCGACCCTGAGAAAAGGGGGTCATGTGCTTCTTCTGAGGCAGAGACAGAGATGATGGAGGTGAACCTCCAAGAGGAGCACGATAGGCACCTCTTAGCCGAGCCAATCATCAGGGTCCAGCCTCCATCCCCTATTCCCCCTGGTGCTGACAACAGTGACTCTAGCGATGATGAGTCTGTCTTCCATCCCATCCCCATCAAAAAGTACACCTTCAAAATGAAAGAGGAGGGAGATAAAAAAATGAAAACCAAAAAATCAGAGAAGAACGAAAATAAGGAGTCTGGGCTCAATGGTGTCGTAAAGGGGGAGGATGCTGACTTTGATCAAAATGGCAATGACCAGTCAATCACTGACTGCTCCATAGCAACCACTGCTGAGTTCTCCCATGACACAGATGCTACTGAAATAGACTCTTTAGATGGGTACGACCTTCAGGATGAGGATGATGGACTGAGCGAGGACCCTAAAACATCTAGTCTGTCCAATGATGGAAAAACAACTGACCGCTCATTTAGTCAGTCCAAGCTTGAAGTGATAGAGGAAGAGAAATGTGAGGAAGGGGGGGACAATGGAAAGAAAGCCAAATCATCTTCAGCCTCTGGAGACGAAAAAGATTACACTCTTGAAGGAAGACATCCAGATCGGCAGAGTTTTGCAGAAAACTACTTTGGCTACCAACTAGAGGAAGAACTGAATTCAACCTTTAAAACTGTTGCCACCAAAGGCCTGGACTTTGACCCCTGGCCCACCAAAGGGGGTGATAATGATAATGTTTTTGATTCCAAAGTAAAAGATGAGGACCCCAAGCCCTTTGGTTTATCGGTGGAGGACAAATCGCAGGCTACAACACCTGACACAACCCCTGCTCGAACACCGACTGATGAGAGCACACCGACTAGTGAGCCTAACCCCTTCCCATTCCACGAAGGGAAGATGTTTGAGATGACCCGCAGTGGTGCTATTGACATGAGCAAGCGGGACTTTGTTGAAGAGAGGCTTCAGTTTTTCCAGATTGGTGAGCATTCCTCTGACCCTAAAACAGGGGAAAAGGGGAGAGGGGGCAAGATCCTGGGGGTAATTACCTCTCAGTCAGGGGATGGGAAGGTGAAGGTTATAGATACTACCACAGACAGCAGCACAACACCAACAACACCAGCAGCAACAACAGCAAAGTGCAGCACTGCACAGCCTGGCAGTGACACTGGCTATACCGGTACTGATGCCCCCACCTGCGAAGCCATAGCTGAGACCGCCTCCTCATGCACAATCACAGCCTCTAAGGTTGATCCCAAATTACGCACCCCTATTAAGATGGGCATAGCTGCCTCTATAACTGTGAAAAAAGACTCAGGGGATCTCACCGATTGTAAAGCTGAGATGTCGGAGGGTCAGATGGTGCCAGAATACATCAGTATAGAGGGTCAGTGTGCAGAGAGCCAGTCTAGCAGACACACTGAGCCCAAGATAGAGAGAAGAGATTACCCTTCTGAGAACTGCAACAACAACAATAACCTTGAGTCCTCCAGTGTTCAGGCCAACTACATCCAGTGTGGTAGTGTGGTGTTTAATTTGCAGTCCTCCTCTGAGCCCACTCTTCAGAAAGCTAGCAGGATAGAAACACTGTGCTGTAGGGATTTAGAAGAGAGAGTGGAAGTACACAGCAGCAGTCAAGTGCAGGAGCAGAAAGGTGAGGCTATTAAAGAAAGTGAAGTGAAGCAGCCCAAGTCTAGGCTTCCAGTAAAAGCATCTGGATGGTCATTTCACACGCAGGGAACAGCCATAGGCAAACAGAAGCCCAAGCAAGCAGTGAAGGTTGAGGTCAGGAAAAGAGGAGAGCCAGCCATAGCCAAAGTAGAACCCAGGTCTAGAATACCAATCAAGGATGTTAAAAAGAGCAGCCCAGCCACCACAGCTAGCTCACTTGTTTCAGTTCGGGTTACCTCACAGCCAACGAGGGCATTGGACACAGAGAGAGCAGCCATACAGTTGCCCTCAAGGCTACCACTGAAGGACAGACATCAGGTCAGCAGTGTCACAGTTGAGGCAGCATGTAGACAGGACAGACAGGAGAACCCTAGTGAGGTTTGTAAGCGCACCATCGAATACTTTAAAGGCATTAGCGGGGAGACGCTAAAGTTGGTGGACCGCCTGTCAGACGAGGAGAAAAAGACGCAGACAGAGCAGTCGGAGGAAGACAGCACCTCCCGGAGCACCTCTCTGTCGGACGCCTCCCAGCCTTCCCAGCCCTCCCAGCCCTCCCAGCCCTCCCGCTCATCCAGGTCTGGTAGAGGTTCGAGGGCTGAGGCCGGGGCCGCGTCCGTAAGGGCAAAGGTGGCGACGACGGACAGGGCCTCCGGCAGTGAGAGGAGCAGGAGGAGTAGGCGGACTGGTGGGAAGGAGGGCAGTCAGGGACTCACAGGGTCTCGAACGCCTCCCATCGCGGAGATCAAGCCTAGTTTGTAAAACTTTCACACTATGTTTAAAATACATCTATATATTTATATATATCACTTTTAGTTGCATGACATCGTTGTGATCGTTTAATGGATTGACTGGAATGCCTGTGGCGTGTTTACATATTCTCTTCAGAACAGTAGCTGTCATTTAAATTTCTTTTTTGTCATTGATGTACTGTGTACTGTATTGTCCTTGTTCTTTTCTCTGTTCTCCTCCTTTAACCCTTTTAAACCTCCGTATAGTTGATTGAGCATGCCAGTAGTAGTGTCTGGTCCACTGGCACAACCAGTTCCTTTTTTGACAACTCCCTGGTCCGTCTGTTTGTCTGTCTGTCTGTCTATGCGGGGTGGCTACCAAGTTGTTGTAGTAGTTTGTTGTTAGAGAATTTTTAATGCTATTAATTGTCATTAAAACTAACTAGTGTTGGCAAAGAACACGCAAAAGCGTCTTGGCATGTTGACATTTTAGATTCTAACATAGACCTTTCCACCCTAGATTTGTAGAACAATGAGTCTGTTGTTGAGAGTCATGTTATGCTTTGTTTTGTGTGGTTCTCATGACAGTTACTGCCTGCCTAGAGGATACATACCACAAACAGTCACAGAGCACCACTTACTCTATGAACATATTTAAGTTGTCCATAATGTCTCTACTGTGAAATATCCTTTTCTTGCCATCCTGGGAAAGTAACTGAACCTACATTACGGCTATATTACACCAATATGCTGACCATTGTAATATTTTAAACACAACCTTGATAAATGCTGTTAATACTGATGAATAAGTGGCCAGAAAAGGAAAATTATGTATGTACATATTCTTCTCTTATATAAGTGTATAGGGGGAGAAGAATGTTAATGGTATTGATGAGTCATTGTCCTCTATCTGCCCAGGTCCCCAGAGTCCTTGTGAGCGGACGGACTTACGCATGGCTATCGTTGCAGATCACCTGGGACTTAGTTGGACAGGTGAGAAACAGTCTGCAATGCATCTTTTTCTCCCTCATAATCCCCTCTACCTCTACTTTCTCTCTGTGGTCCTATCAGTCTCACACCCTGAGATTTACTGCCATCTTCAGGCTAACAGTGTAACTTACAAATTGTAACTTACTGCTGTTGTTTTTAATCATTTTTGAAATACAAATATATGTATTATATATTACCATCTCTGCTTTGTGTGTTTTCCACTATGATTAAAATGACTATACATTATAGTTACAAGATTTATGAGTTGTTTTCTGTGCGCCATGGCAGAGCTGGCTCGGGAGATGAACTTCACAGTGGATGAGATCAACCACATCAGACTAGAGAACCCCAACTCTTTGACAGCACAGAGCTTCATGCTACTTAAGAAATGGGTCAGTCGGGAAGGAAAAAATGCCACAAGTAAGGTTATTTTTATATCTGAAAATCTTACTTTTCTGTCTCCAATTCTCCTCTCTTTGTATCTCTTTCTTTTTCCAGTCTTTATGCCCTTGATTCATGGCTTAAAAGTTTGTCTTCTAATGTTAGTTAACTAACTAAAAAAGTTTTTTTTCCACAAGCATCTGTGTAGTCCATCTTTAACAGTACCTTCCCTGTCTGTATTCCTGCCTATCCTCCACACTCCCTTTCTGTTTTATCTCTCCAAAGCCCAGTTCAGACCAGAGATTCATGACGAGATGAAACCATTTTAGAATGTTTCAGATGAAAGTTGCAGTGGCGTGAACTGGCTGTCTGAGCTAGACTCAAGCCGGCTGATGGTGTCACTTGCAACTCAGCTGATCAAATCGCCTGTGGCTGGTTTAAGAACGTAAAGCACGTTGCCTCTTTCAGCAGCCAATCAGCTTGTAGTTGAAGTCCAGTGGTCAAGTCAAAACCTGAAAATTCTGAAAAGCTTGAAAACAGAATGGAAGTACAGAGAGTTGTTGCATTGAGATGATACACGGATTCATCTAGTTGCATTGGTCTGTACTGGCAGGTTTGTAGAACGTTGCAGAGCGGTGCATTGCAAGTAGCTGCACGTTTCAACTCGTCTTGTAGCGAATCTTTGGTCTTAACTGGGCTTAACCTGTCATCTGTTTACAAGTCCAAGAGAGATGCCTTCTTTTAGGAACAGGCTCACTGTATGAAATCAGCAGTGTTGCTCAAATTTATGAACCTTGTTTCATTGTTTTTCAGGTGACTCAATGAATTTTTTGTCTTCTTTTTTCCACAGCGGATGCCTTAACTTCAGTGCTGACCAAAGTCAATCGGATGGATATTGTGACTTTACTGGAGGGCCCAATATTTGACTATGGTAACATTTCAGGCACAAGATGTTTTGCCGATGATAACGCTGTTTTCCGGGATCAGGCTGATGGTAAAGTTTAGCTCTGTCTAGCTGACCTCTTACCTCTCCCTGCTACCTTTTTGTTGTTGTTGTGCCAATGCATGGGTCACATATGCATAGTCCTGGTGCAAATCTCTAAAAGAAACTGATTTACAGTCAGATTTGGATTTTGTTTGGACACCTGGTTCCTAATGTTCCACGTATGCACTCCTGATTTCCAAGCTTTACAGTTAATTTGCCGCAGAAATGATCACGGTATTCTGCTTTAAACTTTAATCCGTCTTGCTGTTTAATTCATTAAATTCATTAAATTATCGCCATGCTTTTAATAGCATTTTAATACTGATTTGAATCGGCCTCTGTTGAATTAACCACTATTATTATTTAAATCACGTCTTGCTAAAGGTGAATGCTCCTCTACAAATCACATCAGTGTATCCAGTTGTCACAAATGAGCAATTACCATCATTAAAATCTCATTCTAAATGCATGCTGCATACTACGTACTGCTTTAAATGTTGTTTCAATTATGTCTGACTTGAGTAGAGATGACATAACCCTGTAGAGTCTGCTTTTCTCTATTGGTTTAGTTTAGTTCTCCTACTTCTCCTCCAGTTCCTCTGAGCCTTCCTTGGATAGATGAGAGAATCTCTTCCTCTGTGAAACCAGATTGCCTCCTCCTCCTCCTCCTCTTCCTCCTGCCTCCCATCACCTCCCTACAGCAGAATCTACTGCTGATAACAGCACATAACAGCTCTTAACAAATTAAGAGTCATGTGTTGTCCTCTCCTCATCCATCCCTCACATATCATGCCTCCTCCTCCACACACCCTTGAGTCATGTTATTCATTCGTTGTCTTCTTGTGCAAGCATGTTTCACATTAATCAATCCTTATGTTTTTTCCTCTTCCTCTAATTTACTTTTTGTTTTGTTTTTCTATCTCCGCTGCAAACATTTTGCCTTATTCCTTTCCCATAGTTTGCGTGATTATCCCCTTAACTCCTGGAAGCACTCAAGCTGCCTTCATCGTGCAGACTCCCATCCCCTCCTTTCCAACAACAACCCCAACGCCCCCACCCACTCCCCTAACACCCACTGAAGTGCTTCGCTGCCGCCCCTCTCCCCCACGCCGCTCTCCAAGTTACGAGTCCTCCATTTCGCTCAAAGACTTGGCACCTCCAGCACGATTTAATCCACCTCATTTTAACTTCCTCTCCCCTCCTCCCCCATGCCTCATCTCTCAGTGCTCCCCTGCTGACCCTCGTCAGTCCCCTGCGTACCCTTTCTCGCCTCATCCAACCTCCCCGATCCCCCTCATCACCTCACCTTTACCTCTCTCACCAGCTGCTTATTCTCCGTCACCAATTACTTTTCCAGCTGCGTCTCTCCCGCCCTGTCCCACCCCTGTCCCAACCTCCCCTGAACTCACCACACCAACCCCAAACCCTCCAAAAGCTGAACCAAACACCTCCTCTGTTACCTCATCTGGATCTACCTCTGACCCGTCCTCTCATAATACCGCCCCCTCTGAAACTGCAACCACACCCAACAACCTCACCCCTGTACCCTCCTCTATTGCCCCTAACCCATCTGAACCCACCACCAGGCCTGTTTCTCCCATCCTCTCCTCTACCTCAGGCAGGGCCTCGCCCTCTAGCAAGTCTCCAAGCAAAGAGTCTTTAGCGACCCAGCTGGCCTTCCCCTCCCGCCCCGTCTCCCCTGTCTCCTTGTCTGCTCTCCCTCTTGTCTCCCCCTCTGGCTCCCGATGTCCTAGCCCCAGCCCTTCCTCTCCTCCTCTCCGCTCCCTGTCTCCATGTCCAACTTGCCAGTGTATTTGTCCCCACTCCATCCCCCCACCTCCAACTCGAACCCCCGTTGACCCTTCCACGATAGAATTACTCATTTAGCCAGTCCGTCTTTTATCTTGTGCTTTCTCCTCCCCTATTTCTTCTGACATCTCTCATCTGTCAACTGTCTCATGTGAGCATGTAACAGAACACCCTGGCAAATAATATTTCACACTGATCACATCCCCAGCTACATGATTAATATGGCCTTACGTCACTGTTGTGTCCCACTTTCAACGTCTTAACTCACAACTGTTGAATGAACACTCACAGAAAATCAAACAACTATTAATAAAATGGCATAGCTTTTATGATTACTGTCAAATTGAATATACTTTTTTTATATAAATTTATTATTTTTATGTGTTGAATATGGCATTTTCAGACATATACATTAAAATGTATTTCATGTATTATTACATTTTACTGCATATGTTTGTAATTGGTTGATCATACTGCCATAGCTTCTGACATATCACCATCTCAGCTAGTGGTTGTCTGGATACATGCTTTACACTTCAGCCTCTGTGCCATCGTCTATGTCATGCAGTGTCTGTGTTAGGGTGTCTGTGTGTGAGTGAGTGTTTTTTGGTGTGTTATATTCCTTTGTGGCATGCTTCGGTGCGCGTATGTCTCTACATTTCTCATCCTGTCACCTACAGATTATCAGAGCATTCTAGCAGAGCTGCAGTCCCCAGCCGCACTGCACTCCAGCCCCCACTTCCTGGAGCCCGAACTCCCCGTCACCCCCAACCCTTCCCTTGCCCACCACCAGCACCACCACTACCCAGAACCAGACACCCCTTTGCTGGCCGACTCCCAGCCTCAACCCCTGCCTTGGAGCCCGGAGATAGAGCCAGGTAGCGGAGAGCCAGACAGCCCCCCTAGGAGCCCCCCGAGACCCTGTGAGCTCGCCCTGTCTGTCCCAGTTTTTGTACTCCCCGATCCTATTCCTCCCAAGGTCACAAAGCCCCACATCGCTCTGAACGACCAGCTGCTTCTGAGCGAGGAGGAGGACAGGTCTTGTCGAGAAATGGAGCTGAGTCACAAGCCCAAGTCACACTCCCTCCCTGCTGCGATGTGTGAGTTAGACATCGACATGGCTTACTCCACATCTTCCCCTTCACTCTCATCAGTATCATCAATAACCCCTTCATCACCCGACAGAGCACAAATGGGAAATGGAGGAGCGCACATGAGTTCCCCCAATGGGGCGCAGGATGATGTATTTCTGAAAGTAGGTGAACAGGAAGTGTCAGAGGAAATAGAGAAGGTTGGTGAGGTGGTTGCAGCGGAGTTAGCAGAGGGAAGTGGGTTTGTGGAGAAGTGGGTAGAGCAGGACTTGATTAAAAATGTGGAGAGGAAGTGTGAGATGATAACACAAGATAGGTCTCCACTGGTAGAGGAGAATAACATTTTGGCAGAACAGAAGGAGGGGTCTGCAGAGGAAGAGAAAGATGTGATAAATGAGGGGAATAAGGGGGCAGCCTGTGAGGTGGAGGTGACAGATCTCCAGAATCTGACAGCAGAACAGAATCTGATAGAAATTGGGCATGAAGTGGAAAAAGATTGCACCACAATAGAAGCAGAGGCTGTCAAAGGTAGTGTGGATAAAATAGCTGAGGTTCAAAAAGTTGATGGGGGCAGTGAGGAAAAGGTCCATCAGGTTGACAGGGTGGATGACACAGATGGACGACTGCAGTTCAAAGATGGAGAAGGATTGTGTGGCAGTGAAAGAGAGATTTGCAAGACATCAGAGGGGGACCAGGCAGCCGAGGACCAGGCCGTAGCTCGCCTCTCCCCTCAGGGCTGGGTTGAGGCACTTGGGGAACGTCAGCCCAATGAGTCCGAGGACGAGGAGGAGGGAGACAGAGACAAAGAAATGGCAGAAGAGGCATTAGGATCCCTCTTGGAGGAGGTGAAGACAGAAGAAGGCTCAGAGGAGGAGGAGGACGGAGAGATGACCAAGGCCAGTGTTGAGGAGATTCTTGATCAGGTTGAACAGGCAGAAAAAGAAGTGTGTTCGCTTTCAGGTTGGCACAGTGATTCATCCAGCGTCAATGTGGAACCACCAACGCCAGGCCGCAGTGTCAGCTCAGACCTGCTCGACAGGCGGGAAAGGTAAAAGCATTACACAACTCTAGGCTTCAAACAGAATCAGTCCCAGAATCACAACATTGTTTTTACTTCTTTCCTCATGCATCTTCTTCACAAATCATTTCAGATTATCTGTTTTTTAGTGCGTTATACTGCTGCAATCCTAATTCTTTGTTTCCTACCCAACAGCCAAGAGAACTCTAGTGACTCCATCACTTCCTCGTCTAGGGGCGAATCAGGGAGGTCCCGACAGAACGGCAGCAACTCAAAGCACTCACCTCAGGACCGCTCATCGGAATCATCAAATGGCAGAAAGGAAGAGGGAGCACTGGTGTCGGAGAAAAAAGTCCAGGTGATGTTACAAACAGCAACCATTGTAACAGCGTAGAGCTACTAAAGAACGATATTGTGATTTTGTTATATCTATGGTTTAAGGTTTGCCAAAGAAACATGAACTTCAGAATTTTATTCCAGGTTTCTCATGATTGACACCATGGAGTTGAAGTACATAAACGACATCAACAAAATGTCTCAGCTAACTAATTCTCTTGCCTATACATCTGCTTCTTTGTCATCTTGAGTCCCTTCATGTGTGTGTGTGTAATGACCTTATAATAATACCTTCCTTGACAGCGGGTTAGTGTAGATTCCGGTTCAGAGGAAGAACAGACTGTAACCACCAGAATCTTCAGACGCCGTCTCATTTTGAAGGTACCTCGAAAGCCCGGAGCAAAAGCTAGCTGAGCCTTGGTTTGGTTTGGTGTGATTTAGACTGGTCAGTCTGGTGTGCCTTGTAGTGGTATCGCTTGGTGTCCTGATAGCTGTTGTTGTGTGTTCCTTGATGGTGTGATAGTCATGTTTGCGGACATGACTATTGAACCCGTTACAGTTAGTGGTGTTTACATCGGCTGGTTGAAGACTAACGTAGTGCTCAGCCTCTTTCTGACATGGAGGTTCTCTCCTGGGGTGTTGTTTTGGTTTGGTGGTGGTAAAAGATGTTTTATCAGCCATTTCTGAGCCTAACCACAAATACTTGCAGGGAGAACAGGCGAGGAATATCCCAGGCGAGTCTGTGACCGAGGAACACTACATGGACCGTGATGGTAACCTCGTCAGTAGAAAAGTAATGTAAAACTTGACTTCTATTTCCCATTTAGCTCTGAAATAAAACCTGTCACAGGGTTGTTTTGATAACATCAGACACCATCAGATCTTGTCTTCCTTTATCAACGTTCTTCCACCTCGGGCAGGTTATCAGGAAGGTTATTCGCCGAGTGTCTACTCCCACACCGGAAACCCAACGAGGTGACAGTTGGCACCGAGACCCTCAGCGCAGTCCCTCTCTGCAGGAAGACGGGTCCGAGGTTGGCATGAGGATATGCTTTCACTGTGTTCTGTGTTCTCAGAGTCTAATTTAGATGGGATGCCTGGATCAGTTAGGAGAACATAGTTGGTGAAATGCTAACAGCTAATGCTTAAGTTTGACTTAAAGCTGCACAGGGCAAGACACGATTCTAACAGCCTAAATCACAAAGTGGAGCTGTAACAAAAAAATAATTAGCGGAAATATGTCATGATGACTTGCACAGAAATGAATATAAAATGCTACACAAAAAAATTATTTCACAAAATTTCACTCAGTGTGAGCTGCGAGTAGCTTCACTTAAGTGTTGGAACCAGCAGATACAGAATAAATACATTATGCGACATTGCCATGCATGTGATAAAAATGCTTTTCCTGATTTTAAAGATGATTTAGGAGAAAATTTAAGAGGGAAATCAGGGTGAAAGAGGTTATGAAGGAAATACTGTATCTAAGCTCTAAGGGACTGTTTGTCGTTTATCAGAGGATGTTTTTTTTTATCTTGACCCTCCCTAGAGCTACAAATAATTTTAAATGAGACCCCTTCAGTGACTGTACATATTTTATATAAGACATGTCGAATAACATGCTCTTGATGCTCATGATGTTTTCAAGGACCGGTGGAAACTTGAAAAAGGACGATAATTTCTGTTTTTTATAATCTCTGGCCATGATAAATGGTGTTCATTCATTTTCTGTAACCACTTATCCTCTCAGGGGTTGCAGGGGGGTCGGGCCTATCCCAGCTGACACTGGGCAAGAGGCGGGGTACACCCTGGACAGGTCGCCAGATAATCGCAGGGCTCATAAATGGTGTAATTTTGGTGAATTTTTTAAAAAGGAAAACATGCTTTTTTATCCCGCCAGTGGGGTTTTGGGGTTCAGAGGGATTTTAGTACAAAACACAATCATTTAAAGTTGCATACCGCTCTTTCAAGCCAAAATAAGTGCTTAAAAAAATATTGCACTGCCCCCTCCCCTATCAAAACTAACACAGTCCCTCAAAGAGCACTGATTATAGATACCACATGTGATTAGAGTGCAGCTTTAAGTCAGGCAGTGAATTCAAAAACAGGACCTGTTACATCTGATCATGTTTTCCTGCGGCACTGCAGGTGGATATTTGATTAACACTGGATTAACTGGTTTGGGAAAACTGTCCTCATTATATCTCTTCTGCACAAAAGTACAGAGAAAAAAAGCATAAATGCAGCCATTTGAAGTGCATCATTGCATGTTGTGTTCTGACACTGTGTGGTGTCTATTGTGTTTGCATAACAAAGGGGATGCTGACTGTGCTCCTGACTGTGTGGTTTTAAAGTGTTCAAGCGATTAGTCAACAGTATGACTAATGAGTGCCGTGACTCTGCTGTGAAAATACAATCTTCCTCTTTTGTTTCTAACTCTTTCCATAACAATACAGCTCCTCTTCTTCCAGGTGTCAGGTTGCTGTGTGGTTTGGGTCCCTAATAATATTCCTAACAATTAAGCTACTACTAACATTTGCTAGTTTCAGATTGCTGTTTCTACAGAGTGTGGAGTTTTGCTTTCTCCTTTCTCTCAGGTTTCTTTTTCAGGTTTGTGGGTTGGGTTGTGTTACGACTATTAAAGATAAGAATAGCATGTCTTAACTACATGTATGTATGTGTTTGTGTTTTCTAGCAAGGAGAGGGGTCGAGGAATAGCAGGCGAAAGGATGACAGAAGATCAGGGGATAAAAAGCTGCACTCATAGGGATGGTTGTGCTCTAACAGGTACAGTATTGTCATTCACTGTAACACAATCAGTGTAGTATGTGTGAATGTATCTGTGCAGCATGAATGTGTACTTTATTATTCTCTTTAGCCTGCATTCTTTCCCATATTATTACGTTCACGCCATACACCACTGCCCCAATTTCAGGCAATTTCCCGATGTGAGAGTTCTCTTCTTTAATATATGCAGCTCTATTATACTCAGGCCCTGGCTCTATTTAGTTTTACTCTATTCAAACTCTCCTTACTGCACTGCGCTGCTCTCACTCACTCCGCACTCTCTCCTTCACATGATTCACCATTTTGGCAAATAAGCTCATTGGCTTTTTTTTGTTGTTTTTTTTTTGTGCTTAAATCTCTCCAAAGTTCAACAATCCACCTACCAGCACGGCTAATTAACAAGTTGTGTCTCGTACACAAACAGTAATGTAAAAACAACATGTCGTGGTTTTGGGGGGAGTTAACATGCTGTAACTGTGTAACTGTTTCTTGATGAACAACAGCCGTGTGCAGTCACTTCCCGGAGATTTGACGTCACAGTGCCGTTGCCGGGCAACCAGTGGGATATGCTGTACTTAAGTGTTGGGCAATTGGATAAACTGTGGTTTCTCAAAAAATTGTTGCAGTGATGGCTTGAAAAGGATCCTCTACATAAACTGACTGGATATAAATTCTATCTAACAAGTATTTAAAATTACATATATGGTGAGATTACAGAGAAATTTGTTTTTATAGAAAGATGGCCAGCACTGTTGGAGGTTATGGGCAATAGTGATGTTGATCTTCGAAGGAAACTTAGGATCTGAGCTGCAGGTTATATCCTGAAGTAGTCTAATGTGACTTCTTCAAAATTAGATAAAACAGTTTGATTAATAATATGTGTACTTTACTTTACTATGTAAATTGGACTGAATATGAATGTCTATGTAAGATGAACTTACCCATTTTTATTTTTATATGCCTTCAGTTTTTATGTTTTTTTTTTAAATTTTTTATATTTACTAATTTAATGTTTTATTAATTTAATTTGATATGGGTTTGATACTTAATATATTAATATTTCAATTTGTTTTGATTTATTTCTATACACATTTACATGTTGAATTGTTCAGCTATATAAGGCCCTGATCACACAACTTGCAAAATGCAAGGCGTGTTGCACTGCCTTTTTTTAATATTAAATGCCACTAGTGGGGGGGAAAAAAAAAAAAAAAAAAAAAAACACTTGCTGTGGCTTTTTATCATTGCCAGGCAACCACTGACTCACCTCCTTATTCTAACCCTGCTGTGTAAATTAATCTACCGTTTATTTTTAGTATCTTGGTCCTGTAATGTTCAGGCAGAGGGTACTTGCTGTAGCTCTGGTTGAGGATGAGAAGCTGTCAGTAAATAGTGTGTTGGGCACAGGGAAACAGAGATCTGTGTGGGTACATGAGACCCTAAAAAGAGTTTGGATCATGGGGAGTACCACCAGTTGGTCCAGGAGCTTCACCTTGATGATGGCCGTTTACAGGCATAATTTAGGATGACTCGGGAGCACTTTGACAACCTGCTGTCTATCATCAGGCTGTATAGCTCTGGGTATCCAGCAACTGCTACCACCAGTTTCTGTATACAACTCGTCGTGACCTCCACAGAAGATCCACAGAATTGGACAATGGGAAAAAAAGATGACGAAAAAAGAGATGACGTGGGCGTTTTTCTGCTTTAAGTTTTTTCAAGTCGAGGAGTTGAGAGCACTCTGGCAAAAATGGCAAGTGCTTAGAGCGCAGAAACACGAGGCATGTCGCAATGCAAAAACTATGGGAAACAATTACAAAAGGGTGCCTCCAGCTGCTAAAACGCTTCCTGTGTGATTGGGGCCCAAGACTTTATCAGCCTCGGTTGAAATATTTTTTGATGTAAAAGAGGATTTGAGAAACAACCAAATAAAGAATGTTAAAGCACAAAACTTTACCTAAAAACTGTGAAAAGTCTTTCTCACATTTGTGATTCAGTTTGTATTAGCTAAGATTCAACATGTTAATTAATTAGCTTTAGCGGTGCTGGTAATTGTGTTTTTCAGCTTTGGACGGAGCCATGCCAGTTGGTTCCCCATTTCTAACCTTTATGCTAAGCTAATCACCTGCTGGCTCCAGCGCCGTATATACTGCACATACATGAGAGTGATATTCTCATCTAACTCTCAGCACGAAACCAAATAACAATATTTCCCAAATGTCAATTTCTTTAACGTACCCCTCCCCATATAGTTGCTCTGTCTCACTGTCACACAGACTCAGTGCAAAAGGCTGACCGATGTCTGAGCCCGGTTATCCCCTGGCAACATTTCTGCCCTCCGTGTTCACTGAGTGTGTGTGAATAGGGAACGGGGCTGATGGCCGGTACACACCTCAGCATTATATTGCTCCACTGATACCCTCGCTGCCTGTTTTTGTCCACTAAATCCCCAGCTCACAACAGCATTGTAGCATCCAAAAAGAGTTTGTTATCCCTCTGGCCAGACTGTTAATCCCTACTGCTGTTCACCCTTGTGTTGTGTTTGCAGTGAATCACTCCATCTGTACAAAACTGACTTAGAAATAATATGGCAAGCCTGGAAAAGAGTTTCTATGGTAACAGAGGTCACCATAACAACCCCCGGACCATCAGGTCTTGTTAACACATTGTCATTTTGTCATACAAAGGAGTGGTGGATCGTGACAGTTTTTTTGCCCTTTAAAAAGTGTTTTCACACGTAGCACAATAGCCTTTTTGAGATTTTGTTTACACCCTTTAAATTGAATTCAGTATGTAAACAAAGATACATTTAACTTAAGAATAATGTACATTTGTAGATATAAGGAAATGTATGGCATTCAGCATTACTCCTGTCACAACAAATCCTGGCAACTGTAATCACCCCCACATTAAAAATACATATTTTTCCTCTTACCCATAGTGCTATTCATCAATGTGGATTGTTTTGTTGTGAGTTGCTGAGTGTTTGAGTGTTGAGATGTCCTAATATAATGTAACCAGATGGCACTCAGCTTGTGGTGCTCAAAGCGCCAAAAAAATACATTTAAAAGGATCAACAGCAATGTTTCTTTCTAGAAATCATGACCTAGTTACTCAAGATAATCCACAGACCTTGTTGTGAGCAGTTTCATGTAGGAACTACTTTCTTTCCACTGAACTACACCCACCAACCGTATCGCTGTGCAGAAGGAAGTGTGCATCTACTCATGGATGAGAGACTCGTGCTTGTGACAGCCTAGATGTAAACAATAATGGTGTCCTCCTTAGCTGAGCTGTAACATAAACTAGCTCAGTGGTGTCATGGATATATAGAGAGAATTGGATTCAGCATTTGAGGCGGGGCCCTGTTCATTCTTATGAAAGTTTCCCAGTGGTGCATGAAGCTTTCCTGGGTGTAAAATTACCCAGATCTTCCACATCTTTAATCTTTAATCATGTGGCTCTTATAGACTTTCAAAATGTCGTCGGACTGAATGGATCAAATCCCAATAGAGAAACAAGTCATTTTGCAGGGGTTTTGACGCTCAAAAAAATGAACCCACTGATTTACAGACGTCTCTTTCACAATTTAAGTCTATGGGAAAATGTTTTTGGGCCCAGTGGCATCATGTGACAGACCTGTCACTTGATGCCACTATGAAAATTAGCTTCAGAGCCTGGCACACTTCATGGGGGCCTAAGTGGTGCTAGGTGAGCTAGCAATTGGTGCTCGCTTCCTTCTGCATGGTGATACAGTTGGCGGGTGTAGTTTGGTAGAAAGAAAATAGTTCCTACATGAAACTGCTCGCAACAAGGTCTGCCTAACTGGGTCATGATTTCTGGAAAGAGACATTGCTGTTGAGTTTTTCAAATGTATTTTTTCGGCACTTGCTGCACCACAAGCTGAGTGCTATCAAGTTATATTATACTGGAGAGAAGGCAGACATTTCTATGGCTCTTATCTCCAACACTCGGCCACTCACACCAAAACAATCTAGACTGAAAAATATCGCTACAGGTAAGAGGAAAAATATGTACTTTAAATTTGGGGGTGAACTGTCCATTTAACATTAAATGTTCTTCAATGTGATGTTCTACTTTGTGTCTTACAGATGTGCAGGAACCAAGTTAGATGTTTCCTGGGAAGAAGTGTTCAGAGGGCTAGAGAGCTCCAGTGTGAGGACTTAAGGGTCCAGTCTGCAACTGTCTGCTTCGAACAAAACGGTTTTCACGGGAGAGGAGTCGACCCTTCTGACTTAACGCATGAGCATGAAAAACTCACTTCCTGTCAACGAAAGGACCGGGAGGTTCTCACTTTCTGACTGTGGTGGACCATGGTGGACAATGAATTCTGCTTCCTGTTTTGTGTGAAACAATACGTGCCATCGGTCCACTGGTGTTGTGAGAGCTTTTTTTTTCCCTAATTTTTTTGAGGAGGAGCGTCGTTTGTTGTGAAAACGATAAAAGACTCCGTTAACTGACAAAACCACACAGGTGCAACTGTGACCAAAGATGGCACAAGAGCTCAATCCACATGGTGGGTGGAAAGAATGAAGTAGACACAATAACACAAAAAATCTAATGGAACACTTCTGATCCAACTTCAACACTCGCCTTATAGTTTTTTCTTGAACCCATTGTTGTCAGGATGTAAATTGTTTTGGGATTTTTTTTCTTCCTTTTTAAAAACTTAAACTAACACAAAAGCTTTTTTTCTGTATATAAAATTACAATGTGTAAAATTCTTAAAGGGTAAGCTACTGGTTGAGAACGCACTGAGAAGAGTTACCTTTTCAAGTGCTTTCGAAATTTATTGAAACGGTTCCACTTTTAAAGATTTGAGTGTAACTTCACAGGTTCTTGTATAATTAATTATTAGAGCAGGTATAATGTTTGTACATGAAAAAAAAGCTGGTTTGATTTTAACAGAGGAAATTTCCAGAAAATCAAATTTCAGTAATTCCCAAAGTGGGAACGGATCTAATCCTACAAAAAGCAGCCTTTCAGAGTACTCATATTTTCATGCATGCTGTTCACATTATTTTAAGTACAATTTTTACAAGTTTGCAAACACTGTATTCAAATGACAAATAAAACCCTTTATCTGTGTACACATATAGCCCTAACATTTGTCACCAATTTTATATTTTAAATTGAAAAAGGATACCATTAAATCATTTATCATGTCGGGGTGAGGATGAAAAAAAGTTCTATAGCTTCTTGAGGGTGTGATGTCTTGTCTGTCTATGTGAAACGGGAGGGCAGCTTCTGCTACGAGAACGAAATAATCTGAATGTAAATGCTAGTAGGCTGGCTCGCTGTAAAATTATAACTGTATTGTGCGTATTGGCTATAAGGTGTAGGAGTCTCTGTACACTGTTAGACTGTTTGTAATCATTTTAGCAGTGTGTCAATTTGGTTTTCTAACGGCTGCTGTGGTATTAAAGGAAAACTGGGGCATTTCATTTTGGATTTTTTGGTGAAGTATTTCCTTAATTTAAAAACCTACTCACATTAAGGACACATAAAGACATTATTTGATTGTAGCTCTAAATAGCATATTGTATGACAAAAACACTGGATGGTCAAAAACGATTATTTAAGCATTAAATAAATTGTGTTTAACTCTGAAACTGTGTGATCTTTTTAGGCTTGAGAGTCTGTATATGCAGTGTCAAATAGAATTGTTTTCACTAGCTCATTGGCAAAAACATTTTACTTTACATTACATTAGGAATTATCTTTGTATTGGTTTTCATTAGATGCCCATGTAGTTCAAGTGTGGTGTTCTACTGGTGCGATGGCTCAGTATGCTGATGTCTATGCTGTGGACATGAAAACTATGTAACTTTTTTTTTGGGAGGGGGGAGGGGTTAAAAGGAAGTCAGGTAGGGTGCTGTACCACATCCCCTTATACTACTGTGTCAATCAGGGGGTAGAGGATCCTTTGATATGGTTGAACTATCAATTTTGTCAATTTTGTTTGATATGTGTTTTCACCTGAGCAGATTTTTTGATGTACAATTCTTACTAACAGAGTGAAGCCATTGAAATGTAACTATTCTAGCACTTTGGTTATTCAAGGTCTTTTAGAGGCTATAGCAGCAATGATGCCACCACAAATGTTTCAGACGTCTTTAAAAAAAATCAACCTAAAAATAAAAAAAAAATAAAAACGCATTGATTTCGCAAGATGATCGTTTCCGTCCTTGTCTTTGTCTCCTTGAACATTTTTTTTTTATTATTATGTAAGTAATGTGCTTGTTACCCAACAAAGTGTCCTTGAGCTAAAATCTCCAGGGCTGCCTGTATCTATGCATGGACTGCCTTTTGGGGGAGTAGACAACAAGAGTTCCCTGGGAGGATATTGCAGATTTCTTTTGAATAAGTAATTAACTGCATTTATGTAGCTCAAGGACACTTTGACATGTGGACAGGAGGAATTGGGGGGATTAAACCACCAACCCTGATTAGTGGACAACCCGCTCTACCTCCTGATCCACATCTGCTCCATAATGAATTATAAAATAGAAGAAATAACTACAAAGCAGCCCAGTGCATGATTTAACATTTCATGTCCAACTTTAAATGGATATTTTATGCAGATTAAAACAAGACGAATCTGTTGTTACTATAGTCCTAGTTAATAAAACATTTATAGTAGTGGTACTTGATCGATCGTGGGTGTTTGTTCTAGAGGTAGAACACAGAGAAATGCTCTGCCACCCACTGATTATTTATTATATATAGCAAATCTTCCCACATCATCCTTTGTGGCCATGGAGTCATGACAACATTAGCCCTCCTTTGGGCCCGGGGCAAACATGATCTGTGGGTCCCTGTTGAGCCCCATTTTGTGGTGCTGGTGCTTTGATTGACAAATGTATTTGGGGGTGTCCAGTGTAAATTTTGCTCCGCTTAAAGAAGGGTATAAAGAGTTGTAATGATGCATGCCACACTTAAAGACTCTTATAATTCAGTTTAAAATGTGCTTTAGTGTCTGGGGCAATGTTGCCAGGTTTGCATGGTTGGTAAAGGTGCATCAAGGGCTCCTGTTTCATCTTTCAAGGATGCATCGTGCGGTACTGGAGACATCCTGACGGTGGCGCTATGTCGACACGCGTGAGCAAGGTCACACGGTGTACCATTATTCTGCTGTCTGCGCTCCTCAAACGCTGCAGCTGCCGTCCTCTTCCCTACTCCACACTGTCGCACAGCCATGGCCGACAGCGCAAGCGAGAGCGACACTGACGGAGCTGGGAGCAGCTCGGCCACCCCGATGTCGTCCTCCGCTTCAAATTCGGGCAAACCGAGCATAGTCATTTCACAGTTTCGTCTGGAGGAGCTGACGAACCGCCTGGCCTCCTTACAGCAAGAGAATAAAGTTCTGAAAATTGAGCTGGAGACGTTCAAACTCAAGTGCAAAGCCCTGCAGGAGGAGAATCGGGACCTCCGCAAAGCTAGCGTCACCATTGTGAGTAACGTTAGCTAGCTAACTAGCTACCCAGCTAGCTAGATGCTATCCTTAATAAATAGCGTTTGTCACTAAGTTGGCTGTGGCTAGTGTTGTTTGTTTGCTGCTACACAGCCAGTGTTGACACATTTAATGTGTTACATGGCAGTGTTATATATATTTGAGCACAGCATGCTGGTGTTTTGCTAGCTCCACTAACATTAGCTAGTTGGGTAGTTGCTAATTTAGCCAGCAGGCTAACGGTTGCTAGGCGGTTGGGCAGGGACAACGTTAGCCAGCTAGTTTGCTTTGTTTTGTTTTGCGTTGCTAATCTTGGCTAACATTAGCTCAACGGTTAACGTTGTGTTATAATGTGCTATAAATTAGGTGTGCACGTCACGATGCAAGTTACCGGACTGATGTTAGCTGGTAACTCACTGCTAGACACTGTCACCACGTTATGCCCAACGAGGATACGTTAACTGGGTGGAAATAAATAGCCCAGCAGCAGCACTGGCATGGACCGATGCGTCATGGCTTCATGCTCGGTTAATCAGCCTCACCTTCATAAAAATGTGTAACCGATCTGTTGGGTAGACGGGAAGTATGTAGGCCAAACTTAGCGAGCTAGCTAAATGCCAGGCTCATATGTTGGCAAAGTCAGCCACTGTGCAGCCTGTCCACCCTCTGCAAATGTGTGAGGCTTGACGAGCTGTTTTCTTTCTATTGTCCCCCCCCCCCCCCCCCCCCCCATTGTTCTTGAACAACTGACAAAATCTACCAGCTTGCAAAAACAGAATTTAGCTCTGAGGTCAGTGAAGAATGAGGATTGAGAATTTGAGACTGCAGCTAACAAGGACAGACGTATCATCACACTGTAATGCTAGCTGTTGTAGCTGTCCCAACACATTTCTGTAGTGCCCCCATGTTTCCCTCTTCCCCTCACTGTCAGTCACCCATTACTGCAATACCCCTTGAGTCATTAGGGAAAATTCTGCTTCCTCTTTGGTTGGCAGACATTCACTGCAGCATATTTTGGTTGGTGCGTATGTTTGCAGCACGCCTATTTGCATGGTGGGTTGTCGGTCAATTTAATCAGGATAAAATGTGAACATCCAACAGTTTGTGTGCCAGAGCTGAGAGTCTACTTCACTGATGTTTGGCCCTGCCACTCTCTCCCATTTGTTTCTGTCCCGCAGCAAGCAAGAGCAGAGCAGGAGGAAGAATTTATCAGCAACACCTTGTTCAAGAAGATCCAGGCCCTCCAGAAGGAGAAAGAGACCTTGGCTGTCAACTATGAGAAAGAGGAGGAATTTCTCACCAATGAACTGTCAAGGAAACTCATGCAAGTGAGTGATGTGAACAAAATAGGAAAAGTACTGCAGAGAAAAGCCTCGCATCAGTTTGAACTTTCACTCTTTCTTACTACATGACTCATCATACAAATATCACTGCGCTCCAGAGATGTTTTCTGAATGCTCAATTATGCAAAGTTTTTGTCTGCACTAGTGTCAAGTGTGCTCCGCTTGAGCTCGCTAGGTGGGTGTGTATGCACATGATGTATAAGCGCACAGCAGCTATTGCATTATCATCAACTGTATTGGTACTTGCCTGAAGCCTGGAAAGGCTCAAGATGACTTCACTGCGGCTGCTAGCTACTCTAAATGACTCTCAAATTACTCTCCTCCCGTCTGTCGGTTATTTGGTTCGGTCTGTTTTCCACATCTTATTTTCCCAACTGCAGAGTGCACAGCTCACACACACACACACACACACACGCGCATGCTTACACTTTCAATGGCTAGCTGTAGGCTGACTAATGGTTTGTTGATGTGTAAAGAAGTGGGAGTCTGGAAGGGACACATGCAAATGCCTCAGCTGCCCCTGCTTAAGGTCATACAGATGGACTTGTTTGGGCTTTTGTTATCTTGCCTTCTCACGTAACATGAAACAGACCTGTGTCTCCTTCTGCCTGTGGACTTAGTGCTGACAAATGGTCTGTAATGAGTGTGTATATGTTTTATATTCTGTACACACGTGTGTTATATTCTTGTGATGATAGAGGGAGAATTGAGCAACTATGGTCATTTATTTTAGAGTGACGTAAATGCTCATGTGCAGTAGCACTTCTGTAAACAATTTTGTCAGACCTGCGTTTACCCCAGCTTTGCTTTTGATGATGGACTTTTTACTGTAGTCTTAACTTGAGTAGCCAAACGGTGTAAGTGCCTCAGCAGGTATTTGAATCAATGCCCCTCTTTCAACACACTTTATGACCTATACGCTGTCTGTTTGATGTACGATGCAATCACTGTCCCCCTTTCTGGTATCTTCTAATGTGCCAATATGGTTTGTGTTTGTAGAGAGGAAGCTGATAAGATGTTTCAAAGTATTTTCTCCTAATGGATGCGATAATGAAGGGAAAAACCTTCACACAGTTCCCATTATGTACAGTATGTACACACACAAGCACATTGCCCCTGTTTTGGTGTTGCTTACAACTAGCATCTGCACGAAGGACAAATGAACCCAAGTGGGATAAAATGTCTCTGCAAGGTGTCCGTAGCCTGAAAAAGAACAGACATATTTTCACACAGACTAGGGTGTAGTTGCCGCTCATCACGCAGTACAGTGGGTTGGAGTTATATAGTAGCTGGTAGTTGTTTTGGCTAAAGGGAGGCACGTTATCAAAACTATTCTGAAAATTGTTGGTGTCTTAATTGGAAGAAAAATGGCTGCACTGGGTGTGGCAGAACTTACTGGCCTGATTCTTTTCAGAGCACTCAACTGTATGAATGTAGTCATTGTAAGTTAAAACAAACTGCCTTGTTTTGAGGTGTTCTAGTTGTTTCTCTTAGAAGCATAATGGAAATGGTTATTTTTCCGTCTCCAGCCTTTTCCAATGAATGAATTTACATCCCTTTCCCTGTAATGAGTAATCGCTTATATAATTCATCATGCAGCCGTCCCATTTTGAATCAGTGCTGAGCCGCACCCTTTCTTTGTATTGGTGAGCTGCCAGTGGTGGTTTCTTTAGTTGCCAAATCATTATTTTACACTGTTTACCCCTCCGGGAAGTTTAACCATGAATCTGGTAGAATTGTAACATTGACTTTCTGTTTTGTTTTACTCTCTATCTGTAAGTTAAATGTGATGATCTGACACCAGTGTGTTTGTTCACTGTGGCCATTGCATAGTTTTTATGTGACTCACCGCGAGGCTCTTCTTGTGCTCTTTCCCCTCTCCCTTCTTTCTCATCTCTCTCGTTTCATCCGCCTCCTCCTCTTTTCCTCTGGCCATGCACTGTCCTCCCCTTTTCCATCCCAGCTCCAGCATGAGAAGGCAGAGTTGGAGCAGCACTTGGAGCAGGAGCAGGAGTTCCAGGTTAACAAGCTCATGAAAAAGATCAAAAAGATGGAGAATGAAACCATCTCAAAGCAGCTCACCCTGGAACAGGTATGCTTATTGTGGGAGAGTGAGAAGTTTTCAAAGCACCCAGTGTGGAACAACATATCCCTGAACTTGTGTGTGTCCAGTTGTTGCAGCTCGAGATGCCAGAATTTCACCATCCTTAATTCTTCCCACTGAATGTTAGCTGGAAAGAACATTTTGGTCTGTGGCTGAGTCAAACCTGTGTTTGCCGAAGCCATAATGTTTCCATGCTCTGATGACAGGATTTTTTTCTGGAGATGTGCATGCATGCATTCATTGTTGCTGCTCACTCATGAATACGTCTGAGTGATGCTTGTGTAATTTTGCCCAGACAGAGGTGTAATTAAGTGATTTTTTCCCAAAAATGTGACTTAATTTCACCACAAAATCTCTCATGAGCAGCCTATTTAGCTTTGGGGTCTTTTTACATCATTTGGCAATTAAGAACTCTTTATAGACTGTTCTGTAATGATGTTTTTCTATCACAGTGGCTGTATCACAAGCAGGCGTACAGACTGTAGCTCTGAAAGAAGCGCTTATCTGGGCAGAGACCTTGGGTTTTCAGTACAGTGTGTTTGTGTGCTGTCCTGTGAATTCTTTTCAGCATCAAGGTTTTTCTATCTCTGAACATCACCTTCTGCTTTCCTTTTATTCTCCAGTTGAGACGGGAGAAGATCGACCTTGAGAACACATTAGAGCAGGAACAAGAAGCCCTGGTCAACAGACTGTGGAAACGCATGGACAAACTGGAGGCTGAGAAAAGGTGCGGAGCGATCATATTATGTGTTAACCATTTCAGGATCTTAGAGATGAAGGACGTTTTTGAATCTGCCTGGAGTCAAAGCTTGTTTTCAGCAACATCTTGTTTCTTTCATCTTTAATCTGTGGATCATCTATTGATCAACTAATCTATCAACTGGCTAATAATTTCGGCACTAGTCAGTAAACAGCCTTCATTTTTTTAACATGGTGGCACAAACACACGATAACCCTCTTGTATAAGTACACCGCATAATTCGCGCCCCTCTCATAGATACACACACATTTACAGGCACACACAAAATGCCCACCTGTCACCTGTCAAACAAGTGACTCAGCTTCACTTATGATGCAGGATAAAATTACTAATGATTGATTACCGGAAGCTTTCTGATTTTTTTTATTTTTTTTTTATTACACATTTTCAGGGTAATGTTTTACAAAAGAGAAAATAACAATATCCTGAATAATTACCTCCTAAAGGGCGTGTTTGTATATGTAACTTGTGTGAAGATGCATCAAAGGAGGAAAGGTTGAAAAGAGTTTTAATTTTCAGAAATCAAGTGACTTGTCTAATATTCAGCCAAAGATTTTATTTCAAAGAGTTTGTCGTCTCCCCATCATTTCTGTTAATTAATTATAATCACAGTGTGTCGTCTTTGTTTTCTAAACTAGAATCCTCCAGGAGAAGTTGGACCAGCCCGTATCAGCTCCTCCCTCCCCAAGAGACGTTTCCATGGAGATAGACTCACCAGAGAACATGATGCGGCATATCCGTTTCCTGAAGAATGAGGTGGAGAGGCTGAAGAAAAGCCTGCGCACCACTGAGTTGCAGCGTAAGTGGCCTCTCAACTTGTCACATGATCCAGGGGAGCGTGGGCTCTGAAGGGGCAGATGCCCTCAAGTGTTGATTCAGGATGCGATTGGTAGAGCTGATCTTCTGATAAGCTGTGGGGGGCGAATTCACCCTGCACCCAGGCAGGGGTTGTTTTCAGTAGACCAGAAAGAACAGGATACGCTCTGGCCTTGTCTGACACTGTTTACATCCTCATTCACTGGTCGTAAAGGTATATGAAGAAGTGGAACTGAGCAGTGGTTAATAAGAGGCCTTCCTTTTAAAAGGTGTGCCCATTACTCCAGAGCATCTCAAACAGGGCAAAGGGGTTTATTTTGTTTGTTATTTTGGTTGAAAGCCCATCTAATGAGTATGTAACATGAGGACGCACTCTTACTAACATGGCAAGCTACACCCCAAGTCCATCTGTAGAAAGTTGTGACCTAGAAATCAGAGACACAGGTAATGTACCATACCAGCTCCAGTGTGTACTATATGTTACATACATTAATACTGCATGGAAATGCAAGCAGGTACCATTTTAAGAAGTGTCCTTGATGCATTCAAGGACGCCTTTGAGGACTGTTGTGAAATGTTAGCCTGATGGTGCATTCAAGAGCACTCCAGCATCTCAGACTTTTATAAGATCTGCCTTTTTCTAAATGCATAAAACAATCACAGGAGTAATATCTGTGTAATGGCATCTCCACATACTTTCTTTGTTTTTTTTTTTTTGTTTGTTTTTTTTTAATTCTTTTATTTTATATAGGACCCCTATTAGCTGACAGTGTAGCCAGTTATAATACTTGGGGAGAGAATCCTACGATACTAGGTTGTTTTAAAAACGAATGCACCAGGAAGAAGTTTTCAAAACAGTTACAACTGTATTTAGTCTTATGCCGCTAAAGTACTTAGAACATCAGATGTTCTCTGTGAATAACAGCCCATCTTATCGAGGTTTCAGTTCTCTTGAATTAGATTTTCATACCTTTTTTAAAGGAGAAAAATTCTGCCAGGAAGTTGTAATATTAATCTAAAAATATAGATGGTATTCAGATTGAAAATGTGTCATTCAGCGAGGTGATAATAACCGTCTGAGGACAATAAGAGGTCTGCGGGTGAAAATTAAATGGAAGGAAAAGATGTATTCACAGCTCTCGCCTTCTTGAGACATCATGACTTGATTTATGATTTTAGGGAACATCAGAAACAGACCACAAAATTATCCAGCAATTAAAGAAAGAAACAATCAGTATTGCTGTCGGATTTTTTAATATTGTAGCTTGTGTTGTTGCAGGTGGCTATAGCCAATATTATTAGACAACTGTACACCCAGTTTGTCTTTTGGATTTACTTTCATAACTCCACAAATATGTACAGTAGGGCAGTGTTATGTTTAATTTGGTCTCTGTAAGCCTGTAACACAAGGTACTTACACTCACACACAATAACGACAAGCTATCTCCTCCTAGTATCTCTCTCTTGATGAACATGTCACTGGCCTGCTTTAATAAACTCTCACCTTCACTCTAATTTAGTTAGTCACTGGATTATCAACTGTGTTTGCACATTAAAATGTGTTCTACTAAAGCACACAGGGCGTGGACAACCTAGCAGAAGGATCTTACAGTACAGCAGCAAACATTATCTTAACATTAATAACACTTGTTTGTTAGTCAGACATTCAGAAGTGTTGAATCAGCTCAGTATATCTTAGAGACATTACTTAATGGAGATTAGTCTGGACACATCCCAGGGAGTGTCTCTCAGCATTATTTTGCCTATGCTGTGTTTTTGCCACTAGAGGGAGCTGTCAGTCCAACTTTTGACTCATGTTCTGAGAAGATGAGTCAAGTATCAAGACAGTATTGCTGCTGAAAACAATACCATGACATCACTTGTGTTGTGTGTCTGTAGTGATTGGCATTGACCCTGTCACTTTTTTATGTTTGTACAAGTGCAGCAATTTTGACATGCTGTGCATTAATGTATTTGTTGTTATTGTTAATGTTGAAACACAGTGGCCAGGATGTGATCTAGACAATATCTCAACTGATGTCATCTGTTCTGCGCGTCCCCTCCCAGACACAGAGAAGCGTGCCCAGTACATCGAGGAGGAGCGACACATGAGGGAGGAGAACATCCGGCTGCAGAGAAAGCTCCAGAGAGAAATGGAGCGCAGGGAGGCCCTGTGCAGACAACTGTCGGAGAGTGAATCCAGTCTGGAGATGGATGACGAGAGGTAGAGGAGGGGGCACACGGCTGGGCAGATTATCAAAACAGTCATCTTAACACAGGGGTGCAAAATCACATGTGTCAGCAAATCTAGTGAGGTGGTAGAGAGACACTTCATCTTAGTAAATGGAGAGGCATTTGGCTCCATTGGCCACAAGCTGCTGATTGGATGAAGGGAGCTTGAACCTGTGAGAATGAAAAGATGAAAGGGAAGGATGCAAAAGGCGCCCCAGCACACAACAGTTGCTTTTCCAGTTTTGATTTAGCCCGTAGCTGCCAAGATTGCTTCAGACACCAGCGCTGATACAGGCGGACATCAAAATAATTAGCAGTAGCTTTAGTTTCTTTTTGCCAGGTTTGTGTTAGTGTGATGTAACTGAAAATGAGCCAAACTATCAGGATCACTTACGCCAAAGACTGCCTTCTTTCCCTGAGCGAACAGCACAGTCAGACTCCAATGTGCGATTCCTTTTTCTACTGGCAGCCATTACCCTAATAGCTCGGGCACCCAAGTGGAACCCAGATGGTTCCCCAGTCCGATGTGAGATCGAAACAGCAATGTGAGTTTGCTGTGATGGCTTTAAGGCTCAGTATACAATCACAAAGACACTTAAACACTGCCCCATGTCCCTGAATATGAGATAATCTACCAAGATTAAGTATTGTAAACAGCTTATCATTATGTTTTTATATTGATTATTGCAGTGACTTTACTGCCTGTTTTGTCAAGTGTTCTTTTTATATCGGCCTATTAAGATTTTATGCCGAGTATGCGCTTGTTATTTGAAGCACCACTACAGGGTTTTTTTTTAATTGTAACCATAATGATAGAATCATTGTAAAGAAACGAAAAGAAATACAAGAAATTGTATGTGAAAGGGCATTTACATGAACTTTCTAACGGCTAAAATCAGTTTGCAACTTTCCTGTGTTGTCGCTCTCAGCAGTGGCAAGAGGGCGTAAAACATGCAAAACCACCAGGGCTGTTTATAATGGCAATATTGTAATGCCGTGCTTTTGACCGGCCAACCGCAAGGAATGGCAGGCATCCACCACATTACCATGTTCATGTTTTTAATTCGTGTCATGGGAGCACGGCATGTTTACTTTGTGCTACAGATGCCATCAGCTGAGCGTCTGTTCTGCACTTAGAGCTGCATTTTCGCCATTTTTTGTGGTTGCCGAGAGTTGAAAAATATTCAACTTTGGGTGAAACTCTGCAGCCACTCATCACTCGTTTTTACCCAGCCGTCCAGTCAAAGTGAAGGAGTGGCAGGACAAATACCACAAAGACCAACAGTCACATCAATGAAAAAACAACAACAATGCGGCAGAAACTAATGCTGAACCCACACAGACCGGTCTGTCCGTCCTCTCTCCTTGTGTGTTTTAGCCTTCCCTTCATCCAGGGCAAGCACTCTACCCAGCGCCGACAGTTTCATTCTCATGCTCGTACTGTGTCATTGACTGTGTTTACAAGGTCTTTTGTATCCCGGTTTTGAGGCTTATCCCTGCTTTGAGCATATCCGGGGTATGATGTTTACATGGAACACAGAGAAACCCAGTTATTCATATCCCTGTATACATGATAAATACCAGTAACTCGTTTTCTGATCACTGCATCCTATCTGCGCAGGCGTGTGTTACGTCTTTTACGTCTTTTGTTTACAACAGATTGAGCGGGAAATGTGATATATTTATTATATTTAGAAGTAAAACAAAAATGAGACCTCTGTGGCTTCTAGCGGGCTTAGCATTAGTAGCTTGTCCGCAACAGACTTGAATAGGTCGACATTTCTGTGTCTTCTGCCGTCTAAACACGTAGTTATGTTGAGTTCTTTCATCATTTTCAGGCAAAATTCGGTCTCTTCGTCACTCCAAAAATGGGAAGCTCTCGTTGCCGCCATGTTGCTTGTATATCTGGTGCGTCACTCTGGCGCCTGCGCACATGACGGGCAGCCATCAGAGACCGGGATAAGGCGTATACATGCTCCAGTTGCCCGGCTTTTATCAGAGTACTCCACGTGGCAAAACCGGGTTTCTTGAAACCGGGAAAAGGGCATAACCCAGTTTCTGAATTCGGGATATGGTGTTTACATGCACAAACACAAAAACGGGATACTTACAAAACCCAATCACAACCGGGATACTAAAGACCTTGTAAACACACTCAGTGAAAGCAAATGCAACCAAAGCATCTCACCTGGCAAAACGTTGCACCCCTTATTGCGCCACATTGCCCTTCTGTGTTCTGCAATGTGTCGTCTTTGTTGTTAAAAAGCACCAATAAACCCAAAAATAGCCTAATAATGAAGCTTATTTACAAAGCACCTGATTCAGGATAAATTAAGTAAATTGTGAAAACAACCCAGTAGCTCAGTGGTTTGAGCAGGCATCCCAGCTTCCAGCTTGCGGCCCATTGCTGCATGTCATCCCCTGTCTCTCCCCCTTTCACACCTAAGTCTGTCCTATCTAGTAAAGGCAAAAATCCGGAAAAATAATCTTTAAAAAAGCAACAATGAATGGTGATAATACCGCATTTCAGGCTATTAAGCCACTCTTAATCACTGCAGGGGAAATTTGTACATGTAGCAACTCTAAAAACCACCAGTACGGTCCTCAAAAAAAACAAATGATAAATTTAAGAAAATAAACAAAACTATGTCAACTACAAATGTAAATCACAAGTTGCATCACGATATGATACTATATTGATTCTTTGGACAATTATGTGATATGTGATGATGCCACAAAGTCCACAGGATACCAATTTGATTCAGTTTAGGAGCCTGTGACTGATATGAGATGATATCAGTGAATATCCCTGTTGTTTCTTGGCAGCTTACCATTATCTGACTGGAACTAGGCCGCTAGTAGCTGAATGTTTAGGAAGGAGGTGCACTTTGACGGAAATGATGACACAGACATGCCATGGCTATTTCAAGATACAGGTGTATATTAAAGATGTTGATAATTGAGTCAATTTATCAATCCACATCGAGGTGTCATTTCCCCCCTGATGTAAACACATGCAGGGCTCCACAGTGCAAGCGTTTCACTCGCATTTGCGACTAAAAATAGGTGTGTGCGAACTGTAAAAAATATCTAGGGGCACATGTGCGCATGAAATAATCAGCCAAAGCAGCCTATATTTTTGTCAATAAAAAAATATGATAATCTAACCGCAAATGTTGGGGGAACTCCAGCCGCCTTCCCTCTTCCCTCTTCCTTGTGTGACACGGTTATGGGCGGTTTTCCAAGCCACTGTCGGCACAATGAATATAAGTCCCAGCGTGGACATAACCTAAGTCAAAGTGTGGAGGAGATGGACTGGGTGGATCTCCGGGGAAGCCTGCTCCGTTCTCCCCGTAGTTCAAATAATTTCAACTCTGAGCGCAGCGCTCGGGCGGAAAATCAGAGCGGTGCGCGACACCAAGGGTAGCGGTGCCGCTGTTGCCCTCTCCATAGACAAACAATGGGACAGCCAGCGCAAAGCGGTTTTACAGCTGATCATGTGTAGAGGCCTTTAGGGACCATTCGCCACGGTACTGCTGCTGGGCAGGGTGGAAATAAAGCCCTTTTCACACAGAGCGCGCAAAGCGCAGACCTCGGCCGACGAACCCATTCATTGTGTATGTGCTACCGCGGCGCAAGAGTGCACTGCTCTGCCGCCAAGCTGAGCGGCACGCGAGGGGGGCACATGTCGCGGCGTCTGCGCGCCGCCAGCCTGCGCTCGAATTGAAATTTTTTTAATTTCACCGCAACGTTGTGACGACACCTCGGAGCCGCGCGTCCAATAGCAAAGAAGAGTCTGAAATAGACCTGGAAGTGGTCACCATGGAGCTGTAGCTCCTGAATGAGCCTGTCCAAATCCTGTCCTCTGCGCCCTACCCCGTGGTGGGCGCCGCGAAAGCTCTGTGTGAAAGAGGCTTAAGTCCTGCAGAGTTTCAGAGGACCTGGAGAATGTTTTAGGATAGTAATAACATTATATAAGACAATCATATTGCAAAGATAATATATATAAGATAATAACATTAAAGACAAAATTAAATTGCAATACTTTTTCAAAACTTGATGATTTTACCTTTCTGTACATTTTGTATACAAATTCATTAAATAATTTTGCTTGTAAATGTCTATTTGCATCACGTTTATTACAGAAAACACATTTGATCAATTTACATTGTGCCCCTAAAGTTCTTTGTGCGCTCCTTACTTTTTCAACTTAGGAGCACATGTGTTCCTTGGGAAAAAAGGTAGCGTCAAGCCCTGACATGTCTACACTGGATTCTTCTTTGATCAGTCTCAGCTGTTAGATAACATATCTTTATCTTTAAAGACTTGAAAACATGTTTTTCTCACATAGCAGTTTGGCTAAATTGAGCACCTTTAGACACCAACTTTAAGTAGCCATAAAAGAGCTTTTTACATTTTATCTTAAGCGGTTAGAAATAACTATTTTCATTTGTCATGATATAACTCTTTTTTTAGTCTAGCCAACTTCTTGAATAGATGGATTGATTGTTTTTTTTTTTTTTTTTTTAGACAGAAAATCTGCTGATTTTTTATAACCTGGTAATCGCATCTTTACAGGTACTTCAACGAGATGTCTGCACAGGGCTTGCGAGCAAGGACTGTGTCCAGCCCCATCCCCTACACCCCCTCCCCCAGCTCCAGCCGACCCATATCTCCTGGTAGGTACTTTTCAGATGGCCACTGTCCAGGAAATATAGCAGTCATCAAGTTATATTGCTTCAACAGGAATGGCCAACAAAACAATAAAAAGCACGTTTGATATCAATTGATATCCTTAACATTGAAAACTATCATATCTCGTGATGAAGAAGGAACGAACATCTATTGATAAGTCGATGTCTTTTAAAAGTCAGTGAAACCATAAATAAATCCCTGGTTTCGATGGCAGTTACATAAAAATGTTTGCCCTCATTCTGTGTCCATTAAAATCCACTTCTTGCTCTCTTCCACGACACATCTGACAACATCTGCAGCCCTCGTTTCTGTGGAAATTAGAAGAGTCGTAAAATCATGCTTGCATAACGAATGCTTGCCTGCCAAATTCATTTCTCTGATTAAGATTCATGAAAGAAAAATGATTTTGTTTTAACTAGAGTTAGCTACTGAATTATTGAATACCAAAGTAATTAACAGAAACAACACTTGTTTTAGGTTTATTAGATATTCAGGAAGTTCCATGAAAAAAGATTCACAAGGAATAATTTATCTTCTCTTTTGTTTATTTCAATACAGTTGATAATGAGATGTTAAAAGTTTAAAAGTACTGAGTGAGTAAATGTTTGTGAGAGCAAGAAAAGTGCAGGAAAATAAACTAATGAGGGAAAAGCACATTAAAATGTATATATTTGGCATTTTTTTGGAAAACCAAAATGCCAGTCCTACAAACTGCACCAGTATTTAAAGGGATAGTTCACCCGAAAATCAAAAATACAGATTCTCTTACCTGTAGCGGTATTTATCAATCTAGATTTTGGTGTGAGTTGTCGAGTGTTGGAGAAATCAGCTGTAGAGATGTCTGCCTTCTCTTCAGTGTAATGGACCTAGATGACACTCAGCTTGTGGTGCTCAAAGTGCTAAAAAAAAAAAAAAAGTATTTGAATAACTCAACAGCAATGTCTCTTTCCAGATATCATGTCCCAGTTCTTCAGAATAATCCACAGCACTTGTTGTGAGCAGTTTCATGGAGGAAATATTTTCTCTCTACCGAATTACACCCTCCAACCAAATCACTGCACAGACGGATAAGCGCATCTACTCAGGGACAAAAGGCTAGAGTAGCAACGCACACTGATCAAGCGGAAAGTTGGTCACGTGCCCTCTAGTGGCGGGATAGCGCGTTGCATATCCGACCAAGGACTGACTGAACTTCAGTATTGCTGCATTGCTGCCGACCAGGAATTCTTGTGCGTTTCCAAAGTCAAGCAAACGTAAAAGCATAGTCTACCATAATAGGAGCATCGATGACCCGTTTACAGGTAAAAAAAACACCAACAAAAAAACAGTTGTCTACCATAATGTTACTCTCTACATTTTGAAATAAACAAATTATAAGCATGACTTAATACGACCAAGACACCTAAAAGTAAAAACAAGGCCGTTTAATCAACTTACAAGCAAGTGTGCGTCAGACATACTGTAAGTGAATGGGTTTTCTGGTCGGAAAGGTAATGCCCTCATGCCTCACTAGAGGGCGCGCGAGGCTTAACTTCAGCATACCACAGTCAATGGAAGTGTCGTCACTCTGGTATTGTAGGGTCCTAACCTTAGCTAGCTCAGTGGTGCTAGGTGAGCTAGCAGTAGATGCACGCTTCTTTTTGCATAGTGACACAGTTGGCAAGTGTAGTTCGGTAGAAATAAAATAGTTCTTACATGAAGTTGCTCACAACAAGGTCTGTGGATTATCTTTAGAAACCAGGTCATGGTCTTGGAAAAAGACGTTGTTGTTGAGTTTTTCAAATGTATCTGTGCCATCTAGTTCCATTATATTCAAGTGAAGCCAGACATCTCTACAGCCCCTATCTCCAACGCTCTGCAACTCGCACCAAAACAATCTGATAAAAAGCATTTTAAGTAAGATAAGGAAAGTATGTATTTTTGACATACCACAGCCACTCCAGGTCTGCTTGGTCATGTTTGGTGTGATTCAGCAGGATATCAGATTACAGCCTAAATGTTTGCATAGTGATAAGATTGTCCTCACATGGCCGAGCACTTCTGTTTCTCTGTGTTGTCAGCCAGGTGCAACTTGCTTTTACCTATCATGCTAGGCCTTGAGTAATCCTAGAACTGGTTTTAAGGAGAGAAATAGCAGCATTGTCAATCTGAATAAGCAGAATTGAATTAATCGTTCAATATTAAGACTTGGACCTAAAGTACATACAGTCTGTGCAAATTTCTCTTCATGTTTGTTTTCCTGTGTTTGTCACAGGTCTCTCATATGGCAGCCACACAGTTGGCTTCACTCCTCCCGCTACACTGTCCAGAGCTGCCATCTCCCACTACAACACCCCCGCCCTGCACGTCCACGGAAGCTCCTCTCACGCCGTAGCGGTAAGTAACATCCACCCTCACCTTCTAAAGCAGACATCTCACAAAAGTTTTTTTCATTTTTTGCTGAGATTTTGCTGAGTTTGTTGTAGTTGTTGGGAGTTTGCAACCATGTAGATCAAAGAGTTAGGAATTCCAATCAAAATTCTAGTTGCTCAGTAAGTAATCGACAATAATAATTTATTCGCAGAATTGCTCGCATTTTATGATATAAAGTAAACTGCTTACTAGAAATGATGAATACACTTAATGCTAAGAAGTTAGATTATAATCATCACCACAGGCACATTTAGGAGTGTAATTTAGGCTCTTTGCACGTGTCGGTATAGTCTTTACACTAGAGGCTGACATTTTTTCTGGAATCCTGTGGGTCAGTTTCGCTCCTCATCCCATGACTTGGACAGGACCAGGGCTGGAAATTAACTTTTTTTGTCCACCTGCCACCGTGGCTGGTGGATTCTAGTATCTATCAGCCACTCAGAAGATTACCATTGCATTTTGGCTGGTGAGTGAACCAAATGTAGCAGCCACTTGCATATTTTATCAGCATTTGGCTGGTGGCTGGTGCTCATTTCCAACCCTGGACAGGACAGGAAAAAAGGGAGTGGGCTGGACAGAAATTATAATAATGATATTGAGCTAAAAATGTGAAGTCAGCAGCTGTTAGATGTTTCCACAGAGCAGAAGAAATACTTGATCATTTTATCTTAAGTATGTGAAGTAAAAGGAATCTTTTGTTAAGATAATATTTTTGCAGTTGCATTGCTTACTTCCGTTGGCATGCCACCAGAGCACATGAACTGTCTTTTCCTTTGTTTCAATGTCCAGGCTGGTGTTGTTTGCTAATACAGTTGTATTTCCGTACCTCAGCACAGTGGATTTGACATGAAATGATGACTATGACGTTACCTGCTGTCTTTAAGTTGTAATCTAAAGGTGTTTACATCGATATCTTTCGGACTCTGTACGTTCTAGTTCTTTTTATGTATATCAGCAAACTGTAAAAAAGGGTTACGAGTCCTACATTGTTCACCGAGTATAGGTGTGAACATTTACATAACTTAAACCTGCAAACGGAAATTGGCTCAGACATCACTCCGATATTGTCGGTACGACACACATATAAACCTGCGCTTACGTAATTGTCAGTGATACCAGGAGAACATAACATGTCTCCATAAATGTCCGAAGGTTAAGTTGGCCGTGCTGTTATCTTTTCAATAACAGCGATAAATGAATCAACCCACTTTATCTGCGTCAAGTATATTTCTTTATTAACTTATCTTTTATACTTTTATTAAGATTTTATACCAGGGTTATCATCCATTAAAGCCTTTCTCTGAACCAACTAATATGCTTTTAGTTTCCGTTATGACTGACACCTACATCAGTTGTGACACAACAAGGTTGTATGAGTCAGCATGACCTCAAGTATGTGTGTTAATATTGGGGGGTTTTTCTTGTAAACTTTCTGAATATATTGCTACTGTTTAGATGGTTTTATGAAAGAAACCCATAAGGAGTAATTTAAGCATGAATGTTCTGACAATAGACATAGAATGAACATTGAACTCTTAGCCGTGGTTATTTGACTAGGACAAACAATGGTAATTGTTGTTGTGTGTTATGGCGACAGTACGCGTCAGCAGGGCTGTGAAGTCGGTCACACTCACTAGTTTGAGGACTTTGTTTTGGTTTTGGATTTAAATGGGTCACCACACTCCTTCATGTATAATTGCGAAATTATTACTGCATAAGAAAAAGCCGTATCACATATACAAAAATATGTGCCAATCAACCGTACTCTCAGGACAAAGTGACATCCTGTATTTCCATGATCAGTCACTGTGGTATAGGAGTTACAGGGTGTAAATTGTGGTCAGTTGCTTGCTAGCTGGATGGTCAGGGCTTGTAAATAAGTGTCTCCATGCATTTTTTTTCCCTTAACACAAGTCATGTACAGATGAAGTTCAGCCACCTCCTTGGCTCAGTTGTAACGTTCCACCTCCCAGAAATCTCTAAGAAGAGGATACACAACTGTCACCACTGTTCAGCTTGATGAATGGCTGAGCTGACACGTTGTCTGTACTTCACGGCTGATGTACCAGTTGTTTTGGATTATTTTGTTCTTGTGTCATATGTTGTTCACATACCAGGTACTTTGTTTTGGAATAATATCACTTCTAGGAACAGGCTCTGTTATTCAGAGGGGTTTCTGTTGGGTTTAAACCAGTTTAAAGAGGGATTATAAACGAATGTAGGAGACATGTCCTCATTGGCACAGCTCTTATTTTTACCTGCAGTGCTGGAACACTCGAGTTTTGAAATATCTGTATTACTGATGGGAACACTGCCAGTCTGGTACGACTCAGGTCACTGTGACCTCTCAACTGAAACTGACATCTCTGACTACTTCTTTGACCTCATGCTAAGATGTTACAGTTTTTTACCAGCAGGACCTTATGGAGTTCTTTTGTTCATCAGTAATGTACTTTGTTAAATGTATTACACATTCAAATGTTTACTAGGGGTGCACCGATGGGGAGATTTTGGGCAAATACTGACACCAGTGTTTCATACTGATGATTTTTTGTTGTTATTGCCCCTTTTGTGTCTGGAAAACGAAGAAATCTTCATTGTAAAAAAAAAATCATTTTAAATTCATACAACCCTCCATTCCACTGTCTTTGAATGAGCACAAATACAACCATACAAATTTATGAAACAGCCTTTAATATAACCTTTCACATAAGGAACAGATTTTGTTTTGTTTTTTAAAACCGCTTCAAAAGCCTACTTACCAAATCAACATCCCCCCTCTAATATCTGTTTTATATTGCTGTGAAAACATCAACAAATCTTTCCTTCAAATAACTTAACTTATTCCGGAGTCTCACCAAAAACTGAATTTTACAGGATTACATTTGAACACATCATGTTTTCTATTGTCTCTAGGTCAGCGGGACGCCAATAGTTTCAAGCCCTGCTTTTTCGCCTGCGTAAAATTGATTTGACCCAACAGAAAACATCGGCTGCTGCATTTGTGAATGTCATCTTATTTGCAGATAAGCCAGTGGCTGTCATCAAGAAGAATGTCAGCCGATACCAGTGTTCAGTTGGTGCATCCCCAAGATATATGACCTATTAGGAACTGTCTTGCTGTCATAATGTTGGCACGTTTTGGGGAAGAGGTTCAGGGTGACACCTGATTTAGTCGACCACCTTATAAGGTTGAAGTTCAAAGCATGATGTTAAATCATTTTATAGGCAGCTGAAGGAATTTATTTACTGATTAAATAATTCTGTTTTAATCCCTTCAAATGCAGCCTGTTCCTTCCATACTTAGACCTCTTCCCACTGAAGTGTGCTGTTATATAGCCCTGCCCCCATCTCCTTCTTCCTCCCTCTCTGGTATGTTACATCCACTCATTTCTCTTGATGAATGTGGATGGTACAGACCACATCTCTCCCATCACCACTCGGCCCACCCAGGAGTTAAACGAAGAAAGAACTCCATGTGGGAGATCAGAACCTCAGACAGATTAATTTTTCTCTAAACCCCCTTTTTTCTTTTCTCTTTCCATTCCTCTGACTGGAATTACTGTTGTCAGGTCATGACCACTGGCTCAGTGGGAGAACCATGACTAAGACAAGTACAGTAACCTCCACACTCACAATCTTATTTTCCTTCAGTGGTTTTTAAGCCTGGAAACACTGTTGATCAAAAGTAACTGCTACAACCACCTCTTTTATACACACTGTTATTCAAACTTACCTTCTTACTGTATCTGCCTAAAACGAAACAGAAACTGTGCTGTGTAGTCGTGTTATACAAGATGAAGCAATTTTATTGATTTTTTTTCTTTCTCTCAAACAGAGGCCCTCACCAAGAAGAAGCGCCAGCCCCGACAAATTCAAACGTCCAACGCCCCCACCCTCCCCCAACACGCACTCAGGGGCCCAGCAGGCTCAGCCTCCGCTACCCCCACCAGCTCAGCCCATGGTCCAGTCCATGTCCTCCCCGGCAGCTATGTCGCAGCACGCAGCAGCAGCACAGCAGCCTCCCTCCCAGCCTTAACGCAACACACAGTCTCTGTCTTTGCGCGAGAGCGCGCCCACTGAATGCCACGACGCTACCGCAACAGCAGCTTCCATCATTACCAGCTCTGGAAGTCAAGTTTCTTACTCTTTACCAACTCCACAAAAGAAGCAGCTTCAAAAGTTTTCGAGGGGCAAGAAACAAGACGGCGGCTCACCCTCAGTGAAGCTTGCCGCCTGCCAAATCCACACGTGGCGTTGCTTAACTACTCTTAAAAGGAATGGATGGACTCAAAAATAATCGCTTCTGGGATTTGTAGGCCAATTATCTGTTCCACATTCTGTCTTGTACATGATGTTTTTTTTTTCTTTGCTTGGGACTTTAGCTGGTTGGAATTGATGTTGTGGCGCTTCTAAGATAGCACAAACAGCACATAAAGTATGTTTCATGGTGGTGTTTTCCGATAGGTTGGATGTTTGGATCAATGGATGGATGTATGGCTAGAGAAATGGACGAGCTTGATAGATGGATGTGGTCGATTCTTTTCATGCCTATAATATGACACTTGATTGCAGTAATGTACTCCACACCGGCTCACCCCACCCCCCTTTGTCTCCGCAGCAGTGTCAACAAGTCACCACGGCCCCAAGCTTAACACAGCTTTGATTAGGTCAACAAGAGGTGTCACAAAAGACTGCTTTGGAGTTCCTCCGTTATAGGGCATTGATCAAAGCGAGCTCACGCCACAGTTATTTTAGTTTCTAAAAGCATTCAAGGCTCCGCTGCTCTTCAGTTATAACGAAAAGGAAAAAAAGCTTAAAGGAGGATGGACACTGGTACATAAACCACAGATAAATGTCGCCTTTTGAGGTGTTTAAAAATGTAGTCTGAGGTGTTACAACTTAGTCATGTACTCAGTCTCTTCTCTGCTCTCTTCTCTCTCTCTCTCTGGTGTATTTCTGAAAGCTTCTATCATCCTTGTGGATATTCCTCATCAGAAAAAGGAAAAAAAACGTAATGCTCTTTACACTAAATATACATACTGCTAAAACATTCTAAATGAATGGTACTGTTGAACTAAATTTCTATGTATGATTAAAGCTCTTGAGATGACGACTTCTGTTTTTAATTGTCCGTTTCATGAATGGTATTAGTTTCTTATTTGTGGGAACTGTGTGTGTTTAAAAATTGATGAGGAAGCTCCATAGGCTTCAGAGCTGTTGCAAATGATGGTCTGTCCTTCATGATAATTTTTCTACATCCTAACAGGTGCACAGTTTCTCAATTGGATTGATGTTATTGTGTCTTTTTGTCCCACCAAACCCCAACAGCAGCTGATGGAAAACATTTGTTCCCTTTAACAAATCTGCACCATCAAAGCTCGCACATGCACATAGTGGGAAACCATGCGTTTCTCATATTACACTGATGTCTCAGGCTTCACTGCACTTCAACACTGGTAAGATTTAATATTTTATTGTCATCTTACCACCATGATTTATGGCCTTGTAATGTGTGACTGGAATACAGCCTCAGAGATCTGCTACCATGGCTTTGTAGACTGAAATGTTGTTTACATACTGCATGTGGAACTGGTGAGCAGTGGGTGACAAGCTTACATCAAATGGCTGCAACTAATAATGATTTTCTTAAAGGGCGAAACCAAACCACATCAAAACAAAGGAAAAAAACTACAAGAACCAGTGGAATTTTGTTCTTTCTGAGGTGGGAAAATTCCTTAATGTGTGAATGTGTGTATGAGTCAGAAAAGGACAACATATAAAACTGTTTGGATAGAAACTGGTTAATTTGGATTTTCCTGTTTGAAGAAGAAGCCTTTCCATTCCTGCTCCGGTCAATATTGACCAGCACAATATTTATGTACACGACTTGCTTCATATCATTAAGTATATTAAACATAATGCTGAAGGTATTAGCTAATACAAAAAGTGTATGTTGCTCTGCATTGTCTACTTTCAGGCCAAGATCACAACAAGTTGACTGCAGTCTGTGGCCTGGGCTGACTTCATGGAGTACAACTGTATCGCCACCATGCTTCGTATCTTTGGTTGGTTCAGTTCTTTCTGATAACTATCACTCCCTGTCTGTGATATGCAATTGTGCTAGTCATGGGAATGTCATGATACTTGTCAGAAATACAACAATGAAATGAAATTACAAACCACTGGGTTGCTTTAACATGAACCTGGCTTTCACTCGTGGTCTTGACTTATGTAAATGAATCCAGTATTTGTTCAGGTTTTTCAGGATGAACCAAAAGGATGGACCCATCAAGACAGACCTAGCCATGCTCCCAGTAGTGCTAAAAGCTGAACTCTATAATCAGTCCTCTTGTGATGTTAATCTGTTGTAACGCAACTGCATCATGTGATAAGCCTCTTGCACACAGTGCCTCCATTGACTCTTGATTCTGTGCCAGTGTGTTACTTCCATTTCCTAGTCGACATGGTTTTAACTGGTTCTAACCGGCTGAAGACTGGAGGAGTGTTTTCCATATATCAATCATTCCAGGATCATTTAACATGGTAAACCTTTGTAATGTAGGTGCAATAACCCGTGGTGGGAGGAGAGCGGAGCAAAGATGACAGCCTACGTAACACATTAGGCTTCCATTAGGTCTCTACAGGTAACTGTAGCTCATTCACACATACAGTTGGTTCAGTCTCACCAGAATCAAAATATACACCCCATGACGTATGTCTTTGTCCAAAGACTTGCTGAGCGTTCTGATACAACTCAAGTGTACTCTGTTTTTCTACCATGTCACAGTGCTCTCTCTTGGTGCTGAAGCCCGCAACCTGAACTAATCCAAGCAGGAATCTGGACTGGAGGCTCAGGGTGGCCATGCTGGACGCTGAAGCGGCCTTTGATCTCTGTGGCTTTATAGAGCTGGGCAGCCGAAACCAGAGGACATTTATCCAGACTGCAGGGTGGCTCTGTGTGGTTCCACCTGCCAAGCCTCTTACGGAAAAGAACAGCAGGCTGCTGCTTCTCAGTTGTCAATGTAGAGAAAAAGAAAAAGAAAAGATACTTGAAAATGGTCAGCTTATGTAAAACTTCCCTGGAAATATGTGTGTATGTGTGTTTACTAATGGGCTGTGGATGACTAATGGGAGCTCTGCAGCTAGGGCAGAAGTAAGCGATAAACGTCTTGATGGGAGAATGTTATTAATAAGACAGGTATTTTTCCAATTGAATTATTACGGCACATTACACAAAGGGACCAAAACTGTCTTCCTGGGCAAAGTATAATGAGGAATGTAGAACAGCTGGAACCACTGCATATGCTTTATGCCAAGTTGCTCCATAGGTTTAGAAAAAGGCAGATACACTACTGTGTTAGTATTTTGATCTTACTAGAGGACCACCAACATAAGTTTACAGGCCAAACAAACTGTCCTGACCATAGCAAACAAAATAATATTTAAGGGTTAAGGCTCAACCCTGATCACTGTGTTTGAACACGAGATCTTGATGTTCATGTTTTTTTAGTCTCACTTTAATTGTAACTGAATTGTTATTATGGCAGGCCCAAACAATCCATAAAAACAAGGATTTTAGAATTAAACAAATTTATACTGTTTAAAAGTTTCAAGGGAAAACAGAAAATTTGATAGTGCATGGAGTAATTTGTTTGCTTTCATTAGCAACGCTCCAAAGTACCAAATAATCCAAAAAATCACTGCAGAATAGCCAACTTGTGCTAAAATATATTAATGAATGGTCATTAATATAGTAGTTGATGGGCTAAATTTGACTTAAAAGACTGTGTTACCTTTATTCTGAGGTTTTGTGGCTTGAAGCCAGAAAAAGCTCTTTTGATTATAAAGTTTGCCGCCCCATGATATAGAGTTATTATTAGGGGCCCCAGAACAGATCCTTGTGGGACACCATCGACATTTCAGGTGCTTGATTTCAGAACATCTGCAAGAACGGTTTCTGCCAGCATGTTGTGAGTTAAACCAGCTTTGTGCATCTAACCAGATGTTTTGATCAACAGAATGAAAACCGTATTCATGAAGACTACAGCACACTGTTGCTTTTTATCAAACTAATTAACAATGCCAACCACTAAAGCAGTTGCTGCAGCTAATCATACTTAAGATTTGATCTAAATTCAAACAGCTGTGGCTGGAGGACATTATTTTCTTGTTGTAATTCTCTTTTAATTCACTTTAAACAAATAATCAACAAACCCACAAAAACAAAAACCATATGAACATGAAGACTTTCCATGCATGAAAGAAAAAGCAGTGAAATAAAGACATACATACACACATATGTAGACAATTGGGACCTAAGCATTACACTGGAATGTGTTTCTGTTGTACATGTACACAAAGTTTAAGGGATTGCGACATAAATAATGTATTTTGTCCAACTCAGCAAATACTTTCTATGACCCTCTGGGTCCTCAAGTTAAAAGGAGGACATTATTAACCTCCAGGAATGTGCAGAGATGTGAGTTTACCATAATGACTGCGATTTTACCCCGAGATATAGACTAATAATTATTTAGGTCAACAGCATGTCCACCCTTATGCAATGGAACCACATGGTGTTATGGTATTAAGATCGCTGACAAAGAGGGCACAGATCCAAATTATTTTCTCCAGCAGACTTTAACCTTCTCATCATATGCTTTGTACCATCCTCTTATAGTCTTGAAATGTTTAATTGAGTTTTGTAAGTATGGATTTGTAGTTATCAAAGGGATCATATGATATGTTCCTCACCTGGATTGACAACAAGAAAGCCTCCGGCTCAATGCCACACATATGGATACCTGAAAGCTTGGACATGTACAACATTAACAGGACACTCAGAGCCTTTATCAAGAACTCAGTAGGGCTGTGGAAAATGACTCGAGGCCAACTCAGTTACCATCAAGTGCGGCATATACCAAGGTGATGCACTGTCCCCACTCCTGTTCTGCATAGGCCTGAACCCCCTCAGCCAACTCATCACAAGAGTGGCTACGGATACCGGTTCCAAAGTAGAGCAACCAACAGTCACCTCCTCTACATGGATGACATCAAGCTGTATGCCAGGAATGAGCAAGACATCGACTCACTGATCCACCTTACCAGGATCTACAGCAATGACATCCGAATGTCACTCGGACTAGATAGAGTGTGGTTGGATGGTGTCAAAGAGAGGGATGATGATCAGAACCGAGGGGGTTGAACTACCAGAAAGCAGCACTGCAAATATCCAGGACAGCTACAAATACCTTGGGATCCCTCAGGCAAATAGGAACTATGATGAGGCAGCAAGGAAGTCAGCCACAGCCAAATACCTTGAGAGAGTAAGGCAGGTCCTGACGAGTTGGCTGAACAGAAAGAACAAGGTCCAAGCCATCAACACGTACACCCCACTAGCCACCAGATACCCTGCTGGTTTAATCCTTCAAAGGAGGAGATGGAGGCCACTAATATCAAGACAAGGAAGCTTCTCATAATGCGTGGAGGGTTTCATTCCAAGTTCAGCACCCTGAGACTGTACATAAAGCGGAACAAGGGGGGCTGAGGACTCGTGAGCGTCAGAACCACTGTCCTGGACAAAACAACTAAGATTCATGAATACATCAGGAAGATGGGACCCAAAGATAAGCTGCTAAGTGAATACCTCAGGTAGCAGAAAAGTGACAATGCAGAAGAGGAGGAAGAACCATCATGGAAGGACAAGCCCCTGCACGGCATGTACCACTGACTGCTGATTGAAGAAGTGGCTGATATCAAAAAATCCTACCAGTGGCTGGAAAAGGCTGGACTGAAAGACAGCGCATAAGCACCAATCATGGCAGCACAAGAACAGGCACTTAGTACAAGATCAATAGAAGCAGGGGTCTACCACACCAGACAGGACCCCAGGTGCAGGCCGTACAAAGACACTCCTGAGACAGTTCAGCATATAAAAGCAGAGTGTAAGATGCAGACAGGAACAGCATACATGGGACGCCATAACCAAGTGGGTGGCATAGTGTACAGGAACATCTGCACTGAGTATGGGCTGGAAGTCCCAAGGTCAGAATTGAAGACACCTCCGAAGGTGGTTGAGAATGACCGAGCCAAGATCCTGTAGGACTTCCAGATCCAGACTGACAAACTGGATATGGCTAACCAACTGGATATCATGTTGATTGACAAACAACAGAAGAAGGAAGCAGTGATAGATGTAGCTAGCCAAGCGACAGCAACATCAGGAAGAAGGAAAACGAGAAGCTTAAAGAATACCAAGGGCTGAAAGAGGAGCTAGAAAAGATGTGGGGAGTAAAGGCAACAGTGGTGCCAGTGGTGATCAGAGCACTTGGGCCTGTGGCACACAAACTGGGAGAATGGCTCCAGCAGATTTCAGGTACAACATCTGAGGTCTCTGTCCAGAAGAGTGCAGTCCTAGGAACAGCTAAGTGCGCAGAATCCTCAAACTCCCAGGCTTCTGGTAAAGGAAAGGAATATACATATATATATATATATATATATATATATATATATATATATATATATATATATATATATATATATATATAATGTGTCAATAGATGTATTGAATAACTTGTACAAGCAAGCAAGTGGAATTCAGCACCAACATTGATTTTGTCACTAGTGTGTCATAGCTGCTCTATAATCCACCCCCACCCCCACCCTCCCCCACACACTGTCCCCCACATGCACTATATCTGGTTGAAACTGGTCTGGGGTGACATGTCAATGCAATACCAGTGTAGAGTACAATTAACTGTGCCTCTCTTGTTCTCTTTTTTCACATAATTTTTTCAGGCAGAAGGGGATTACGGAGCCTAAATCTTTCCTGTAAGACCCTTCCTGGCAGCAGACCTCAGCTATGGGAAAAAGCATCAAAGTTCCTGAAGAATTTGAGGTGCATTCAGTGTGAAAACCAGTCTGATGACCTCTGATCTGCTATCTCCATACCTTCCTTGTCCTTACCCTACTCTTTGTCCTTTCATTTTCACGTTCCGTCTTTGTGTTCCTACTCTCCGTCATTTTCCCCCACTCAGGTCCTTTGCCTTTTTTCTCTTCTGACTTGGTTCCACTGTGTTTCTGACCTGAGGTTATGAGAATGGGAGCAATCACATGATGATATCACTCTATGCTGCAGCTACAGTGTGACTAAGAGCAGCTCATCTCTCTGCTCTCAAACCACAGCATGAATGCATTAAATTGCCAAGATGGGGAGGAATATTTGTCAGTAACTGACTTTGGGCCTGCGTTCACTTAAATGTAATTCAAAACATGTTTAGTTCTTGTGTGTTTCTTGGTAGGAATACTATTATTTAAGATGGAGCCAAATAAACTCCACCAAGTTATGCAGATCTTAGTTATGTGGAACACTATAAAACTCACAGCATAGGCCTATAATTCATGTGTTTCCTCGGCCACATATGTTTTATTTTACCACTCTGTGTTAATGTATGCCTACTCTTTATAGCTCACATACGTGTCCATATACTAGTCAGGCACGAACTGTCTGTACTAAAACACTAAACATATCCTACAGTCGTCTCTCTTCCCTTCTGTAGGATTCCCTTCAGGATATTTTTAACTCATGGTAGCTGCATGTGAGACTGTCTACATGTTGCTGGGTATTCGCATATCACTCATAGATTTCTAAAGGTTTAAGCAACCTCTTGTTATCATTTTAGTGAAGGGAGGGTAGATTAAGATTTGATTTAAGAGATTTCTGCATGTATTGCTTTAATCAGTGCTCACCAGGGAGAGGACTCCAGGCAGTGCGCCCTGCTGGTGCAGTGTGGTGGTGTTGTTACCATTCATCAACCGGTTCAGACTGGACTGAGGGCCATATAAACAATGTTCCTGGAGAGAAGGAAGCCCATACACCCATCATCAGCACATGAACCCCCAACTTAGAAGTGTATTTTGATAAGTTAAATCATTTTTGTATGTTTAAATGATTTTTTTTGTGATCATTATTTAAACTTCAAATTCAAATGCTTTGTTTGGTGCTTTCTGAAAAGAACCTTATCTGGCCAGGAAACCTATCAGGTAAATAGTTTTTTGTTTGTGCATGTGTGTCTTTACGTGTGCACGCTTCGTAATAGGTTTTCAATTAACATTTCAGATGTAGTCTAGAAGAAACAAGAAGTATATAGTCTGACCCATAAAGTCACAGCCGCTACATGTGAGCGCGGAGGGGACTTTTCTGCGGTGCGCTCCAGGCGCGCAAGAGGAAGCAGCGCTTTTCCTCCCGTTGCTGCGTTCAAGCTGCGGCTGGACCAGCAAGAACAGCTTTGAACCGGTTTTGTCGCCGGCTACAAAGCCGTATGAAACTGATGCACAATGCGCACTGTTGAAGCAGGGTGCTCTCCCGACACACGGGCATCATAGATCCCAGCTTACCAGCAGCCGTGTGCGATGCTTTCTCGTTCATGTCATTTGTAGTGATTTTGTAAGAAGGGATTTTAATAGGGAAACCATCCTACATGGAAAGTTCCTGTAGAGCGCGCAGCTCTGCAGGGTCCTGCTGCTGTTTTTGTAGATGCTGAGGTGAGTGCTGCATGTTTTTAACCAAAATAACACTGTGCCTGTGTTTGTATTGAAGCATTAGGATAGGATATGATGAGAAAATATGGTTATTGCTGCTGATGAATACAGATGTCATTTGAATCAGCCATGAGCATACAGTCATGTTCCTCAGGATATCATGTTATTTAACGCAAGGAGAAACTATCTATTTACTGTCAACATGCTGTAAGCCTGCTTTGGATGCAAACACATCTGAAATATGAGGAGCTTTGCACCAACTCCCCCCTCCTCATAAGAAGCCTCATTGTAAACAGTGTGGCCAAGGGGAGTTGATGCTGCTGCAGTGATGTATAAAGTTGCCCTGGGCTATTAATTATTAATGAAAGAGGTCTGAAAAACTTGGGTCAGCACAGGAGACAAGTGTCTCCCATATGTTTACTAAGGATCAGAGCTGAATCAAGGAGGAGGCAGGTTTAAGGTGCAGGAGGGGAGCACAGAGCAGTGCAGTTTGCTTTACTTTCTCCTCCTCCAAGGTGTGGTTATGGAGACAGGAACAAAAAGGGCAGTTGCCTATGGCTAAGTTGCAGTGAGTTTGAGTTCAGGACCTCACACAGGTGGCCTGCCTGCCTGCCCCGGGCCAAGTGCTGCAGCAGCCTTTACTACATCAAGGCTTTACGTGAGTGTATATCTTGGAGGCTTTTGTAGGTCTAGTTAAAAATGCTCTCGTATAACTGACATTTACTCTGCTGATCTTTTTGTTTTTAATTATCTTTTGAACTTACCACTATAATGTTTGTTCTCATGTCATTCCCAGGACCCTCTTCTCTGTCAGCGCTGTAGCAGACCCCAGAGGGCAGCAGTAACATCAGCACCATGGCTCCATCTACTGAAGTACTGGACGGAGGCTGGGGATGGGCGATTGTTGTGGCCTCCTTCCTGGCCCAGCTCCTGGCTTATGGATCACCTCAGTCGGTGGGCGTCCTCTACCCGGAGTGGCTGCACGCCTTCCAGGAGGGCAAGGGCATGACGGCCTGGGTGGGATCCCTCGTGGCTGGAGTGGGACTGATAGCCAGTGAGTAGCACACACTATAATAATGCAATAATCTTCAACATGGGTCCAGTTAGGGGTTAAAAAGACAAACTAAATGGATGCTGAGGTAGATCAGTGAGGGTGCTGATACTGCTGTGAAGTCATGTTAGAGACTCGTTAATAGAGGATGAGTGCAAATAGCCTAAAATATGTGTGTAATCTTTGAGCCATTTTTCCTTCAGATTACTGTCATTAGGATAATGACATGCTGAGCAATAAATTTACGTTTTGGCACTGCATACTTTTATGGGCAATGCATCTGCTAATGCGGGATTTCAGGAGAGATACGATATCTGCTTGGCGCTAGAAGCACAGAACAAAACACTCACCTTTACACCTATCTTCCTACCATTTCCATTTCAATCATGATACCACACAATGCCACTGATAACAAAGCAGACACATTACTACTTGTTCAAAGTCTGGATAATGACTGCTGTGTTAGAGCAATGCAACCTATCACAGATGACTATATTTACTATAGCCACAGGTGTTAAAGAGTTCCCCTCACTGTAATGTTTCGACATGATAGAGAGATGAGGCAATGTTGTGACAAAGATGGGCACTTTGTGGCTCCCTGAGCGGAGTTGCTGCTATTGATTTTCGAGGAGAGCAAAGCAAGTGCAAGTCATCCATGCTATGAATGCAGGAGGATCACTTAGCCCTTAATCTGACCATAGAGGGAGGAAAAGAAAGACAGATTGCCGCGGAGAGAGACACAGAGACGTAACAGACACTGTATTTGTTGAGCAAGGTTGTTTATATGTGCTTAACGCAAAAAAGGAAAAGAGATGTGAGTCCATGGTATAAGCTGCTGTGTGAACAAACCCTTCAGTAATGTCTGGGAATGATTATAAAGGTATGCTCAGACTGTGTTGAGTCGACTGGATCAGTGATAGATAGGTCTTGTTTGACATTTCTGTGTAAGGCAGAGCTCCCCTGCTAGCTCGGCTTCTTGCTGTCATCTTCCTCAAAGGGGTGAGGTGAAAATCATGACTGGACAGATCTGCCCTCGGCCCTGGCCAAGTCCTGGACACGTGTCCCAGCTGTCAGGCAGCTGCAGCACTGCAGTGTCTGCTGCACTTCCTCTGCCTAGTCGGGAAGGAAACCAGTAAATGTCGCATGATGAATGAGTCAAGCAGCTTTGATTTTCTCAAGAACTCTTGTTTGTTATCCAGAAAACAAGTGAAGAAGCAGAATAGCAACACTATCCTTTGTCCCTGAATGTTTTTGCTCCCCTGTCACTCACTTTATTTCACCTGTATCTCTTTTCTCTCTGTCTCTTCGCGTCAGGTCCTGTCTGCAGTGCCTGTGTGGACAACTTTGGAGCTCGCCCTGTGACCATCTTCAGCGGCGTAATGGTAGCGGGCGGCCTGATGCTCAGTGCCTTTGCTCCGAATGTCCAGTTCCTCATCTTTTCCTATGGGATCGTGGTCGGTAAGGAAACACCTGGGGTGTCACTGTCCTGCTAATTTTACACAGCACTCTACCAGAATTAAAGCTAACAGTGCTGAGACCTGTCAAAGAGAAAGTCAGGTACAGGCTGTCAGTGTGAGAAAAAAAATTTGTTTGATGTTGCTTTGATCATGGCAGTTAACTAAGCTCCTTATCCCTCTAACATACAAGGATCTCATAACACATTGTATAATAATTTCAAAGAAGGAGGGGCACATGTCACGTCTTACTATTATGCAACACCAGAGGCTGACGTTACCCTAAATTACCAGTTGAATGATGCATTGCCACTCAAGTATGTAGAATCACACTGGGACAAGCCCCACTGTTGAGCATTGCACCATTTGTTTGACATTGCTGTTTGTACTTTTTAGGAATGTTGACAAAAAAACAGAATTATGGCTAAGCCTGATCCCCATGTGATCCTTTATTGCCTCTGCAGCCTCACCGGTGTGCCCGCGTGGGCCCAACACCACCTGTTATTATGCATTAAGTGACAGCTCAGCCGTGCTTAATCCTGGTGAAAACCCCTCGGAGTCAGCACTGCCTTTTCGCACAGGCATCACATCGCTGGAGAGGGGAGGCCATGCATATTTGAAGACAGTTATTTATTTTTAGAGCTGCCCTTAGATGATGGTCTGCGACTGTATGTGCACGTGCAGCTTGTTTACCACTCATCGTATGCTTCTTTTAAGTTTGGCTGATTGTGTTGCACAAACAACCCAGTGCACCTTTCCACCCTTATGAATTTACAGATTCATGTACATGCTTGAAATGATTTCCTGAGGTTTTGCAAGGTAACAGAATGATATACATATCTTTAGAATTTCAAAGAAATATAAGTGGCCTTTATATTAAACATAACACACTTTCCAGATATCCACTGTGCAATTGAATTTCCACTGTTGTGTATTTTTAGAAGTGAAAAGCTTTTGTCCCCTTTCACCTGAGCTAATGAAAATCCTTCCTTTTGTCTGTCCTTGTCCTCTCTCCTACCACAGGCCTGGGTTGTGGTCTGGTCTACGCAGCCACGTTGACAATCACCTGTCAGTATTTTGACAAGAGACGCGGCCTTGCCCTCGGCATTGTCACCACAGGTACTGCCGCCCCCTCCCTCTGCCCTGAGCTCACTGGGTGCACAACAGTTCTCCATGCTCACTGTTTTCATGTATGAGCTGCTGGGAGCCTTGGGATGCTGAGGTAAACATCTGTAGAGTAGCAAAGGCAGAGTGATCTCTTAGGGACGGGTGACCAATAACTAGATCCGGTTTGGCTGAGAATCATGAATTAGATGGCATTGGTTTGGTAAGGTTGATAGTTTGAAGCCATATTAGACAGGATAGCCTTTGATGAGAAAGGTTATTAGTAGCACCCAGGGTTTATCTTTGAGATTTAAATTGGTCCATTATTAATTCAGAGCTAAACAGTCACAGTCTAGATATTAAAGAGAATTTTAACATCCCATGAAAATCTTGTTCCTGCTGACCTCCAATGGTGTAACCTTGCTGCAGTGATGTGAAAGTGTACTCCACTTCTGACCACACCCATCACCGAGGTGAAACAGGCTTTAAGCTTTCAACCAGATGGTGGTTTTCATGCTGGTGTTAAGTTACTCTATAAAGACATCAAAGCCAGTATTGTAAAATCTGATCTTTTCTGGCTCTGGCGCCCCCCAGTGGCATTATCAGAAAGGGTGGATACAACCTGGCAACACAGGAATTACAGACTGCACTCATTTTCATCAAGATTCTCTCATTTTACTACAAATAAAAACTCATGTCGTCAGAATAATTTATAAGGTGCCATGCTCACATAAAAATCTACACACAGTGGCTTTATTATGTAATGATTAAGCTGCCACTTTCTTGCACAAACCCTGAATTTCTGTTTTTCCTTTGCTCACCCAGGCACAAGTGTCGGAGCGTTCATCTATGCCTCCGCTCAGAACGAGCTGATCGTGCTGTACGGCCTGGATGGCTGCCTGCTGATCATTGGAGCTGTAGCACTAAACCTCATGGCCTGCGCCGGTTTCATGAGGCCCCTCAACATGCCGGGGTACTACCTCAAACAGAAGGCCGCCCTGGAGCGCAACACAGAAGAGCAACTTTTCGAGAAGCCCCCATTGGATGACCTGATGATCACAACAGGTTCCAAGTCAACCACTCCAGAGAAAACCCTGACGGTGAAGGAGCTGCTCATCACCATCGATTCAAAGGACTTGGCCGTTCAGACGGAGAAGAAGAAAGGCAGCTTCCTGTCTGGGTTGGCCATCACGAAAGTCATCAAGAAGAAGCAGCAGGCTTACTCCAAGTACATGCAGTCCATGAATGAGATCCTGCAGGACCAAGCCATGGTGGCCTTCTGTATTGCTGTCTTCCTGTTCAGCTTAGGCGCCTTCCCCCCTGTGCTCTTTATAGAAGATGTGGCGCAAAGTGAAGGACTCATTGAAGAAGTTAGTGTCATTCCTCTTGTATCAATAGGGGCCATCGCCACCTGTGTGGGTAAACTAGTGCTGGGCGTGCTGGTGGACATCAGGTGGATTAACGGCATTTATCTGTATGCCTTCACCATGTTTGCTGGAGGTCTAGCACTGCTCCTTATTCCCATCACTAAGAGTTATCTGGGACTGCAGATATTGTCTGTTGTCTTGGGTTTCTTCTCCGGAAACTGGTCTCTCACCTCCTACATTACCACAAAGATTGTCGGCTTGGACAAACTGACACAAGCCCACGGCATCCTCATGTTCTTCGGGGGATTTGGGATCATGCTTGGACCCCCTGTCGTAGGTAGGAGGGCTTGTCTTTACTTAAAATTGTAAGATTTGCTACAATGGTTAGACAGAGGAGGCACAGATATAGATACAGAGATAAACACTCTTGTAAGGCCATGTTTTCAGAGACATTTCAAAAATCAAAATGTTAAGTCAGACAGGCAGGCAGAGCAAGGAAAAGAGCATGTCAATTTCAATAAGTAACCAGGTTGTAATTTTTAGCAGACTGCTGCATCTGCAAAGAATTCCTGCTGACTCTGCTCACACTGTCTGTTTTTCTCATCACTTTCCAGGGTGGTTCTTTGACTGGACGCAGTCATATGACTTGGCATTCTACTTCAGCGGGGGCTGCGTGGAGCTGGGAGCAGTCATTCTCTTTCTGCTCAACCTTCCCTGCTGGAACAGGAAGCGCTCCGAGAATGACAGACCAGACGTCCATTATACCAGCAACTGCGAGAAAGTTGCCTCTGTAGCTTGAATATGTACCTTACATAAGGACTCTAAACTCACCCATACTGCCCAGCAGCTGTCCGCTGATAAACTCTACCTGAACCACCTCTGGGAGGAATTTTTCTTTATTTGACTTCAGGAGTTTCCTCCTTATTTCTGCTGCCAGTTTCTAATATACCAAAATACTCGCTAGAGGTTTTGAAATACAGGCCTTTCCTCTGTACTTTGCCTGCATTTCTCAGGTTCAAACCATATACTGCAGATCTTTTTAAAGGTTTGACTCTGATGCCTTTGTTGATTTTTTTTTTTTTTTTTTTTTATTGCCTCATTTTACGAGGTCAGCTGAACAATATTGTTCATCTCCCAAATTCTACATTGTGTTTACGTAAACACTGGTTTTCACTTTACTGTAGCTCTGAAAAAAAAAAGATATGGTGCCGTTTGTAACACCTGGGAAAAACATTGTTGGGTGTTTTAACACAACAACAACATTTGAAACCACTCTGTAAGTGCACAAAAAATCTCCCAGAAATCTTACTGAAACAGAGGATACAGGGATCGGAACGAGGGATGGAACGCTTTTTGATAATCGTAATTTTAGCAACACTTTTTTATTTTGTATTTTTTTTTTAATGTATATAATCTTATGTACACCACGCTGTATCTTTCCAAAGCATCAATGATAGTCAATGCCTGTCAACACATAATGCCTGTTGGAACAATACAAAAGCCTTGCTAGATAACTTTTGAGTTCCACATACCTCCTGTTTCTAGATCACATAGAGACATTTTGAAAACGTTCTGCTGATTCAAAAACGTGTAAAAACACTGAAGAGATCCTACTGTATTTCCATCCTTAACAGCATGTTGATTCTCTTTGTGGCATGATTATCATGACCTCTGCTGGCAATCGATTTTGACCAGGCTGGTCCTTTTCCATCATTGTACTGTGTGGTATATGTTTATGTGTATGCTGTGTGTGTATGTGTCTGCGCACACACATTTGCATAAGTGCACAGGTGTGTGTGTGTGTGTGTGTGTGTGTGTGTGTGTGCATCGTTTGATAAACTTTTGTATTAGCACTAGTTTGTAAAGTCCTATGTGCTAGTGACTTTTATATGCACAAACCGGCCATAGAGCTGTAAGAACTGTTTTTTGTTTCAGTTGGAAGTTGATTATTGTGATCATAATTGTAATGAAGACATTGCAGTAGGCTTTTAGATTCACTTGAATGTTGTTAAATACTCCACTGCAAATGTATTTTTGATAGTTCCAGTTTCAGGCATAAGGGTAAATCTGGGACACTAGCGTTTTGTGTTTGTAGAGGGTATCTGCAAAGTGCAGATGAGGTTCAATTAATACTGATCTAGAGGAGACAGTGTGTTTGGCTGTCACCTTTTAGCCACTCTTATTTTGTATGCCAGTATTACAATATTTATGTCTGTTATTGTTTTATTATATCCTTTTATTTAAAAAGTGCCAATAAAAGATATTTGGATTAAGGATCATGAGTGTCAACATTTGTGACATAGGTATGGAGTTTGAATTGCATTTTAAGTCAGTTTAGTTCATCACAGGAGGGGGAAATGAGGTGTGACGTGGTGTTTACAAATATTGTTCCTCGAGCCTCCCTGAGGGACTGGGGGGAAATGTATGACCCTCTCCCCGCAGTAACCATTTTTAAAAATATATTTACACCAAAGATACAGCACAGAGGATGTGAGAGTTATCAATAAAACAACAAGCTAATCTTTTGAGCAAAATGCAAATCCTCCTTACAAATTGTATTATCACACAAGCTGTGTACACACAGCAGAATACGGGCGTGTGATAGCTACCTGTCTTTGGTCTGAGCAAAGGCACAACAAAAGTAAATAGGCCTAAACATCACACACACACACACACACAAACACACGGCATGCACAAAGCCAACATTAGCAACATGTGCAAATAATTACCATTTTCCCAAATGAACTGTAACAAATAAAACTGTGGCTGCAGCAGCAACAGTGTTGTAGGTTACAGGTCACTTGTTACCCTGTTGAAATTGTAATAACATATAATATTCATTACTTCATCAAAGTGATGTAACTTATTTTTGATTACTTTTTGACTACTTATCTAACATGTTTTAAACTGAGCAATAAAGCTGAAAAGTCCTAGAAAAATATGTGCATAAATAAAATTTGTTGCAACTGCTTTGCTGACATGCGTTGTCCAGAAATATGCCAAAAGAAGACATTCCTGCATGACGAAAAGATGCAGAGCAACAGAGTGAATATTTTACTCTACATATAGTACATATAGGTTTTTACTGAAAACAAAAATGAATGTAACCCCTTTGTAATCAAACATATTTTGTTTAGTGACTGTAATTCAATTATATATGTTTTCTCAGTTACTGTAACTGATTATGATTACATTTATTTTTTAATTTGATTATGTAACTCTATTACGAGGCCAGCCATTAGGAAATATGGGCAAGAGGACAACTTTTTCCAAGGTGGGCCCCACTTTCACACTCAATTATAACTGCTTCCTGCAATTATAATCCAGTTGCTCATATTTCCACATGCACTTTTTTCCTCCGAAAATATGCCCTCCAAGGAATGATTGGAGAAAAGTAAAATCAAACACTGACTAAAGTAATTACTGCAAGAAAATCAAATCATGATCTGACCCCTCTGTCAGATGGATCACGCCATTTCACAATACCTGTGGAGGGTGGAAGCATTACACAGCATGCTGAAATGTGTTTAAATGATAAAAAATACATTTGTTTATCATGTAAATACATTTAAATTGTACTGTCAGTGAAATAGGTCAGTAAATAAATTGTTTGTGATCGAATTTAAAGGTCAACCATAGACCTTTTTATGCCCCCCCTCTTGGCCCTTGGGTCATCTGTACCCGTTTTTTTAAATTTAATTTAATTTAATTTATTTTTATTTATTATTTATTTATTTTATTGGATCTAGTTGCAAGGTTTTTTTTTTTTGCTGAAATTTTAAAATTGCCATATGTTACTCTGGAGAATGATAGTGTGTTGTTGAGTGTCATTGCCATGTCATCAAATTCAGACACTTTTGGTTGTTTAAGCTTCTATATTTTTCTGTTTTAATATTTTTTGGCTATGATAAACAGTGTAATTCCTTTAAATAGCTATGCCTTTCAAACCTGCCTGAGGCTTTGGGGTTTAGAGGGTATTTAAAATAAATACATTAACGTTGTATGTCCCTCCCTCAGTGCTTAAAAAAATATTTGATCTGCCTCCCTTGTTTTGAACCTCCCCCTCCCCTCTCATAAAGAACAGTCCCTAAACAGGCACACTGAGCTCCCATTACAACATGAAAACATCTCGACCTCACCCTGTTGTTTCCCAATTAAGCCTCTAATAGGAAAATCATCAAAGTGCTCTCTGGAGGAATCAATTTTCATACTACACAAATCAGTCAACTTACGCTTTGCATCCCGAGCCAGCCTGCCTCCCCTGGCAACCCTATCATTGGTCACCATGGTTACTAGTGTGTCACGTGACTAGCAACATAAACAGTTTTCGAGAGAGCTAACGGTTCGGTGGGGAGTAAGCTAGCTAACCCCATTTTAACAGTCTTTTTCACTCATTGTACGCCCTATGTTGAGATGTGACGACGATGTCGGTGATTATTCGTCGTGCGTCGGACTTTCCGAGAGTTTTTGAGAGTGGAGCATCATGTCGAGGAGGGAAAAATACGACTACAAGTGAGAAATGGAGAGTTGTCCCGGTCCGGTGAGCTGAAAAATGGGAGCAAGCGCTTCAGTGTCGCTCTGTGTAAGTTTAGCTACGGTTAGCAGTTAACGCTAACTGCTGTCTTATCAAAGTCTTCGGTGTTTTCGACTTTATTTCCCACTTTGTGTAGTGCATTTTGACCTGTTAATATTACGTTAGGTGTATCGGGCAGGACACCTCTTTCAAAGTTTTATTATCAATAAACTCCACAAAGACAGCTAGCAACTGTTTTTGTGACACGGAAAGATGCAGTATCATGTGGCTAATACGTTTGTCAACTTGTCTTGCTGCCTTTACTAGCTTGCTAAATGTAACATTAATCCCTGGACCGGCCATTGTGTCCTGAATGAGTGTAGGATTTTATTGATAATCAGCTAATACATCACAGCATGGATCAAGTTATGGAGTCTTTAAATGGAGGAGGGGTTCGAGATGACAGGCTGTTACTGCTTTTCTAAAACACCTGTGTTCATCCGGGAATGTGACCATAGTAGGTTAATGAAGGAAGCATTTGATTGCCACATTTGAATCAGCTGGTGCATGTCCTCTTCCATGCAGAGTGACCCCACGTCTGTGAGAATCCTGAGGCCCAGTGCTAAGGTCAGCCCAGAGCCCATTTCTCCCACCCTGGTTTCAGAGCTTGAACTGGCCGCCAGGCGTGTGTTTGGTGTCGCCCTTGATACACTGAGAGAGGATGGGCAAATGGTCTGTGGAGTGCCCCTTGTGCTAAGAAACATGGTGGAGTTCCTGGATAAGAATGGTAATCCCATCTCCCTGACTTCCCTCTATCTTTCTCTTGCCCAATCAATCCAAATTAACACCTGCATGTGTACTGACTAAAACGACTTGTTTCTTATCACAGGAATGCACCACAGAGGTCTGTTTCGACTGTGTGGGTCGGTAGCGAGGACCAGGCAGCTGAGGCAGCGGTGGGACAGTGGAGAGAGGGTGGACCTGGAGCAGGAGGGAGATGTCCCCACTGTGGCCTCACTCCTCAAACTCTTCCTTCGGGAGCTGCCCACCCCCGTAGTTCCCGAACCCCAGCGCAAACAGATGGTTCTGAGCATCACAAGTACTAGGAAAGGTACTGGAAATAATGGCATTGTTTTCATTCACTTCTTTAGAGTAGAAGTGAAGGCAAGATTGAATTAAAGCTGTTATTGATGTTCTTTAGACTCACTGTACCTCTGGACACCCCAGAGCTACAGAACAAGCATTAAACTACTGAGACAGCAGAGTGGCAAAGCAGGGAAACCGTCAGTAAAGGCCTGTTGTTGGCAAGTGTCTACCTGACTGAAGTTTTTCCTTAGCAAGAAGCTGAATCCCTCAAAGATTCAGTATCGATATTCTGTAGCCAATCTTGCTTTCCAGCCTGTGTGAGGTGAAAGGCAAGGGAAATGATCGCGTTCTAGAGAATAGTGGTGTTGAAGATAATTGCTCTTCGGTTATTTAAATAAATCAATTATAACGGAGGAGCACACACTTAAAGAAAAGAGCAACACCTAATTTTCTGGGGACAGATGTGTTTTATTGTATGGACACTTCTGCTTCTACAATAAGGAGCAAATCTTTGCGCAGATGTAGAAGTCTAAACCAACAAATTTAAGAAGTCTCCAGTGTCTAGAACATTTTTGATTTTAAATTAATCTCCATCACCTTCTGTGCCCAATGTCTTCTCCTCTAAGTACAGTAACAATAGACACAGCAAGGGCTTCAACTATTAATGTAATGATTATGCTTTGAGTAAATAATTCATTATTCACTCAGTAAAAGGCAACACCTGTTGACAGTTGCCCATCTTAGATTACTAAACCTTAAAGGGATGTGTTTAAATGAATGAATGAATTTATTTTATGTGTATATGATAGCTGCTTATACTTGGGTGGTTTGTTGCTCTTGTTTTTGGCTGCTTCTATTCTTAATTTTTATGCTGTGTTTAAGGCTGAAAAGTACTGTGCCCGACATATCATCTAAAATTAATCTGAGGCCAGTTATCCACTGTATATTCATAGATACCAAACAGTAATGATTGAAGTGCATTTTAATGAATGCTGTTTCTGTGTTTTTACATATTTTTCAGGATGTGCTGATGAGGCAGAGATGAACGAGTCTCTGAGAGAAAATCTTTGCCACGTGCCTGATGACAACCTCATTATTTTGTCTTACCTCATCCACTTCCTGTCCAGAGTGGCCGCTAACAACCAATCAAATCAAATGCCTGTGGAAAATCTGGCAACCATCTTTGGGCCTTGTATATTTCAGTAAGTTGCTGCCACATTCAAATCCTCTCCAGACCTGTACTGGGACACAAGGTTCCTCCAATCACACCAGTACAGACTGGGTACACTCTGACATTAACCTTGAGCAGTCTGGTTTGTGTTGTGAAACTTTAAGAGGGACTGATCTCCTGTATGTACATTTTTAAATGTTGGTTTTCACACTTTAAAGAGCTATACAATTGGAGAGATTTCTCTGATCAAGAACTAGAGTTCAACAATTTAGAGCAAAAATGTTCCCTTCGCAATTACTGGAAGTACATATTTGTGGTCTTTCTTCAAAAAATGCATTGTTTGTCATGAGACCAACCTACTAAGTTTTTGGTTCAATTTACCAGCTTCAGTGGTTATTTTTAAAGCTACGTTTTTCCACAGCTGCGCCACTATGTTGGGGTGGAGTCTGGTTCGTCTCTTCAAGGAAATGGGTGTGGATTGTGGTTGATAACGCAGAGCATGGCACACAAAAAGACACGCTGATACGACAGAGGTCAGCAGGATTTTGCCGGTTGCTTCTCCCCTCCTGTTTACAGAACGCAGCCATCACTGTAAACAAACACAGTCCTGAGGGAGACACTTTTACAATTAACCTTGTGTTGTGTCAGTTTTTACCACAGTGGAAAAGACACTATTCAGTCACCACCCCTTTAATTGTCCCTCCCGTCCCTTGATCTTCCAGTCTCATCTATACCAGCCCTCTCTTCTCCGAAAGTTAATGGCATGCCAGTGGAATGTGGCGTTAGTCACGCTGTGAGGTTCTCTATATGAGTGGAAAATGTCACATGATTACCGCTAAAGGAAGAAGAGTCAGTTAGGGAGTGTGCAGTTGGCAGCAGAGGCTTGGAAAAAGTTGGGGGTGGGTTTGGGTTGCGGTAGCTGCAGAGAGTTGGAGAATGTCCTATGCATTTTTTTCTGGGTTTACAGGCATAGAACAACAACAGAGGAAGACAGGAATAGTATGATGGTTTGAATGAAATAGATTAGAGAATGAATGAAAGATAGATGCTGCAAGTTGGTCTCATTTTAATACATTGTTGTTGTATTTTTTGCTTGTTTCAAAAACCTAATAATATTGCTCTCAGCGTAATACTGAATTACTTGTTATGACAGACATCGTAGCACATGTTCTTGCCATGCAGCATGTGTGACAGCCTCTTTGGCAGCACGCCCTCCCGCCCAATAACTCATGCATATTTGTCACCCAAGCCTCTTAACAGCTTGTTGCCCTCGTATGTGTCTGTTGTGTAATCCATGTGTCAGGCTTCTCCTGTCCTGTCATTTCAATTGACCTGCCTGTCATGTAAACACACGTCTGTTAATACTCAAAGTTTTCACATTCTCTTCCCTGGGTGTATGCTGTGTAAAGCCTTTCGTACCATGTAAACATCATGTACATCCTAAAAAAGCACAGAATGCATGACATCAACAACAGCGTGGTGTATTGAAGACAAATAGTTGTTTCCAGGTAAACGTGATGACTATTTTGAGGTGGTGCTTACCTCCACATGGTGAATGTTTTGACCAGAGGCTGCAGATGTCTCTGAAATGTAGACGTTGCCAATGTCAAAATGAAGCTTCGCAAGCTTTCACCCCCCCTAGCTGTTTATTTTGGTCAGTGTGACATTTATTTTCCTGAGTGCAAGACTTTGATTTACCTTATGCAGTCTCAGCGGTTCATCTCGGTTCACAGATGTGTGTGCCGCCTTCCACTAGATGGAACCCTCTTCCATTGTGTCTATCACAACACTTCACAGAGGGCCATTTTGAATACACACCACATAGTATATGTGATATTGTTATCTCTTCTTTATACAGTGTTCCTGCAGGACCCAGGATGCTGGAGGAGCAGAGTGTGTCTAATGCCCTTTTGCTCCATCTTTTGAGGCATCAGGAGGTTCTCTTTCCAATCCCAGCCGAGGATACAGTGTCCTCCTCGATTGCCTCCTCCTCACCTCCTCCTCCTACTCTCTCTGCTCTTTCACACTTTGAGGTAAACCATGTTTTTTGTTCTTCCCTTTGACAGAAACTGCTACAGCAGTGATTGTCATGGTCTGTCTTTTTACACCTCTTTATTTTGCCAGTATCACAGTAAATCATGTAATCACAACACTTCCAAACAAACAATGCCCGTCTTTGAACTCATGTACTATGTACAGGGTATCAACAAGTTGTATTGTATCTGTACTGAATTTCATCTGTAAAGGTCTTGAATGTTTTTTATTGCCTTTCGTAACAGTAACATTAAAGAGATACTTTGATATGCTGATGCTGGCTGTCTGGAGACTAGAGATGTTTGACAATAAACCTTGTAAAATTCTTGACAGTTATTACCTTTACAAATTTGAATTATCTCTAAAACCATGTTTGATTACCGCGCTTTGAATAACTCCTAGTAAATACTGCTCAGCATCAGCCAAAGTTAGCAACAGTCTCTCAGACGCAGGTGCGTAGGCGCAGCATGCAACGTGGGTTTGTTTTGCGATTCCCTTGTTTACATAGTGGGCGTGCAGCATGCACAGACATTCGAGCAGGCACTTCAATTATGTGTTAATGTTAATGCACATTTGATATGGTTTTCACATGTTTGTATGTCGTGGTTTTCAGTGTAAAACTTGGTGAAAAGAGTTCAGTGTTTGCATCAGCACAGTTTAAAAATACTGTGATAATTGTGATTAGCAAATTTCAAACCTTTCTATCTCCTCACCTTTTAAAGTAGAAATGGGAGTATGTATTGTGCATGCAGGAGGATGTTTAATCCTTTTTTGTGGAGTTTGAGTCACGCCATCAGACCTTTAGCAAACACTATCTGCTTATCTCATTCCAGGTCGTGTTAAATAATTAATGAATGTACGTAGAATTATACAGCTGGGAGGGTCTGATGAAAATATGGTATGAAAGTCAATAAATTCCTACTTTTAGTAAGTGGCTTTTTGGCACTCTTTGACCGATATTACCGTAGAAACACTATTAAATTGCACTCTCTGGGGTATTATAAAGGTCTTAGTCTTGGAGGATAATGTGCAGACACATTGTTGATTGTAAATGCATATAGATAATGCAAAAATTATTTGTTTTGGTTAGTGTTTGTGTTATCTCTCTATAGTGGTGTGTGTTTGTCTGTATTCACTCGTGATGTTTTTCGTAGGTCCTATCTAGCAGCGGTCACTCAGAGCAGAATAGTGTGGAGACATTGGAGGGAGAGACCACTTCGACCAGTGCTGTAAACCAAACAATACAGATGCAATCTCAACTCAACAGGTACTGTCATCACCTTAGCATCAGTGACTTTGTAACTGCATTAGATAGATATATAAATACGTAGATATTATTTGTGTTCATGCAGCTGTGTTTTTCTGCTTGTACTACAGTTAAAGCATCAGGAAACATTCATGCGGTATGAATACACACGAGCCTTTCTTTATATATCTTGCCCTGGGGGGATAATTAGGACCTGACGTTTCCCCCTGACTCTGTGTTCAGCATCGTTTAGTCAGTTGTCAGGTTGATGGTTGTATCATTGGTAATAAGGCTAAGACGTCACACACAAGGAATTAAGGCCAACCCCTGGAGGCCTTTTGCACTCTGTTCATGGTCGTAAAAAACCAGCTGTGACGCCAACCTCTCTACAGAAACCATGACTCCCAGTGTCTGTCGCCAACATGAAAATGTGCTGTTGCTTGCACAGCTGACTTTTAGTCAATGCCAAGTAAAAAAATAGCATCACAGTTTAGCTGCTTGAAGGAGCAGAGAAGTGGAACAATGGCAAATTGGTCCCCCTGACAGAATCTCCATACTCGCTGCCATCTGCTTGCGGGGAACTTTTTCCCACTCAGAACTTGGAGGCTACTGTGCTATTTTCTATTTTTAAATTGTGAATGTGGGTTGCCACAAGGTTGCAGACATCCAAATACATTTATATATTTACTATTTTTGTCCGCCCCTAGTCAGCATGCGACATGGCATTCACATGCACTTGCTGATTAATTTTCTGGCTTTCATCCATGCATGTAAGCATGTGGTGTCTTAATTTGTGGAGTTCTGCTCATAGCTAACGGAGATAAAGACTCTTTTTTGTTGTTTTTTTTGTAAGCATCTGTGTGGTTCTGTTTACTTTGAGATGAAATAGATCTGCCCTCAGTAGGATTGAGTTTAATGGTATTATTTTAAAACAAGCACGAGGTGTTACTAATAAGATCCTTGTGAACTAATGGCAACATTTGATATGAAGGTCACAGAAATATTCAAAGGCAGCAGCACGACAGCCAGATGTCAGTCTGAGCCAGACTGTAATTTAACTTCTCACACATGTGAGTTAAAAGAGGAGTCATCAGTAGATGAAGATGTGCAGGTGGCATGACATGTGCAATGTGCGTGTTTGTGTCTCTCCCAGCGTACATGGGAAAGGGTTGGTGGCCGTCCAGGTCTTTGCATAGCAGTACATCAACAGACACAAGCCTCTGTTTATTTCCACAGCTCACACTGATGCACTTAATTCAGCTGCTCGCCAGCCAAATGGCTCTTTTAGTTTGTTCTCACCCTGTTTCATAAAACCAGACACTGAGGGATTATGTCTTTGCAGCCTAGAGCAAGAAAAGGTTCATCTTTAAGTGCATTATCTCAGGTCATTTCATACAAACATGCTGTCACACATGCTGAGTGCCAATCCTCAAGTAGAAGCTATACCAGTTTTATACCAGTGTTCTCACCACTTCCAAGTGTTTGTTTTTTAGCACTTGTGGGGCAAACAAATATCAATAATTGTTCATCTCACAGCTTCCCACTCTCATCTGTTAAGCAGGCATAAGATGCTGCATCATCCCAACTGTCTGTTTCTAGGTCTCATTTATTGTCTGAAATCCAAGGCACAGAGCTTGTCCTTCTTTCTTATTAGTGCAGGCGCTGTTTCCTCAACTGAGGACAAACAGATTGAAAAACTGCAGTAAATGCTGTGGTATTAAAATAATTTTTTTGCATTCATTTATTTATTACTTTCATGACAAGAGCAGCAACACAGCAACCAGATCAAGTAACCACATTTCTCATAGTTCCTTTGTGAAATTTGGCATAAACAAATAAGAAAGGTGCCTTTTTCCATTATTTTCCTCTGCAAATGTCAGACTGGGATTTGTCACCGGGATGTAGTTCTTTTCCCAAAAAAACCCGGCATTTGCATGCTGTTCTGTTTGGCTCTCTATGCTTCCCACTAACGTCACAGTCCATATTGACTCCAGTCTTATTATACCTACAGAGGGTTTGATTTCAAAACAAGTCTGTTTTCTGTCTCTTCCCCAGTTACTGCACACAAGATTTAATTCTAAGATAAAGGACAGGGGGTTTTCAGTAAGCTACGTATTTACTTCAGTAATATTTTACAATAAATGTCTCTTTCATGTAAGTAATTTCATTTATTCCTACAATGATCCATCTTCAGGTCAAGTCTGTTTATGTAGGTCAAGAAATATATGTCATACAAACACCATTATATGGTTGATATACATGAGTAATCGTCACCATGTTGTCATGATTTTGAAGATCTCAGTATTGAATTTCTCATCAGTTCTGATTGAGCGAATCAGTTGACGTATAAACTGGTGTATTTGAGTATGATTACATGAAGCTGTTCTCACCCTTGTCTTTATTTGTCAGTTAATGTGAGCTGTCTTATCTCAGCCTCTTTGGTCGACTTCCACTTATATTACAGTGCTGGAACTGTCATTGTTGATCCCAAATAGAAGTGCTGCTTTACGTGTCTTTGTGTGTGTGTGTGTGTGTGTGTGTGTGTGTGTGTAGCAGTAATTGAAGGGGTTGGGTGAGCTCTCTGCCTCCGGGTGTCACTTGTGCTGTTGACCATCGACGTCTGTGCTCTCTTTTCTTTATGTCTTTGGCTTTTTCCATCCCTCCAAAGCAGCGGGCTGTTCATTGTCACATGTAACTCTGTAAAGTAGACCGCTGTGAGTTTAGACGCTTTGGCAAAGGATGTTTTCTTGTCTCATCTGCTTCAGCATCAGTGACAACAACCATGGGTCTACAGTCCTCGCCAAGTGAGTGAGATAATGCATGGTGGTCTTCAGCACAGAAGAGAAATGTTGCTATCTACTGATAAGGAAATCTGTAGTTTGAGAGGCAGGTGCTGATGTGTGCAGCGTGAACAGTGATTATTGTTGTCTAGCTTTTTTGGAAAGCTTGGCTTATTTGTGCTCTGTCTGATTAAGCTCTGTTAACATGGAGATTGCCTGAGGAAAGGAAACTTGAAGTAGAAAATAATTCATGTTCATAATGCCGGCTGCTGTCCGCGTGTCTCATTCTTTGACAGCAGCCTAAGCAGCTAACATTAGTTCTTTGCCGCTTCTGCACTGACCCATCTGCTGTAGGTTACAGCTCTGGAGTCACACACCGCTTTAAGCAAGTACGTGACCAGTGGGCTGTTTTGGTTTGCGTCACAGCAAATCAGTTGTGTTTGTTTTTGCTGGGAGCAGCTCATTAGAGCTTCATGAGACGTGTCATAGTGTAGCCATAGATTAAGCACTGCTGATTCATGGCCAGCTGGATTCACTGATGTTAGCTTACATTAGCCTTGTGATTTAGAGATTGATACAATTAAAATCTGTTGTATTAGATTTTCCATGAATTGAATTCCTGCCAACTTAACATGGACCTATTGTATTTTTTATTTTTATTCATGCATATTGAAAATATTTGTTCAATATTCTACAGGTTTGGTTGGAATTTTTATTCTTTCTTTACTGTCTTCAATTCCATCTATCAGTCCAGTTTTTATCTCAACATTCCCCTTCTCCCCCCACTCTAACTCTTGTCCTTTTCATTGTCTTTCTCATCTCTGTCTTTCTTTTTTTCCGTTTTTAACTTTTCTGTACCACTATCTCATGAGGAACCCTTTTACGTATAAAGGACGTATACATTGTATTGTGTGTTATTGTAAATTGAATTAATAGTTAATAAATTTTTCACTAATGCCTTATAGATCAGAAATAAACCATTTAAAAAAATAATAATAATAATTTCAGGTTGCCAGGTTATTAGTTTGAGAAAGGTATTCACACATCCAGCTGTCAGACAATCCTGCACACTGCTCTTGCTCAGCGTCACAATTTAATAGTAACACTAATGTTTTTGGTCCTCCTGGACCTTTAAGAGTGTGAACACTCTTGATGAAGGTCCAGGAGGACCAAAAACATTAGTGTTACTAATAAACTGTGAAGCTGAGCAAGAGCAGTGTGCAGGATTGTCTGTTCAGAGACTCAAGTTGCCAGGTTATGAAAACTCTCTTTGCCTGGTTTGCCTTTTGTTCTTTCTGGAAGACTTCTAAGGGCTACTGAGCATCTGGGACAAAATCCATTTATTACAAATTTATCAACATCAATCTTTTATGACAATATAATGAATTATTGTTAAAAAAAACCCTAAAGGACTTACAAAGGGGAAAAAAACATTAACTTAAATGTATGAGCTTTAGTGTTGTTTGCAGAGGTCCAATGGTATGGAATCAGATTGAAAACACAAAAATTGAGTCTTAAAAAAACAAACAGAAAAAAAAAACCCTCCTATGTCCTCAGCCAATACAATAATGTCTTCCGGCCATTCAGTCGTCAGGGTTAGGATAGTTTAGCTCTAAGGGTCTTTGGTCAATCACAGATGTTTTGTAGGTTGTAAATGTTTAATCTCCTGAGACCCAAACTTTTTTCGGTATGCATTTCTCCTAGCTATTTGGGATCAGTAGGACCCGATAAGTATAAAAAACGAAGCATTGTCAACGATTAAGTTGGTCAAATTTGTTGCCATATGGAAGTACTGACATTATTAATCATAAATAAACATGTTTCAACCATACAACGTGATCAGGTTTTGGACCTTGTCCACTTTTGTGTCGGGATTGGCTGCAGACTGACTTGGTAGAGATGGCTGCCATCTTGTTTTTACATGGATTAGTGTATTGTGCTCTCACTACCACTACATGGCACAAAAAGTATCCACAAATGAGGACAACAGGTCTGAGTTAAGTAGAATAAAGTATAAGGTCAATTAAACTCAAATTGTGATGTCCCCATATGAGGACACGGGGTCTCAGGAGGATAATACATGTATTTGTTTTTTTAATCTAGACAATGTGTTAGGAAACAGATATTGTAGATAGTATCTGCTCAGTGTCTTGGCCCCTATTCTCAAGCTTTAGATAGCTTATCATGATGTCCCATTTCACGTACCTCCATTATGTCTCATGAGCTATACTTGTATTTTCACTGTTTTGTAGAGAACTGATCTGTAAATCATCAAGTGATAAATCTACTATTAATACCGCCATTAGTTACAATACAAAAACATACTTTGCCGTATTAGTAAGTGGTATTTCCTTTTCTCCTCACCTCCTGTGTGTGCACACCTTCTGTCCATCTCACTCTGTCTTTGTGTCTCTCCACAGCCCTGACACACCGGCGCAGGGTTGTGAAACCAGCTCTGACGTCAGCGCTGACATTCAGAATCTGATTCCAGACCAGGAGGCTCAGGAGGAGAGCAGTGGTAGTGCAGATTTAGGATGTGTCCTCTCTTGCCCCACTGACCTGGGGCCAGAGCAACAACCGCATCACAGCAGACCAGCTCATCGCCTCCGGGGAGAGCCACCAGAGGTGGAGCGTACCACGCAAGGGTGAGTGCTACTTCTGTTTGTGTTTCACCTGAAATGATTTGACAAGGTGACAGCAGTGTCACACCTGTTCAAGCAATTTTGAGAAGATAAACATTTTGCCCTTTACTACCTGTTCAAAACTCAAACGTACAATCAGTTTTAATACTACAACAGATAGGAATAATTTCTCTCCAGTGTAACGAGTGTTTCCTCATCAACAGGGCCTTTTCACAGCACAAGGTGCCACCACTCACCTCAGTATCAAAGGAGAAAGAAGTAGAAGAGGTAGAGAATAGAAGGACACCTTCCTCACCCATCAAAGACGACTGCTCAGCGGTATGCATTGTTGATTTTCTCTTATTTTGTTTTAGTCCTCATAGTCTTTCTTTTGTTACATTTCTCTTTCTCTCTCTTTCTCAAGCCCATTAATCTGTCTCCAGCTGTCAGCACTCAACATCTCTAGCTGATTCAGTGACAACTGTTTCTATGATCTTTCAAATTTCTTTCTACATCTATGAAAATGTGGCAAATTTAAAAAAAAAAAAAAAAGTAAAGTCATGTGCTGCAAAATACACTCTGTGGAGTGTAACAAAATACAATTATGCTTTGAATGTTTAAAGTGTCAAATCTTTGAGCTCAGTGTTGGAGCAGAAGGTTATGTATATCATGGACTGAATTGTTTTTCAGGCTTCCACAGATGCGCGGCAGAAATCAGCTATTTCAGACTGCTGCAGAGTGAATGAATCACACAGCATCACCCAAACACAGACTGAGCTCACAGAAAGGTGAGAGGAACACTTTTGCTCGAAGACTACACAGGATGGCATTTTGTTGCAGTTATATTTTCATCTGTCGTTTCCACTTTGTACAGGTTTTATAGCACAGACCATTCGTTCATTGGTCGTGACAGATAGCATCCAAGCAGAATAAAAAAGTGCCATTTCACATTTTCTGAAATCAGCTATTTGACATTTAAATGAGATTCAAACACAATCTCAAGTCAGTGAGAAGAGCCATTAAATAAGGGGCTTTGTTAGTAATTCTGGGGCAGTTAAAATGCATCAGAATAATTTAATCTGATTTCTTTGGCTACTCCCTGGTTCATCTCAGTTCGGCTCATCTCTCAGCCCCGCAGTCAAATGGAGAAGTAGGTTATCGGAGCAGTGTGCTGCTCACAGTCATGGTTTTGATATGATTCTAGTCCAAATAACACTGCCTTGCCACAGGGGTTCACGTGGAGCCGACCAGCTAGCTAGATTAGGTCAACCCTAGCGTGGTGGCATGCAGACTTTTTGTCTGCGCTGCCTCTTCTGAGCTACAGTACAGGTCTCCTAAAATATGCCTCATTAGTGTCAGACATGAATAAACCATAACCTTAATGGCCGTGCCAGATGACCGTCTGGCCTCTAAGCTACAGAATGTGCTGGGCAGTCCAGCCTGTGAGCAGATCTGATACACTATTGATTATGAATACAGACAGAGCTCAATGTTTATTTAAGTCACATGGATTGTAAATACAGTGGGAAAATCAGTGTTGAAGGTTGTTTTTTTATTAATACTTAATGCAGTTTTATTGTATTTGCCTGTTGTTGACAGAATTTTGTTTTTCAGCAGGCTGTGCTGCGTAGAGAACAAGACAGAAGACATAACTACAGTGTCTGACAAGGTAAACAGGCCTTTGTGAAGTGTATGACTGCCATCTCAAAATTATTCCCACAGGCTTCCATTTAAATTCATTCATTCTGTGATGCCCAGGTCTGAGTTTGTAGCCTCTGGCAGGCTAGCAAATTGTACTAACGCATATAAAAACCACTACTGAGAGAGCCTTAAAGTCGAGTCAGTTCACCTAGGATAGTAGATAAAAAAACGAAGTTTAAAAATAAAATGGTTGTATTACCAGGACAGACAGGGTAAAAGGGGAGGATTTTAAACTGTTGTGTTGCTAGTCTTTTGTTTGTGTTAGTCTTTTTTATCCTTCATTCAACCAGAAAGGTCCCGTAAGATACAGTGTCTCTTTTCAAGGAGTCCAGGTCAAGATGAGCAGCACAATTAAAAAGTCTGAATGTAAGTGCAAACAGACACATAAAACAATCACAAAAAAACACATCAGACTCAACTCAACTCACAAACACAAAACATACAGGAATCGGGCTAAAAAGAATCATGGCAAATAAATAACTAATTTTAAAGTACTTTTAAAGATTTTAAGAGATGGTAAAGTGTTCAAGTTTAGCGTGCTGTGCATCTTTATTAACCAGGACTCTTATACAACACCAGAATAACCCAAAATAATACCAGAACAAAATACATCCAACTTTGTAATGTTAAGGGTCACACAGCAGGATGATGATTACAGTGAGGGTAGTCGCTATCCAACTTGGAGTTATTTCCAAAATGTGTCAAACTTAAAAATGATTGGTCCGCCTCAGCTATTGTTAAAGGAACTCCGCAGATAGAAAAAATAACTGGATCAGTTGAAAAAGTCAGTAAAAGGAAAGAAATTCATTATCTCTCTTTATGTGTCAGTGTAACCTACATTTTTGTGTGTACGAGTGGGTGTGTGTGCCCACACTGGTGTGTGTCACGAAGTGGGCTTCAGGAATAAGACTTGTCTGTTCCTTCAGGGGAGAAGTGGAGGAAGAGGAGGAGGAGGAGGATGTAGTGGTTCTCCTGACAGACACAATGATTGCAGAGGCGGGACCAGCAGCCATGACGTAAGTTCTCCTTCCCCTCAGTCTTTTTAGATACACAAATTAACACTTTTTTTCAGGACAAGGGTATCTATGACAACAGGACCCCCGGTGCCTCTGGCGATTGTGTGTATTTGTGCGTGCGCGTGTTTATGTGCGCACCTGTGTGTGTGTATATTCGAGGTGCGAGCTTGCATGCCTGTGGGTGTTTTGCTTCAGTAACAGCCTCACTCCTTCCCCTCCCTTCCATCCTTCCACCTCCTCTGTGTGACGCACAAGGCAGTGGGGTTTTTTTTTTTTTTATGAATGAAAGCCGAGGAGGGTGAGAAATCAGAAGGCGAGCCCTTTTCTGCTGCTAGTGTTGCTGTTGTTCATGATGATGCTGAGGATGATGTCAGAACAGCTAAATGAAGAAAAAAAAGGACCCAAATAAATCTGCGTCTTTATTTTGATCACTCTGCGTAGCACCATCAGAATTCACTGCATACACACACACACACACACACACTCATACAGAGGCAACCAGTTACGTGACTCCCTGCAGGTCCATCAAATAGACTCCTTAGCTTGGTCTGACAACGTTACCGTGGAAACGCCTCGTCACATACAGTACCGCTCTCCTCTCGAGCACGCACACCCACACCACACGCACAGAGATGAGCGGTATTCCCGCCACCCCCCTTCTTCCGTGCATGATGAATAATCCATGTGGAGGCAGTTCAGCAGCAGAAGTGCCGGGAATGCCGGTTTGAAGGGAGACCATGTGGATGTAGAGATTCTCTTTGGGAGCGAGCTATACTCTCACACACTTACACACCCACAAACGCAAAGCAGCTGATCTCGAAGTCACAGCGATACCGTTAATGGAATAACGACGTGTGGCTCATCAGGGATCCCACGTTGTGTGCTGATGCACAATAGGAATCTCACTCACTCACTGACAGAACTCAGTGGGATTCTTGTCTAGCTGGTTGAACGCCTGGCTGGTGAGCTGCAGCAGAGGAAAGTCTGTTTACTGAACATACGCATCAACTCGTACTGCTCGTAGTGACCGTTTCTATGTTTTCCCTTGCGGACTGGGAGCCTTGGACGATCAAAGATTTGTTTTTTTTATTTTGATTTTGTTTGTCGCACTTCAGCCGCCCGTGAAAGCAGCCTGCTCATAGAGCTATATTCACTCTGTTCTGACTCATTCCTTTCTTAAGAGGACAATCACTCATCTCACCTCATCCTTCAACTCTCTGCCCAACCACGCTTCAGTGCTAGGATATTTATTTTCATGGGAGAAAGTAAAATGGTTTTACAGGACTTCTCTAGATTCCTGAGCAGCTCGTGAACCACTGAGGACTCTCGCCACGCAAACATCTTCCTGACTTCTCCCATCGCTGCCCATCTGCATCCCTGAGGACATGTTCTGCTTCTGTTTCCAGAGCCCCTCCCTCAAGCTACAAGCCCTGGAGGCTGACATGGGACCCCTGCCTGCACCGACAGACCCCCAAGCTCTCGATAACCTACCTGCCCAGCAACAGCCTCTTTGTACTGAAGAGCAGAGCCCGTGTTTGACCCACAAGCTGCTTCTCCACTCGCCATCGTCACCACCAGCTCAGGACTCATCACAGTCTGGTAAGACAAAGGCAATGAAGTGCTGATAGAATGATTTCTGAACATCCACTGTTAACTATGTCACCTATGTTTGGTTGTAAAATCCCATTGCCTTTTACTGAATTTATCTACGTTTAATTTATTATCAACATATAATGACGTCCAAAGCACCTCACAGTACAGTATGTTCAGCTTGGAGGGTCTCATTAGGAGTCAAACCAGTGCAAGAGCCACACTTCATATACACTGTGTTACTGCCATTATTTATAGAACCTAATTCATCAACTGTTCTCAGTCAGAGCATCTTTCCTGCTGCTGTTATTCCTTTGCTGCACATTAAATAATTGACAGTAAAGCTTGACAGCGAGTTATATGAGCTTCATCATTTCTCAGAGCTGGGTGGGTCTTTTCTTGATTAGTTGAGTTACGGTGCACCAAGGTACGATGCTGTTACTGTTGCATCACTGCATAGGTGCTCTTTACACCATGAATAGGTACATATATTCAATAATATGAAATGTACTTCTCTTGCTGTTCTTTATTTCCATGTCTTGAATTTTAAGAACCAGTGTTTTAACCGTAGACAGCTAAAAACGAAAACTGTAACTGCACTGTATTTCTCACAGATAGACCAAATTACATTTATGCCAAGAAAGATATTAATATTAGTAGCTTGAATAGGAAATTGCGATTTGTCTTTGTCATTCTCCTTCTTTTTGTCTCTATCTCTTTCTCTCCCTCCCATCTTTACTCCTTGTTTTCATGCTACCTCCTCCTCTCCACCTCTTTCTCTCTTTTTTCATCTCATTATATCCATTTGTCCTCCTTAATTAAGTTTAAAAAATGACATTTTAATCCAACCAAATTCAATGAAAAAAGTCAAAATTATGAGTGATTTAAGTTGATATTTTCTCCTTCCTCTCTTACTTTAAACACTCCGTCCTCTCATTCATCAGACTCCAGTCCTGTCCTCTCAACCGCCAATCTTTCTGAGGGGATTTCAGGAAAAGACACCCTGTCGAGCCCACCGGGCCCCAACACCAGCCCACTCCTCTCTCGTTTTACGACCAGCGACTGCCCCGTTCCCTCACCGCGCTGTCCCAACCTCAGTCACAGCCTGCGCTACAACCTGGACCCTGACGCAGCCCCTTCTCCACCGTGCTCACAGCACATACGCATGTAAGAAAACTGCTTCCTCACTAACTTTATTCAGGAATAGTGACTCACAGATGGCATGGTGTAAAAGTGGTTTAAAAATATCACAGTGCAAATGCCAGCCAACCGATAGTGGACACTTGCAGGTTACCAGTGTTTACATCACGGAACCATATGTGCTTCTCTGTGCCCAGGACTCGCAGCAGTGTCCATGCAGAGGCAGACGAGGGCTCTGTGTCTATCTCAGTGCTCAGCCGACACATTCACACCCTGAGGAAGAGGATCAGGCGTTTTGAGGAGCGTTTTGAACAGGAGAAGCACTACAAGGTGAGGGGAGAAATCGGAGCTGCTTGGTCGGCTGGATCCTCCAAAGCCATGATTGGATTGGAGGTTATTGCTTCAGAGTGTGAAACTCAGTGTTGCATTTTTTCAGAGCCAATAACTGTCTCTCCCAGAGCCATGGATTGATGTGTGTGTGTGTGTGTGTGTGTGTGTGTGTGTGTGTGTGCACCTGTCTGGCTGAGTGTGAATTAGTGATACTCAAGTTCTTAAATGATGCTGTGGTTGTTACAGTAAACATCACATTAAAGTAAATCACTCCCTCTGCTGGTGCATTGGAAAATTACATTTTGTTAAATAATGAGTACTTGGTCAACTGGTTGACAGGGCGGCTAAAGAACAAAATATAAAAATTAGAACTCACCTAGATCTGGAACAGGGGACAAGGTAGAAAAAAAATATCAAGTTCTTAATGCAAGAGACAGACAGTGATGTAAGTTGTTGCTTTTTCTTTTTTTAGCCGGCCCACAACGACAAGACGGCACATCCAGAGGTGGCCAGACTGATGAAGGAGCTAATCAGGAGTCGCAAGCAGCTTAAAGGTCAGTTTCATTACCATAAACACACTTTCGAACACACAAAGTAATGATTGCAGTGGTGGAGGACATATTCAGATCTTTGCTTGAGTATAAGTACAAATGCAACAATGTAAAAATGCTCCATTACAAGTTTAAGACTTGCATTTCAAATCCTACTAAATGTACTCAAAGCATTAAAAGTAAATGCACTCATTCTGCAGGAAATGGCCCCAGTGACTGATAATAAATGACATGATTTGATTGTTAATGATGCATTAATGAATAAGTGCCTTTTCTCTGTTGAAGCTGGTCACGTTAGAGCTAGTTTTAACTCCTGTATATACAGCTAATTAATTTGAGTGGCTCTCAGCCTAGGAGTCTAGTCCAGGGGTCACAAGGCTCACAAGATAAGTCTGAGGGGTTGTAAAATAATTAATGGGGTAGAAAAGAAGAAATAATAAAGTTATGTGCTACGAAACATGTTTTTATCTCTTTAACAGTTATTTTACTGTAAACATCACTCTTTGGTGGAACTACTGACAACTTAGATGTCTGAAATGTGACACTTCTCTTTTTGTAAGGGGTCACAAGCCAAAAATGTTGGGCACCACTGGTTTAAGATTTGACAATGCTTTGTATTTTGTAAGATTATCATTTGGTTTTAATGTAAAATGTTATTCTGAAAACTACCTCCAGCTGTCAAATAAATGTAGCTGAGTATAAATTAGCATAAACATACCTGAAACTGCACTTAATTGTAGCACTTGAATGAATTTATTTAATTACTTTCCACCACTGTATTATTGCAACCATACCATTTGTCTGAACTGCTGTCCTCCGTTAGAGCTGAAGCTGAGACAATCAGAAGACGGGGGTCTGAGAGGGCAGAGAGACTTCCACCAGTCACCTGAAACATGCAGGACCAACACAGACCACAGGGAGGCAGCACCAACAGGGACTGAGCTACAGACGCTCAACAACAACAGCAACACCAAGCCCAATGTGGAGGAAACTGTCAACACTATCACCAACAGACTGAAGGAGAAACGACGAGAGCTGGACCTGCCCGACAGCGTTAAGGTTGTTACCGCTGAACTGCTTTCGCTAAATATATTAACATAGGTTTGGTGGTCGGATTCCCAGGGCTGCCAGGGACAATCTGTGTGTTGATCCATGAAATATGTCGACCAAACTGAACAGCTGCTAACAGGCTTCACTGTGCCTGTTTGTGCAGGAGATGTCCCATTTCCAGATGACTGTGGAGAAGACCAACCTGCAGAAGTGTTTGCTCTACTTTGAGAGTCTGCACGGTCGACCGGTAAGATCAGCTTAGATGACTCACCTATATGTTTATGTCCTATTTCTTTACTTGACAGCTCCACCTCTCCTTCTCCTTCCATCAGTGCTTACCCTCTATTTCCATTTGTGTATTACCACCAATGACAATGTGTTTTCTGTTTGTGTCTTCAGAGCACCAGGCAGGAGCGCACTCTGATGAAACCTTTCTACGATCGGTACCGTCTTGTAAAGCAGCTGCTGCTTTCTTCTGCTGCTGCAACAGTCATCACCACCATTGTGAGTAAACATCTAATACTAAATTCAAAATAATAAAAATAAAACAAGGTTTTAAAAAACGACACACCCGCTATATTTAACTTATGTGTGACTAAAACTGACCCTGGCATACAGAAGAGCGTCACTCTGCTGCCCTCTAGTGGTAAAATATGAGTGCTACACCAAACTATTGTGAGACCTCTCAGTTCATTCAGCAAAATACAGAATGGCAAGCGAATAAATTTAGAAACAATAACCACACTATTGTGTGGTTCTGTTCGAAATCACATACTAACATACTGCCTACTACATCCTCAGTCAGTATGTACTGTATACTGCCAACTGATAATTAAGTGTGCCATTACCACCAGACTAAGTATCAAGTAATAGTAATATAATATGTTTCCTTTGCATCACATGACTATATCAAATTATTTTTAATGTCATACTTGATATGAATAGTGTGTGATTTCAAACAGATCATATGACTAGCTAGTAAAACAATTTTTCAGCTTTTCTACCTTCTGTTTCTTTTCCTTTTTTTCTCAAATGTTTACTATGACGGATTAATGATCCCTGTGTGTGTTTGTCTACATAGGAGGAAGAGGAGGGCTCGGATGAAGAGCGTCCCAAACAGCGAAGCCCCAGGCTGCAGCCGCTGCGTCTGAAATCTCCCAGGTGTGTGTCCTCAGATGAGTCGCTGCGTCTGCCTTCTTTAGAAATGTCTGAAACACCACTGGTGTCCCCGCTGGAGGAGGTGAAGTGCTTCCAGCCACAGATCATCACCATGGCAACACTGCATGAGGCTTCCAGGTACAGTGTGTGTGTGTGTGTGTGTGTGTGTGTGTGTGTGTGTGTGTGTAACATCAACAGCTCTATGGTGTGATTTTTTTTTTTTATTTTACCATGCAGAATTAGCTGTTGAAGTTTTTCATATAATAGCTTTCTTTTGCTTTAAAGCCGTGCTTCACTGCTTTATATCAGTTAGCCACGTCGCGCTGCCTCAAATAAACTTTGTTTTTCTTGCCTGCCTCCACGGAAAATGGCGAACATATTGATTGATAGGGGACCAAGTTTAACAACAGCAAAATTATATTAAAATGTGTTTATGCTGCAGCATAATCTAAGTGTCATTAATGCAGTTGATGCTCAGTGCTTCCCAAACACATGCATTTTCACTAAAACATTACTATAAAAAACTAAACCGCAAGCAAAACTGATATGCTCTCTTCAAAGGCAGCCTCCATTACCAAGGGGTTTTTGTTTTGTTTTTTGTTTTCGTGTGTTTGGGAAGTACCGAGCAAACAACTGGATAAATAACACTGGGATTATACTGCATTATTTGTGTGAGAATTTGTAAACAGATGTTTTGATGTAGTTTTGCTGTTGTTAAACACAGTCCCCAATCAATAAATCAATGTTTTCCGCAGAGGCATAAAAGATTAGTTTTCTACACGAATTCAAAGTAACACAGCATGTATCACTGATACACAAATGGTCATTTAGTGCGTAAAGTACTCCTTTAAACTATTGTCATAGTTTTGTTTCCGTTAATTTAAGTGCACACATTTCAGAGACAGTTTAACAACTCTAAGAAATTCTTTCTTGACAGACCAGAGTTACTGGATCACCTCAGGACTGCACGATTAGAGAAGCGGAGGCTGCACCATGCGCTCCGAGAGTTCGAGGACCATTTCTACATGCAGACTGGCAGGTAAAGATCACACACACACACACACACAGTCCAAACTACTTGGCTTTTTGAATTTTATTTAGTCTTTTAATAAACTTGGAACGTTTGGTTTTCAACAATGCCTTGTGAAAAACAAAGAAAAAACATCCACAAAAGAAATTCCATCATAATGGTACGACAGTGTAATGCACACTCACTTAACGTTAATACAGCACAGAGAGCTCAGGAAAGAGACGAAGAGATAGACGTTTCCTCTGAACTGTACACATCCTTCCTACTGTACATGTTAGTCCTCCAAAGTAAATACAGTAAGTTTTTGATTACAATACACACTGTACAAAGCTATCTGAGTAAGGCAACATAGGGACTATCAACCAGTTATGGAAGCTGCTGCAGGTTGTTTGAAACTACTGAAGTTTTGCCTTTTGTTTGCATCTTTTTTTTTTTCCCTCCATGTCACGTTAACAGGGCTTGTCAGAAGGAGGACCGTGGACCGATGGCAGAGGAGTACTGCCAGTATAAGAACCTCAAAGCAAAGCTCCGTCTACTGGAGGCCCTGCTCAGTAAACAGGACTCAACCAAGACCAGTTGAGTGAACTCACAGTGGGACTTTCATCTAACCTAACAGGACTCGATCATTTCTGAAAAATCAGGTTGTGAAGCCGGTTGGTCTGGTCTTGATTCATGCCATGCTCATTATGTTGATGCACTTTACATGAAGAAATCTGATGGACATTGTTGACAGTCTGAATGAAATGCTGCACGACTGCAGTTTTTTTAGTCCCCAAAACACATCCTGTGTCATTTACGACGCATCTTATCACAAACCTGATGTAGCAAGTGTATCTATGTAGCACTAATTTATGTCAAGGACGATGAGCTCTAACCTGATGTTAGTTACATATTAGTCATTTTAAGATTACTGTACTATTATGGCACTTTGTTACTCGCTTTTTTCTTCGCCAAAATACTATTTTTTGACAGCTTTGTCCATAGTTAATGTGGAAACTGCATTATTTTTTAAAAAAGTGCTATCTTGGCAAAAGGTGGTGTCAGCTTAAATGCGATCAATGAGACAATCCTGTCGTGTTTGTGCATGTCAGTTTTTTAGTTGTACATTGTGCTATGATATGCATTAAGAATTTCAAATTGTGACCATCGGATTTACGTGTTCACCTTGGAAAATAGCGTGTGAACGTTGGCATTGTAGTGCAAGTTCTATCTGCTGTCAAATTTGTGTTTATCCCCCATTTTGCCTGTATGAAGATAATTCCCCCTAAATGCTGTTGTTGACAATGATCCAACTTGTGACATTGTGCACTTCTGGTTTATATAATTTTCTATATATAGATAATATATATATGAATGTATCGATAAAAATAAATATTTTTTCACATTTATTCTGCTAAACACAGTTGATGGTTCTACTTTCTTTCTTTCCACAGACTACAATAAAATAAGAGCGACTGTTGCAGAAAAGGTTGCTATGGTAGAGGTACTGACAGCTTTCATACTCATGCTGCACAGAGCTGCATCATGCTTTTTTTTTTTTTTTTTTAAAAGGTTAACAAGGAGTTCACACTTGGTCGCTGAAGACTTAGTGAATACACATTTTAGAGGCTGTTGCATTTGTAGTGTTTAGACTCCACAGCGGTTTCACGTCTTGTTTTTAACACCTTTGGTATAAAGAAAGATGACTATCGATGCTGCAGCCCTCGAAAGTTTTAGTACCAGTCTGTGCCACTAGTAGGAGGTACAAAAACAAGTCTGAATTCATCTACTGTGGAATGACAAGAAAACATTTCTAAAACGACGGTCAAAGTAATTGGAAACAACAAAATGCATGTCCACCCAGACAGTGGACACTCGGTCATCAGCATATCAATAATAACAAGGCAAAGGTCATTAACAAAATATGGGGCAAGTGTTTAAAGTAACAGGAAATTGAAGAGAAGCAGCCCATGTTAGTACAGTTAAAGGGTTTAGTCAGCCTGTGTTGACTTGCAGGACGGATGTGTGTTGTTGGTGTCCCAGGTTTACTTGGTGGTCCCTTACGTGGGAAATCTTTAGGTATGTTTGATGCATGTTTTCGACATTTAGGGTAACCCTTTTCAGATGAGGAGACAGCGGTGCAGAGTGTGTACCTTCCTCTTTTTTTCCCTCCACTCTTCTTTGGGAATGATGGTCTCGTCAGAGTACAGAGCGGTGTCAGAGATATGTCGGTGTGCATGTCTGGGAGCCTACTAAATCTGCTGCTTCATGCATGTGTTGGTCTGCTTCATCAGTACTTATGAACTTCCTGTGTGTGTTTAGAGGTCAGTCACCTCTAGTCCTTCCCTCCCTCTCCTACATTCAGCCTTCTCTTAGCGTCCCACACTGATGTTGCAGGTCTTGCAGCTGGGGTCCTTCTTGGCGTTTACTGTGGACATGCTCATCAGCTGGTGCCCGCTGATCTCAGCCACCGTGCCTAACGCCAGGTCTACGGGCTCAGTGTAGATCACCTCCAGGATGACGTCCTGGGCGTGGTGAAACACCAGACTGCCGTCGCCGTCTTCATCCTGCTTGCACGTGAGGAAGCGGTTGTTGGTGATGTCTAGCGCAGGAAGCCTCTGCTTACAGAACTCATCTCCTGTAGAGCCCTTTGGCGCCAGGACCAGAATGACGTAATGGTAGGCTGTGTACATGCAGTAGAAGTCTCCAAAATACAGGTTGGTGTCAGGGTTGAAGAGTACCTCAGCCCGGACCTCGAAGCGGTGGCGGCCGTAAGGGGAGTCCTGCGGAGGCTTGCCTGTGTTGAACTCTGTGTTGCAGCTGAAGAAAATGCCCTCCAGCTTGCCGCTGATGGGCGAGCCGTGGCTGCCACTGTTGTCTTTCACTGACAGAAGCATCCGGTTGTTCTGCGCCTCCCTGGAGTTTGGAAAAAAAGAGAATGAAATTGGCTGTGAGCAAACAGTAACAAATCTGCAAACTTTTTATATCCCCCCGCCCCAGTCAAAGTCATTTTGAAAATGCCAGAAAGCAGCATCAGTGTTTTAGACTGTGGCACAGAGGGGCGAAAAGCTGATTAAATGCGTGAGATGCAGCCAGAGTCTCATAACACAATAAACAGGGTGAACTCTCAGAATGGAATATATCTAGTTTCACTATTTCTAGAGCTGTAATGACATTAGCCCAGTCCAGTCTGTCTCACAAACCCCAGCAAGAGAAGATTGCTCCACTGAAAAACTAAATATTTCTTTATCGTTTCGACAAACTGCTGGTAAACCAAAGCAGCTTTCAGAAAACAAATTAACGGATGAACATTCAAGGCGATGAATGCCTCTGTGGCAGCTGCATATCTTCCCCACAGAGTAAATCTGAGCTCCGAAGCTCCAATTATGAATTGTAATTACATTGCTATCACTGCAGAGGTTGTCATTATATCCATAATTGATGCTTTGTTGGGCATTATGGAATTAGTCAGCTCCCACCCCAGGTCAGTGGAGCAGAGGCCTCATCAAGTGGTAATGTCAGTACTGTTACTCCCCACATGATGGTGCAGTGTAACAGAAGCACTGTAGCAAATGCAACTCAGTAAAAGGGAGATGTCTATCCAGATGATGTCATGCTGTAGAGTGCTCACAAGCTGTGGCTTTAGTACAGAAACTATGCGCCTTTTCAGGTGGAGAGTATGGAGGGAGATATCAGAAGACAACACCATTACAGGAGTAGGACTTGACAGGAAGATGGGGGGGGGGGGCAAGACAAAATCCAGTATGTACAGTACAATGCTTAAATACAGAAAAACATGCTGGTACAAAGATATTCCTTGTCTTGCCCATCTGTCACACACCTCTAATATCAAAACATGATTGCTAGCACAGCTTTTGTGTTGTTTATTTCTGTTCTTTCCAAAGGTTTATGCAGGAATCCTGTAGCTACATTTAATAGTTTTAAATACCTTTTTAATTAAGAACCTTTCCATATTCCAAATTTGGAAAAAACATCATAGGAAAGTATGTCACCAAAAATGTGATAAAATGTCATAGCATAGTATGTCACCAAAAATGTGATAAAAACATCATAGTATAGTATATCGTCAAAAATGTGATAAAAACATCATAGTATAGTATGTAGTCCAAAATGGCACTAAAACAACACAGGATAGTATGTCACCAAAACTGTGATTAAAAACGTCATAGTATAGTATGTCGTCAAAAATCTGGGGGAAAAAAACGTCATAGTATAGTATGTCGTCAAAAATCTGGGGAAAAAAAAAAAAAAAAAAAGCACCATAGTATAGTATGTCATCAAAATTGTGATAAAAACGTCATAGTATAGTATGTCGTCCAAAATGGCATTAAAACAACATAGGATAGTATGTCACCAAAACTGTGATAAAAACGTCATAGTATAGTATGTCGCCAAAAATGTGATATAAGTGTCATAGTATAGTATGTCGTCCAAAATGGCATAAAAAAGTCATAGTATAGTAAGCCGCAAAAAATGCAATAAAAGTGTCATAGTATATGTTGTCAAAAATCTGGAAAAAAAAACCCCACCATAGTACAGTATGTCCTCAAAAATCTGAAAAAACGTCATAATGTAGTATGTCACCAAAAAAGGTGATAAAAATGTCATAGTATATGTTGTCAAAAATGTGAGAAAAAACCCTGTGATGGTATAATATGTCTTCAAAATTTAAAAAAAAAAAAAAAAAAAAAAGTCACAGTATAGTATGTTGTCCAAAATTGCATAAAAATGTCATCGTATAATATGTTGTCAAAAATCTGAAAGAAAACCCAAAAACGTCATAGTACAGTATGTCGTCAAAAGTGGAATAAAAACGTCATAGTACAGTATGTCGTCAAAAATGGAATAAAAACGTCATAGTATAGTATGTCGTCAAAAATCTGAGAAAAACATCGTAGTATAGTTTGTCGCCAAAAATGTAAAAAAAAAAAAAAAAAAAAAAAACACGTCAGAAAAACATGATAGTACAGTTGTCATGTCTTGTCAAGTTTTGTTTTCTCATTTCAGTTCTGCATTTCCTGTTTTATTTTGTCTACTCTCCTCTTGTTTCAGATTACTTCCTGTCAAGTTTCCTTTCGGGAGAACTTGACCGCCCCCCCACCCACCCAATATGTTACAACTATGTCTCATTGTCTTCCCTCTCCTCATGTATTTAGTCTGTGTGCTCCCTCCTCACAGTGCCAGTTCGTCTCAGTAGTTCTACTAGCGTTCCAGCCTTTTGTTTTCTAGTTCTCAGTGTTTTGATGATTGCTGTTTTTGGACTTCGACTCTGCCTTCCCTTTTTGGTAACTGTTTCACCTTTACCTGTTGTCTTCATTAAAGACTCTGTGTTTTTGAAAAGCCCTTGTGTCCTTGAGTTGTGTGTTTGGATCTACTTCTAGTGTGAAACCTTGTTATTAGTATATCGTCCAAAAATTGAGAAAAACGTCATGTTACAGTATGTCGTCCAAAATGGCATAAAAACAGCATAGTATTGTATGTCGTCAAAAATGCGAGAAAAAAACCCAAACACATCATAGTGTAGTATGTCGTCCAAAATGGAATAAAAACCTCATAGTATAGTATGTCGCCAAAAATGTGATTAAAAACGTCATAGTATAGTACGTCGTCCAAAATGGAATAAAAATGTCATAGTATAGTATGTCTCCAAAAATGTGATAAAAACGCCATAGTATAGTATGTCGTCCAAAATGGAATAAAAACGTCATAGTATATAGTATGTCACCAAATATGTGATAAAAATGTCATAGTATAGTATGTCTCCAAAAATGTGATAAAAACGCCATAGTATAGTATGTCGCCAAAAATGGAATAAAAACATCACAGTATAGTATGTTGCCAAAAATAGAATAAAAACATCATAGTATAGTATGTCATCCAAAATGGAATAAAAATGTCATAGTATAGTATGTCGCCAAAAATTTGATTAAAAACGTCATAGTATAGTATGTCGTCCAAAATGGAATAAAAACGTCACAGTATAATATGTCATCAAATATGTGATAAAAATGTCATAGTATAGTATGTCGTCCAAAATGGAATAAAAATGTCATAGTATAGTATGTCGCCAAAAATGTGATAAAAACGCCATAGTATAGTATGTCGCCAAAAATGGAATAAAAACATCACAGTATAGTATGTTGCCAAAAATAGAATAAAAACATCATAGTATAGTATGTCGTCCAAAATGGCATAAAAACATCATAGTATAGTATGTCGCCAAAAATGTGATTAAAAACGTCATAGTATAGTATGTCGTCCAAAATGGAATAAAAACGTCATAGTATAATATGTCGTCAAATATGTGATAAAAATGTCACAGTATAGTATGTCGCCAAAAAAAGAATAAAAACATCATAGTATAGTATGTCGCCAAAAATGTGATTAAAAACGTCATAGTATAGTATGTCGTCAAATATGTGATAAAAATGTCATAGTATAGTATGTCGTCCAAAATGGAATAAAAACGTCATAGTATAGTATGTCGCCAAAAATGTGATTAAAAACATCATAGTATAGTATGTCGCCAAAAATGTGATTAAAAACGTCATAGTATAGTATGTCACCAAAAATGTGATTAAAAACGTTATAGTATAGCATGTCGCCAAAAACGTGATTAAAAATGTCATAGTATAGTATGTTGCCAAAAATAGAATAAAAACGTCATAGTATAGTATGTCATCCAAAATGGAATAAAAATGTCATAGTATAGTATGTCGTCCAAAATGGAATAAAAACGTCACAGTATAATATGTCATCAAATATGTGATAAAAATGTCATAGTATAGTATGTTGCCAAAAATGTGATTAAAAATGTCATAGTATAGTATGTCATCCAAAATGGAATAAAAACGTCATACTATAGTATGTCGTCCAAAATGGAATAAAAATGTCATAGTATAGTATGTCGTCCAAAATGGAATAAAAACATCATAGTATAATATGTCGTCAAATATGTGATAAAAATGTCACAGTATAGTATGTCGCCAAAAATAGAATAAAAACATCATAGTATAGTATGTCGCCAAAAATGTGATTAAAAACGTCATAGTATAGTATGTCGCCAAAAATGTGATTAAAAACGTCATAGTATAGTATGTCGTCAAATATGTGATAAAAATGTCATAGTATAGTATGTCGTCCAAAATGGAATAAAAACGTCATAGTATAGTATGTCGCCAAAAATGTGATTAAAAACATCATAGTATAGTATGTCGCCAAAAATGTGATTAAAAACGTCATAGTATAGTATGTCACCAAAAATGTGATTAAAAACGTTATAGTATAGCATGTCGCCAAAAACGTGATTAAAAATGTCATAGTATAGTATGTTGCCAAAAATAGAATAAAAACGTCATAGTATAGTATGTCATCCAAAATGGAATAAAAATGTCATAGTATAGTATGTCGTCCAAAATGGAATAAAAACGTCACAGTATAATATGTCATCAAATATGTGATAAAAATGTCATAGTATAGTATGTTGCCAAAAATGTGATTAAAAACATCATAGTATAGTATGTCGCCAAAAATGTGATTAAAAACGTCATAGTATAGTATGTCACCAAAAATGTGATTAAAAACGTTATAGTATAGCATGTCGCCAAAAATGTGATTAAAAATGTCATAGTATAGTATGTCGCCAAAAATGTGATTAAAAACGTCATAGTATAGTATGTCGTCCAAAATGGAATAAAAACGTCATAGTATAATATGTCGTCAAATATGTGATAAAAATGTCACAGTATAGTATGTCGCCAAAAATAGAATAAAAACATCATAGTATAGTATGTCGCCAAAAATGTGATTAAAAACGTCATAGTATAGTATGTCGTCCAAAATGGAATAAAAACGTCATAGTATAATATGTCGTCAAATATGTGATAAAAATGTCACAGTATAGTATGTCGCCAAAAATAGAATAAAAACATCATAGTATAGTATGTCGTCAAATATGTGATAAAAATGTCATAGTATAGTATGTCGTCCAAAATGGAATAAAAACGTCATAGTATAGTATGTCATCCAAAATGGAATAAAAACGTCATAGTATAGTATGTCGCCAAAAATGTGATTAAAAACATCATAGTATAGTATGTCGCCAAAAATGTGATTAAAAACGTCATAGTATAGTATGTCACCAAAAATGTGATTAAAAACGTTATAGTATAGCATGTCGCCAAAAATGTGATTAAAAATGTCATAGTATAGTATGTCGCCAAAAATGTGATTAAAAACGTCATAGTATAGTATGTCGTCCAAAATGGAATAAAAACGTCATAGTATAGTATGTTACCAAAAATTTGAAAAAAACGTCATAGTATAGTATGTCGCCAAAAATGTGATAAAAATGTTATAGTATAGTATGTCGTCAAAAAGTGAAAAAAAAAAAGTCATAGTATAGTATGTCATGAAAATGTAAAAAAAAAAAAAAAAAGTCACAGTATAGTATGTCATAAAAAATGTAATAGTTTAGTATGGCATAAAAATGCAATAATACAATATACCATAAAAATGTCATAAGCAGGGTCCAAAACTAACTTTTTCACTTACCAGCCAGGCTGGCAGGTAAGTGAATTTTTTTTACCAGCCAGGCAGATATTTTACCAGCCAACCAAATAATTAATAATTTAAAGGAAAAAAAAGTCAAGTCACTTAATGCTGCCGGTGGATGAGACTGGGGGGAGGCGGCGGCGGGAGCAGCAGCAGCAGCAACATTAACCTCTGTCTCTTGGTCATCGGTCGGTAAAATCTCAGCCTCAGCAGGATCTTTTGCTTTAGTTTTTTGTTTTTTTGCGGGAGGCTCCGCAATACCTGGCCAGCATCACCACATGATATTTTTTCTTACTTCTTAATCTTCTTCGGGGGTTCAGAGCATGGAGGTACATTAACAATAGGTTCGTTCAAGATGAGCCAGGCCTGCGCAGATTCGATCACCGGCGATCGGCGCACAATGCATGCCGGTTAGTTTTGTGTCCGACTTCATCCCGACTTGCTCTGACGTATTACAAAAGTAGACAGTGATAAAACCATGAGAGCGGGGCGGCCGCAGTTTTCAGAGCCAAGCGCTGCAGTTGCTCTCCACCGACTGCACCGCCTGGCTCTCACCTGATCTAACAGCTGATTGGTTTAGATGTCGATTCAACAAGATGACGTTTTAGATAAACTTTTCATTTTTGTTGAATTTTAGAGATTAAGATTGTATTTGTCTGATTTGAAGCTTTATTTTGTGAACAGAAAACATGGTGTGACTGATGGTGAAGTTTAGTTGTCACAGACTAAATAGGCCTACACTCATCATAAACTATACAGAGTCTACTGTATATTAACATTGGACTTTTTTAATTATTGAAGTATTTAGCAACACAGAGACTTGTGGTCAGTGGGATGTGAGGATTCTTAAAATAACATCTGTACAGATGTGAAGCCCTGACTGTATCTAACTGAGCCTTAATGAAAGCTGTTGTCATGTATTCTTTTCCTCTGAAAATATGAACCTTATAGTCAAGCACTGTTTATTTAGCCTGTGTAGTTGAGGGGACAGGTCAAACTGATATGATGCTGATTCACAGGAGAATTCACGTCAAATGGACGTTAAACCATGAACATAAACTACAGATCACCTGTAAAGCATTTTAATAAATAAATCTATCATAATTAAAACAACTGGAGACTGAGAACAAACTGATATATGGGTCTGATCACTTTTTTAATTAATTGACATCATTCCAGACAGGATGTAAGTGTGTCTGTGACTTCCTGTACAGACTGAAGGCTGTGGGAAACTGTCGGGAAACTGTCCGACTTTACCGCAGCTTTTTGTCACCGCCCCCCGGTGCGGCCGCCTGCTCTCGTCTACTTTCCAGGCGAGGCGCAGTTCATCTTGAACGAGCCTATTAACAAAGTAGCGGAGTGAGAGAGTGGTACATCCTGTCAGCCGAGGGGTTTCCTATCTGTGCAGCCGAGCACCGCAGCACCTCCACGGACTATTACATCCAGACGGTCCCGGTGTTTCCTCCACAGGCTCCACTTCACCCAGCTTCACTCAGCTGCCCAACAAACCCGCTGCTTCTTCCCACTTTAACCTGAATAACAAACCGGGGCTTGGTGCTCTGGTTGGATCCAAACGGAGAGCCAGGGCTAGCTGGCTGTGCTTCCCTCCGGTCATGCTGCGGCTAACGCTCCGCTAGCCTCACAGCTGCGCCTCGCCAACGAGCCTATCAACAACAGCTATCCACCTTAGCGCGCTGTTTTAACGTCATGACTGACGCACTTACGTGACCAAAGATCGTCTCTCCCTGAAATACACATTACTCTGCCAGGAAACCAGCCGATACCAGCATCGTTCTCCAGTAACAAAAAATGCATTTTTCGCTGGTAAAAAAATAACTCGCCAGAGTGGCGAGTAGTCTTAAAAATTTACCGGCCAGAGACAAAATCTACCCGTAATTGGCGAGTGGCGAGTGTTAGTTTTGGACCCTGGTCATAAGAAATGCCAGTTTAGTAAGTCATCAAAAAATGAAAAAATGTCATAGTATACTATGTCATAAAAATGTCACAGTAAAGTATGTCATTTAATTTTCATAAAAAAGGTCATAGTATAGTATGCCCTGAACATCATAATAATGTCATACTTGGGGTGTCGGTGGCTTAGTGGACAGAGCAGGCGCCCCATGTACAAGGCTGTTGCCGCAGCGGCCCGGGTTCGACTCCAGCCTGTGGCCCTTTGCTGCATGTCTCCCCTCTTCACGTTTGACTACCCCAAAAAATGTCATAGTCAGTGTAGTATTGCATAAAATAATTAAAAGTCACAGTAAAATATGTCATAAAAAATATAGTATGTTATACAGTAAGTAGTACTGTATGTTATAAAAATGTTTTAAAATGTCATTGTATAGTAAACATTAAAAAAAAAAAATCACAAAAAAATGTTGTAGTACAGTGTGTTGTTTTAAAAAAATCATCAAAATCATAGTATAGTATGTCATAAAAAAAAGTTATAAATGTCATAATATAGTATGTCACAAAAATGTCATAAAAATGAAAATGAATCTTCCAATGTGAAAAAAAAAGAAAATCTCCATTAGTAAAGTCCAGCCAGTGACGTTTTAAAAAGCAACGTAACTGGAGAGAAAGAGTGAAGCAATGCAGACATATTCATACCCAGCCAAAAAGTGGCTGTAACCATTTTGAATAAATGGTCTCACTGATGCAAATTAAAGAAAAGAATTGCTGTAATGGAACAACAGACAACATACATCTCATCTCACTAATTATGAGAGTGGGCTGATTACCTGGCCTGGTCGAAGTACTCTTTGTTCTGGTTCCTGTAGAAGACAGAGAAACGCAGCATCCGGCCGGCGATGACCTCTGCCTTCTCCAACAGCTGGTTTAGATGCACTGTGGAATAATCTGGAAAACAGACACAACACATCATCATCAGAGTGAAAATGAATATGCTGTCATCAGGAGGATCGGAAACCGGTGTACAAACGTCATTAGTAGAAATTCAATTCTTTAATTATAAAGAACAGGAGTGACTGTGTGCGCTGGCTGGGATGGAATATGAACTGAGCCTGTGTACTCAAGGACCCTGAGATCCTTCCATTCTTTACTGTGTCATGTTTAAAAAACCAAAACATTTTCAGTAAGTCCTGTAATAAAATCTTCTCTCACTCACCACCATGTAAGCAGGTCTGCCAAGTGGGTGTGGATTTTATCCAAAGCATGTAATAACTTTTATAATGATAGAGGCTCTTTCCCTATTCCAATTTTCCTACAAGCATTTGAACCGACAAAGATGATTTGGGGAAAATTCCCTGCTCTTTCATGCGACGACAAAGAACCTCAAGCAAAAATGAAAGAAAACTATGAAGAAGATTATTAATGTCAAGCAGACTTCTCAGAAGTCCCTGAATTCCTTTTAGACCTCTAGCCTATGTTTTAAGTCAAAGCTTGTTCTGTTGACAGCGAGACATAATGGAATAATTGCTGGTTAAACAATTCAACTGAGAGACTGAGGATTTTACAAGCATGAAAGGTCTTGGCAGCAGCAGCTTTTGCCAGCCACAATCAACATTATGAGGCATCTTCCATCAATTTCTCCTGCTACACCTTCATCATACACTTGTCACCTGCCCTGTTCTCCATCCTCCCACCTCAGCTACATCTGTTCACCCATTTCACAAGTGTCCCACCCTAATTATTATTTTTTTTATTTCTCACAAAATTTTTAGCCAAGCCAGCAAGATGGCAGAATACCATGAAGTTCATATCTGAGGTTTGAAATGAAATATATTCCCAACTATTAGAGGGTTTGTCATGAAATTTGGTACACACACTCAAGTTATCCTCAGGATGCACTGTAATAAATGTATTGATTTATTTATTGAAACTTTCCATGTGGCGCCATCATCAGATCAACATGAAATTCCCATCAGCCTCGGCTGTTCTTTGTGTTTTGTGCTAATTAGCAAATTTTAGCTCATTACAGCTGGGCGATAAATCAATTTTATCATTTAGTTCAAATTAATGGTTTAGGTCAATGTTTAGAAATGGAAAATTGATTTCACTTGAACTTTGATAATTACAGTACGAAACTGCCACCACTTTCAGGTCTGTCACATGATGCCACTGGGCCAAAGAGACGTATCCCATAGACTTACTTGGGGTGGCAGAAAAAAATTGTTACAGCATAGTATCACAATATTTTTATGTGGCAATATCGTATCATCACACAGTACCAAGCATCAAATTTTTCTATTAGATAAATTATTAATATTACAAATACAAATTAAACTTTATCAATTGCTTTTTCAACCCACTTAATACAGTACATTTTACTGCTGTATAAAATGGCTGAAGTGACATGAACAGACTTTATCTACAAGAGAGAACTGATGTTGAGAAAGTTTTCCTTTGGGGACATAATTTACAGTTGAAAAAAGGTAATAAATCACAATATATTGCGATAATGTTTATCACAATACTCAGCATATTGCAACATATTTAAAATCGCAATAATATTGTATTGTGACTTAAGTATCATATCATAGATCTACTGGTGGATTCCCACCCCTAAGACTTACATTGTTAAAAGGTCTTCTTTAAATCAATGGATACAGTTTTTTGAGCATCACAAACCCTGTGAAATTAATCATTTCACTATCGGGATTTGATCCATTTGGTCCAATAACATTTCAAATTAGCAGAGAGCTAAACCAGAAGTTTCCAGCATGGCAAGTGGAAGTCTGTAGTATATAGTTTCCTCATGGGGGCCTACCACACTGAGAGTTGTTCCTGGTCTCCTGATGGGGGTGCCATCGGGAGACCGCTCTGACCTGGGTGGCTGTAGGGCACTGCACCTCGGTGTGGGGCCTCATGTCTGCCCGGGTCGGGGTGTCTCTATGGCGGCGCTCCCTGTGGCCGTGGACCATGGGCCCTCTCGGTGTGGACGGCCCCCAGAGGTGGCTTTTTCCTTGCCTCGGGTCTCGGTGCTAGGCCATGTCTCTTTAGTGATAGCTCGTGTGTGTGTGTGGGTGTGTGTGCGTATATGTATATTTACGTATCTCTATGTGGGGTGGGAGGGTTGGGTTTTCTCTTTTCTTTTTGTTTTCTGTTTTGGATCTTTGTTGTTTTTAACCTCTGTGAGGCACTTTGTGTTACTGTTGTATGAAAAGTGCCATATAAATAAAGCTGATTTGATATGATATAGCGCGCTTGCTCTGTGGGCCCAACGATGCAGAAGATCCGGGTCATTTTAAACCCCTGAACCCTTTTGTAGCTTCATGCACCACTGCAGCTTTCATAGGAATGAACAGGGCTCTGCCTCCAACACTGTATCCACCTCTCTTCATACATCCATGCTTCAGACACAGGTAAAATATCAACATGGTGCTAATAAAAGAGCAAAGACAAAGAGACGAAGTTTGTTCCAAAACGTCATAGTATAGTATAGTCCATAAAAAATGCCATAGTATGTCATAGAAACATCATAAAAAAAGTCATAATATAGTATGCCATTTAAAATGTATATAAAAAAGTCAAAGTATAGTATGTCATAAAAAGTAACAGTCATAATAAAGCACGCAATAAAAGTTTTTTAAAAAGTTAAAATATAGTATGTCACAAAAATGTCATTAAAAGTCATAATATAGTGTGCAATATAAAAAAAGTTATAAAAAAAAGTCATGGTATAGCATGCAATAAAAAATATCATTAAAAAGCCATAGTATAGTATGCCATAACAAAAAATGTCATAGGATAGTATGTCATTACAAAAAGGCACCATCTCCTCAGTCATCTGAAAGTAGTTTGGTTTTGCAGAATCCATCCTCGAGCAAACCACCGTCTGCTGTAAAGCCTGTCTAAAGTCTTTGGCAAATACAAGCAGCAAAATGGCTACTTTATTCCAGCCTCTCAAACAGAGGTGTGCGGCCGCACAGTGTGTGTGGCACTGAGAGCTGCACAAGACGGCAGCAGCCCTGAAACACCTGCTAACAAACAGGTGATGTTAACATTAGCAGAATCATTTTCTCAAATTGGATGTGAGGTAAAAATGTGGGAGATTTTATTTTTAGGCCATACCACTCTGGCCTAATGCTAGTACAATCACCTAAATGATGGTAAGCATAGTAAACCTTAACCCTGCTGAACATCAGCATGTTGTCATCTCCATTGTCACATTAGCATTTAGCCTGTCCAGACTGAAGGTTGGACAGCGATGGAGGGTGTCTGACATGAACCGTCATATTCAAGCGCTCCCCTCCATCAATGCCTCTGACTACATCTTCACTAACTCCCTGCCTGCTTTCCTTCTTCCCATCGACTGCTGCTCCTGATCCCTGTCACAATGACCTCCCCTGATAAATTCTACCCTCCAGTTTCCATGCCATCATCTCCTCCCCCTTCTCCCCTCCCCCACTCTAAGCCACAAGCCAGCAATGTTGAACTTAGTGACCTCTGCATCGGAACATAAACAGCACAGCTCCCCTCCGTCTTTTAATCTCTCTTTCCCCTCACCCTCCCCTCCTCCATCTTTCCGCCCATCTCTCCCTCCACTCAGTATAAATTAGCCCTTCTTCAATATCCTCCCTCATACTGTGCTCCATCCGATTTTCTTCTGTAGTTGTATCACAGGCACCAAATATCAAAGGCAGTACTGATGTCACATATCCTGAAAATACATGTACTCATGGAAATGCAAGCTGCACATTACTCACCGGCAGTGCAGAACTCAATGATCTCGCTCCACTCGGAGATGGCGTAGTCTCCGTCAGTCTGTTTTGATGCGGTTTGGACGGCCACGGTGTATTCTGTGCGTGGGCTCAGGAACCAGTGGCCCCGAACCGTCATGGGCAGGGGCACTGCCTTGGCTACCAGCTTGGTAGGAACATCCTGGAGGGAGGGAGGGAGGGAGGGAGGAATGGATGGAGGGATGGATGGATGGAAAAAGGAGGTTAATGATGACGGGAAGATATTAGTCAGAAAGAAATACTCCTGTTGTGGCTTTCTTTCAGCCACATGCAGAGATTTGCAGACACCTGCTTGTAAACAGACATGCACACACTGCCATGTGCGTGGCAGACTGCAGTTCATACCTGTCGCTGCCCTACTGTTGATGCATGTACACTATACTGTACACTACTCACCCCCCCAAGCCTCAGTGGGCCTTAGCAGCTCATTGATTGGACCAGGAGCCCCTGCCTAGCAACAGAGTCAGCCCATTCATCCACCAACACTGTTGCTGCACACCAAAATCAAAATACTTGTAAGGGGTCGCCTGCTAGGAAGAAGAGAGACGCTCAGCCACACTGCACCCAGGAAGTGACTGCAGGAGGAAGAGGAAGGAGGCTGATGAAACAAGTCTGTAAGATTGACTGACTGTCCACTGACAGAGCTGCGGCCGTCCTGCTGCTGCTGCTGCTGCTGCTGCTGAGATTAAACTGAGCCCTATGAGTGATATTAGCCCATTAGAGCTCAGAGCAACGGCTCACTGTGGAGTCTTAGAACAAAACCACCTTGAAGTGAGTTTTTTTTCCTCCATGCATGAAGAGAATCCGAAGAGGTTATCCTGAGGTAAAACATGGTGCACCTGCGTCACATGTTTCAGCTTCAAATCAATCATTTTAGATTTTAAACATCAAGGATTATCATAGCTGTTTATAGCAGCGCAATAACTGTCTTTATCCCTAATATGATACTGCAGAACAGTTATGGCCATGAAGGGACAAATCTAATTCACTGCCTGTCCTCTCAGTGGACACAGCAACACACAGTAGAGATAACAGCAGTGAAGACTGTATAATGAGAACATCAGGTTCAACACTGAGAGACACCCTTTACTTTATACATTTACTTTGGATAGTAATGTAGAGTATATATATATATTCAAAATATAATTAACACCTTTTACAATAAAATGTTTTGTTTTTTTTTTTTAATTTCTAAGTCACTAAAGCACTCTATGGTCTGTTTACCTGTGTACGTATATGTGTAGAAGTCAAAATTAATCCAGCTGTCATTCTAACAATGTTGTGCAATGTAGAACATTATGAGAATGAAGATGTACAAACGGACTTTAAAATTGTCAGACTACTTTCAGTGTTTGGTTTTGCTCTTACTTTTAGTTTTGGAAACTTCTGCAGGTTTATGCATTTAAACTGAATATTGTTTATACTATTATTCTGTCATATATTAAATGACATATAAATAATATTTTGTTGCTTTCTTATTGCACTAGGACCAGGCATAGCGACAAAAAATGAGGAGGAAGATTTTTTAAATTTTGCATTGTAAGAATAAAGTCAAACCTTCAATATTATTGGGGGAAAAAATCAGTTACTTTTTTTTAATTTAATTATTTATTATTATTATTATTATTATTATTATTATTATTATTATTATTATTATTATTGTTTTTGCATTTCAAGAATAAAGCAGAAATGCAATTTTGAAAATAAAGAAGAAATTATGAATTTCAAATTTAAAGTGCCGCCGAACACATGGGAGATCTTATACCTAAGCAACATGACAAGATAATTCTTTTCTCTTCTCGTTGCTCAAGAAGGTCTATCATCAGGAAATGACACAACAAAGATCCTCCCTCTCCAAGTGATTGGAAAGACATTATTGAGGAGATATATGACACAAAAAGACTCACTCATTTACTGAGACTCCAAAAACCTGAATTCACAGAAAAATTGACCAAATGGACAGATTATAAGGCCAACTGCAGAGACACCACCTAAATCTCTTGATGGTCATGGTAAACATGTGTTTCAGGTGACCACTAGGATGAGTGCTGTAATGCCCTATGTATTTGTAATGTACCTCAGTGACATGCCAGTTATGTTTTCATATGTTTGTTCTTTAATAACAAACTGCAAAAAATAAATAAAATTTAAGTTAAAAAAATTTTCAAAATAAAGTCAAACTTTTGAGAATAGGTTAAACCAAACTACTATTGTTATGGCTGCCTCTACAAAATGTTGTTTAAATGAATTTTCTGAAACTGTACTTCAGAACTGGATTTGGTAACAACGAAATTATTTCTCTCTTAGCGTCTAAACACAGTTGGATTGTGCTGAAAACATGCATTACTTCAGAAGAAGAAATGTCATAAACATGGAAAAGGTGGCGACATTCTTGCAAACTCAAATAGCTGGTAACGGACAGATGCTCAGGTAGCCATGGTTACGCCTGTGTGCAATACAAGACACAATTTGATGGACCAGAAAAGTTGTCTTTGTTTTCGAAATGGTATTTCAATTTAAATAATAAATAAATAAATTAAAATAAAATAAATTGAAATAAATATCTTATTATCTTATGCCGTAAGCACTAATATTAAAATTTCAACTCAATTGTAAAAATGCAGAAAAAGGAAGGCAGATATTATCTTCCTCTTCTCCCCTTGTGCCTGCCCTAACACTCCTCTGTACTCTCCTGGTCAGGTAGCCACTGTAGAAAGATTTTAATTTCACTGAGACTTTTACCAGATTAAACAAAGGAACTAAGGTCTTTACGGACTAAATAATGATCGATATAATTATCCACTTGATTCATACTGACCCACTGTCTAGTTTGTGCTTTTAAGGCTCATTGTGATTTTTCAATCTGCTCATTGAATCATACAAAACACAAAACCTTTCATTCTTGACTCATTTCTTATGAAAAGCAGCAAATTCTATTCAGCGAGTAAAACAAGAGGCCTTTTGTTGAGTCACCTCTCCATAGTGTTGCCTTTTAAAAGCCGTGCTGATTCACGCGTTACCTTGTGTTTGAACTTGTTTGAGTTTTTGTTCTCCTTCTTGTTCAGGTCAATGAAGTAGTGTGTGATGCGCTCCTTGCTGCGCGGCTCCATGTCCCAGCAGATCTTGAAGGAGTCGCAGGTGATGTTGCTGATCTTGATGTTCTGAGGAACGGGGAGCTCCTCCATCTCGGAGAGGCTGCCATCCTGGGATTTACTTCCTGTGTAGTAGAAAAACAATGAGAAACTTTGACATAATCAGCATCAAAAAGCACAAAAATATAGAGTATACCAAGGTTATATATGATTCATATTTACTGTAGAAGTCATTTGGGATCACTCAAGCTACAACTATTAATCAATTAGCTGTCAACTATCAAATTAATCACAAATTAATTTGATAGTTGATTTACTGGTTTGAGTTTGAGTTACATAAGAAATTATGTAACATTATAATACTGGAGTTACAAATCATAAAAAAGAGAAATAAAGGAAAATAGAATTATAAAATAATATGTATAGGATATAATTTAAAAAAAAAGTCAAAATTCTCTGAATTCAGCTTCCTAATTGTGAATATTGTCTGTTTTTTTTACTCCTCTGTGACTGTAAAATGAATATATTTGTGCTGTGGATAAAACAAGACATTTAAGGATGTCATCTTGGGCTTTGGGAAACACTGATCGACATTTTTCACCATTTTCTGACATTTCAGTTACTCCAGAAAATAACCGAGAAATTAATTAGTTCGGCCCTGGATATCACACATTGCGTTGTGTAAAACTTATTTAAAATTTGATACAATATCAGTTTTGAATCTTTGCTCGTAATAGCTAAAGTGTTATGTACACACCTTTAAATCTTCTATATATGCTCAGCTTTTATTGAACTCACAGAAATATCTTCTCATTTCTCTTCTGTCTCGCTGACTGTAAACCCTCTGTACTCCTGCAGCAGTTTCCCAGTAATTATTCCACAGACAGTACTAACAGAAGTATATCCACCATATCACACGCAGAGAACTGCCTGCGTCGCTGACTACCATATATGTTGCCATGGAAACACATCAGCCTCCCCACACACACACACACACACACACACACACACACACACACACACACACACACACACACACACACACCTATCTGCTTTCCAGAACATACGTGGCATTAAATATTTCAAACGCTAGTGATTGAATCTCCTCTCAGAAGAGATGGATCATTTATAATCAGCAGTAAGAAATAAGAAGCACACTGCAGGTAAGGTATACACATGAGCCTGCAGCAGAACAATTAAAATGCTGCTGAATGTCTCAGAACTTCAGCCATTTATTTAGAGTTAGATTATTTATTTTTTTGGCCTGGATAGAAAGGTCATTGCACAACATTGTTTTCCATCAAATACATTTCTCTGAGCTGCATGGGTCTCATGCCTCAGTCAGGTCACTGTACAGTGGGCGACATAACATGTAGCGCAGGCGTACAACCCCCAAAGTGCACACTGAGGCCACTGAAAATACAAAAACAGGCTTGAATGAAAGCTTTGTCGAATTAGGATGAATATAGACTTCACGTCACACTCTGCGACGCCCACTTGGCAGGGCAACAATGTGTTTTCTGTGCACGCTCCGGGGGTCTAAACACGAGAGTGAGTAAAATACAAGAATTTGGGAGTAACGCTCAACACGACTGGACTCCATAGAGGAGTAAACAATGGCAGGAGCAGCGGAGCATGGAACATCCATCCCCACTCATCAGCTGAGAGAGGGCGGCATAAAAGAGTTATCCCATAATTGGGACTGTGTGGACTCTCCTGTCTCGCCTCCACACAACACTCCAACAGAGGAGCATTTGTAGGGTGATTCATTTTAGGAAGTCAGAAGGTAATTCCTACACCTAATGTGTACCCAGTGTGCATGTTGCCCTTCAGAGTTAGAAAAAAAATCAGCTTAGCCTTACAATTTTATGCTAGCTTGGCTCTTCTTTTTTCAAATTATGACATCTTAGAATAAGATCCTTAGGGTATAATGTATGTTCTTTACCTCCAGACATGACCAGACCCCCTGCTTATATCTGTCCTAATCCCTTGCTCCTAATCACAACTAGCTGATTACCAAAAATAATCATCTTTAACCTAAAAAGACAGACCTCCTGTTGTTAGTGCCTGGACCATACCATAATTATATCTTATGCACTTGTGAATTTTGTGTTTAATGTCAGTGATGAACAGACAAATCTGCAGGAGTTTTCCTCTTAACAGTGAGTCAGTGTATTTAAACACATAATTTATCATCTGGACTAACTGCACGTTGTAACCGAGACATTAGTAACACTGGTGAGGGGATTCCTGAGTGTGTGAAAACGTAAACAGGCCAGCAGATGTATCCTCAGGCTTGGCTCTCAGATCTATACTGCGGGGGAACTCCTACACCTTCCTTGCTTTGATTTGTGGAAACATCTCATCCTGCTGCTGCTTCACATTTAAGCCCATCTCATTAAACTTAAACCCCACTGAGCTGATAAGTTTGGCTCAGACTGAGAGGGTCAGCGCGGACATGACAGGGCAGACCTCTGCAAGTCAGCGTGGACCAGACAGTTATGTCAGCACTGTAACGTCCCACCTGAGGCTTTATGTTGCTGACCTTTAACAAAAATAAGAAAAACACTAAGGTTTGTTGTTTTTATCTGACGTCTGTGCCAGGTAAAGATGAAATATATTCAAAGGAAGTGAAATATGGACAAAGACTTGCAGTTCTTGTAATGCTTAAAGGGCGGGTCCATCTGTGCTGCTCTGCAGGTTTTCAAATGGAAATGCCATCTCAATTACAAAAAGCAGTGATGTAGGTTAGAGCAGTGATCACTGACAATAATTACAAGACGGGTTGTATGAGGCAATTATCCATAGTCAGTGTTTCATCACTTTACCTTGCTGTCAGACAGGCCATTCCAACGGGGAACTGTCTCCATTGACAGAAATAGGGATATTGGATTTTTTGCCAATACGCCAATATATAATACCACATTCGGCCAATAACTGATACCGATATAGATATATTCACTTTTTTCCCCACCTAATTTTAGTGATCTTCAAGTCTCTTCTGTAGTGGAATAAACTATCATATTATACATGCATGCTGATGGACACATGACATTTTTGCACGTCTGTCTGTCCTGGAAGAGGCATCCAACCTCAGTTGCTCTTCGAGGTTTCTACCACTTTTTCCAATTAAAAGGTTTATTTGGGGAGATTTTCCTTATCTGCTGTGAGGGTCCAAAGGACAGAGAGATGTCGTATGCTGTAAAGCCCTCTGAGGCAAATTGTGATTTGCAATATTGGGCTTTATAAATAAAACTGAATTGAACTTAAATACAATGCTTTTCAATGTATGTAATATTCAGTCATTGTGCAAAATTTGTAAAAAGCACATTGGACAATTGTGACATTTCATTTTAAAGCCCATATCGGCCCATACCGATGACATGCCAGCATTATGCTGCATCCCTAGAGACACACAAATCAACACAAATCAACTTCAAAGTACACAGTGTTGCCAGTTTGCCACTGCCTCAATCAGTTGGTTTGTGTTATTTCATGACTTTCTGATCTGAACTAATGTGGCATCCACAGCAATACACTTAACTTGCCATGCAACAAGGAGTGTGTGCCAGGTAGGGGGTTAGAGGAATATTCAGATGCTCGATAACTTGCAATTCTCAAAGAAGGCTTGGCTCAGTCATGAAGAGGCACATTAAGCGGGCTAGGGTGTTTATCAAAGACTGTAAAAATAATGGACGCAGCTACCGTGACATCCCCCATTGGTGTTTCCAGTTCTGAATTTCAGCCGTTGCCATCTTGGTTTCTGGAGCCAGGCATGACCGAATTTGGGCGAGAGGCTGCCGCTGTGGAGAAGCAAGGGGTGGATCTGACTGAGAAGCCAAGGACATTATCAGCAGACAGCCCATCACTCAAAGCGGCCTGCCCTTAATTATGTGTAACTTTACGCCTTAATAAAATGTAAATGGGTAAGTTACATAAAAATTCACCCCCTGTATAGTCATTAATGTTACAATTAGCTTAAAAGACCAAAAAGGTTTTTTTGCAGCAGGCTGTAAACATGTTTATTTCTGCTGTAAAGTTGGGTCTTTTAACACGGGGGTCTGTGGGGACTGACTGGCTTTATGGCCAGCCTCAAGTGGCCATTCAGAGAACTGCAGGTTTTCGCACTTCCATGTTGGCTTCATTTTTTTAGCCATGGAGGTGGCCACTAGGAGTAGGAATCACCAGAGGATCCATGATACTATATTATTACAATACCTGAGTAAAGATACAATATTTTTTGGCTTTTTTAAGTATGTTGCAATATGCTGAATATTGCAAGAAAATATATTGCGATGTATTGCGATTCATAACCTGTTTTCATCTGCAAATTATGTCCCCAAAGAAAAACTTTGTCAACATCTGTTTTATCTAATAAGATAAAAATGTATATTAAAAAGCAACTGATACTTGGCACTGTGTGACAAAACAATACTGCCATTCAAAAACACTGTGATATTGATTTTTTCGCCCGACCCCAATTGCTGCTTTGCATTTATATGTAGCAACACCATTATGCATATGCCTACACTAGGATATGTGGGAAAACATCTCTAGAATGGCTGGGCAGAATAGCATTTTGACACCTAAACATATGACTTTGACCAAAATTTGAATGTTTGGTTGGATTTAGCACATATGAAAATCTACTGTGAAGCTACAGAATTACATAAAATCTCAAAGAATATAAATAAATAATGGATCCACCCTTTAAGTGAAGAGTTTGTATATAAAATGCTGAGTAAAAGGCAGTAACAGTGTATCAAATGTGAACATTCTTGCATATTTTATAGGAAGTACAACTCATGAATCTTTTTATGCTGGGGAGAAAGATGGCTACTTTGTGCTGATTCATCACAAGCATTAACCATTAATCACAGATCATAAAACATAAGCTTCCAGCTCCCTCACCCCATCCCAAACTCTCACTATTTCAGGATGCCATCAGGATATGACACAGTGTAAACACTGATCGCAGCCAAACAGCAAAGATGAAAAACCTGCCAACTCAGTTGCTGTGCTGTGCCTGAAACAGAGTATTTCCTTGTCCTTAAAATGTCAACACCAGTGTTTCCCTTAAAAACCCTGAAACCAGACCCCATGCCGGTCTTTGCCCTCCCTGCTCCTTGCGTCTCCACAGTGCTGATTTAGCTCCTGTTTACTCTAATGCTCTCCTAATTAACCTGCAAATGGAGGCATTATACCGACACAGTGGAGCTTTACAAATGCAGTCAAATATTGCTTACATAATACTCTTAAGGCTGCACAGTCAAGCTGAAAGTGATGTTATCAGGGAAAACAAGCTCTGAAGGCTTTAAGGTTTACTGGGCAAAAATCAAAGGAAATGCTCATGAGACAAACAGACAGAAATCTGCAACCACCACTGTTCGCTCTTCTGTAGGTTTTTAAAAAAGAACACTGATGTGATTAACAAACTCAACGTACAGGTTAAAGAATTAAATCTGGCCCTCAATTGGAATCTGAGGACACTAATACAATGTGTACCAGGTGCTTGCCTACAGGTAAATACACCGACACAGTGCTAATCTGCGCCCTGAATCCTCTGGGAGTCTGAGAGCGCAGGATGAAAGATGGAGGAGAGAAAGCCAAGCAGGATGAAGGTCAGGCAGTAAGGAAGAGAGTCAAACATTTTACAGTCTCACATGGGAGGCCTAAACCCTCAGACTGACTTAAATTTATATGCTGGTATTCTACCTCAGCTCTCGGTACTTGCACTGTAGCTAATGTTAATTTTGTTGACTCGTAATTTTGCCAAGGAAGCCATTATACTGTAATGAACTGTCTTACTATTTACTGCACTGTATTATGATCCTGTGCATGAGGCTGAGGGTGGGGGGGTTTGCTTCATCATGATCAAGCAAAATGAGCATCAGTTTTTAAGGGGCACAGAAACACAGCTTACCCATGCTGTGCACACATGTAATGGGGTTCAAGATGACATAGGAGCAAGCAACAAAAGCAGGACACAAAAATATCAGCCCTATGGCAAAAATAACATTTCAGAAGATGGATAGCCGACTCCGATGAATCTGCGAACTCCATCAAATGGACCTTATTGGGTATTGGCCTTTTACTCAGCGTGCAGTCAAATGCCACAGTGTGGAATAGCAATAGATGCAGAAGGATCAATAAAAATCTTGTTAACATGCATACGTAGGCCCATCCTAATGGCTCTCTGTGGTAGGATTTGTTCCAGTCACACCTGGCTTGATGCTGTGAATTACTTGTTGGCACTCTTTACCGGTAAAAGTGATTTGATTTCCACTCAGGCCACCTGCATAATGTAAATGTACTCTCACAGTGGGGGCTGGTGATAAAAAAAGCATCGAGCATGTGAGGCTACGGTGCTTCATTCAAAGGTCTACGAAGGTCTACAAACCAAATGTTGAGAATCAATCTGCTGAGTATCATCAGCGGGTGTGTTCTGTGGAAAAAAGATTTGGCAGATGATGGTCATACTGATTGTTTTCGACTGCGCAAGTGGGCACTCATGTCAGACACAAGCCTCCTACTTTAAGTGTCAGTGTTAGGTCTAAAATTCAACTGTAGACATGAGCAACAGACACTCACTCGGCATCGATGTTTGCTGGCCTTTTAAAACACGCCTTTGTTCCTCTCAATGCACTGGCTAGACCAGACTGAGAGCTCAGACGGAGAGCATAAACAATGCTCTGTTCGTCAGGCTCACACAGTCTGTTGTCCACCTTTTGCACATCAATAAGCCCCCGACCAGCAAAGAAAGACCCAGTAAAGGCACTTTAATAACACAACCTTTACAGATGAAGTGGACTCTGTCATTCTCAAGGCTCAGAATCGACCCATCCCCTTTCTTACAAATGAATTAAATACGAAGACCTTCAAGGACGGATCTGTTATTTTCTTCTAAACTTGTCCGAAACCAGCGTGAGTCATCATTTCTCATTTGCATAGAATTTGAATTCCCAAACAAGAGGCTGATGTAAAATCCTTCAACTATGTTTCTGAATAGAATCTTGTATAGAAGGATTTTATATAACAGCAATCAGGCACTGGAAAGAAAAACAAGCAAAAGAAAAATCAGCCTGAATATCTGAAGCGGATTTTGAGAGACAGACGGCTATGAAATGAATCGCAAAGTCTGTTCAGAACTATGTCACATAGTAAAGTCAGTTATAACTGAATATATTATACAGCCGATAATATGTACCTGTAACTCTTGCCAGCACAGTCATGGTACACAACTGCTCGCACTGAACACTGGCCAAACTAAAATGCCAGCTTACTCAGACGATGCTGTACGTCATAAGGCCGACCTGCTGTCGTATCACGTTGGAACATATCGGATAAGCAGCACTACAAGAGTTCACTTGTTATCACAGGAGTTCTTCTCCACAAGAATGAAGTCTACAGTCATACTAGCAGCTCTGTGAGACTGTAAGTGGATACAGTGGTGCTTTAAGCTATATGCTAACATCAGCATGCTAACAATGACAATGTTAACATGCTGATGGTGTTTACCATGGTCACCACCATCTCAGGGTTTGAATGCTGGCAAAAGCAACATAATGTCATTACTTCTACAACTATTTCGTCATAAACCAAAGTGTTGGAGTGTTTGACCTAACACGCTAGATGAAAAGTGAGAGGATTTTGCCTGGCCCCGGACCTTTAAATCTGCCCACTCCATCGAGTTCAAGTTGACTGAATCGTCAGGCACTGTGACATGAAATTGTGGTTTCTGGGTTAAAATAAAAAATGACCAATGAGTGCAGCAGGGGGACACAATTAGCCAATTAGCACCTAGGGCGGGACAAATGCCCTTGTCAAACTGTTGTCAAACATTGTCAAGAGGTGTTCTTGGACCAATGAGTAGTAAAAACAATGGCCAGTGCTGTAGACAGATGCTACTATCGAGAACATTCTATATCAACATGTCCTCTCAATGTCACCCGACATTGTAATTTGCTTTACTTCGTTCTGCTCCATCCTTAAAACCCCCAGACATCAGGTATTTCTGCATGACTATGCATCAGTGTGGACTTACAATGATGTTAGATTCAGGTGGATATGTTGGTCTGTAGTGACTGGTTAGAGAAACTCAAACCCCCCTCCCCCACAGAAATCAGTTAGAGTTGAGGCAAGGTCTGACTGAAGATGGAAACCGCGTCAAAGGAGTTGAAAATTCTGTCTGATAACAAGCAAGTAGGGATTCTTGGAGTTTTTAGAATTCATCCTGAGAAGAAGATGGATTGATTGCCATACATTTTATGGCAATCAATCCAACTGTAGACGAGACATTTCACAAAAAAAACCCACAAATGTCATGGTGGTACAAGTGACGTCATCCTCTGGGGATCATGAATATCTATACACATTGGAGCAATCCAATCCATGGTATCTAAGATATTTCAGGTGGACCAAAGTGGTGATCCGATCAACTGATCAACATTGTCATCCATACAGCCACATTGCTGGTGTGGCTGATAAAAATGTCTGAAACACAGCATATTTGGCCCCTTCACAGTTACTTCTCCCACTGCCTGTTTATTCTTGCAAAACTTCTTCCCAGGGTGTTGAAAAGTAAAGCCTTTTGTTCAAGTATTGCGGCACTGTGTTTGAGGAAACAATGCCATTGTCGACTAGTAATTGGCAGCCTTGGCACTGAGGGAGCTTTTCTTCAACTTGACAGTTACTGATGAAGTTAAGGTACCTTCATAACATGTTTTCCTATCCATCCATCCAGCACCCAGCCATCCGTCTATCTGTCCGTCTGTCTATCTGTCATGGGCACACACACACTGCCAGACTGAGGTGTCACAGCTAGAGCAGCAGTATTTTGGGCAGTGAAATTTCAGACAGTGCAGACACAGTACTTGGTTGCATAAATGGCAGCCATCCATCATGACAACTTAATTATGTCAGCGGCCGTGGCACAAAGGCCTTGCAAGACATGTAGTGTGTATTTCATTACCCCCTGTGAGTGTGCATTAACAGTGGATATAAAATCAAAATGGTGGTCCCAGCCAGCCTCGCAGAGGTTGGTGGCAAATTTTTTATCCAGCGCAACATCATGGAGGCCGTTCTGCCTGTCCCTAGAGACCTCTGCAAAGCAGCTGTAGAGACTTCTGTGAATTTCCCACTACATTGCCTAGCCCACATTTATTCATGTTGCAGCCCCATCACCAAACTGAACCATTAAGGCTGTGACACACCCGCGCGCACACAGAGACAACTTGTATCTCACTAAGTCTTTTTGTTCATTGAAATGCTCAAACAGTCCTCAGTGTGTGTGTGTGTGTGAGAGAGAGAGCTCTTTCCCACAGAGGGCCCACTGAAGCTGATGCACTTCCATTTGCTGGGTCAGCACAGGCACATAAGCCTCTCATGCTGACAATTAAATATTAATGGATTTGGGAGATAAATTTAGAAAGCTATGTGGAACTGAAATGAATACTGTCCTTGGGAAAACGTACGCATTGATCAGATAATGAAACAGTCTATTTCCGAGAAAGCCAAAAGATGACTATGCAGCCATCTACATAGGGTGTGGCAGGGGAAGTTAAGACTAGACAGAATTTCTGGAGATCATTTTAGGTGAGAAATCAAAATTCAGGGACAATAATATAATCCAAATAACACTACAAAGCATTCTCAACCAAGACTAGGCTACTGGATTGCATTTGATAATAACAGGTGTCTTACTGTGTCAAAACCAAATCTTAGTGATCAGACTGAGTAGAGCAGCTCATCTGTATAGCAAGGTCCATACCCATTCTCATTCCTCATTGTGAAGCTCAAGTATATTGTCCACAATTTGGGCAGATTCTAATTGCACTGGCATACATTGTGTAGAGGCACTTAAACTGCAAAAAATGATCATACAAGTGTTTCAAGTACACCATCAGTACATGAACTATCTGAACTCACCATTCTAGAAACTACTCTGCCATACTTCAACCACCAGCGCACATAATCTGCGCAGAAGGTGGACATTGTGACTGTTTCTCCATAAACAGAGTGTATGTGGGTGTCTCAAGGACACAGAGACACTATTTACACTGGGTAATCCACTTGATGAATAGGAAAGTGGCTGTTGTGCTGCGAAGACCAGTAAACCTGCAGCACAGGAAGCATAAAGCTGGCACGGGATCCATTAGAGAAGTCCAGCCCAAGCCTATATGGCTACCATTATTAAAATTACAGCTTTAGAATCAGGCCAACAAAGCACTAAGAGGATATAAACTGCGTCCTGCTGTATTACATTACGAGGAGCAGCTCTGGCAGATGAGAAAATGAGGTGGTGTGGCACAATGACTGCACTGTGATCAGATGCTGGGGGTCCTTTGGAGGCTCAATGAAGACACACCATTGACTCCATCAGTGTGAAAACCAGCCAATCCTAAAATCTGGTATAGCTAAGAAAAAAATGAAATCGATTCAGCTGTGAAAAAGGTGTGATCTCATCTCTTTGCCATGGATGTGAATTTATCTACAATCTTAATTAAAAGGGGATCTGTGTGACCATGCATCAGATGTGGGATCAGTTGTGTGTAATTGCACTGATGGGTGTGTAGGGCTGCACTGTCTGTGTGCGCGCACACACACACACACACACACACACACACGTGGGTGCAGCCATGTTTGAGCCTCTCATTCTCTCCTGATGATGACTTGCTTTTTTTCCTCCCCACCATTAAATTCGCATCAGGGTTAAGCCTGCTCATGTAAAAACTGCTCATCCGTTTGTACACCATAAAACTAGCTAATAGACGCCTTCTAATCTGTAATCAGGATGATATCAACTCTCTGTTTGATGGTTTATATGCAGAAAACTTTTGAATTTGGAGAAGTCATCCACAGTCCATCCAGCATGGATGCAGCTGGATGACTTAGCCTAATGAATTATAAATGAATAAACGCAGGGGGAGAGTTTTTTATGTAAGTTGAGGATGGGTTATAAAACTAAAACTGTCTTTTGTAATAAGAAAAATGTGCAACTGTCATGAATCTAAATCGATCAAGGCAACTCCCTGAGATAAAGAAGCAGCGGTTATAGGCGGGGTGTCTGCCGGTCTCTGTCCATGTCTGTGGTGCTGAAATAAAGACATTCATCACTTAACATTATTTCCTTGCTTGTGCATGTTCAGTCTGTAGATTTCTTTTCACCACCCCCTCTGTTATGAATGAACAAAACCTTGTTGCCACTGTAAAGACACTCAGCTATTCCACACACGCACAAGCGTACCATCCCTCCATCCATGGAACCGGCGGAGCGACTGGCCCCTACTCCCTTTCCAGCACACAATAAGGGTACAGCATGCAGCTAAGCCCAATGACAGAACAGGCAGTGCGCGTTGCAGCGGCTCTGATATTAACAATAGGGCCTAATGCACGTGTATTATGCGCAAACACCCCAGTGAAAAGCAGCCAAATCTCTCCTTACCATCTCGCTCGCATAACTGTATGGCGTCCAAGCTCAGGTCCTTGATCATCCCCTCGCAGGGACTTAATGGGCTGGTGATGTTGTGCGCCAAGCCTGGTACCTCCATCTCTGCAGAACAGCCTGGGTGATGCTACTGGTCAATTTGCTGTCGCTTGTTTAAATATCGTCCACGGGACTTGCACAACAGCAGGCTTCCGTCCACGGTCGTCAAGGTGGGAGAAAAGAAAGCGAAAGAGAGACCGGTTTCCAGTCAGTCCCCTGCTCGTTCCGTCGCTCACAGCTCTCCTCTCCCGTCTCCTGGGTGGTGCGGCTAGTGGCGCGTCAGCGGAATCGTCACGGGCGCGAACAGCACAAGCCGCCAGTTCGGGTTTGCAACGTGAGGCATAGCAGCTCCTGCAGGGGTGCGTTTAAATGCATGGACCTCAAACATACCAGTCTGTGCGTTTATCTTATTTCATACGCTCTGCGTGCGCGCCTTCGGAGCCACAAGTGTGCGCGCGTGCATGTGCCCTGTGTGTGTTAGTCCGCCGCGGGACAGTTGAACATGAATACTTCAGCGGATTAGTGCAGAGACGTTCCGCAAATTCAATGGCTTCTTATGTAACCAGATTAGCCCGGTGTTTCCCCTCCGGTTTAGGGCTCCATCTAAACCGTCCACACACACCCGTTCTTCCCCACTTCACGTTCAACGTCATCCCAACAAGGCGCTCTCTCATGTCCTTATTTGGTGAGGTGTAGCCCTGTCTCGCAGGAGCGCAGGTGCAAGTGGACCACACAGTAATGAGCTGGGGGACATAATGGATGAACTACCTTATAAAAGACCCCTCTGGCATTGTAATGACACATAATAAAATGCAAAACCCTGTCAGCTCATAGCCAGAAAACCATACTTCACGCTTGGCTGTGGGGTGTGTTTGTTTCTAATTATCTCCCCTACTACACCCTTTTTATCAGTGGCTCCCAGGAACAGGATTGCCAAGGCATAAAAGGTCAAGTGCACGGGCAATTTGTGGCTAAACACACACTGAGGACTGCAGGCGCCTCTTGTGACACCGTTGGGCCTTGGTGAATTCATTTCTGATCATCATGGAGTCATGGTCATTCTTATATTTCCTTCAGCAGTGTTGCTTCTCTTCCATTCTCCATAGGGGTGCATCACAGAGAGGCAATGTCACTTTCTATTTGTTTTTGTCTCTCTCAGTGTTACACAAGGTGCCTTGAGGAGACAGAGTGTTTATCTATTCAGCGGACAGCGAATTCTGCAGCTGCGCCTATGGGACCCCTGAGTCATGCTGTTCAGAACTGCAGCACTATAGGCTGGGCTGAATTATAGGAGGGAAGCCACCCTTACTCATCTCTGTGTGAGGCACACTGACACACCATCATCATCACCTCTGGAGTTGGAACAGAGGAGGAGAGAGAAAGCGAGCATTACACAATAGCAAAGAGCAATGTGACAGCTTTTATAAATCCCAAATTTCATTTTTAGATAGCTGCTGAGCATTTTCATGCACATTGGAGGATTTAAAAAATGAGGTTATGGCGGGCAGGCGAATTAAAATCCCAGTAAGCTCATAATCACCGTGGCATTCAGATTCAGTAGCAAACATATTAAACGCACCGCTGAAGTGCCTGAATTTATTCCACGCTCAGATTTCATGAGGGCAACGCTGCATCTGGCTCAAATTTCCTGCCTGGGAAATACAACTCATTAAAAGTGAAGGTCAGCATGCAGATCAGTCCCTGCAAACACAGAGCCATCTGTGTGTGAGGGGAAGATGCTGTGTGATTCAGTGTCAACAGATGAAAATGATCTATAATTTCAAAGCAAAGTTGTTTGTGCAGGACAGTTTTATATAGCATTATGCTTTTCTATGTTTACTATCTTACCAACTGCCCCCATGTTGTCTAAGACGGCTTGATTACTAAAGAGCTTTGCACTGATATCCACAGATTAACACAGCATCTGTTTAAATGACTGTTTCCACTATAATTGCATAAACCAGTGACTAAGCTCATCAGAAGTCTATGGGCAGTCATGGAAAACATAAACAAAGAGAACCAGAGCTCGGCTAATGGGACACTAAATTTAGAAAAAAAAGCTAATTGCTATGTACGGCATCATCTATTTCTCTTTGTCGCCCTGTCTCTCTACCCCTCCCCATTTCCCCGCTCCGCCTGCTGTGCTTATCTGGTACGGGAGAGGAGGAGGCGGCGGCGGTGGAGGATGAGGCCGACCGATTCTGGAGGGTTCCTTCTAATCCTACCATCCATCCGTCCTCCTTGCCATCCCTCTCTCCACCCACCCGTATACCCTCCAGCGAGAGTCATCATGCGTTAGCGTCAGTGTTTCCAGTAGAGCTGCAGGAGGATGAGGAAGAGCGACACTGTGTCCCGTGTAACACACACCCAGCCAAGTTCATCCCCCTCCCCCCTTCTCCCTTCTCCACGTACATCCTTCCTCTTCACCTCTTTCACCTTTTTTTCCACTTCACATTCACTTCCCCTTCTATCTCCTTTGCTTTCTGTCACGTCTTCTACATCCTCTCTGCTCCTACTCCAGATCTCATAAAGTGCATATTACTTTGCAGGGTCAGTGTGCATTTGTGCGTGTGTGTACACTATATGTCAGTGTGCCCTGTATTGGCAGTCCGCTCTGATTTGCTCACTCTGCTGTGCTTAGAGCTCAGAGGCCACGTGGACTCAAAGTGACAGATGGGGAAATAGCAGGGAGAGAGGTGTAGTAAGAGTCAGAGCAAACGGGCCAAAGAGGTTTGAAAATTATAGCAGGGTGAATAAAAATCCAAATATCCCTCTCGGTATATTTACTCCTTGCTTTCTACATCTTCCTCCATCTCCCACACACCCACACATCCCGTCTCATCCAAGAGGTCAGTTATCAGCCAGTATATGGAGCACAGGCTGCAACATTTTACATTAGCGGAAAACAATACCAAGTCTCCAGGGTTCAATGTGTGCGTGTGTGTCACTGCGTACCACAAACACATTTGTCTGAGGGAAGCTAATGAAGCGTGTCATTGATTTGCAGTGTGAGCTCTGGCCCCAGCTTGATTGATAAAGGCCATGAGCGTCTGCAGGTCTCAAAATGAAATCTCAGTCTATCTGATCTTGAGAATGAAACGGCCTTCACCATCCATCCCTGTTGTTACACTCAAATCTAGTGACTAATAAAATTCATTGTTAGCCAACTTGCGACAACGAGCCCACACACTGAGAGACTAATTAAAAGCATGGTTATTAATAAAAATTCATTTAACTGATGGAGGATAGACAATATAGGGGAAGATTACAGGAATATGCTGATCCACTTTGTTAGAAGACGAGATCAATGTCACTCATGTTTGTAAGATAGATATGCAGCTAGAGCAAACAGCTAGCCTGGCTCTACCTGAAGGTAACAAAAATCAAACTACCAGCACATTTAAAGCTCAAATATTATCTTGTTTGATTAATAGGTACAAAGTCCAATTTGCAAAACCACTACCTCATTTTACAGGGGGTTATGTGCAAGCTGCAGCACCAGGCTTTGAAGCTAATTTGACATAGTGGCCAAATGTGGAATTGCAACTTCCAGATCTGTAACATGATGCCATGGAGCCCACAAAGACTTTTTATAGACTTATAGGTATAGTCATAGTCTCAGGTGCCCTTGCTCTATGGGCTTAATGATGTGGAAGATCCATGTAATTTTATACCCAGAAAGTTTTTTTTTTTTTCTTTGGCTTCGTGCAGCTGCTAAGCAACTTTCCTAGTAATGAACAGGGCCCTGTCTACAACACTGTATCCAGATCTCTTTATACATCTGTGGTCATGTGCTGGACAATTTCTTGGCTAGAACAATAAGATCCTGAGGTTTCTGCTGGTTACCTGGCCAAGAAATAGTGGACTCAAGAACCCCAGTTAAACCACAACATGTTGTTTTTACACTTCCAGTTTTGTCAAGATTAAAAAAATGAGGTATACACCAATCAGCCAAAATATTTAAACCACTGACAGGTGAAGTGAATAGCATTGATTGCCTTATTACAATGTAAAGTTCTACTGGGAAACCTTTGGTCCTGGATACCACTTGACACGTACTGCATACCCAAACACTGTTGCCGACCAAGTACCCACACTCACAACGGCAGTGGCGCTTACTGATGAGAGTGCCCACCCCCAGCAGGACAATGTGCCAATCCACACTGCAAATCCAGCTCGGAATAGCCTGAGGAACATGACAAAGAGCTCCAGTTGTTATCCTGGCCTCTAAATTCCCCAGATCATAATCCAAATCCAGCATTTGTGGGAGGTGCCTGTAACCCTCCTCAATAACATACAGGACTCAAAGGATCCACTGCCAGCACCTTGATCCTGTGTCTATGCCTCGGCAGGTCACAACCAAGTCCAATCTACAGTAGGGCCTCTGGCCTGTCAAGGCATGGACACAGGGCCTCTGGGTTACCACCACGTCCAATGAATGCTCAGTTGGATCTGGGGAATTTGGAGTCCAAGTCAACACCTTGAGCTCTCCACATTTCTTGGGCTATTCCTGAGAAGCTTTTATAGTGTGGTATATGGCACATTGCTCTGCTGGCAGGGCCACTGCCATCAGGAAGTGCTGTTGCCATGAGGGGATGGACTTGGCCTGTAATAGTGTTTGGGTGGATGGAGCAGGTCAAGCCACATGAATGCCAGGACCTAAAGTCTCCTGGCAGAACATTGTAATAAGATGATCAATATTATTCACTTCACCCGTCAGTGGTTTTAATATTTTGGCTGATTGTTGTATTTGTTAATTAGAGAGCTTTAAAGGTGTTGCTATGTGGGGCTGTTACCTTTGGACAGAGCAGGAATAGCTCTGTCCCTCTGTGTCCACTCTTTTATGCTGACCTAAGAGAACTGGCGTCTGGCTCTCACTTCATATTTCATATCTGGCATACAGCCATAAAAGTGATATTAATCTTCACATCCATCTCTTGGCAACAAAGTGAGTAAGCACATTTCCCCAAATATTGAACAATTCCTTTAACTGTTCAGATCCCTTGTTCATTCCAATGGACACAACTTTTCTAGGATGCCTAGATAAATGGTGTTTGTCATCTGACTCCATCTAAATGCACATAATTATTTGACAGGGTGTCATCTTCATGACTGCAGACTGCATCTTAAGTAGACTGCAGTACAGCTACACCACTTTTTTTTAACACATGGCTGACCGTAAGGCAAGAAGGAAATGGGCTCCCAGGAAGTGCGCCACGCTGCGAGGCCAGTTTTTGTAGTGTCCAAACAGTGGTATTGCAATTTCCAGGGTCCATCTGTGACGCCATTCAGCCCAACAAGACTTTTTCCCATAGACTTACATTGGGAAAGAGACATCTATACATTAGTGGATACATTTTTTGAGCATTACAACCTCTGTGAAATGACTCATTCCACAATCTAGATATAATCCATTTGGTCTGATAACATGTGGAATGTCTAAAAGAAGAGCAGGAGGCATCAGGAGGCATCCTGATCAGATGCCCGAGCCACCTCAACTGACCCCTTTCAACGTGAAGGAGCAGCGGCTCTACTCCGAGCTCCCTCCGGGTGTCCGAGCTCCTCACCCTATCTCTAAGGCTGAGCCCAGCCACCCCATGGAGGAAACTCATTTCCACCACTTGTATCTGCGATCTCATTCTTTCGGTCACTACCCAGAGTTCATGACCATAGGTGAGGGTTGGGACGTAGATGGACCAGTAAATTGAAAGCTTTGCTTTCTGGCTCAGCTCCCTCTTCACCACAACGGACCGGCGCAGCGCCCACATCACTGCAGAAGCCGCACCAACCCGCCGATCCATCTCACACTCCATTCTACCCTCACCTTCACTATTCAAGCTAATGGAGTGCTGAACTGCCAAAACTGCCAAGTCTCTAATGTGCCTGCTCTATGGTCCCAGTGATGCAGAAGCAGCACCAATCATCAACGTAACTTTATACCACAGTAGAGTGATTTAGGGTTCATGCACCACTGAGCACCCTCCATAGAAATGAATGGAGCCCCGCTGCCAATGCTGTATCCAGGTCTCTTAGTACATCCATGGGAGGAAGTGCAAAGCATGTTTCAGACTATTAATCATACTCTTAAAGTACATAATTTGTGTTTAAACTGGTTAAAGCAAACATGAGATCTTATATTAATTATACATGTCAAAAAAATCATGAAAGATTTACAGCTTTTACTCAGGATTGTTCAAAAATATCCGTCCATTGGAATGGATGGTGGATCGGAGTGTCACTGGAAAATGAATAGGGCAAATACTGTTCTGATTCTGATTTGATGACAATATTCATCTCAGGAGGTTTTCATCTTACTGTTTGTTGTAAATGCTTCAGAAAATGAGGATATTTTGACCCATGATGACAAATACAGTACAAAATATATATGCAATGTGTGTCGGAGCATCATATTATTTATTAATAGGAGTTAAACATTCACATAAAATAGATAAAGTTATGTTTTTGTTGAAAAAAGGGTCTGTTAAGACCATTTATTGTAATTCATCCTATTATGTGGTTTCTGCATTATAATATACAGTACAGGCCAAAAGTTTGGACACACCTTCTCATTCAATGCGTTTTCTTTATTTTCATGACTATTTACATTGTAGATTCTCACTGAAGGCATCAAAACTATGAATGAACACATGTGGAGTTATGTACTTAACAAAAAAAGGTGAAATAACTGAAAACATGTTTTATATTCTAGTTTCTTCAAAATAGCCACCCTTTGCTCTGATTACTGCTTTGCACACTCTTGGCATTCTCTCAATGAGCTTCAAGAGGTAGTCACCACTTCACAGGTGTGCCTTATCAGGGTTAATTTGTGGAATTTCTTGCTTTATCAATGGGGTTGGGACCATCAGTTGTGTTGTGCAGAAGTCAGGTTAATACACAGCCAACAGCCCTATTGGACAACTGTTAAAATTCATATTATGGCAAGAACCAATCAGCTAACTAAAGAAAAACGAGTGGCCATCATTACTTTAAGAAATGAAGGTCAGTCAGTCCGGAAAATTGCAAAAACTTTAAATGTGTCCCCAAGTGGAGTCGCAAAAACCATCAAGCGCTACAACGAAACTGGCACACATGAGGACCGACCCAGGAAAGGAAGACCAAGAGTCACCTCTGCTTCTGAGGATAAGTTCATCCGAGTCACCAGCCTCAGAAATCGCAAGTTAACAGCAGCTCAGATCAGAGACCAGATGAATGCCACACAGAGTTCTAGCAGCAGACCCATCTCTAGAACAACTGTTAAGAGGAGACTGCGCGAATCAGGCCTTCATGGTCAAATAGCTGCTAGGAAACCACTGCTAAGGAGAGGCAACAAGCAGAAGAGATTTGTTTGGGCCAAGAAACACAAGGAATGGACATTAGACCAGTGGAAATCTGTGCTTTGGTCTGATGAGTCCAAATTTGAGATCTTTGGTTCCAACCGCCGTGTCTTTGTGAGACGCAGAAAAGGTGAACGGATGGATTCCACATGCCTGGTTCCCACTGTCAAGCATGGGGGAGGAGGTGTGATGGTGTGGGGGTGTTTTGCTGGTGACACTGTTGGGGATTTATTCAAAATCGAAGGCACACTGAACCAGCATGGCTACCACAGCATCCTGCAGCGACATGCCATCCCATCCGGTTTGCGTTTAGTTGGACGATCATTTATTTTTCAACAGGACAATGACCCCAAACACACCTCCAGGCTGTGTAAGGGCTATTTGACCAAGAAGGAGAGTGATGGAGTGCTGCGGCAGATGACCTGGCCTCCACAGTCACCGGACCTGAACCCAATCGAGATGGTTTGGGGTGAGCTGGACCGCAGAGTGAAAGCAAAGGGGCCAACAAGTGCTAAACACCTCTGGGAACTCCTTCAAGACTGTTGGAAAACCATTTCAGGTGACTACCTCTTGAAGCTCATGGAGAGAATGCCAAGAGTGTGCAAAGCAGTAATCAGAGCAAAGGGTGGCTATTTTGAAGAAACTAGAATATAAAACATGTTTTCAGTTATTTCACCTTTTTTTGTTAAGTACATAACTCCACATGTGTTCATTCATAGTTTTGATGCCTTCAGTGAGAATCTACAATGTAAATAGTCATGAAAGTAAAGAAAACGCATTGAATGAGAAGGTGTGTCCAAACTTTTGGCCTGTACTGTATATAATACATAATGAAGTATCCTACTCAAAACATTTTCTTTTTCTAATTATCTATAAGTGCACTTCGGGTAAAGAAATCTTAAGTATTTATCAATTATACCCTTTTGTGAAATTGCTGGGTTTTTTTAACAGTTACATTGTAGATATTTTTTAAAAAGTCTTTGAAGAAATATAAAAATATTATATGATAATAATATAAAATATAATATAAAAATAATATAATGTAAAAAAAAAAAAAAAAAAAAATCTAAATTATTCTGTTCTTTATCAATGTTCCTCCTGTGTGCATAAAAACACCAAACCAAATTCTAGATATGTGAAAACTTCGGCTACTTGGCAATAAACTTGATTTAGATATTTGTCATGAGCTGCATGAACATCCCCCTGTGGAGTCTAGACAGATCTGGATGGATGAGACTTGGAGGGGTACACCTGGGGATCTCATGGATGGGCTCAGAGCTGTGACTCTAATGGAAACTGGAGGTGGTGGCTTCACACGTCAGTCAGAGATTGAAATGACAGCTGACAGCAGCCCACAGAGGAGAAGTTTGACATTCTGTTATTAGGTGGGGAAACAACTTTGAACAGATGTCGAACCAGAAAATAACACAATTCTGCAGTCTGACAAAATGCACCATTTCACATTTTCCACACAGTTCAACACACACAGGTGATAAAATCCCACAGAGTACATACCTGTTCTCCAATTTTACCGCGTTGTCCTGCTGCTTTTATGTTTGATAATCCTTTTGGAAAGATGTTGAAGATCCGGAAAGTCTGTTCTTGACCAGGTAGGTTATCCTCCGAAAAACCCATCTGTTGCATCCTCTCTGACAAGCCAGCAATTAGCCATTTTCCTGGAGGACCACTTCAAGTTATATCCGATTTATCTTTTCACAAGTGCTTTGGTTTATAACAATATCCGGCGTTTGGTGGGCACTTTAGTTTTTCTTCAAACTGCAGACTTTGAGATTTGGACTGTAGATAATTCAGTGTTTATCTTCTTTAAAATAAATGCTATCTTCTGACAGCTACAAGCAAATGGCGACCACAGTACCTGGCAAACAGCTAATTACACTGCAGTGACGCAGCAGCTAATCAGCCCCACCTAGTATCAATTAGTGACATCCGCTTCCACTGCCAAAGGCTTTGGGCATGCGCACTGCAGGCCTCCCAGCGCACTTAAAACACCATTTTAAAACTATTATAACCAGCCACTGGCATTCATTTGTATTGTAGTGATAAAGATACTTTACGCCATGCATTATTAATTATAATATTTAGTTGCTGCCAGCAGGAGTTTTTTTCCGTTAGATGCTCTCACACAGCTGATTGAGTTGGAGATGGGAAAAGATAAAGCATATAGAAGAATGAGTAAGGTTATGAAAAGTAGGATTCCTGATTAAACTGAGCTTCATTTAGGGCTACACCAGCATTTTCATATTTTGATTATTATTTTTTTATTTTGCGCCTTACTGTTAGTTAGCTAGTTTTAATATATTTTTTATTATTATTGAGCAAGTTCCTATATTTTGCACCATACCATTAGCTAGTTTTTATTTTTGATCTTTTATTTTGAACCTGTGAGCTAGTTCATATATTTTTCACCTTACCATTAGCTAGTTTTTATATTTGATATTTTTTATATTTTCATTTTGAACCTTACTCTAAGTTAGGTCATATAATTTGCACCTTACCATTAGCTAGTTTTTATGTATTTTTAAAAATTATTTTGAACCTTATGCTGAGCCAGTTCATATAATTTGCATCTCACTGTTAGCTACTTTTGTTATTTAATCTTTTATTATTATTATTATTTTGAACATTACTGTGAGCTAGTTCTTATATTTTTCACCTTACTGTTTGCTAGGTTTTATATTTGATATTTTTAATTTTATTTTACCTTACTCTGAGATAGTTCATATAACTTGCATCTTACCATTAGCTAGTTTTTATGTTTTTTTTTTTGTTTTTGCACCCTACCATTAGCTAGTTTTCATATATGTATTTTTTAAATCATTTTGAACCTTACTCTGAGCCAGTTTATATAATTTGCACCTTACTGTTAGCTAGTTTTTATATTCTTTTTTTTATCAATATTATTTTTCACCTTAACATTTGCTAGGTTTTATATTTGATATTTTTTATTTTAAACCTTACTCTGAGATAGTTCATATAACTTGCACCTTACCATTAGCTAGTTTTGATATTTTATATTTTTTATTATTATTTTGAACCTTACTGGGAGCTAGCTCATATGATTTGTACCTTACCATTGGCTAGTTTTATGTTTTATATTTTGTTTTATTTTGAACCTTACTATGAGCTACTTCTTATATTTTGCACCTTACTGTTAGCTTATTTTTAGATTTGATATTTTTTATTTTGAACCTTACTCTGAGCTAGTTTATATTTAGTTTTATACTCACTGCATGTTGTATTTGCTATACATTGCTTTTTTTTACTTTGTTATTTTTGTCCTTGTATACTGCGTGCTTTATATCTGCAGTCCAATAACTTTGTACTGCAACTGCTGCACAGCAATTTCCCTTAGCATGAATAAAGCTCTATCATACTGTATCATATCGTAGACCTCTCTTGTCTTGTCTTGTCTTCCTCCTAAGACAAATATGCCTGTCAGGCTGAAACCATAATAACAATAATTGTCTACTGAAAAACAAAACACTAATTGCATTATTACTGCCTAGTCTCATACTGAAATATCACTGAATGCAATAAGAGCTGCAGGAATACAAACAATAATCTATTTTAGTGATATTTGTCTCATTTTTCATGAACAAGGAGAGAAAAAATAGGTCGACACACTCAATGAGCCAGACTTCTCAGGCACTGTGAGCATATTGTCCACTGGATCAGAGCCAGGTATGGTGAGGTACCAACCAAGTCACAGCTCTTCTCATTTACACCTTTCCTGCAAAGGCAAGCTGCTCATGAGAACAATATGTGATGCCGTGGACTCTGCTGGTCTCCAAGTGGGGAGGCAGCCAGGATGTAGAATAAATGCATGGCTGGTTAGTCATAAAAAGCCCGTCGCTTCTGTTCTCTGCAATTTAGCAGTCTTTCACTCCGTCCCGTTTCTCACAATAGAACATGAAATTCAAATTAGTCATGCTGGGCACTGAGAATGATTGCCAGCTGTGGCGTACACATAATCGCCCTAAGTGAGGTGAAGAGAGACTTTGATATTCGTGGTTTAATAGCTTTTCTCTAGGGCCATTATGCTTGAAGCTGTGGGGCTTTTTTATGGGCTAAAATGTAAGTGTTTTTGTTCAGTGAGCTCTACTTCAAGACGAAACTGTTCTCTGAGTAAGGTAAAAGCTGAGATGTCATTACAGCTCTGATTATCATATGAGGAGTTGGCAGCAGACAGCACAATGCATGTTGCATTAACATCCTTCCTACACACCACCTCTGATCACCTCAGGATAACATACCAGTATTTACATCCTAGTCAGTGTTGTGGTTTGAAAAATGAAGGCGTTCTGTTTTTCTTTGTTGAAAATAATGACAGGAGATGAGTTTGAGTGAGTCACAAGCTGCCACAGAACATACTGTAGTTCAGTGGCACCACCTGTTTCTGTTGAGGGCTCATTTGCTTTGGATGAGAGGCTCCCTCTCTCTCATACTCTGTTTGTTATCTGAACATTAATTTGCTGCTATACACAGAGGGGGCCTGTGGATGAGGTTTGGAGCATGTAATATGATCATAAATGAATTGGAAAATTTAATTATCTTCCTAACCTTGGACAAAATACAGCCTGAAAAGGCGTTTCTGAGTTTAAAGTCTTTACATTTCTGAAACTTAATTCTGATTTTCAAAGCTACAAGGTAAAATATGTACGAAACGTGATACTGTATGTTAGATAAAAAGTCTAGTATCACGAGTAAGTGACATTTTGTTTTTGACACAGCCTAAAAATAAACCAGCAGTCATTCCATAATTTATTTAATAATTTCTAAACGTTATAATCTGTTGCTGAGTAACCATTGTCCAAGGTTTACTGGAGAGGTGAGTCATTCTAAGTGGCAATACTGCCCCCTGGAGGTTTTTAATAACACTGTCACACAGGGAAACAGTCATTAAACCAAGTGGTTGTCTGTTCTTTACAGCTGATGGTTTCATTTTTTTTTAAATTTTTACTGAGCCGCTCATATTAAATAAGAGACATTGTCCAGGCTTAATGTACATGTGGACTGACAGGTGACGCGGTGTTGAGTTTGTGACCTCACTTAAACAGATGATTTTCGAAACTAAACTTTTCACCCAGGAATTCAACTGGATTATATGACTATTATATTATGATGGATAATGCCTGCAAAAAGAAAAAAAAAAACAATAAAATAAAAATAAAAATAAAATGAAAATAAAAATAAAAATAAAATAAAGTAGGCTATACAAACAAAGAGGGAACCCCTTCCTGCTACTTAAAACCAAATAAAAAAATGTGCAAAGAACAAAAAACTCAAAATAAATTCCACCCCTTTGCTGCTCCAGTAGCCTGGTTGGTGGACAGGACAGATGGGCACCAAATTCAGAGCCCCAGACTTGAGTCTTAGCTTAATATGAATTTGTTCTCATGCATTACACCATATATTGTCTCTGTCAGACTCTCCATCAGTCGCAGCAGCTTCATTCTGTTGGATTAAGCAGATCCTGGCTATGCGGATTAGGCTACATGTAGGCATCCATGGCACCGTAACCACATGGCACGGGACTGGGTCGGTTCTCAACCTGCAGAGTATGCATGTGTTTTTCATTACGGTTAGCTGTGGGCCTTTTCAAACAGAGAAGATAAAGTGAACGTATGGCGAAACAGCCAGCTGATATTTATACGCCTCATTCTCTATGGGCACTAAAATACGTCAGTGGGATTTTTTGGCATGTTGTATGTGTTTAGAATGTACTGATTTCATAACAGCACATTAAAAGCAGCTGCAGCCCGGGCTTCGATGTATCTGAGCTTTGCCATTTTAACTTTTTGTACGATGCTTGTCTGCTATACGTGAACATTCTGGAAACAGCAAAGTTACAGCATCTTATAGACACTGAAAGCCTGGATTTCCTGAGAGCTTAGAGCTACTATCTACTTCCTTCCTTTTTGAGTCTTTGGAGAGGACACTTAAGACCAGTGTAGTAGTCAAGACCACCAAAACCAAGACCAGAGTGTACTGAGACTTAGACAAGACCAAGACTTTCAGGGGTTGAGACTGAATCAAAACCAAGACCAATGTGTATCGAGACTTAGACAAGACCAAGGGTGTGTTCCGAATCCCATACTTTCTCTTTTACTTTTACTTTTAGTAGGTACTGCAGCTGTCCTTAAAAAGTACGTGCTGTTGCATTCAGTATGCACACAGTTGGGACATACTACTTCTTCATAATGTTACACCCTGAACTCTGACCCTCTTACTCAAATGTCTGTTACCATTAAGACAAAACGAAATGCTGTTCACCAAGCTCGCTGGAGACATAAGTAGGACAGCTCTAATGTTGTAATAAAGTTATAACTGCATACATTGTAGATTCTAACATATTATATTCATGATAGTAAATGACATAGGCTTTACATTTCTCTGCCATTGTTATTCAATACGTATGCCCTTTTGTTGTTGGTTATATTTATGATTACTTTATTCAATTAAACAATTAAAATTCCTATTATCACAATCAACTGGTCATCAGTCACCTAAATGCACTGTCAGCCATCATTGCAAACTCTGACAGTCGGTGTGACGTATCTTTTGCTGCAGAGAATTGTGGGTCAGAATAGCCGGAAAAGCATGCTGGCTTGCATACTGCGAAATCCGACCACATGTAGTACAACATCCTCGTATTTTTGGCACACTGCATTTGACCTACTGTATTGGGACATACTAAATCTTTTCCTTGTGTACTATACAGTATGGTTGTATGTGTACTAAAACACACAGCAAGAATCTCAGGGGTTGAGACTGAAACAAAACCAGGACCAGTGCAAGTCCCACACTGCATGAAACACGTTCAAATGTGGAACATGCACAGAAAAGACACTCCTCAAGTTGATTTGAAAGACATTCCCATTAAAAATCCCACAGAAAACAAATTAAGAGTCCTCGTCATTCACCTCTCTTACTGCCATATATGCATGTGAATGTGTAGTGTACCATGTAACATGATCAAAAGGCTTGCAGTGGTGAATTTACGTGAGAGTTTTCCTTTGTTTTCTGTGCGCAAAGAGACACTTAGAAGCTGAAAACAACTTAACCTTCTTATTCAATGCTCCTTTTTTGCAGAGGCAAAAAAAATCTTGTCTTCTTCGTCTGAGAGTGAGACAAGACCAACTAAAGGTGGGGACGATTCTGAGAGAAGACCTTTGAAAAGTGGTTTTGAGACTGGTCCCAAGGATTACAACACTGCTTATGATGACTGTGGATATGCACAAAACAAAACCAAGAGACTGACTTTGTTTGCATACGTTTATTACCTTCATAATATTTGAATGTTTGAACAAACATTTTTTTTTTTTTGCCTGCTTGACAGTTTCTCCAAAAAAGTCCTGTTTATATCTGTACTACAATACAGTCAGAATAACAATAGCATCAACAGATGCCACAGTGAACAGAGCTTTGGCCACATGGCAATGTTTATACACAAATTCTTCTCTGGACTTTGTGCAGAATTGTACCTTTCTCACACAAAAACAATGGTTGCCTAAGTTGAAAAAGTTGTACAAAAGTTATGTATTACATCATCTTCTTAGTGGTTTACATTTATTATAAATGTACCATTTGATTGCAGTACAAAGACTCCTTCAAATAAATCCCTTTGGGAACAATAAAATGACTAATACAACAAATCAAAGACATTATTGTGAAACTATTCTATCAAGGGCAAAGACTACACAAGCTGGCAGTAAACGTTTTGACTTGAGTTCCTTCACTGATCTGAATAAATCTGCAATAACATGCGTCAACATTATTTTAAACAACATTCACTTGATAAGACTAGAACCTCTACTGCCCTCCGAGCAAACACATCCGAACAAGGTGAAGGATGAAAACAAATGTCTGCTAGGCAGGAACACGAGTCACAGCACTGGGAGAATCAGTGCTCAACAGTTTCATTGTAGTACCATGATGAGTGGGGGCGAAGCGGCCCCGGGTTTCCTCTCAGGATAAAGAATCCCTTTCTATATTAGCTTTCCCCCTCTTCATCTCTTTTCTTAAGACTTCAAAAGGGAAAAAAAAAAGACGTTTACCTGGTTGGCATCAGCAACCATGTCAGAATATTATTTAGTAAAGTGTTGCTAACTTGACAACCACATTGAGAATGGCTCAAATCAGATGCGAGGGAGGGTGGAAAGTGGTTACACATGATAAAGAACATGTCACCTTAAAAGGTAATCACTGTGAATCAAAACAAGGTGACAGAAAAATCAACTTCTCTGTGTATGAGATCACACGAGGACCGCTGTTACTGTTACAGTTAAATTTGGCGATACATGTTTAACAGTGATAATTTCTCAGAAGCATCCTCTATGTACCTAAAAGATTTAATACACTGTACTTTCATTTAAACCAAGAAAAGAAATTCGTCAGTCTTAGTTTTCATACTGCAAATATAAACACATTTTCTTAGAAAAAAAAAAAAACTTTACAAAGAGGCACTTAATTGCACTTGATACAAAGCGCTCAAGACCTTGGAAGACAGATTTGTTCGTCAGCTGAATCCTCAGATAACTCCTCAGAACATCATGCAAAATAACACTTGAGTTATCCAAAGTTAATGAATTGTTGGAAAAGGAAGTTTTCCTTTTCAAAACACATGAGCGAACATAATACAGGAGCCCAGAACAAACACAAGCTCTGCCGATAAACACTGCTGCTGCATGCATAATCCTGCTGCTTCATTAAACACTGCTTAACCAGGCTTCCTGGATATTAGATTGCACCACTGATACTAGAAAATTCCAGATTTGTATTTGTTTTCGTCTTAAATCTCACGGCCCTTCTGATGACTTTGGTTCTGTATTTGTGTCTCTTTTTTAACGCTCACATGAAACCGGTTTGGCTGTGAATAAACTGGTTCTTTGTGTGATGCACCTCCTTTCTGGAGAGTAAGGTCAGACCAAAATATTAGTGTTCTTAACGAAATATCTCCCTGCTGAAAAACTAGTTATGTACATTGGCACTTTTTCGCTACTAAAGTCACGGCCTTGCTCCGTTAGGTCCTTCCTTGCTCTGACAGAGACAAAAAAAGGCACACAGCTCAAGCGGAGCAACTCATATTCCGGATACTTGGAGGAGTGCTTTGTGAGATTTTCGGCGCACAGAAGGGGCCACTGGGAGGCTACACTGACAAATAACAGATGAGACAAAAGACCATGTACTATAAACAAACAGAGACGGAGAACCACAGAAAGATGCCTGTTGACACAATCAGAGAGAGGCCTTTAAAGCTTAGCCTAACTGCCTCATGACTCTGCTGCTGTCTCATGGCACAGCCACATCACGGCTCCACAGATTGAAAGGCAGGACAAAAAAAAGGTAAAAGATACTTATAATCTAATTACAAAATCATAGAGACTCATTCAGGAGATGTATAAAAAAATACAAATGTAAACTGATTACCTTTAAACATCCCACCCAGTCCCCTAAAATGGTAATAAAAACTAAAAATAAAATCATAATGCATAATGAGTACAAAATATTTGATTTTTTTTTTTTTTTGTCGAGAAATACACGGACACACAAACAGACTTCGGTTGGACACAAACACTGACCTCGAAGGAATATCCACCAATCACAACACTTAAGGCAGCCAAAGGTCAAAGGCCACAACGATACTTCCCTTTGGTATATGTGTTAGAGTTGATGAAGTCACCGCTTTGGCGCGCTGACATATTTTGCACTTCATTTGGCAGCGCCCTAAACTCACTTGTAAGTGCTTACATTTGGTTTGGTACAAAATGCATCTGTGCTTTTTAGTTAATAAAAAAATGCATAGTTAATATTTCAATCTAAGGAATTAGGCTCTCACAGGCAAAAGTCTAGTATTATTAAAGTGCATGTCACTGATACAACAGCATCATACAAATGCAGGTAGTACCAATGTGTAAAATGATTGTACTAATCATTCTGCCTGTTCCCTTGAACGAAAAGTGGACGAAATACTGGACAGTACCCTTCATCAGGACCATAGCAACAAACCTTCATATATAAATGCTCCACACAGAGTCATCGGCTCTATAAGGAGTGAACACTGAACCTCATGTATCTGAGAAATCCCTTTTTTCCTTGTTGGCACTTCAGGTAAAACTATGGCTTATTTTAATATATATATTTATACTATATGGCAACGACAACGTTTGAAACAGTCTTAATTCAGCTGAAGCTGAAGGAGGGTAAACAACCACTGAAACCTGGGCTGGTCAGGCACAGAAAGATGCTGGAGGCTGGTCTCCATCATGGACGGTTCTGGGATGGCCTGGAGGCGCCTACCATCGGCCGCTGACACTGGCCATGTCTGCGTGAAACTGACGGGAGAGGCGGCCGCTCGCTCCCCCTTCCAGGAAGGAGGACCTGATGGGTGGCTCAAATAGTTTCCTTCGGTTCTTGTTTAGTTCTGTGTGGAAAAAAAAAAAAAACAGACAGCTGTGTTAAGGGACTGTTTGTTATTTATACAGGGAGAGAGGGTGGTGCAACATGGAGGAGGCATGTCAAATAATTTTTTAAGCCCTAGGAAGGGATTTAAATTTTTTATTTTGGCTCAGGGGAGGGACGTAAAACTTGAAATGATTGATTTTGTATTTATTTCAAATACCATCCAAACCCAAAAAACCACCAGTGGGTTTGAGAGGCATGTTTTCTTTAAAATTCGCTACACTGCTTATTAGGGCTGCCCCCTGATAGTCGACCAAATGTGAGTCTACCAGAGAGGTCATTGGTTGGCAAGATTTCATTGGTCTCTCAGTCGCAGAAAAAACAAACATACAAAAAAACAACAACATGAAACTCTATTAGAAGCTGTGCCTTGTCAAAATAAATCAAAACCTATATGACTGGACCATGTGTGAATCTAACTTGAAAGGACAGACACAGGAAGAGGCCACACTCAGCAGTCAGACAGGAGTCACGTTACAAAGCAATCAATCTTTTTCCAGGAGGTTCAAGATGCAGCATGTGTACCGCCCCTAATTTCCAGGGCTGGTACCTGCGGTTATTCCACAGGCTAGTTAATAACATGTCAGGCAGGAAATCCAAAGTGTGGGATTATTTTGAGAAGGTGAAGGACGAACCCAAGGTGATATGTAAACTCATCTTCATTGGTCGACTACAAACATGACCTATCATGTGAAACATGGAAGTAACTACATGCCCATTAGCCCACAGCGTCATTAACAGGCAGCTCGCTCAGTGTGTGATGTGCACTTATAGATAAAATATAGGCCTATATTAATGAAGGTTCATTAGTACGGTTTTTTATTTCTCTGTAATGTAGCACAGTGTTAACAATGTTACTGATACTATTCTTTCTCACACCTTCAACTCAAACCATTGTGTTGCCACGCCCAAAATATTTAATTTAAAAATCAAATTAATATTGTAAACATGCGGGCGACAAGTCGACTAATGGCCCTAAATGATGACTAATGGTCAACTAGGAAAATTCTTAGTCGGGGGCAGCCCTAGTGCTTATCATAGCCAGAGACTGTAAGAACAGAAATTATTATTATTATAATTTTTAATAATTTTAATTATAATTATAATTATCAGATTTTCAAATTTCTGATGGTCCTTCAACACATCATGCACAATGAAGGCTTCTCTCAGGAAAACATAACCAAATATAAGCTTAAAATAGTGATTAGTGAATAGTGATAGTGTCAGTCTGCATGTCTCATTTTAAGTTTCTCCAAAAACAAACTAATTGCACTAAACAGATCATCAGAAAACATTAAATTCTGCTCTCCAACCTGCATGACAACTGTGAAAAACAAAAGCCTGATTCAACTCCAGAGTTCTGTTTTCAACCTTTAATTTTTAAACATCGCACTGTATTCAAAATCTAATAATGTCTGCATGCCAAGTTACTGATATTATTCAGGCTGCTGCTGCTACTATTGTCTAGTTTATTTTTTGAAAACAGTCATTATGCACATGTTGGTAATGCCAGCTGCGTGCATAAGTATGTGCAAGAGTGTGTGTGTGATGAGTAGGCTGATTAAATTTTGTTGGTTTTAGGACTAGTGGCTGTCGTGCACCCATATACTGCTGTGTACACACAGCTTGTGTGATGATGATGCAGTTTGTAAGGAGGATTTTCATTTTACTTAAGAAATAAGCTTTTTGTTTTGGTGATAACTCTCTTCTTTGCCATTGACTCCAGTAGGCTTCCTACATATAGTGTAAATATATGAAAAAAATACGGTTAGGGCCTATTTACGGAGGAAGGAGGGTCATGCTTTTTTTTCCTCCTAGTAAATCAGGGAGGCTCAAGGAAAAATATTTGTAGCTTCATGGAGGGTCAAAACAAAGCCACCCCCCTCTTCTGATAAATAAAGAACAGTCCCTAAATCAAAGTAAAGAAACAAACACAATCAAAGTGTATGTTAATGTTTCTTTTTAGCCTCCATTGATCAACAATGACAAGAAAATTGGATTCAAATCACTACAGGATTGCTCAGATCAACAAAAGCCCTCTTTGTGTCCATCTGGTTTTTACACAGCAGCTTGAACAAAATCTTTTCATAAAAATGTCACGTCATGGCATCTCTGAGTTATTCATACTCCGAGTTATTCATATGATAGCTGCGTTCATTCGCTGCCAGCACAAACCTTCAGTCTGATTACTGGAGACAGGCAGCTCGCTCCAGCAGCTCTTTTTACTGGCAGGCCGGCAGGAAGTTAAAAACCTGGATTGCCTTGACTGGCATTCTATCTCTTTATAATGAGAGGCAAACAGAAAGACAAAGAGACAGACACAGACGTGCATGTTCCTAGTTTGGAGCCTTAGAGTCCATCAGCTGAGATGAAAGTTGACCTGCACTTGGCTGAGGCGTCAGGCAGCAAAACCAATCCTGGCCTTGGATCCCTTTGCTTCCTTAATAATCACAGCGCTGGCCTCGCCATTTCCCCTTGTTGCTCTCACTGTCAACCCTGGCTCTGGTCTGAGGTTTGTGAACTTTTGCTGAATATCCACGACAGGAAGCAGTTGATCCCAACATGAGAACTTACGCAGCTTTACAAGTCCAGCTATTACAATTTACAATGTCCAAAATATGACATCAGTAATGAAGTGTGACACCCACAACATTCACATCAGATCCAGTGCGATTGGACGGTGTCTGCATCAGCATCAGGGAGGCAGCTGGAGCAACTGGAGAAATACCAACACGCACTCATCTGAGAAAAATGCGCCTTAATCCCATTTAGTCCTGCCGGTGCAAATTACTGCAAAATGCTTTCTTGCATCTTTACAAGATAAATTAGTTTCAACAGTACTGTCTTGTACTTCTTCGCCAGTCTGCCAGTAATGAGGACCTCCTATAGCTCTCAGATTCAGTGGTTGGCAGTGTTGATGACCTCTGTCAGTTTTTGCCTTCTGCACAGCTGGGCTCCACTCAGGCTCGTTGCAGTGACGGACAAAATAGGAAACACTAATGAAACACATAAGCCAATCTGTGTGAACTGCCTTCAGCGGGAGTGAGCTGGCACGACGAGGCTCCAGCTGGTATCAGTGATTATAGGCACAGAAAATGACCAACTTGACACAGAGGTGGCGGTATGCAGGCATCTCTGTGCTGTGTCTTATGTTAATGTTCTTTTTCTGTTGTCACTTTTGGTTTTGACAGCAGAGACAGACAGGGATGAGAGGCAACATGAAAAAAATAAAATGTAATGAACACATGGTTTTCTTAATTTGTACCTGAGATGGCGAGCAGCATTTTCCTGCGGGCTCCAAAGGTGGTGATGCCCAGTTCCTTCAGGTCCTGGTCTGTTAGGGTCAGGAATGTCTGGAGGTCAATCTGGAAGCAGCAAAACGTCCATTTAACACCACTATTATCACAATTCTGCAACTTCTAACAGGAGTATTTTAGTATTTTAGTCATGGGTGACAATTTTAAAAACCCTTTCATACATAGTGGTCACTGCAGTGGACAGTTATTTAAAAGCCATTTGCTTGTATATGCATGAGTTTTGATGCTACAGTTGCATTTAAGTCACTACAGTGGACCCTAGAGCGTCATGCCATACACCGCCCCCCACTGGCCAGGTGTTGTCAGTGCAACACAAATCAATCAAAACCAAGATGGCCGACGGAATGCAAGAAATGTTGTGTAGCTCAAGAAAATCTTGCCAGTCCTTCTATAATAGAAGACCCTGGTAGGTAAAAAAAATCTGGAAAAATCAAGTAACATCTACGGAGTAACAGAGTTGCTCAATTTTCTAAATATTATCATATGTTGTGAAGAAATTACAATTAATCATCTGTCCACTGAACTGGGCATCATGCATCAGCAGCTATATTTCAACTACAATTAATAGTGTTTCTGAAACCTTGTTGTGCTTGAAAAAACTTCATCTGCAGGGACTTTTTTTGGGTGGAAATCGATTGATTTAAGGTAATGTACAGTTTTCGTAACAGAAACAATATTTTCACAATATTTTTGCTATTTTTAAAATGTTCATTGGATAAATGATATAGTTCAACAGGAGGAGGTGGGTGGGGGCTGAGGAGTGAAGAGGAAGGAGATGAAAGACAGAGGGGAGAAGCTGAGTCAGGAGCAAAGTTCAATGCTTTTGCATGGCATTAAAAATATATATTTTTTTATAGTTTCACATGATATATATCACTTTTTAAATTGGAAATGTTAAACACATTCTGCCCAAAAAACTCCTTGAAAAATGGGTGTTTAAAAAAATGAACGCCATAATTTTTTTTATGCCTAAAGAGGAATAAAAACACTTAAGAAAAAATCTTGACTAAAGTCATAATAATTCATGCTTTAAAGGATTAATACAGCATTTGTACTGTAAAGGAACTTATTTATATGGCTTTATAGGAAATGATAGGCTAAGTGTGAAAGAGGGAGAGAGAGGAGATGACATGCAGCAGAGGGCTGCAGGCTGGAATTGTACCCATGGCCACTGGAGCAAGGTTAGTGCCTTTGTACATGTGGCGTCACTCCACCCACTGAGCTACTGGGCACCCCACCATGGGTGTTTTTCAGTGACCTGTCACTGTGTTTCCAATGGGGATAGTGCCACGAAAGGCGGTTGTTTTTCACCAAGACATTGCTGCGTTTCCAGTGGGGATTGTGCCACCAAAAGCAGGCTATTTAAGCCAAAACATAATCTTTTCCTCACCATAACCAAGAGGTTTTGTGCCTAAACCTAACCACACGTTAACCACAGTGTTTGCAGAAACGAAAGGAAACAAAGTTTCAATGTGTCCGCTGCATAATAACATACAAATGTAAATTATCTGCGGTTTGCAGAAACGTACGATGCCAACATTTATTTTGGCTTTTATTCTGGTTGTTCCCAGACGACTTTTATTTACAGCTCATGGCTTTAGTTTCAGCCATGCCAGCCGAGATGCTTTGAGCTAATCACCATCATTACATACTCAGAGTGACCACGCTGATGTTTAGCAAGCATAGTGGACCTAGTTTACCATCTTAGTTTAGCCTGTTAGCATGCTAACAGTGGCTGGTTTTTTAAGTGATGGACAGATTATAAATTTAACCTCATAGTTGTGCTGAAAATGAAAAGTTAACGGATCATCAAAGTCACTGGCTTTTATCCTTTAGAGTCCCTGAGTGTCTGGAGCAAATTTCATGGCAATCAATCCAAAAGTTGTCAAGATATTCTACTCTGAACCAAAATGTGAACCTAAAGAAGAAGTTAAGGGATTGCCAAGGTCAGTCGGATTCATCCCTTGGGAACCTTAAATGTCTGTATAGAATTTCAGAGCAATTCATCCAGCAGTTTTTTGAGTTTTAATCTGGACCTGAGTGGTGGACGGAGAACCCCGCAGCTCGTGTAGTGTGGCTGAAAAGTGGAATTTCTTAGCTATTTTGGAAAGTGTCAGCATCTCTCTTCAGCCTGACAGTCCCAGAGTTCAAATCATAACAGTGGAAGAAGTGGTTTCACATGCTACTCTACCTCTTGTTGCTGGAAGACGTCTGTGTACTTGCCCAAGCCCAGTTTGCTGAACAGCTCTGGCAGGTCGGAGCCTTTCAGAGACGAGTTCAGACTGCAGCCGTTGCTGCCAGTTACCGAGGAGATGCAGTCCATGTAGTTGCTGCTGCTGAGGTAATGCTCTGCAGCTGTCCATCACGGGGTCGGGTCAAAAATGAAAAACATAATGATTTTTAAGTAAGAAAAAAAAGCAGCATTAATTCATTCACATGTCAGATGTCACAGATATAAAGTCATCCTGTCTGGTATAACAGACAGACTCAGGCAAAGTTAGCTGAAGAAGTGAGTTCACCAAGTACACAAGTCAGCAAAACACACACACAAGGGTGCTCACACTGAAAAGTTCACTTTCGAGTAGATGGTGTCTTCCTCTATCTACTTCACCTACTCTCTTCAGTGTTTTCTCATTCAGTGTGGTATTTTTTGAAGCTCATTAAACACATTTTCACCTCAATTCATTTAGTTCTTCTGTAAAATTCAAGTATTTTACCATCAATGCCAAAAACATAATAACACATTCTGTTACTCTTTGCAGACGAACACCTCTCTAACAACTCTCATCGTCCTTGATGCATGAATAGTTTGCGACACCTAAAAATTATCAGTGCTTGTTTGTCCTTGTGGAATAGGGGAATTAAAAATGAACTGACCAGATTTGTTCTGCTTCCTCTTTGGGCTGCTGACAGCAGAGGGGAATTCGGTGTGACACGGCAGGCCATTACCGGTGCCGTTCCTCTCTCGCCAGTTGTCGGAGTCACTGCCGTTCCCGATGCCTTCCCGGCTACTGGATCGAGACAAGGATAGCGGGGAATCCTGAGAGAGACAACAAAGACAGACAATTCAACTTGGAGTTCTGAGTGACAACACCACATCTCAATATAAGATACAAAAACAGCTGCCTACATTGTACATGGTAAGACAAATTAAATATAGAAAGACAAAATAAAAAAGAGAAGTTATTTTTCCAAGGTGACGAGAAACACTGAAGCTCTGTATGTCTAACCTCGTAGGTGGTACTCATGCTGGGCTTGTATGAAACATGATTGGCTCTCCGCAGCTCCTTGATGGTCTCAGCTGGCATGGACTTCGAGAAGCCCAGACCGCTCCAGGTGTTGGTAGGGGTCCGCACCTCAGTCACCACAGGCTTTTTTAACATAGCTGTGTGAATACAGACATACAGTGATGCATCGATACAGAGATAGCCAGAAATAACATTCCTTGTTAACAGCCAAAATGCACCATAAAGTGACTGTACACTCTTTATCACTTGAATATTGTCAATATTCTAGTGTTAATTTTAACAGCCATTTTGGATTTAGCCTCAGTCTTGGCATTGAAAATGCTGAGTATAGTTTAGTCACATTTTAGTCAAGTCTGGAAGCTGGTGGCTGCTAGCTCCGCTGCCATTCAGCGGCTAACAGGTGGAGCTAACTGCTAACAGTCACCGCTGCAACTAACAAACTCCACAAATCCATTCAGCAGCTCCACCATCCACAGTCAGACACACATGACTTGATTATTTACTGCTGAATTACAGCTCACATCTTGAACCAATGGCTGACGCTGCTCAGCTGTGGGTGTTTTTGCTGGCCAGCTAAACATCCTGGTACAGACTATTTACTGGAGTTAACCAGCCATTTGAAAACATTTGTAAGCATGGCTGTTCTTGGTTTTCAATGTCTGATAGTCCACCACTAACATCTTCTCATCAACGAAAATGAAACAGAGATTTCATCTTAGGTTTTATCATCAAAATCTGTTTTTAGCTCGTCAATGTCTGGCTTTTGTCAGGGAAAAAAGCTTGTTGATGAATAATTTTCGTCATAGTTTTCGTCAATGAAATTAACAGTCAATCAGTTAGATATTTTACACGCTGATTACAGTGCATCTACTTGTTCATCTCCATTAAGCAGCATAACAATTAAAGATTTTACATGTTCAGTATGTTATACGCATTTCAACATGTTTCATATAGCTGGCATATAAAACCTTAAATCCTAACTAAATGTTTAGATGAAGTTTTGTGTGTTTGAGTATAGACTGCAGTTTTTTTTTAAAGATTATTTTTATGGGCTTTTTGCCTTTATTGACAGGACAGAGGGTGAAATGGGGAGACGGAGAGAGAGTGGGGACTGACGTGCAGCAAAGGGCCACGAGCCGGATTCGAACCGGCGGCCGCTGCAGCGAGTGGATGCCTCTGTACACGGGGTGCCGTCACTATCCACTACGCTACCGATGCCCCATAGGCTGCAGTTTAAGATATTTTGGCTATTGCTGTAACTTCTATCCATAAGGATGAACGTTTACAAGAGGAAAATGGAGTCCTCTGTCAAAGATACTTTTTCAGGGAACACAATGGCTGAACAGTCGTTGGCAGTTGTGACCTTTAATTATGAGACAGTCTGTGTTCACAAAAGACACATCCAGGCACTACTAATTACTTTGTAGTATTTGGCACAAAAAGACACAAATGTCAACTCACCTTTGGTTGCCAGCAGCTTTTTCTGTTCATAGTCGAATGCCTGAAAAGACAGTGGACAGTTTTAGTCCTTTATGACTTAATAAACCCCCCAAACTTGTGTGTGTGTATGTGTGTGTGTTGGCTGTGTGTGTACCTGCATGTTGGCGAAGGAGGTCTGTGGTACCAGTCTGATTCTCTCCCTCTCGTTCTGCTGTGCTGCCCTCTCAGCCGCCCGCTCGCTACCAGGTGCCCTCTTATCAGCCACAGGGCTGTCTGACGAGCTGGACTCAGCGTCCGAGAGAAGACAGTCAGAGCTATTTGGGTTAGACAGAAACAGACTCAGTGAAGAACAACTATTCCCTATTTTTGTTTATGGAGTCTGGCTATAAAGAGAGCATAGATAAGTTTCACTTTCAGTTCAGTTTCCCGTGTGAAAGTGCTGACTGTTTGGGAAGTACTGAGCACACGACTGGATAAATGAGACTTGGGTTATACTGCACCAGTTGTGTTTTGATGTAGTTTTGCTGTTATTAAACACAGCCCCCTTTTACTCTGAATTCATCAAGACTTTTCTCAGTTTTTGGATTTGTGGTTCACCATAAGGACATGCAAGAAAAACAGTTTTCCTCACAAATTCACCGTAACACGGGGTGAGTAACTGATACACAAACGATCATTTGGGCGGTGAAAATCTGAAATGAAATCTGCATGCTTGGGTGTGATCCCACCGAATGCAATTTCATCCCAGTGTTTCTGTAACCGCGGGAGCTGTAAATGATCTCAGAAGAGATGCTAAGCAGAAACACTACAAGCTGTAAACGATCTCTGGATTCAAACGTACTGCAGATGGGAGTTTTTGGTGCCCTGCAGTAGCTCCACAGCCTGTCGCTTCCCTGAGGACGTCTTACACGAAGCCAGCATCTGTTTCAGCTCGCTCCCATTGGCTGAGTGAGAGGGGCTTCTGGGCATGCCCACTTCCACAAATGTGTCGGAGCCTGAAGGAAACAAACAGACATATTCTGATTATCCTTTTTATATCTTTTTAATTAATCAGTCCAAATGTGAAAATTTAGAGACAGACTTTACAGCTGTCCTTCTGCACATAAAATATACTTAATTTTTCATCTATTTTTTTCAAATTCGGCCATGCACTGTCTGTTCTCAGCAGTGACTGGGTCACTCAGTGTAAAGGTGTGTGTGTAGCTTGGTGTGCATGCGTTTAAGTATGACAAGTCTCAGTTGGATCCCGGATTAATTAGAAACACAGCAGCTGTAATTATAGTGGTTTCCCCCCAGCTACTCTACTTTCAGTCTGACAGGAACCTGCTCTGTGTAACAGGATGTGTCTGTGTGTACGCTGAATGTGCATGGTGCACTGTGTAGCGTAAAATAATATGATGTCAGTCAATGTAATGAAGCTCTCTGGGGTTTAATGTTTGAACAATTCCCCTGCAACTCCTCCATTCCACTGAGTAGCGTTGAGTCGGACTGGACTGGGCGAGCCAGTCCAAACACATTCTGGGACACAGGAGGAGGCGAGGGAGGGAGAGGAAACCTTACCGGGATGCACCGCATATTGGGGGAGGACCGGCTCAGAAAACAGTGGGGAAAAACGAGACGCGTGAGAGTGAGAGTTCGAGGGGAAAACCGCGAGTGTAAGACATGGAGGAAATGAGGGCCTTTCTGAACCACGAGGAGACCAGCAGTTAATCTGTCTCCGTTCCAACTCAATAAATGTATTCGAGCAGAGTGTATGAGGTTAGGAGGACAGTGCAGAGAAACAGAAATAAGTTCATTCAAGGTATTTTTTTTTTTTTTCAAAGTGGGTTTAAGGGTTACATAAATCTCAAGTGGAAAAGCTTAAATTGGACACTTATGTTAAATCAGCAAGGTCCAGCAAAGGCAAAAATGTTGACAGCTCAAAAACTTTGCCTGCCCAAGGTTAAGATCACACATAAATCACAGGATTTTAAGTGTGTCTTTAACATAACTGACCCACAAGAGGGCAAGACGCCTGCTGCGAGTGGACTTTTACAATGAACTTAAGTGAGTTAAAGTAATATTTTATAAAAACATTGACTGTATTTCCTACAAAAATACCCAGCCAACAAAAAAGGTTAAAAGTAGAGGAATTAATTATTTTAAACAGAGTGAAATATACTGGCGGTCACTCAGTTAGGTCGACATTACAGATGAAAGGCATGTGGGTGCTCAACAACAGTACAGGCTTAACATTTTGGATGGGAGGGGATTAGCAAATAAGATAGGAAATGCATGTGCTTCCACTTGCCATTCTTTATGGCTAAATCTATAATCTGTGAATATACTTAAAACAGATGCTAAAAGGGCTGTGTCTATACTACAGTGGATGTCTGCACACACGGACATGTTTTGCACATGTTTCTGGGTTTGTAGAGCCTGCACAGTGATAAATTTCAGGCTGCACGTGCGCCTTCGCAAAATGGGCAGATGACCCAAAACCCATGTGGCTATGTGGCCACATTAGATGTGATTTGTTCTTAAAAGAAGCATTTCACTGCTGGAAAGATGGTCTTTTCATAAAACTTGGCTGTCTATGCAGCAGAAAGACACAAATACTGTTGAAATTGGCGCAACATGAGCAGAGAAAACAGAGGAAAAAGGGCTGTGGCATTTACATTTGCTTAAGAGGTAGAAAATCTACAACTACCAGAATGAACTGGGCCGCACTGGATCAATACACACTCCTGCTGGTTGGTGACATAATGCAAGCTTGGCTGTTTTTCCACAGGAAGCAACATGGCAGCCGGCGAGTGACAAACAATCTCTAATTACAGTTAAACGGTAAGATAATGTGTGAATGAAAAATTTGAGGTGGAACATAGGCAACACAGTAACAGAATCTTGGTTCATATTTAATCAGCTCTAATTAGTTTTACCGTTTGAGCTCATGGTTTTTTCAGCCTCTATTTACAATACGGGAAACAGTATGGTGCCCACTTCTTGCTCATAAATTCTCATATTACAGCCAAACAGTACCCTAAAATATGTTTCTGGAGACATTTAAGGGGAAAAATACACAAGACAGTAAAATAATTTTTGTTTATACTTGATCAGCACTGCCTAGTTTTACAGTTTGATCTGAGTTTCAGGGTGCTTTCACACCTGCCCTGTTTGGTTCGGTTCATCGAACTCATGTTCGTTTGCCCCCAGCACTTAGGAGTGCGGTTCATTTGGGAGGTGTGAACACAGCAATCACACTCAGGTGCGCACCAAAACAACCAGACTGGTACCTTCTTGAAGAGGTGGTCTCAGTCCGCTTACAACCAAACTCGGTTCGTTTGTTCGTTTGTGTTGAGAACGTGTTCCGACCTGGATCTGAACCAACTGCAGTCACATGACACATTGTTTGGGTTAAACATGAGCATGTTACAGTGCTGGATTATTAATGTGCACCTCCTCCTGTACTGCCTTAATATGCACATTCAGCACATCCAATGCATCAAAACATTGTTTTCTAGTTGGAGCCGCGCCTCGTTTTCAAACTGTATGGTTTGACTAAAATGAACAATGACAGCAATATAGTCCACGATGAGCAGCGCTAAAACCAACCTGCGTAGTTGTCCCTCCATTGTGACATTAGAAAGTGTTACATTTATCTTGCAAGTGTACTCTTCTTCACCGTTTTGTTTACTTCCTGGATTTTTCCCGCATGGAAATTCTGACCAATCAAGAGCTGCGTTCTCACACAAGGCATTTTGTCTGGTCTGCTTGTAAATGCTGCAGTGAGAACACGAACCAACTCTAGGCAATTATGCAACTTTGTAACAAAATTAGTCCCTGATTCAGACCAAAGCAAGACAACTCTGGGTCTGAAAGCACCCATATAGACAAAGAAAGAGAGGGGCAGCTCTCTCTTGATCTGGGGCCACAGGCTGGACTCAAACCCGGGCCGCTGCGGCAACAGCCTTGTACATGGGGCGCCTGCTCTATCCACTAAGCCACCAACGCCCCGGCTGAATCATTTTTGATGTGAGTTGAGAGATGAGCAGGGAGATCTGGGCACTGGTAAGATATAGTGAAGTTTACCATTGTTCATTTACACATACTACCCACATTGTTATGATACAAACCTGGTTGAAAATTTGCAAAGCATCCCTTTGTGCACACACAATATCAAAACACTCCTTTTTATGTTTTATAAACAAAATTATCTGATATAAAGTTCATTTTATATTAGAAAATAAGAGCAATACTGTATGTTAGTCGCTCAAAATGCAACAACCTCTGATAGTTGGCTGGTTGAGTCTTTATGAGTTACTTAGGAGAAATACCTTCATCTGGGCTGGACTTGCTGGACAACGGTTCTGATGGATTGTGTCCGCTGGCCTCCTGGACTGCGTCGCATGGGGCTGGACTCAAAACAGTTTCTGCGAGTGATGCAGTTGCTATCCTCCCATAGACTGAGCTGGGATGCTGTATACGCATGTACACATGGACAAACACATACAGAGCAAAATACAAGATGAATGAGATTTACTAGGCAAAAAAGTCAAATAATGCAGTATGCAATGAACAAATGTGCCAACCTTGACATGTCCATTGAGAGTGCAGGGGCCCTTGGTGCAGTCAGGGACCCCATTGGACTGCTTGTCTATGGGGGCGAGGCCAGGCGGAGGGGACGGTGTACTCTGTGTGTAACCCTGAACGCCTGACAGCAGGATGCTACTCAACGTGGCCTGGGTGGCAGGGTGCAGCATCAGCTGGGATGAAAAGCCTGAGACAGAGATGCAAGGAAGAATGTAGCACTGACAATTTTAAACTTAGTTCATAAAGGTTTCTGTCTACTTATCTAGCGAGCTACCTATTCATTCAAAACATTATAACTTTCAAATAATTAAAATAATATTTAGGAGTCTGGTATTTCCAACTTAAAGTGAGATGTATTCAAATACATGTACAAAAAACATGGACTCACAACAATTTAAAAACTAGAAATACAGTCTTTATTATTTTAATGATCTTAGAGTCTGCTCCCTGTACAAAAAGAGGCACATGCCAGTATACAAACCTTGGGTGCTGGTGAGTGAACTGGGCCAGAGGGAGGGGGAGGGTGTGGGGGTGCTGGGGCTCGGAGTCTGCAGAGGACTCATGGAGGAGTTTAAGCTGTTGAGCACAGCGTTGGGTGCAGCGGAGTTGGTGAGGGAGTGGGCCGCCGTCGCACCCAGGAAACCTGAGGAGAAGAGAAAGGAAGGCGAGAGCAGGAGATGAACACATCAGCGGTGGTCCTGTCAAAGCACGGAGCCATTTTTCAAGCTAATCACACGTTACAATCCGGCCTTCGAAAAATAATCTTGGTTGCCCAGCTATTTAACTGGAATTCCATCAAACTGTCATCAAGCAGACAGCGAATGAGAGGAGGAATTTCTTCAATTTCGACAAGGTCACAGATGCAAAAGTACATGTCTCGTGTCCTCATACCCAATAAAACCATGTTATTGAGAGCAGCAACAATGTGGTGCTTGGTGTCTTAACCCAAACGCAGTGTATGAAAACAGAAAGAAGCAGGTCTGTGGCTTTTAAAAGGGGCTAGTTTGGCTCCAGGAATAAGGCCAGGGCTTCTGCTGGCAGGCTGGCCTGTAATCTGAGGAAAAGAAGCATGTAGCAATTACTAAAGGCCAGGATGTGGCCGTCCACAGCTTCACCCCCGGGCCCCGGGGTTTTAAATGAGACAGCAAGAGACCGTTTCTACTGTACCGGGACTTCCTGGCACATTGTTGTTTTTAGTTACCATTTTTTAAGTGTAATTTTCCTGTCTCATTTGATTGGGACACAAGGGCATAAATATAAGGTTATTGGAAGAAAGAAAAAAGGTCATAAATTAAAAAACACAATTTTTTCTCATTAAAATCAGACAAAATGTGCAAAAATGTCCAAAAATAAATTTAACTATTGTCATATTCCTCCCGTCTCAAACACAGAGAGGAAAATTCTACGCACTGTAGATGTGCTGTGGTTGGCATTTAATGACACAGATACCAACTCTATTTATATTTAATCAGATAAACTGTGATGGATCTATGTGCTTATAGCCAAGAGCTACTTCCTGTCAACTTATTCCACTATCTGCTTTTCCTGCTGCCACTGATACATTGCTCATGTCCTCATTTCCATGTCTGAACCCAAAAAACGACATCGTATGACAGCAAAAAGCAGATAACTGGTGTTAAAATATTCACCCTACGACACTACTCGTACTAAAATCGATTTAAATTCACCCCTGGAAACACACAAAAAAATCCCCTTCCAAGCTGAACTCTGTGCCTTCATGTTGAGGTCAGCGCTGCAGACAAACAAAACTCCTACGCGAGTTATAACCATTCATCATCCTCTGATTCACAAGCTCGCGATTCACTCAAAGTGGTGTGACTAAATTTGTATTGAGGTTATTTTCTGATGGTTGGCTGATCAAAGATTTGTTCGCTGGGGACTCATTTCTTGGCATCAACATCACACCATCGTGGTGAGGTCAGTGCTGCAGACGAACCAACTCCTACTGCTGTTAAAGTACGCGCGGAGACGATGGTGCCGTGATTCACCGGCTGTGATTTATGTGGATGCTGAGATGATCTTTGCATCTGATTTTTTAAAAATCACTTGCACCCAGTGAAACAGTTGACCAGATGATCTGGCTCAGCGATATCGTCAGCCGATGTGTTGTGTGTAACTGGTACAGATGCCGATGACATTGATGTATGAGGGTATTATTTCCTCCACAAAGACATTTTATCTTTAATGCATTTCTTGCAAAGAAAAAAACAGGGTCACTTCTTATCTTTCCTCGCTAATTTATCTTCCTCCATCTTGGAGAAGCAAAAGAAACACAAGCAGCACTTTCATAAGTTAGACAGTGTCCTTACCCAGATTGCTCAGCCCCAGGCCAGCTGAGGCCAGGATATCCAGGCCAACGGGACAGATGAGGGATGGTGACGGGACGCTGGCAGCGGGATTCAACGCCACAGAAGGCGAGGAGCAAGAGGACACCCCGTTGCTCTCCAGACCCAAAAGGAATTTCCGGGCCTCGTACATGTTTACTGCATTCCTCTCCACGCTCTTTACTATCACAGACTGAGAGGTTGGAGGGAAGGAAGAGTAAAAAGACAGGTGACATGGACGGAGGAGGAAAATAGGACGGAGAGAGGCGAAAGAGAAGGAGGGAAGAAGGCGTGAGAGAGAAGCAGGGGAGGAGGCGAGGGATAGATATGGTAGGGAATGTTGGCACCAGAGATAGGGAGTGAAAGGGAGGATGAGGGGGAGAGAAACATAAAGGGGAGGAAGGAAGAGGGAATTAGGGTAGATTGGAAGGATAAACATGGAGGCAGTGTGGGAGAGGGAAGGAGACATGGGAGCAAAGTTTGAGAGAAAACGTCTTTTTTAATCGATTGCGTAACATATCATATCTCCAACTCCTAGAGAACATGAGGCAATGCTAGTTTCTCAATGACTATTATACTATGAGGCACTAAATCAACAATAAAGAATTATAAACAGGAAAGATTTTGAATCAGCAAGAGAAATGACTTCGACATTTTCCACATCACCAGAAACCCTGCCCTTAATAAACATCAAATATAAAATGAACGTGAGCACAAATCATGTCCTGCCTGTTTGCGTTGTGCCAGAGTTGAGCTTTTGAAAAATGGATTCCAATCACGATCGGTCTCTCCATCACATGCTCACACATACACACACACACCCTCCTTTATGGGTCTGCCAAAGTGCCGGGAGCACAGAGGCTACAGCATGCATTTGGACGGGCCTTTTGGATTACTGCTGTCACCTCGTTAAAATGTTTAAGTGAAGGGCTCTTAAGAGGATCTGGGCTGGGTCAGTGTTTATACTGGCACCTCCACATCAGTCCCCACAGGCCTGTCTGGTTTGGGCATCGAGCCCTGGCTCAGGATGGGACGTGGGCACCCCGAAGAGACAATCTGTGCCAGGCCAAGTGCTGAAATATGATTAGGAATATTATGTGTTGTACAACAGTAGACCATGAGTAACATTAGAGGTTGACTTTGGCTGTGACTCCGGTGCACCACAGTTCCTGCGACAGTGTGTAAAGCACGGTATAATATGGAAATGATCAACTGATTTCACTAAATAAATTCCGTTCAATAAAAGGCAAACGAGTGTACTTCCAATTTACTACCTAATTTCCTGAGAAAACAAATCAGGCCAGTTTTTTTTTTTTTGTTAGCTGGAATATCTGAGGCATAATAGAAAGACTGAGTGTTCCCGTCCATCAGGTGAAACATGCATGGCAGGCTGTGATTCCCTGCTGTGACAGATGTGCGACAGATTTGCCAAAACTCGTCTCAGTGTTGGTATGGCATGATTCCCCTTGGTCTAAGGTTCCAGTTTTTCCTTTTAAATTCATCAAATAGTGATGAAATGTGACATGGCGATCTATAATTTATTTCACTGTCATGCTGCTGACATTTGACGGAGAGTAATTCTCCAATGGAAAAGTGGCTTATTTGTTTCTTGGCAGTTCTTTTTCTCGCCCTCTCTCTGCCTGACAGTGTTTGAACAAGTAAGACAGAAGCTCTTTTTCTCAGGGTGAAAAGTTACGATATGTTTACTTGTGAACTTTGAGGTTCAGCACAACTGATTCATGTATCTTGTCCATTCTGTGCCCAAACATTGGCCCTTAAAGTAGACGTTGATGATAGATGTCAGTTCCAGGAACAAAATCTAAATAGGGCAGTGCATCTGAATCCTTTTTTAATACACATACATTTTAATGCCACTGAAAATGCTTAGTAAGTATAATCCTGTGAGCTCAGTTAATCTGATTAAGGAACCACTTTATATTAGAGGTCTGTTTTAACTTAAAGAAGACTGAGCATCTGCAGCCATGCTAGCAGCTCTGTGAGGCTGTACTTACAGACACACCGATGCTTTGAGCTTAATGTTACTATTAGCATTCTCACAAAGACAGTGCAAAGGTGCTGATATAATGTGTTGTTAGCATGCTAACATTTGCTAATCGGCACCACATACAAAGTACAGTTGAGGTTGATTGGCATGTCATTCTGCACGTATGTAGTCTTAAGTATTATATCATTGCCTACGACAAGAAGGTTATGTCTTCAGTTTTGTTTGTTTGTTTGTTTGTTAGCATGATTACAAAAAAAGAACTCTTAAGGCCCGAACATACTCGGGCGGAACGTACGCGGAACGGACTCCGCGAGTAATGTCCGCAGTCATTCGGGCATTCATAGTCGAGCGCACTTCCGCGTTGTAGTTTCCTGTAAAAATGCCCATGAAAAATTCCCGCGATGTGAAAAATACATGCCGAGCAGTCACTGGTGCGCGGAGCAGAGTCCGCACGGTCGTAAAATCTGAGCTTTGCGCGCACAGGGCTTGTGGACGTCCGCTTTGAGTCCGCGCGGACCTCCGCGGAGTCCGTTTCGCGTACGTTCCGCCCGAGTATGTTCGGGCCTTTAGCCTGATTTTCATGAAACTTGGTGGCAGGGTGTAGCATGAGTCAAGGAAGACCCCATAAAATTTTGGAGAGGATCCCGATCACAGGGCAGATACACAATTTATTTTTCACTTTCATTAACATTGCTAAATAGGACATTTGGCCTTGGTGGAATAAATTCAATACATCTTAAAACCCAGTTGATGGTGGTAAAGTTCAAAAGTGACAAAATATAGCCAACTATAGAAATACAATGACTTTAGGAGTGGGCAAAAAATCGCCACAGCATAGTATCGCAATATACTTGTGTGGCCATATCGTATCATTGTGCAGTGTTGAGTATCAATTTTTCTATTATATAAATTATTAATATTTCAAATACAAATTAAACTTTATATAGCCTGCTGGAACAATATAATCTATTGCTATTTAAGTCCACTAGATATATTTTGCTGCAAAAAAAAAAAAAAATGGCTGAGGTGAGATGAACAGACAAACTTTATCTTATTGGATAAAACAGATGTTGACAATTTTCCTGTGGGGACATAATTTACAGTTGAAAAAAGGTAATAATTTGAAATATATTTTATCACAATCCTCAGCATATCGCAACATATTTAAAATCACAATAATATTGTATCGTGACTTCAGTATTGTGATAATATCATATTGTGGATCCTCTGGTGATTCCCACCCCAAGATGACTCCGTATCACAATCCACATTCACAGGGCACCAGTAATACTCCGGGGTAGCCAACACAGGTCGTTGCTCAAACATCATGCAGAAAGCAGCTGTTACGGAGCATTCAAGGACAGTGGTTTCCTGGGAGAACCGGTGCAATCGTAACACCGCCACAATCGGAAAAACGCTTCTTTCTAAACTATGGAGGTGGCTATTAATGTTAATTATGTGAAATATTCCAATTCAGAAGCACATAATAAATGTAAAGCTAAGATGATGAAGCATTAACTATGCAGAACCATATTCATCATTTTCACAATTTTTGAAATATATCCAGACATAGAGGTTGCAATTGCAGTTTTGAATATCAAAAACCTATGGTTGGGGCGTCGGTGGCTTAGTGGATAGAGCAGGCGCCCCATGTACAAGGCTGTTGCCGCAGCGGCCCTTTGCTGTCATGTCATTTCCTCTCTCTCTCCCCCTTTCACGCTTGACTGTCCTATCGATTAAAGGCTAAAATGCACTGAAAAATATCTTTTAAAAAACCACAAAAAAGAACACAATGGTTCCCATCTGGTGGGTCATGGTCCAAAAGTGGGTTGCAGGTCCATTCCAAATGGACTGAAAGTAACTTGCAGACGTGTCAAGTTTGTAAAAGACACATTTTATTTCTAAGTTCAGTGAATTTTCTGCAAAGAGCTTTTATTTTAAAATGCCGTTTCCTGCTGTAGAGTGACTAACAGACAGCTTGACAGAGACAGCAAACTAGTTCAACAACATGGCCAAACACAAATATGATGCTGAATGTATTAAACTGTGTGGACCTTGAACTAATGACTAAGGGGAAATCTGGACCCACTGTCATAGATGATAAGACTATTGGCAACGGTGGTGCATGGTCTGCACTCTCTGATTGTTAGTGTTTCATGCTTTAAACCTTTCCGCTAGAGGAAAGTAAGGGGTTCATCGGAGTCATTAGGATTCATCTTCTCAGCACCGTGAACGTCTGTACAAATGTTCATAGCAATCCATTTAATATTTGTTGATATATTTCAGTCCTGATCAAAGTGTTTGACCTGACAGACCGACTTCACCATCCTACAGCTATACCACGAGCATGGCGGAAAATCCCCTTTGACGTCCCATGCTGTGTGAGTGTAAGCCTGGTGTCATACCTTGCTGGGCTGTTTTGGCTTTGGTTTGATACTGATGAAGACATCCAGCTGCTCCATTAGTGCCGTGATACACTGGGGCTCCACCTCAATGTCCTCTTTAATGTCAAACATTAATACCAGAGGCAAGCAGCCCTGTGGAGCAAACACAAAATTAAAAGTACATCACCAACATATTCCTGTTTTTCTTACGTCAGCGGCAGACTAATATCTTTAAGGCTCACATACTGTAACATATCTGTGTTCCTATATTAAAGGCTATTTCTTAAAACAGTAGTAAATTTTCCTTTATACTCTACCATTTGGAGACCTACATGTTAGGCATACCAATAAATACAAGATTCACTGCTGGGTTTGTCCCACACAGAGCTTGGGAAATTCCGCCAAGAGCAATCTGTTTTGCATGATCACCACCACAACCACCACAGACATCTATATTTTGGGCCGAGTGCTGGACAGCGCTCCTATTGTGAGTGGGTGTAATTAGCAGCAGAGTATAGAGGCCAGGCTGGCTCTGACAGGGCCTGAGATTGGAGCTGTAATCTACAGTCTGGCTGCAAGAGGCCAAATCACACAGCACACAACCGAGAGCGGGACTCCTCTCTGCCTCCTGTACGTCCGCTACTTTCAGAGCAGCTCCTCTTTATCTCCTCTCTTCTTTCCTAACCTCCGCTCCCATCCCCTGCTTCCCATGCGTCTCCTCTCCCCCTCTTACTCGTCCCTCATAAATCAATTGTTTTTTACTGTCTCTCTCAGACAGACAGTGAGAGGCTCCCTCCTGTGTGTCCAGGCCAAGAGAAAGTCATGTTTAGCCACTGCAACAGCTTTGGCATTTGCTAAATGTCTTTGGGGCCAAATGGGAGACCGCAGACAAAGAGAAGGCAGCTCTGGCAGAATTACCGCCCCACATTATGGATCTCCAAACAGAAAGCTGTTTACGGCCGAGATGCTCTCTTATGCACCAGCTCAGCAGAAGCTTTTAGCCAACGGTAATTAAACAGCCATCACTTTTACACATTTTTGAACCAGACATCCGATTATATTCCTAAGTAATTCAGATAAGGGTAGCCTCAGCGGTTACAGGCAACAAGACAAGAATGACCACAAAGCATTTTTAACCAACAGATATTTAAATGCGAGGCGCTTCTTCCTGGTCCAAAAACTGCCAGAAACAGTAATGTGCTCCTGACCTCTGAATTACAGACTGGGCTGAAACTTAAATCCACCAAAATCTACTGGCAATGCAAGCCAAACCATTACCATTAACACCAAGACGGATAATCTGTATACAGTCAGGACATTAGGAACTCAAGCCAAGCTGCCACAAATGCGTGTGTCCGTCTCACATGCAGGTATGTGGCTATAAATCACGTAGGCTAACCTTGAGTCGGCTACAGATTGTTGAATAACTGGACGTTTCAGCAGCAGGAGCAGAGCCAAGCAATTCTATCCCAAGGCTATTCAAAACCTCTAAAGGCAATCATGGTTTACTTCTTAAACCCATCTCGAAACCCACGCATCATTCACACATACCATGATGATGTTGGTAAAACAATGGCAGCCATTATAGCTACCACACAGCATGTGGGATCTGTATATGTAAAGAATCCACTGCCAATGCCATCTCTTAACCCCAAAAACAAAGCTTAGCAGTTTAAAGTAATTCCGTTCAACCAGTGGATGTCAATAAACAAAACAAACACACATAAAGCACACACCATGAGGTACTGCCGTGCCAGGCAGACCGACTCGATGGTGCCCTGAATGTAGACTGTGGATTTCTTCTGGGGGCTGTTGGGGTCAGGGAAGTGGATCTGCGCTCCCGTTCTCTGGGTGATGTGCTTGATGTTGCTGCCATTGCGGCCCTTCATAAAGAGGTGGTGCTGGGGTGCGATGTCCAGGTGGGTGGTGACTGAGATAGTGCTCGCCAGGCTGCCAGCCAGGTGCTCCAGCAGCAGAGCTGTGCCCCTCTGTGGACACAGGGATGACAGCAGGTAATATGACTAATATATAAAGAAAAATATGCATATCATTTAGTTAGACTAACGCTGCAGTTACATGAGCAGTATTTCTTCAACATGATTACTGTTACAAAATAATAATAATAAGGGTTTAAATGGACGTTAAATAAAGTGATCCAATAAGATGTGCTTTTACAAGTCCAAAAGCCTTTAATCAGGATATGACTTTTTTGATTGCTCAAAGTGGTTCTGTCCACTGTGCAGCAGACAAAGTTTGTTTCCAACTTTACTGAGAAAATTCAGTTAATTAAGTATAGAACAAGATGAAGTGGTTTTGTCTGTTAAAACAATTTAGTCATAAGCAGGGTTGCACCAATTTATTAGCTCAACATCAGTATCGGCCGATATTTGCTTTGTTGACTGTCATCGGCCTATTAGCAAATACGATGATATTCACTGCCGGCAGTGGTGATGTTGAATAAAAGAGCAGGTAAAAGAAGGATACAATGACTGTTCTGCAAATGGACTCTGTGATACCACTGTTATCTGACGAGATGGCGAGTAGCAGCTGTCGTCCCATCGTCCAGGAGACAATAGAAAACGTGTTTAGGATGAAGAGAGATCCTCCCAGCTTTGAGACAAAAGGATGCAGACAACTCACTTTTGACATGTCAGAGGACGCACCCTGTTGTTTCCCTGATAATGCTACACTGTGAACAACAAATCCATGTTAAAATTGGCAGGAGGAGAGCTGGTTAACATCAGCTCTAAGCAGCCAGTGGCTGCAACTAACAGCTCATGGATGTTGCATTGAGTTACAATATGATTGTTTTAAGCTTTATTCAGTAAAAGTGAGTATTAGGCAAAGGTAAATAATAATGTCAATCTCATGATGAGTTCAATGTAATCACATAAAGTGTAGCTCTTGGTGAGATACTTAAATAAATACAGTTGAAAAATGTGTTACTGATGAGGAAATTATGATATATTATATATAGTAAAAAGGCTTTTTAAGCAGTTTTTTTTTTAATGATGTTTTTCATGTGAAAGGTTATATAGTAAGGTTGTCTCATAAATTTGTATAATGGAATTTGTGCTCATTTAAAGGTAGAGTAATGAAGGGCTTATTTACTTAAAAAAAAAGGTCATTTTTTTATAGTGTAGATTTTTTTTCCCTGGCACAAAAGGCAAATTATTAACAACAAAACTAAATTAAACAACAATATAAAAACATTGGTATTGGTACTGGCTATCAGCCAAATTGTTGGCGAAACATCCGTTTTGCCCCAATCAGTGTATCCCTAGTAAGTAATGTAAAGAATGTAGCTCTACATAAGTGTTAAATATTGAATTTATGAATGATTCTCTGTCAAAATCAGCAGAAGGAAGTGCACAGAAACAGCTGTTGTGCCTTGTCATGTGCAGCACACGCACCAGCTATGTCACTTTATGTTACCTCTGTGTGGGGGCAAACTTGCAGAAAGAGCATGATTATTCTAACAAGAGATAAAAGATGTGATGGAGCGTTTTATATAAACTCACACTTTAAAGTGAACTGAATCTGGCTACTGTATCTGTTGTCTGTTACATTGCTAGTAGCCTACACAGAGTACAGGCTTTCAAGACTTGGTGGTCTTGAAAGGAGTGATCCAATCCAATGTTGCTTTGAAAAAGTGGCACAAAAGTAAAATGGATTAGTTGATCCTGGATAGCAAAACATGGGATTTCCTGATCCAGATCATTCTGATCCAGATTCATTTTATGAACATTTTTTTGGGGCCCTGGGGAGCATGAATGTCTGTAAAAGTGTCACAACAATTTATCATAGTTGTTCAGATATTTCAGTCTGGACCAAAGTGACGGACCACCCGACACTAAAATCCAAACATGATTTTGTCTTCAAAAATCATAACACATGAGTATTTACTTCAATGATATTCTACATGACAGATATAACATTCATGCTCTCAGGGCTTCAAATTGTGACTATTTTCATAATTAATGCATCTATTGATAATTTGCTTGATTAATCTTTGTGTCTGCAACAGTGTGATGTCTTGAAATTGCTTGTTGTGTTCAACCAACAGCCCAAAACCCAAAGATATTCAATTTACGGTGATATAAAACACAAAAACAAACAAATCTTCACACTTGACAGACTTGAGCTTGTGACTGTTTGGCATTTGTGCTTGATAAATAATTCAAACCATTAATCTATTTTCCAAATTGCTGTACATGAATCTCCTGTCAAACCTCAACTTATCTTTTCAGCAGTAATATCAACATTAATTTTACATGAGCAGCGTACAACAGTATAATAATGGGTGTAAAAATAAAAGTTTGCCACTGACGCATGATAATTGTAGGAGAGGATGCCCTGTGGGTGTAAAACTGAACTCTACCAGCAATAAAACAAAGAATATAATGGACAATTTACTGACTTCTCACAAGAATATCAAACAGTACAAATAAAATCCCATGACGTGACAAAAAAGCTGGAACAATATTTCATTTAAAGCAACAGCCAGACCACAAAAACTAATCAGTTAACGACGAGGAGCAGTGGAGCCACGTTGCCCTTTTCCCAGAGAAAACACCAGTGTTTTCTATATAACCAATGGAAACTATTGTATTTTCCACTGCATCTGCAGGCCAGTTGAACAGCCTCATTCCTCGCTGTCTCTGCTATGCCTCTGCAAGCCATCACTTGGCCCAGTAAAGTCAGTCATTTCCAGTGTGCAACGGGAATCCACACACTGCGGCCAGCATAACACAACAATCCACAGCGGTTTCTGGCAATCCTCGAAGGTACTCCAAGGGTCTCACACCACCACATAACATAGCACACATATTCCTCTAATCCTCTAGCCTTCAACTGGCATGTGGCCCAATCCCAACTGACCCCTCAGACCTACCACACGCTCAGGGCCATGCATATGTATACATACTGTACAATGCCCACACTGACTGTACACGCAACACAGACAATGTGCACACTGGCAAGCAAATCCAAATGAAAGTGCACAAGCATGCATGAATAAATGAATGCAAAGATGCCAAATGCAGTCACTGGCAAACAGAACTGATCTCCATATTGTTAACAGAGGCTCTGTAGTGCAAAAAAGTGATATGATAGGTATGATTTGGCAGCGACGACTACCTGGCGAACTTTAACTCACCACAACTCAGATGCCGTCTGCTGAAGTGCATCTGTGTGGATATACATTTGTAAATCACACAGTAAGTTTATGCATAAACAAGCTGCGGAGTGGAAACACAGTACAAAAATTATTTAAAATTGATCTCAGCAGAGACTTCTGGACATTCTGGTACAATAGCGGGGCGGTGTCTCCTTCCTACCGGAGAGCTGAACCAGCAGCTGTCCAGTCCAAGCGACCAAACATCTCTCAGCACTCTCTTGCCCCTGTGGTGCTGAAAGTAATGAGGCACTTAAAACGAGAAAAGTGAGGAACGCTGACAGTGTTGGTGGGCCTTGACGTGGTGCAGCTCTGGAAGCCTTTCCTTGGTCTGTGGCTGGCCATGTAAACGGGTGGAGAAGAATGGGGCTATTAACTCAAATATTGTTACACTGAAATGACTGACAGGGCGCGCACAGGTCAGGGTTCGGTTGGTTATTCAAGCAGCTTTAACAGGATGAACGCTGGCTGTTGGGAGGGTTGAACCTGCAACCTTTATGTTTTGGTTTATGCATAATTTTGCCTCAATTTTGGGGGAAAATCCAAGGTAAACATAATTTATAATGTTGCTCTTACTGAAACAGGAAACAGACACATATTTTTCTCTAAAATGGAAATTAGAGCATTGATACCAAAATGAACTGATGACATGATCATGTGACCGGGTTGGTCATTTTGTACTGAAGCTGTGGGCGTGTTTGGAATTTAATCCATCACTAAAGCAATTAGTCAAATGACAGAAAATTGACAATTTTGACTTGATTGATGAATCTATAAAGGGACAATTCTCCTCCAGAACAGAAAACCTGTTGCGCTATTTATCAAACTAGATTGTATGGTGTGAGTTGCCGAGTGTTGGAGATATCAGCTGTAGAGATGTCTGCCTTCTCTCAGCTTGTGGTGCTCAAAGCACCCAAGAAACACATTTGTAAAACTCAACAGCAATGTCTTTCCAGAACTCATGACCCAGTTACAGAAGATAATCCACAGACCTTGTTGTGAGGAGTTTCATGTAGGGACTATTTTCTTTCTGCCAAACTACATCCGCCAACCAAATCACCCTGCACAAGGAAGTGTGCATCTACTGGTAGCTCACCTAGCACCAGTATTAAAGCCTCTCATCCACGGATAGATGCACGCTTCCTTCTGTGTAGTGATATGGTTAACTGGTGTAGTTCGGTGGAAAGAAAATAGTTCCCACATTTAACTGCTCACAACAAGTTCTGTGGATTATCTTCTGTAACTGGGTCACGATTTCTGGAAAGAGACATTGCTGTTTTTCAAATGTATTTTTTGGCGCTTTGAGCACCACAAGCTGAGTGCCATCTAGTTCCATTATATTAGAGAGAAGGCAGACATCTCTACAGCTGATATCTCCAACACTCGAAAACAATCTAGATTGATGAATAGCACCACTAGTGAAATGAAAATATTTGTGATTTTGAGGTGAACTGTAACAATTAATTGAGAAAAGCTGCCAAACTTTCACTAGTTCCAGCCTCTAAAAAGATTCGATCCCAGACTCCTCCAGCCTTGCATGTCAAAGTATCCTTGGGCAAGATACTGAACCCCAAATTGCTCCCAATGGCTGTTCCATCAATGTGTGAGTGGGTGAATGGTTACTGAGTAGCTGGTGATACCTTGTATGGTAGCCTCGACCACCAGTGTGTGTATGGGTGTGTGTGACGTGTAGTGTTAGAGTGCTTTGAGTGGTCAGAAGATTAGAAAAGCGCCACACCATTTACTCAACTATCCAATATTCACTTTCAAGTTACAAGACCCTCCTCACCTTGACGGCATTGGCGTTATTCTGTGAGCCGCGAACCACGCCGGTGGCCCTGTAGAGGCGAGTCGGGGGCTTGAAGGAGACTGTGAGGTTGTAGGTCTGCGAGATGTGCTGCACGGTGGGGGAGCTGGGGTCAGACTGCATGATGGCGGGAAGCTCAAAAGACAGCACAAGGGGGAGCAGCTCCTGCAACATGGAGGGATGGGAGGAGAGAGGAGGGAAAAGAAAGTGAAAAGACTGAGAAAAAAACCCCACCATCATGCTGAAATACTGCAGTTATTTTAAGCTGGATAGCTTATCATGATGCTGCCACTGCTGCTGCCAGGAAACAGAGAAATAAAACATGTTGTGTCAGATTTCTTCACAAAATCATAAACATGCAGAGTATGGTGGCTTGTATCACATTCTGCTGTCACTCAGGCTGATTAAGACCACTTGGACACAAAGTAAAAATACAGTAATCGGGTGATTTCTTTACACGGTGTCGACTTATGTAAAGTGACACGCAGACATAACAACAGCTCCGCTAGCATAAGGTGGCAAAACTGGGCATGTAAATCTGTCAGCTCAAATAAATCCAGGAAAGTTTATCAAAATGAGGTCAGCAGTGTCAGCAATAAAAGACAGCCTTTGTTACATGATGTGTGACACAGATTTAAACATTATGACTACACAGTCATTTAAAAATTCTGCAAAGCATCAGTGGTCTATGGCCTGCTCATTCTCATACATTAATTCCAAGTCATTGAATCAAACCACATGAGCAGCAACACACATCAGCTCTCGTCATTTGTATCGCAGCAGTCATTCAAACAAAATAGATGCAGACAGGAAGGGCCTCGCTTCATGCATACACATACTTACGCATGCATGGGAGAGAAATCACACAGGCACACACCCATACGCACACACAAGCTGAAGGGAATGTACACACACTCACAAAGAGGAGAATGAATACATACTCACACACACAGTGTTATCCAAACACTGGCTCTTGGGCAGAGCGCCACTATGGTTTTGGCTGCCAGTGAAGGGCAAGCAGCATGAATTGCTCTGACCAAAGAAATGCATCCCTGATCAGTCCCATATGCGCTTGGCCTTACATTTATATCACGTTTCAGCACTCGCTCTCAGAGGGCTTGAGAAATTTAGGTCAGCACTGAGGGAAATGCAAAAGAGGACAAGCAGAGCAGCAGGAGTCAGGCGCTGAATGAAGAATGGACTGATTTTTATGGTGGAGCTGACCTCAGCTTTTTTCAGAAAGTCTACCTGGCAGATATGAGTTTCACATGTATTCAATCTGAAAGCGCTGTTTTAAAAAAAAAAAGCCTCAGTTCTCCTGACATAAGGGTGAGAGATGAAGAAAAATGAAAATATCTTCGAGGTAAAGCAACTGGCCAGACCTTTCACCACCTGCCTGTCAGCTCCACCTCCGAGGGCTCAGAGAAATCCCCCGAGAATCCATCACCTCAACAACCGATGTGTTACAGGCTGAAACATATCTCCGCCTGAGAGGGCCTCAGAAATACAGTAGACCTTACAAGTCCTCTGATGTATGTCTGAATGTTGAAGGGACATTACGTTCATCGCTAATGCACCTCAGGGAGAAGGCCCAACCCAGGCCACTTCTGCTTTCAGGAGAGATGGGGGAGGATGTGGTCTAAAGGCCACCCAGAACCAAACACACAGCATACTGTATGTTGTTATGCACTGGCGACCTCAAGAGCAAGGGGTCAAAAACTGGAATTACCTACCTTTCATTTTACAGTGTGGTGCTTTGATAAACAAAATAATACCTTTATTTAAAAAAAATAAATAAATAAAGAAGATCGACACGACTCTCCAAAATGAAAGTGGTATTAACGTTCTCATCTAATTCTCAGCAAGAATGCAAATAAGCATTCTCCCCAAAATGTTTAACTATCCCTTAAAAGCAAAACTTTGGCATTTTGGCAACTAATGTGATCGCTAACAGTTACAAAGACACCCTTAATCACACTCAGTCTGGACAAGCTGGTTTGTATTTGTCGACCAATCACTCTGCGAATACGCCGACCAGCCACAACGTTAAAACCACTGCCAGCTGACGTGAAATAACATTGATCATCTCATTGCATTTATGTGGATGCCACTTGAAACACATGCAGACCAAGTACACCACCTCAGGGCAACGACATGCCCAGCAGGACAATGCGCCACACTGCAAAAACTGCTCAGGATCAGCCGAAGGAGCATGTAAAAGAGCTCAACGCATCATGGCCTCCAAATTCCCTAGATCCCAATACGCTCAGTCATCTGTGGGACGCCCTTGTACACCATAGCTAAGCCCAATCCACGGTGGGTTGTCCTTGGATTGGACTTGGCTCTGACCTATCAAGACAGACACAGGACCTCTGGGGCTGTCCTTGGGTGTCTGGCACCAAGGCGTTGGTGGTGTATCCTCTGGGTGCTGTGGGTTTTGAGGTGAGGAACTGTCACATCTCATGGATACTCAATCATATTGGGATCTAGAGAATTCGGAAGCCAGGTTGACGCTCTTTGTCACGTTCTTAGAGCCATTCCTGAGCAGTTTTTGCCTTGTGGTAGGGTGCATTGTCCTGCTGGGGGCCACTACCATCAGAAAGTGCTGTTGCCATGAGGGGTGGTACTTGGTCTGCAGCGATGTTTGGGTGGGTGGTGCATGTCAAGCCTGTGTACAGAGATGAGTCAACCAGAAGTCCATTTAATCCTATGGGAATCTCCGTGGTTCCCGATGTGCCTGTGAAACTCCTCCCCTCTGTAATATTTCTGTCTGGAATTTGCCTCAAGTACACTGTACAAGTACACATCAAAAATTGAGCTTTTGCGGTGGATTTCGGAGAGACTATTTGACAATGTGCTCGCTTAGCTAACAGGCTGCTAACTAGCTAACAGGCTTGTCAAGTGAGTCTGTCTGATTACAAAGAACTTGTTTATCTAGCTTGAACACACCATGAATCTGAGTAATGTCTTTCTGCTAAAATATGGTTATACAACATATACAGTCAGATTGTCATTATGACTTGTTCAGCTGTTCATATTAATTTAATTTAATTTTTAATTAAATATTTCACAAAATATGCCACGTACCTTGCAGGTCAAAGTCTTTACTTATTTGTTGCCATGCCTCATTTTATCCTGGTAATGTTCCAAGCGCATATTTCAAACTACTGGAAAAATTGACAAAACTAGCCTCTCCCCATGGCTACAGGTAGTTTCTATCAGGTTTCGGTCAAACCGTAGAAAAATGCACTTCCTTGAATTGGACACTCAAGGTATCATTCATATATTTATGGATCTACAGACACCAGTCACATAAGTGGGAACAAGGCATCAAGCTGCATCCACATGAATACCAAGACCAAGGTTTCCCAGCTGAACGTTGCATTTTGATTAGAAGATCAGTGTTTTTCAGGTTTTATGTTTTGGCTGATCAGTGTATTTTATTTGTGACAGATTGCAGTCAGTCAGGTGTCAGTGCTGATAAAGTGGACAAAGTGCAACAATCAGATGAAAAAAAAATCTCTCTAAGTGCCTTACTGCATTTGACGAAATTGCCTCCAGGTTAAGTGATGTAGCTCATACATAACTCAAGCTATGTGTGAAAGGACTGTCTAGTCGCAAGTATTGAGTGTGTCATGGGACATAATAGAAGATGTTTGGGTACCATGGAATTAGCCGAGTATCAAGGTCTGACTCCATCAGAAGAGGCCAACTTGACAGAGAGGAAACCTGTCTTCTGATCCACCCTTGTCATCCGCTGACTGTGTGCTCTTTGGAGGCCAAAACAATCTTTGTGGTTCTCTACAGCTTATATTATAAACCTCTTTGTACAGCACTGCGACGGTCAGTTTGGACTATCAGTTTTTTTCCACCCATAGCAGAAAAAGGTAGATGATCTGGGTTGCGGCTTGCTGCTTATGAAAACAACCACTAAGCACGGAGAGGTATGAGTATGCGTACACGCCAACATACGCCAATACACACTGCGCAAAAATCCAGCATGACCTTCTCCTTTCTCTCTGACTCCATCAGACACACTTCACTCACTCAGTCATTCTCATATGCACACACAAGCCTTGTTAGTTTTGGTCAGTCCATAGTGGAGGAACGTGCTCACTGCTGCAGTGTTGAAATACAGCAAAAGTTCATGGATGTAATACTTCACACGAGCGTAGAGGTCCTCCGCCCACAGAGCTGAGGCTGGAGGTCGTCCTTCCAGTCAGACTGAAACTGAAGATGGAGAAGAGGCTAGAAATGGGCTGGGGACGGGCTTGCCAAAGGGGCTGAGGCTCAAGCTTGTATTTTACAATTGTTCTAGGGAAGTGGTCTGGGAATAGGTTACGAATGGTGCTTGCGGCTTAGAGGAAGCTCTGAAACTGTGCCTGGAGTGCACAATTACCTACTGTAACCCTGGAGCGCTTCCACTAGTAGGATTAGGTAGAGAACTTGGCCGTCTTGAGTCGGATGTTTTGTTTATGGAGGGAGTATTTGTTTTGAGTGATGCACTTGGGAGCCAATAAGTAAACTAAGACATGATTTCAGACTAACACATGAGCTGGAGGGGGTAAGTCAGGCTGGCTAATGAGCGAGCATGGATGAAGTGGTTCAGCGTAAGAGTAGGAGATGGGCTCTCTGAAGCTGCAGTCCAAAATTTGCCAGGCGAGTGTGGCCAAAAGCAGGGTGAGCAGGAAACAGCGTGGGTGGAGCTGTAAACACAAACTGTGGGAGCTAGCGTGGCTAGCAGGCTAACAACAGCGGTCCACAAATGTGTTAATTATACAGGGGTTCTTCAAACGCTTTGCTGTAATTAATCTCTGTCACACTGCAGCCAAGCAGCAACATCCATCCTTCTCTGCTGCTCGTATTAATTCAGCAGGCAGTTACAAGACAAAAGCATAATCAATCAATACTTCCTGGACGAGATGTCAATCCTGCCTCCTCCCTGAAAAGCAGGACACTGCAGAGCCTCAGGATTTTATGTCAAAGTTCAGTCTGATTAAACTGCTCACAGGCTCAACAGGGACGTGTGTGCAAACTGAGGCAGAGGCAGCCTTATATGTATTTGGCAATAATATAATATGATGCTTTTTCCCTAACATAAAAATTGTTCAGTATTGAAATGAGTTCCAACTGTCAGAAATCTGAGCTGTGCTCCATGAAGGTCAAAACTACAAACTTACAAGTCTGCAGGGAACAAGTATTGAATGCTCAACATTTTGCGTGGTATATCCCTTTAAGAGAAATGCGGCCGGGTTCCAACTTACCCTTATTTTTACTCGAGCTGCCTCCACCCCTCCTGGCTGCCCCGCAATGGACACCTGTTCACAATAAGAAGCAACATATGTAAATCAGTAAGTCAGTTCAAACCCGGTCCAAAACAAATACTGGCTCGGATCGCTGCATACAGTCGCACTTCATTTCAATGTCGAAAGGAAAATCTAGAACAAACATAATGAAAACAGCAAAAGTTTAAAGGCTTCCTCTAAAGTGAAACCTAATCCTTTTTGTGACATGTTTCCAGTTAATGTTTAATATTCTTGAACCACATCATTACAGTCACCATAAATCTAACACTGTGATTAAAACATGGCCTTCACCATGGAAGTAACTGTTTTATTTAACACAACCACCGAGATGAGAGGTAGCGTGAGTATCGTTTACATGTGAACCAATACTGGTACTGGTTCCACCAACAGTACCTTTTTTCAGAACTTTACTTTCTCTGTAATAACAAAAATTGAGTTTTTGAACAAGCTGCCGTGGTGGCTTAGAGGACTAAAATACAATTCTGTTCCTCTGCTCTTTTCTAATCAAATATAGAGCTAATCTTCTGTCTCTGTCTGCCTGATTGTGTCTCTGCTTGTCTAGCAGTGATTCTAGGCTATTACAAAAGTAATATAAAAAATAAATAGACAAGACACTGAAATTTTTGTGGCAAATCGGCACTGAAGCAATAGTTTTGGCTTGTTGGGAAGCCAGTGGCCGTGGAGCTCCGTGGGTGGCCTCCCAAAGCACCCGCCCCCCATCTGAAGGTGAACCTGGCAGTACCATGGCTGGCTTCCAGACTTTAGTACACTTTGCGGCACTATCGCCTCTCCTCTAAACCCAGTATTCTCACCAAGACACACTCTCAGGTAGGGCTGCCCCCTAATAGTCGACCAGAAAGGTCATTGGTCAGCAAAATTTCATTGGTCGTTAGTCACAGAAAAACAAAAATAACAACACTGAAACTATTCGGAGCTACGCCTTGTCAAAATAAATCAAAACCTATATGACTGGACCATGTGGGAATTTAATTTGAAAGGACAGACACAGGAAGTGGCCACGCTCAGCAGTCAGACAGGAGTCATGGTAATTTCCAGGGCTGGTACCTGCGGTTATTCCACAGGCTAGTTAATAACATGTCGGGCAGGAAATCCAAAGTGTGGGATCATTTTGAGAAGGTGAAGGAGGAACCCAAGGTGATATGTAAACTCATCTTCATTGGACTACAAACATGACGTATCATCTGAAACATGGAAGTAACTACATGCCCATTAGCCCACAGCGTCATTAACAGGCGGCTCGCTCAGTGTGTGACGTGCACTTGTAGATAAAATATAGGCCTATATTAATGAAGGTTCATTAGTATGGTTTTGTATTTCTCTGTAATGTAGCACAGTGTTAACAATGTTACTGATACTATTCTTTCTCACACCTTCAACTCAAACCATTGTGTTGCCCCGCCCAAAATATATCATTTAATAATTACATTAATATCCTGAACATGCAGGCGACTGGTCGACTAACGGCTCTAAATGAAGAAATTTTTGGGGGGGCAGTTCTGCCCTCAGGAACCGACAATTGGCACAGATGGATTTAACGTAGGCAACTTATGACCATTGTGGAGCAAATAAAAACCTGTTTTTGGGAGCCATCAATAAAAAAAGAAAAGAAAAGGAAAAGAGAATCAAAAATAAAGCCGGTCAATCTGGTTCGTAGGCTGCACCGTGGCATAAACAGTTGTTTATCTCTATGAATCAGCGCCTTGATAGTCTGGCGACCGGTCCAGGGTGTACCCCGCCTCTCACCCAGTGTCAGCTGGGCTTGGGTTAAGAGGATAAGCGGTTTCACAAAAATCTTCTCTGGTTCCACATGAACAAAAGACGCACGTACAATACTTATATATACACACACACAAATATGTGCGGCAGCGTAGTGCTGTGAGCAGCAATTATATCTTTAAAAATGAAAGCCATTGTTCAGCTTCATGTTGGCAAACATCTGCCCTGCTGAAGTGTGCTGGAGCAATTTCCTGACTCCTACCAGCTCCAGTGAGAATGAAAGATAAGTAGCCACCTCAGTGATTTTCACTGTTATCTATATTTGCTTATCAACACCACTGCACTCCAACATGCTCTGTGGCTCAAAGGCTCTGCTGCCGTCAATAAGCTTTTGAAACCAGGAGAAGAGACAGCTTAAGGGGCCTAAAGAGGAGCCTCTTGCTACTTTCAGCCTGGACTTGCATCATCAGACTGAAGGGGTGGAACAGTTCAAGATACAGAGCACTGACAAGCTTAATGATCTACACACTGTTGGTATACCTTACTATGCAAAATCCACAATGATAAGGTTGACATCATTAAAGTAGATCTTAAAAAATAAATGAACTTGTCAGGTGCACTGTGGAGCACCTGGCAGAGATAGAAATCTGATGCTGTGCCTGGCAGTGTGCTCTGCTGAACTCCTCATACTACACTTTAATGGTAATTACAGCAGGATCCTACTGCTCTTCTATAGCGAGGCCAGCCAAAACACACCAGCTTCCTCTGGGCTGGCCAATCAAAACAGCCAGCTGAACCAACTCTCTGCAACCTGTCTGGCCTGAGACCCCGTGACAGTTAATAAATGGGCTGGAGGGCTGCGTGCATGAATCAAAAAAACATTTAGAAACAACTTAAGCTACTACGGAAGGAAATTAATTGAGGAGGGGTGACGGTAGTAAACACTCAAGGCGGCAATACACTTCCACTCTAAGCATCAATCATGCAATGTTGTGGTTCAAGAGATTAAAGCAAAATACTTGATGAGGCGAACTCTTTGATGGGCTGGCAGTAAACAGCCCACTCCACCCATCTATCTCCCACGCCTCGGTGAGACTTCACAGTGTAAATCTGTGTTGTAGCCGCACAAACCTGGTTGCTTTTCTCTGCCTGGTTGTTCCTGTTAGAGTCCGGGAAATGGATGTGGCACCCCGTCTCTTCCATCACCCTCTTGATGTTGTTGCCACCTTTGCCAATGACGTGGGAGTGCTCTGTGTGGGAGACGTCCATCTTCAGAGTTACCCTGTTACTCTAATGAGCAGAAAAGAGAAGGCTGCGGTGAGACGAGGATTGATAAGGCTTGAAATAGCTCAGTGAGTGGAGCACGGTGCAAAGAAAAAAGTGCATGTTATTATACATGTATTTAAACTTAAAAGGTCCAGTGTGTAGGATCAAAGGCATGTACTGGCAGAAATGGAATATAACAAGTATGTTTTCTTTAGTGTATAATCGCCTGAAAATAAAACTGTTCTTGTAAACTTGGAATGAGCTGTTTATGTCTACATACGGAGTGGGTCCCTGTCCATGAAGTCCACCATGTTGCACCGCCATGTTTCCACAGTAGCCCAGAACGGACAAATCAAACACTGCCTCTAGACAAGGACAATCATGTTTTTGGGTCTGCCACCATACTTAGCAGCCCCTCTGTGATATGCATGTTGGAAAAACTCTGATTTTTCAATGTGAAACTGCTTTATTCAGTGTTTTTACTGGTTTAAATCACTGAGTATGTTTGTTTTGGAGAGAAAGAGACCTCTGTGGATAATTCAGCTCCCATGTAAAAACCTCCTGAATCTCCTGGATCTTAAGTTATCAGAGAAGAAGTTGAGCAAACATCAGCAGGTGCTGGGCTAGTGGCCCGTCTCTGACATGCCAAACAGCATTGGAGAAACAGTGATCTGTAATGTGAAACTGTTTTATTCAGCGTTTTAATGGCTTTTAATCACCTGGTCTGTTCGTTATAAAGAGGAAGAGACGTCTGCCAATAATTCTGCTCCTGGTAAAAACCTCCTGAACAATGGACACTGAAGGAAGTCTAACTGGGAGTTTCAACTGGTTGCAATCTGCAGTCCTAATTGCTGGATGCTAATAAATCCTACACCAGGACTCTTCAACAACAAATTCAATTGGGCCGGGTTTTAAAACCAGGAAGTGTCAATTGGACGGACATTTTCAGCAGCGAGCAGATTTAAAAAACGATTTTTCAGCTTTTGGTAATGACAAATTTTAAACAAACCCAAATTAATGTAGTAAAAAAGGCAATGTTTATCGTTTGGCAGAACGTCTGACCAAGTATGAAACTTTATAAAGTAAATTTCATGCGTTTCATCCATTGCAAGTTGCACTGTGAAAAACATTAGAGCTGCTGGTGTCCCTGAGGCTCGACAGTGCATCATCTCCACAGACAGCTTATAAAACTTACTTTCTAACTGTCATCACTGATTAAATCAAATGTGTCTGACATTTTAAAGTGTATAAACAAACAACAAGTAGGACCAAGATACACTGCGCCCTCTAGTTCCCTCTGATTATAAATGCATATCACTGAAAGGCCAGCGCAGCATCTGTCCCCTTTCCTCCATTCTTCATGAGACGCAAACATTTCAATTTCCCCTCATTTAAACACTTTCACATGCTGCAGTCATTTAGAAAATGAGCACCAAAATATGCAGAACATTAAAAGAACTGAATCATATTATGAAATTACTGTGTCTGCCAGACTAAAACTGCCTTTTCGTGACAAAACCATATGAGATGCTATAAACTAAGCCAGTCGTGTGCTGCTCTTTTGTTTGTGTGTGGCTGCTCAGAGTGCATGGATGACTGCCTGCCCCCAGGGGGTGCTACAGTGCGGTCGCCCAGGTAAGGTGATTTCTTGTGTTGCCATGGCAACGAAAGCCTGCATGCACACACACTGCAAAATCCACAGCGAGGCTTGGGATGCGAGTATCTGGAGAGATTAGTGCCAAGTTGTACCACACTGCTGTGTGCAATCTGTCACTGTGAGCAGTGGGAGAGGCGATGGTGAAATACACTGGGCCCGACTGAACGCCAGGAGAAAGGCGAGAAAGAGGAGAGAATTACACACATACACATGAAGTCTATCTTCCCTGTGATAAAGATGTTTACTGTACCTTTGTGTCAAGGACGGACATGATTCTGTCTTTGGCTTCCCTCACATTCTCCCTCTTCCCGCACACCTTGATGTGTGGATCTGCAGGGTGTGAAAGCAAAGAGACATTAAAAGTGAGAGTGATGTGTGTGTTCAGTATGTGTGTGAGTGTCAGCGCTGATAAAAGGGGAGAGATACAATGTGAGCGTGCAACATAAGTTGAATCCATTTAACCAAACATGACAAAGCAGTCTGGATGTGTCAACAAATTAGAGCGCGTCAGAGGAAAGCTCCGCAACAGTAATTGCTTCTTTGATATCTGCCGCGCCACATTTAAGTCGGCAAGCAACCACACCGTGCTGGGGAGGAGGACGGGTGCAGCTCTGTGGAATCACATTCAGACAATCCATCAGTCAGCGAAGGAACTCGACGGATTGTTCAGCTGCCATTTAACCTCGGCAGAATCTGTCATTCAGTCGCTGCAAAAACACACAATCACTAATTCTTCAGTGTCTTTCATTGTTGGACATGACTCAGCATGTCTATATGTGCTCTGTTATCAGCTGTCACACACAGAATCAATGCTGTCTCCTCGAGAAATGACAAATTACCACCCTGCAACAGAGACTGCCACATCCTAAAATTCCTGTGTACATACACTCAGTGGGCACGCAGAAGATCGAGCAAGTAAAAGTCCTAATAGCTTGAGTAAACTCTGCTTCCAGAGACCTCGTCAGCCTCTAAATACTTCACTTAAATAACCAAACAATGCATACCAAGATCATTCAAAGCTTGTGTCTGTTCAAGCCTACATCTGGCTCTGTCGCATGCCGGACCCCTGGAGAACGCCAATGTGAAAACACATGAACACACACAGAGAATCCAAATGTGCACACGCATGTGCTACACATCCATGGCCCATTGCCCCTGTGTTAACTGTACTGAGCAGCAGGAAGTCGACTAAGCCTCGTTCCAGGAATACCCCTCCCTGAACACACACTTACAGCATCTCAGATTTACAGTATAGCCTTCAGACACGACTCGCTGGCAAAGATTTACTGTTGCAAGTCGCCGGGCCCTCGGAGAACCCCACAGTTGTGTGTTTAGACTTTCAAAGAGCTTGGGAGTGAAAAATCCTAAACAGTGCAGGAGCGGGAACACCAAGAAAAAGACGAGGGAAGTTCCCGATACACAGAATGCTTTTGAAGATGAATAACTCATAGGATCCAAACCAAGACGCTCTCCGCAGAGATTCAAAATACAAAGAAGGCACATGATCTCAGTCCTTTTAGAGAGCAGCAGAACATCAGCTGGCTAGAATGTATAATTCTGTTTTTCAGAAGTATCTGAAGAAGGTTCGGCCCTCTGTTTAATGGCCACTGGAAACTACTGGGATCACAGAGTGCCAGTAAACAAGCACTGGTCTTGTTAGAGTGTCGGAGGGGTCAGGCAAGCTCAACACGTACTACAAGAGATGCTAGATCACATGGGAGAGTAATTTGAGGGGCAGGAACTAAACAAAACCCAAGCTGCAGTCTGAGACAGGAAAACAAAACCAAGGCAAACAAAGGGAAAGGAGCAGAAAGAGCGGTCAGAGACCTAGCACAGTCTCAGCACTGGTTCCAGGAAATTTTCCCATCATACAGCTGTTGCTGTGAACAATAGAAATCCCTCCACTTCCTCCTGTGGTACCCACTGTGACCATTAGAGGGAGTATGGCTCTTCCAGTGTCTAACCTGCACAGCACATCTGGCAAACATTAGCCGGCCTAAACGAGTGTTGCAGTCGTGATGTAGAACACCCCCGCATTTCTGAAATGGAGTGTGCTGTATGCTCTTTTTTTTTTAAATTTTTTTTGATGATTGATTGTGTAACAAAAAATGAACACCTTAAGTCTTAATTTGGCACACACAACAGATGGAAAAGCAAACAAAAACAAGGGCAGACTTGCAGCTGCACAAAGTGAATGTTTGCAGTCGCATAGACTTTTCTTTTTTACACAGTTCCACTTGACAGAGAAGAAACCTTTTGACCCATAGCTCCGTGCTGGCGAAGCTAAAGCATTTTTCCAGCTGAGGACTACATTCGAAAATACCACGCAAATGAAGGGAATTAAGTCCTGTTGGCTTTGCCCTTCTCATGCAAAACATCTGCGGAAATGTTGAAACAGACAACTGGCAAGAAGGAGTAGTATTAAGATATTTATCACGTACAAAAAGAAATCTTAATCAGAGTTTTAGGAATGAAAACATGTTTAAAACTTAACAACCATCACCGGTATTGACCACTCTGCAGCACAGAGCTTAACGCAACCTGTCTTGTGCATGAGTGATACGGCTCCTCGCTATATTAAATCACCAACAGTGTGCTGATGATGGCTTGCCCCAGAGGGTAACGACCGGCCTTATCACACTTAGGCAGGTGGCAGGGACAGCTAGCTGCAGGAGATGAATGAAATAGAGGAGCTGGCATTTTGATGGAGTGTGGCTCTGTATGGGGAGAGGTTACAAACGTACAAATCCCCCCTCACATCTGCCACTATCCTGCGGAGTGTAACCGATTCCAGACTTCACATGAAAGACAACACTGATGCAAAATTCCAGGAAAACGAGGCAAAGTAACGCTCTTAAAGAGTATTATTATAGATTAGGATAAATCTGAATACTCTGGGAACCAAAACAAACACATCATCAGCTACTTTAAGGACAGAGCAAGTGAGTTTTGTGTTTGTCATTCAATGGAAGGGACAAAAGAAATGCAGATCAATTACATGCACACTAATATTCCACTATTATTATGATAATATTCTGAATTTTATACAGGTCATGTGAACAGCATATTCTGTTTAGATATTCTGAATCATGCCTTTGTCAAAATGTTGCATTTTTGGATTAAGATATGTGGGATATGCCAGTATTATTCAGGTTTTAGGAGCATTCTTTACACATGTATACAGCACATTCTGAATATGCATCTCAATTAGGGATTGTTAACCCTAGTTTGCGACACACAGCCCCTTGTCTGTTTACAGTCACCTCTACGTTGTGATGGATGTGTTGTACACAAATCACTCGCCAACACTTAGCAAGGCCGTGAGGTAGAGGTGCGTGCCCAAAAGAAAAGCCCACATTTCTGGTCAGCATTAGCAACACACAGACTTTTAAACATTAAGAGAGACTTGGATATCAACAGGTACTGATACCAATGAACTCTGCTACAGGTAGGAAACTTGGAAAAATCCTATCTTGATGCAAAGAAGCATGAAGGCACAAGCGGCTCCAGCTGTTCCATTTTTCCATATCTTTGTGTGATAAACGACACGTTAGGGTACATTAATCAAAGTATGCACAGCTGCATGTGAACGTGAGTACAGGTGGAATATTCATTTTCATTAGCCGTGTAAACAGCTTAGTAGGAATACTGTGTTTTTCGGAATATGGCCAAAATTGGAATATTTTGTGCATGTGTTACAGGATCAATTATACAGCAGTAATATGTGTGACAAGTAGAATGTACATTTGTAATGTTGAGTATTATAATTCCACAACATTTGGTTCGGTTGTTATTACCCGACATGCTCAGGCCTTCATAGTCAATAGCCCTTTTTAGATATGAGATAGGAGAATTTGCAGGAAAGCCCAATCAGTCTTTTTTCAGCATTGGCAGTATAAAAACAAAATCGGGGAGTGCGGCAAAACGCCACCTACCTACTTTTGTTTATACAGAATGTGCCCTTTTCGGGGCAATGGGGGGCGTGAACAAGTAACAAAACGTGTAGCTCAGCGTGTGACGTAAACAGTGATGTGGGAGGGAAACTGTCAGTCGTTCGGCGATTCTCTCGTAAGTCGGCCCGTTCTTCACCGTCCCCGTCATCTGACGGTTAATGGCCTCTTTGTTTGCGAGAGCAAGGAGGGCGCGCAATTCCTTGTCTCCTCAGTTGCTCATCTTTACAGTGTCTGTCAGGTTTGTGTTTCCCTCTTGCTACTAGCTGCTCGCTGATTCCTGCTATCAGCTGTTTCCTGTTTATCCAACGCCAGTGGCTCACACATGCGGCGTCATCAACAGCTCCTCCTGTTGCGGAAGGCCTCCTTGGTCTGTTTAAACTAAAAGGGTTCCGCCAATATGACTACCCTACGAGGTGGAAAATTGGGCACCTCGGATCAACTCGCCAATTCGGCTCTGTGTGTCTTAACGCTCGCAGCTTGCCGGCAAAACGGCCCAACGTTCGCTGAAAATCTGGCAGTGTAAAAGGGACTAATATGTGGAATGTTTGATGCTCAGTTTCTGCACCCCTACGTTCACCTTTGCGGGTACCCCACCTACCGTGTAAAGGGATGTCTCCTGCCTTGCAACATTGCTCTTATGGTAATTGCCATAATTTAGCACTGTTAAGCTGTTTATATTTCATTTTATGCTGACATAATCTTATGTTGCTTAATTTGTGTGGGGGCTGGAGTTTGTGTGGTTGTGTGTGATGGAGGATTTTGTTTTTTTCACTTGTTGTCAGGAGAGGAACAAACGGAGATGGCCTCAGAAGATATCCACAATCTGGGCCACTTTATATCTACACAGACATCACTGGAGTCAACCAGTTACACATGTAAACATAGTCAGTGTCTCCAGTAATTTTCCATATAGCTTCTGTGAGGTTTAAACCACCATGCCTTCCATCTTTAAGCCTGTTGAGTCTGTAAGAAGTAGAATATTGTCTATTTAGCCATCGTGTCCTTTCCTTACCCTCCCATGAGCGCAGGTTGTTAAAACACACTGTCAGTTTCTCTTCTCCCACAAATGCATTCGCTCATGAGATAGTGATTAGCCAACATCCTTCCCCTCTGCTCCTCTCACTTTACGCAACACTAGGGAAAAATTCAACAGCCTCCAAGTCATGGGTCAAAATTCTAAATATTGGTATACAGAACATCATTCCCAGGTGGTGTTGCAGGCAGGTTTTGTGAATGAACTAATACTTGGAATGAATGGATGGCTGTGTGGGAATGGATTGCCAGGGCTTGCGGTTGATTAAGTATCGAAAGGGAAAAAATGTTAAAGATTCTGATGTAACCCCCGTCAACTATTTGCTGTACAGAGTGAGTGAGGAAGTTACATAATGTCATTGGATTCCACATCTGGCTTGAAGACGCACACTGGTAATTCTCCTGGGGACAACAAAGCGGGCATACCTACACCTACTCCTCAAACCCCGCCTCACCCCCTCTCCCGGAAGAGCTTTAAATAACCGTGATAATGTTTTATTAGTACCAGAGTGCGAGAACAACTCAGCCAATAAATGAGTGGGCTTCAATATAAGCAACTCCCACCCCTCCGTCCTCCACAGCAAGATCACAAATTCCTGAGTGCGGATGAAGTTACTGGCATGTGATCTTTTCAAAATTCTCAGTAAACTTTAATAATGAACCCTGGTGCAGTCTTGAAATACTTTCCTCTTGTTTGTCTTAGTCCAATGACTTTCCTGAGAACAAATTTCTTGACTCATAATCATTAACCTATGTTAGGGGGGAAGCTTACACAACTATGGTGTTACTTAACATTCATCAAGTAACACATTAAGAGTGGTTGTTAGTTTTGTTGCTACACATCGAAGGAATTACTTGTGAGCTTTGCATTTCTATTACATACAATGAAAGGCATTTATATAGTACATTTAAAGCCAAGGTGAATTGAAAAATGGCTTTTTAAATATTTTAGATCACATCCTGTTATTTTATGCACCTATTTTACAACATACGCAACTACGACTACTATTACTATCATGCACAAACAGGACCTATACATGCATTAAATGGGGGGATGTTGGGGCGAAGGGGCTGCCCATGAACAGGCGCCCCAAGCAGCTGGGGTTTGGTGCCTTGCTGAATGGTACCTCAGCAGTGCCCAGGAGGCAAACTGGTACTTCTCCTCTTCATATTTGGTCCAGACAGGGACTTGAACCAAACACCCTCCAGTTCCCAACCCAAGTCCCTATGAACTGAGCTACTGCCGCCCCAATAATAATACTACTACAGCTCCTAAATTTCTTCGTACCCTTATATCGAAATACAATCACGTTCTTCCACTACAACAAAATATGATCTATGCTTACATAAGCAAGTAACAACCAATTTCAAGCAATAATATCATGACATCCACCCATGAATCAATTGGCAACTTTTAGCTGCACAGAGCTAATTCTAGCTAGCAACAGCATGGTACATCAGTGTGTCTTAGTTTTCCCAAAATGCCAGGGCCATGGGCTAGAATGTATTCACTTTGAGGAAAGTGTGACAGCTTCAAATTATTTAAGGTTCTTGTGGGTGGAGTGCTTCAGCAATGAGTGGTACATGGATTATACCATGTGCTTCATCCCTCTCTTCTTTTGATAGTATTACACTGTCGGCATTACACCATTATGACCTCACTGTTATAACGTTCACTTTTTAACGATCAAACCTTTTCTTTTCATTTTTAAAACAATGTGGCTAAGGTCTAATGCCTTCATTAATTCATCTAATCCAGGGGTAGGCAACCTGCAGTTCCCTGTGGCTTTGACATAAAATTATATTCTAACATTTCAATTTTCATTTGTCATTGTTGTAGGCCTAAAGCAATTATTGCTTTCTACGATTGTAAAAATGTGTAGTCTTTACATCGAATTAAAAAATGTTTTACTGTTTTATCAACTAAAATGTGCGTCATACGTCTAAGGATAGACTGATACATCGGCCGGCCGATATATCGGGCCGATATTTGAGTTTTTTACTTGTATCGGCATCAGCTGATATGCGCGTGAGTTCGCGGATTTATTTTTCCCTGGCATGATTTACAGACAGGCATCCGCGGGCAGCTCTGTGTTGCCGGAAGACCCTGCAGCGCACATGCAGCGAATCCTACTGTGTACAGTAGTTGTTGTTTTATTTATGCTTCAGCTTAAATATTTGTTTATTTTATAAAGACATTACTGGAAGATTTAAGAGCACTGAACTCTTTTTTTTTATTTGAATGTATAATAATAATAATAATAATAATAATAATATTCTACCTGTTCTACCTCAACTTTCCATCTTGTTTTAGTATTTTTTACTGTTCAATAAATGTTTCTTATTTTAAACTTGAGACCTGTAATATTTGTTATCATTGTGTCATTTTTTTGATGTAAATTGAGGGAGCAAAAGCAGTATCGGCCCCAAATATCGGCTCAAGAAAATCGGCAGTCCATAATCGGTCATCGGCTAAGGGTGATGGAAAAAAATCGGTATCGGCATCAGCCCTAAAAAATCCATGTCGGTCTATTCCTACATACGTCTACGACCCGGAGCTTTTTCCTCTAAATTGAGCTTCAGTAGTGGTGTCTAGCCTGGAGTCTCTCTAGTGAGGCTAGCTATCCAAAAAAGTAAAAGCCTTGGAGGAAAATAGAGGATTTAATAATGCGTGGACAGATTTATTTGCTTTCACCTCCAACACTGCAAAGTCAGAGTACTAAATAATAATAAACATCCCTCAGTAGAGTTGGCCAATAATGGCTCTTTTAATAGTAAAGGTTGCCGACCTCTGATCTAATCCATTCAGTCATTCATCTCTCCCCTCATCCTCCTCCTGATCTAACCATGAGTGAGCTGTATGTGGAGCCACTGGCTGGCTCCGAGTCTTCTGTAGCGCCACTAAAATCAAAACCCACCCACTTTTTAGTGGTCCAATCAAATGCAAATGATTTGATTTAAATCACTCTTGTAACTGTGCAAAATATTCTGTTTCACTTGGAAATACCACACAGTACAGAAGCTAAAGACTCTAACTTCCATTTCCCTGGGGTTTTAAGGAAAGTCCAAGTCAAACATATGCCTGAGCTGATGGACTTTGATGCATGACAAGCTAAATCCTTATTTGAAATCAGATTCATAAATTTTGTAGGTCCATCAATCATTCAACAAACACTAAAGTCACACAAGGCAAAAGCAGTGGAAGCAGTGCACACTGAACATAAGAATAATCTCAATATGGGTTTACTATGAGAAAAAAGGAAAAGAAAAACAGTCACCTTTTTTGGACTTGGCTCCGATTTTTAGTTTGGACGGCCAGGCTATCTGCGTTTGGGTCTCATCCATGATCTGGAACAGAGAGAAGGAGGGTTGACATTAGTTTATCATGGATATTAGTGTTGGCAAATACTATGTGTTGGCAGACAAATACAAACAAAATCAATGTTGATTCTTTAATCATGGAAATCATGATTATTAAGTTTTGTAGCAGCTGAGCAAATGTTTTCATTACTCTGCAGAAGTTGGCAGAAGAATAACAAGTTATCAGCCTGTATTTTTACATTGATCATAATTATTTTTAATGGACCTGCACTTGCATAGCACCTTTCTAGTCTCCTGACCACTACTTCATCCATTCACCCACACATTGGTGGCCGAGGCTACCATACAGGGGGCCATCTCATGTGGACTGAAGGAGGTGTGTGAGCCAGGTCTCTACCTCTGAGCCACAGCTGCCCTGCATTTTATACTTTAGTATCAGCATTGGTCACAAAAGCCCAGTATCCATTGGGGTGAAGTCAGTATTTGTATATTCAGCCTTTGTTGAATATTTTCAGTGTATTAATGTGGCTTTGGCTTAGCTGGAAGTGTGGACAACTCATCACTGCTTCTCCTGTACTAGCCAACATTCATTTTGTATACTTCAGTGAATGTGTAAGACAGGTATTAGCATGCAGTGGTTACTAAAAGGAGCCTTGGATGATAAAACGTTGGGCAGAAATTGCCAAATAAAAGAAAAACACCTTTAAGTTATGGACCACTGCGAGCCCAGTTTAAACATGTCTGATGATATAAGTTTATATGACGTTTTAAGACATTGCTTTGTTTCTGCTCAACACCCAAATCCTCTCACCCTAACACCACCAAAAAAAGGAGGAAAAATACTGAGTATACTTGGCTTTGGTGCATGTGAAAAATGCCAACAACAATGGATGTGAGAGCTCTTTGACAAGTCTAGTCATCGTAACCAGGAGCATATGCATCAATGTGAAAAAAACACAAACTGCAGGCGGCTAAAAAAGAGAAGGAAAAAAGTAAGGAGCTGGTCGAGACGCCGTCAGCGTTCCCATCAGAAGAAATCTACTACCCAACGTCCTGCTCCTCTTTTCAGCCAGGAGGAAGCTCACCTTGCTCGGCTTTCTGGCTACAAATCCCCAAACAAACCCCTTGAGAACAGCCTGCCATGAGGAGCGCTTGATGTTAGTGGGGGAAAAAAACAAGGGGAAAAACTTGTCAAACCTTCCAAAAAATGAGAAGCTGACATGCTCTCTCCTAATGGCTCTGTCCTCCATGTGCACTATCCTTGTTTTCACAAAGATCCTGCGGTCTTTCTATTTGTTTTAATACTTTCCAGGGGTTTGTGTTTTCGGGGTGGAGGAGATATGAATTTCTGAAAAGTTCTCAAAGCTTCGGCCATGTGACGAAGCACCCGAGGACTGCTTCAATCCATTACACCAGCAGCACTTAATATTCCTTGGTGGTCCAGTGCATTAAGCAATGAGGCAGAGAGTGCATTAAGAGCCATCAGCGCTCCCAGTGAAGATAAAATGTTCGGCTTATTAGCACTGCTGCAGCAATCCACAGCCTTCATTACATTTTTTTTTTTTTTTTTGACAAACATTTTCAAATGCTATTTTTCCTTGCCAAATAATAACAGCTACAGCCTGCACTCCTAAGGGAACTGGTGCACAAATCGAAAAGGGAAGTGCTTAAATTCCTCCATATGCTCTCCTGGAAGTAGCATGGTCTGTTTGGCATCCTTTACAACAAATTCTGACAGTTTATCCTCTGCCAGTCTCACGCACCTGTAAAACAGTGAGACGGCTTTAAAAAGGCCCAATGTGTTCCTCTCTTTACTTTGCAGCTATGTACTCAGAGTCCATGATGGTTGACTGGAAGTCCTTTCAAGCCTCACTGGTTTTCTACAACATCCTATAATCACATATAAAAATGGACAGCCTCGACGAGCAACAAGATGAGGACCTATTCTGCCACTAACAGACCCAGATACAACAACTCAGGTTTAACTTGTATTAAAAAGACAATTTGCTGATTTTCAACCAGCTTTGTAACTTAACAATGTGGGTACTGTGTGTAAATAAACTATGGTAGCGTCCAGATCTCCCTGTTGCGTCATCCAGCAGATTTGAGTAGGGCTCTTCGCCGGCGGCTGTTGCTCCAACCACAAATTATACTTCTGCAGTTTCATATGATCGCCACCATGGGCACAAAGAGTACTGTGCTGATCGAATATAAACCAAGATTCTGTGACTGTATTGCCTCTTTCTCACCTAAAATGTCTTCAGAAACATATTTTAGTGCTGTTTGGCTGTAGAGTTTGTGAACAGGAAGCAGGCACTTTGCATTGTAAAGACGGAGTCTGAAAATACTGAAATCAAATGGTAAAACTAGGCAGTGCTGATCAAATGAAATGAACAAAGATTCTGTTAAAACCCATTTCCACCCAACTCTATCGCTATGGTACCTTTGGAACCAAAAGTAACCCTTCAGACATGGTACCTAGACCCTAGGTCCGCTTAGCGTTTCCACCACAAACAGTAGTCTTTCATGTGGGGTTGTTGTTGCTTATTGATCCGTCCAGCACTCACTGTATTTCCAACTTTATCAGTCTGCACCTCGTTTATTGTGCACAGAATGAGGCTGCACGCCGACATTTTTGGAACTTGATGGGATATCTAAAAATGGCGGGTTTGTGCATTCAGTCCTTCTCAGGCAAGCTCAGGGGTTAGTGTTGCTGGAGACCACAGGAACGGCACTCCACGACACTTTTTTTCTCCAAGTGAGGATCCGGTCGAAACTAACCTGTATATATTTCAACGCTTATATCTACTCATTACTAAAGGTCAAAATTGTCATATTGAAATTTAAGGTGTGCTGATGGATTCACGTCATCACTTTATGCATTGAGTAACATTACACCTTAAAAGTTGCCGGCAGTCGGCCCAGTGAATGAAGTTATTTTTTCTCAGACTCCAGCTGCTGCAAGAGGCAGCAAAACATCCTTTCATTTTATGGTTAACTACTGTATGTAAAACTCCCCATGATATGAACAGTGGTTACATGAGCCTCAAAACCAGCCACAACTGAGTGACCGTCCTCTATTGACCAATCAACAGACTGCAGTGTTCACAGCTCCACCTTTTAGTACCAGATCTGTGTGCTAGGTACCTCAGCAAAAGGAGTACCTAGCACACGGGAACAGTACAGAGCAGTTCCATTGGTACTATCCACAACTTTTCACAGTGGAAACAAACTGAACTGAACCGTATTGCACTGCTTGGTGGAAAAAGGGCTTTACTGTGTTGCCTTTTTCTTGCCAAAATTGATTTTAGCTTACCATTTTATTGTAACTCTAAATTGTTTGTTACCAGCCAACCACTGTATTATTTCCTGTGTCAAAATGGACAAGCTGCATTATGTCACCCACCAGCAGGAGCATATATTGGTCCAGTGCAGCACAGTGCATTCTGGTAATTTAAGGTTTTCTACCTCTTGAGCAAAAGCAAATGCCACAGCCCTTTTTGTCTGTTTTCCATGGTCATGTAGCACCAATTTCAAAAGTAGTACGTAGTCAACCAAGTTTTATAAAAAGACCACCTTTCCAGCAGTGAAATACTTCTTTATGCACTATCTGATTTATCAAAGCAAGATGTGAGTTTTATTTTGGGCTCTCTATGCAATCTTCCTTCAAAAAGGCGAGTTTGTCCAATCTTTAGCAAAAGAGGATTCTGCAATCCTCTGACAAACTCATAAAACAGACTGCTGCAAGCCAGTAAAATGATTGCAAAACACATTTATACAGCAATTGATGTTTCGTTGCATTCTTTCTTCCCTCTCTTGGCTCAGGTTTTTGGGCATTATCATTATGATCAAGCGGCAGAGAAACACCCTCGCAGTGATGACTTTTCCTACTTGTGGCTCTGCGTTTACTCCCAGTTTCTATTAAGTGAATCACACAACCAAAAGGAATTTCAGAATCATTTTGTGCAATGAACATAAAGGAGAATTCTTTTCAGATGATCCTGCTCAACTATTTCTGTAAGGAATTCTTTTGTGGTACCATTTAACATGACTAAGCTGAAAACATCCCACATGCTAATGATCACCCATTAATGTCCTCTTACTGGAAACCTTCCCATCCCTCCTGTCTGCACTGTTATCACAAGTGCTGCAATAATATTATCAGTCACTTCAGTCAGAATGGTTTTACACGCAATTAAATTTAAGCCCGAAACCAAAATCTGATGAGTTCTGTGTTACGGGGTTTCACACTAGCTCCAGGCACACGCAACTCTAATCTACAACATGACACCCTCCCACCATCGTCTGCTAAAAGACAATAAATCACAAATACCCTGTAGCTATGTGCAAACTTTTTCTCCGTCAACTTGAGTCATGTGCTCACACCAACAGCTGGCTGTATCACAACAACATTAAAGGACATTCTGTTCCCAGTGATAAGGAGAAATTCCTTTTTACTTTTGCCTCCACCTTTCCCGGGTTTTGGCTCAGTCTCCTGTGACAATGACAGATGTGTCTGGATTGCGTCAAGGAGGCGTTCAATTTAAAACAACACGTAAAAGAAATGTAACACTGCCGCAGCCTCTCAGAGGTCGTTGAAATTACAAAGGCAGTGTGGGTTCAAGTGGCAGATGACATCTAAAAATGTCATTAAAAAGTGCCAATTTACGATGGAAACGTCCCTTTGAGTCCTTTTTTAGCAGCCATGTAGGAACATGCAGTGTAGGAAACCCAGTAATTTAAAAGTCTGTGATATAAATGACAAAAGTTCCATCATATCAGAAGTGACTCCAATTATACTTTCCTAAAATTATCTAACTTTATGGCCTATGCCTCATCAACTTTTTCTCTAAAAGGGCCTTGTTCAGAGAGACCTGTTTCCTGTCCAGCATTGCTGTTCTTGGCAGCGTCGTGCAGATGGGACTGATTTCTGACAGACCACACACCATTTTAAAGGGTGGATGGTATTTATTTTTATGGAGGGCCTAGCAAATACCTCTCAAATGGGTCAAGATATTTGCACAAATTAAGTTACCTATACATTTACCGTTCCACCCTTTCTTCTCGGCCACCGCACCCTTTCTGAAATGAATAAATACATAAATGACTTTCTGATCACTTTCATGGCACGACCTTGACACGATGATTGGCTCTGTGAGGTGTGCAGCTGGTGCGTGCTCAGAGCGCTACGTGAAATCAAACAGGATATTATTAAGGCCATGTCCTGAAAGACAGCACATGTGTTCGACACACGTGACTGTGTGTGTACGTCTGCATGTGTGTACTATACTATAGCATAGCAGCAATCGACATGGCAGAGGCATGTTTCCTGGCCTGCACTGTGATGGTGCAGCTGTTGATTCAGCTGGACTGTGTGTGTGTGTATGTGTGTGTGTGTGCTTGGGAGGGGGACACAGGGGGGTTGTCGGGTGTGGGCAGAGTTAAGAGACTGACTGAGGGAACAGCATGGACTGAACCATCCCCACGAGACCTCACAGTCATAACTGAGTTCATGTTAACAATCTGAGTGCTAACTCGCAGCTAAAGCCCCATTACATCCAATAATACTAACATAGGCATGGAGGAATAGGCCTGGGGCTGCATCACGGTATATCAGGGTATTTAGAAATCCCCAGGGCATGATTTTCAGTAACGTCAGAAATGCAGGCACTCTTTTCTCTACTGGATTCAGTGTATTTAGTGCACAGCACACACCACCAGAGGTCAGTCTCTACTGGTAGAAGAGGCAGCTGAGCTAATAGACACGGCAACTCTGAGTGGAGCGGTGGGGATAACATTACAGGACTGTAAACAGCCAGCTCGCAACAGAGTTGGTGATTGTTTGAACAGTAAACTAACTAAATGACTAAAAAGTCTAACCAAGACACTTTTGGTGACTTATTTGTTCCTGTCTACCTCAAGAGAAACTTGAATTCAGAAAGTGTATGGTTATATTTCTCTGTTTAAAAAGAAAAGTGTAAAAACTTACTTATGATTTTGTGAATTTATATTGTTCATTTATTATTGAAAAGGCTGAGAGAACTTCTCTAGCTAACTCGCTGGTCGGAGGCGTAGCGTATACCTTGGTGAAATTTTAGGAAGGTATAAAATAACAGATACCGCCCAATAGGGCTGCCCCCTGATAGTCAACCCAATGTTAGTCAACCAGAAAGGTTATTAGTCTGCAAGATTTCATTGGTCTTAGTCGCAGAAAAACAAAAAACAAATTAACATGAAACTACTGGGAACTGTGCCTTGTCAAAATAAATCAAAACCTATATGACTGGACCATGTGGGAATTTAATTTGAAAGGACAGACACAGGAAGTGGCGTCAGACAGGAGTCATTTTACAGGGCTGGTACCTGCTGTTATTCCACAGGCTAGTTAATACCATGTCAGGCAGGAAATCCAAAGTGTGGGATCATTTTGAGAAGGTGAAGGACGAACCCAAGGTGATGTGTAAACTCATCTTCATTGGTCGACTACAAACAGGACGTATCATGTGAAACAAGGAAGTAGCTACATGCCCATGGCTTAGTGGATAGAGCAGGCGCCCCATGTACAAGGCTGTTGCTGCAGCGGCCCGGGTTTGATTCCAACCCATGGCCCTTTGCTGCATGTCATTCCCCCTCTCTCTCCCCACTTCATGCTCAGCTTTCCTATCGATTAAAGGCAAAAATGCCCATAAAAATATCCTTAAAAAAAAAAAATTCTATAGGTCTATATTAATGAAGGTTCATTAGTATTAGTATTGTATTTCTCTGTAATGTAGCACAGTGTTAACAATGTTACTGATACTATTCTTTCTCACACCTTCACCTTAATGTCGGAGACATGCAGGGCGACTAGTCGACTAATGGCTCTAAATGATGACTATTGGTCGACTGGGAAAATTCTTAGCCGGGGGCAGCCTTACCCCCCAAGCTTACAGAGCAACACATATTAACAAAAGGGCACCTGTGCAAAAAACATGCTACTGATGAAATGCATAGAGACTACATCTCCTTCATGCGATGAAGCATGATAAACTAATTTAAAGGTCTAGTGTGTAGAATTTAGTAGCATCTAACTGTCGGATTGCAGAATTTAAACTTCTCCTGTGTGCAAAATGTGTAGGAGAACTATGGTGGCTGATGCGAAAACACAATGATAGAGCCAGTGTCTTGTTTGTCAGTTCAGGGTTACAACATGGATCTAAACAGCTCATTCTAAAGAAACAAAACACAGCGATTCTTTTTTTCAGGTGATTATAAACTAATGAAAACATACTTATGAATATTATATACCATTACTGCCAATATTCCCTCCTAAATCCTCCACACCGGACCTTTAAGCTGCCTGAGAAACACAAACATTTGTTGATATATGTTTTGACAGCGCTTATACTGACCTACTTATTTCAACATCTCACAATTTCATGCCAATTTCATCTTGACAGTCTTCCGTTTTTTATTTTCCATGTGTCGGCGTAGCACAGAGCGCTTCAGTGCTATAAAGCAAATGAAATGAATTACTCCTGGCCTGAGATCTGAGTGCACTGGCACTTAAACATCACGCCTGGCATTATTTACAGAGCCACAACTCCTGGGAAGGAGCAATGGAAGGGGGATCAGGGATGAACTTGCAAGGGGTTCAAAGGCATCTCTCAACTCAAATCCACTCCAAGCTCTTCTGTGGTGCACGGTTATCGCCCCAACCAGCCCAGCTCCTCAGCTGTCTGCTGTTCCACGGCTCAACTTCTGCACAGCTCTCCAAACAGCTTAGTGGTCGGTGCCATGATGTGACACTCCGACAGTTCTCAGTCCAAAACTTTTACAGCACAAGAGTCTGATGAACTGTTTCACTGACACACACTCCAAGCAATTCATTTGCAGGAAAAATCCCCCTGTTATACCAAACTGATAACCATGACACACTAGTGGTTTCATGAAATGGAAAGATGAAGTAACAGCAGGAGGGAAACATGAGGCAAAGATAGGAGACCAAAACAAAGACTGAAAAGAAACACGGACATGAAGCTGGCGAGAGTCCCCCATGTGAGCTGCAGGGACTTCCACAAGGCTAATTTCCCAGCTGTGGCACCCTCCTGTGGTCCCACTTTGTCTGCTGTGCTCTTTACTTTTACATTGACTACATGAAGAGGGTGGACTGTTTGCACTTTAACACAAAATGTTGCTCTGAACTCAAAGGAAGTCCAGCAGACAGTGAGTAAGAGGGTTTGATCAACCACAGCCACCGGGCCTGTGGAGAAAGTGCGGGGGCGGACCATTTTATGTTGCTCTCGTCAGCGACTGAACTCTAAATCTCCCTGCTGAGGCAACTGGGAAATCTCATTCCCAAAGCCCAATATGTAAAAGTGTGTGCGTCAAAAAAGACTTTACGTGAGGGAGAGAGTTACTACGCATGTACTTTATTAGTGTGTGTGGTAGATGGGTGTGTTGGATGGGTGAGGAAGCAGCCCAGCTAAGAGTTTCCATTTTCATCAACTTCAAGGTATTTCACACACCTCATCCATTTTCTTTCAACAATACCATTCCAGAGTCGCACTCTGTTTATTTTCCTGGCTTTAATTGGGCATGTATGGTGATCACGCTATCAGAGGGGAAACCGTACAGAGTTATCCAAATGGAAATTCTACAATAAAAACATGACTTTAGCACTCCTCCTTCGCTGCTCTTCGCCAGCGTGCCAACCCAAACAGCTGCACACTAATTTCTAATTGACAATTTAACCTCTAGAAACCACTGTTTCTTTGAAGAGGCTGTGACAGAATTGAAGCCAGAGACTTAAAAAGTCAATACACCAGCAGCCGTACTTTGTCAAAAAGCTTTGTAGAGTGAAGCAGACACCTACACTGGGGATCCTAAACATCACAGTAGTACCCAGACCAAAAGAGGCGGAGACGCATCTACAGCATATCTGAAGTCCTTGTTAAGATTCCAAAGAGGGAGAATCTTAAGGCGCCTGGTTTGAATTACTTGGGTTTTTGAAAACTGCTGCAGGGAAAGTTAAATTGCCTCCTTCTCTGACATTTAACTCAGCTTCCTAACCTCCAAAACCAAATACGGAAAATAGACAAAAGCGGAATGCTCAAACAAACCGCTGTCCATCAGTTATTTCATTACAGCCCATTAACATACTACGGAGGGAGCTGAACATATTCAGGAAACTGGATTTTAAACAAGAATGAATCCACTTGAGATACTTAAAGAGAACCACATAATGAGATACTGGCTGTCAAAATTCAATTAGCAGTTAGCTAGTGATTGCTTTCGTTTTCGGTGCCATGCGATTAGTCTTGTCTTGATTCATTTCGATACACACACACACGCACACACACTCACTCAAACACTTGAGGTCCAAATTAAACAAACGGAGCAGATCAAGGTAATTTGTTTGCCAGTTCATAAACACAGTCAATCTATCAGCTAATGTTAATTGCTGCTTTCCCTCATAATGATGCTGCACAAATAGAAATCAACTGTGTCAGGATTAGAGTTGGGCAAAAGGGCAAAACCTTTTACTCTACATATTTTCGTTACTACATCTGTTGAGCTGAAAGATTCTCTTAAGCTAGTGGTTCCCAAGTGGTGGGTCGTGGTCCAATAGTGGGTGGCAGGTTGACTCTGAATGGATCACAAGTGACACGCAATCGTGTCAAGTTTGTAAAAACAACACTTTATTTTGAAGTACAGTGAATTTCCAGGCACAGAGCTTTTATTTTGAAGTGCTGTTTCCTGCTGTAGAGTGAGCGACTAATGGACAGTTACTTTAGAGAGACAGCAGACTAGCTTGCAGACATGGCCAAACTCATGTATGCCGCTGAATGTATTCAACTGTTTGGACCTTAAACTTATGATGGAGGTGAAATCTGGACCCCGTGGCTGGACCAGTTGGGAACCACTGTCTAAAGCTTTGAATTTGTTTGTATTTTCTTGATGCAGAACCTGAAATATGACTGAGAATTGAAAAACATACAAAAATAAACAAACATCTGTGTCTGTTATCAATCTTTGCAATGTGAATATTTACATGTTTTCATAAAAGACTGTCATATAATGGTTTAGAATAGTGTTTTAACTTGTGCTTTTCTTAATCGATGATTTTTAAAAATAACAAACTAATTGATGGTGATCGATTAACTTTTGCAGCTCTACTAATCAAACATTTATGTTGTCACTTGACTTACATACATTCTTCAATTATTTGCATATTGGGCATATAGAAACAAATCATCAAATGTGCCGATAACAGCGATGCTGTCTGATGGAGAGGCTCCTGAGCCTGGTAAGTCTTGTGCTGACTCCAAGGAGGAACAGGTTGTCTGAAAAACATTTTGAGAAACTCCCTCTCATGAGATATAACCGCTGCTTTAGAACTGTTACAATTCTAAATACAAGAGAATTTAAAGCTTAAGGCAGTGGTTCCCACCTGGTCTAGCCACAGGGTCTAGATCCTTGTCATTACTTCAAGGTCCACACAATTTAATGTATTCAGCGTCATACTTGAGTTTGGCCGTGTCATCAAGCTGGTTTGCTGTCTCTGTTAAGCAGCTATCACTCTACAGCAGGAAATGGCACTTCAGAATAAAAGCTCTGTGCCAGAAATCACTGTACCTCAAAATAAAGGTTGTTTTTTACAAGCTTGACACATTCGCAAGTGACTTGTGGTCCATTCAGAATGGACCCAAAACCCACATTTGGATTGTGACCCACCAGTTGGGAACCACTGTTCTGACAGTTCATTTTAAAGCCAACAATGGCAGCTATCGATAACGTGCCAATGTTATCATGCACTTCTCATTTTTGTAATAAGTGTTGTTAGGAAGACTTGACTTCTTCCTTCTTCCTAACAACACTTAATCAGAAAACTAGGGGATACAAAGGAGAGAGCTCATTGAAGCCTTATGTCCCATAGGGGATGAAGAGGAGTAACGTAACGTAGTGTTGTTAGGAAGGCCAGCCTCTTTTATATAGTTTTTATTAGAGGCTGACCAATATTGGATCTTTACAGTTTGATTTAATAATGATAGTTTGGTAACAGGAGAAAGCCGATAGCTGATTTAAGGTAAGGTAAGGTAAAACTTTAATGTTGCCGTAGGGCAAATTGGTTTGTAGTCAGTAAAGGGAGACATAACAAAACGATATGACAATACAGCTCACATACAGAACACCAAGACCGATGGGACAAAGGAATATCTGTACCTATAGGTAGAGTATTTTGGAAGGATAAACCTCCGCCCCGAAAGAAGGAAGCAGCTGAAACTCATGTAAAGGATGCAGAGAGTCGGACACGACGGACTGAGCCCTTGACATGAGCCTCTCCTCATAAAGCTGTGTAAGATTTATCAGCTGATATCTCCCCTTCATTCCACAGAAAAACTGGACAAGTGTCATAGATTAACTTATCAACTAAGTCAAAGTAATAACTAACTACGTAAATATATAAATCTTGACCTGAACATCAAACTAACCATACAAAATCTCATTGGCAAAAATTTTAATTTTTTGACCAATCATTTTTCCTCAGTTTGTGTGTGGAGCCTCCATGCAAAGCGGTGATCAGAGATGGGCAGTTTTTCTGGTACTTGTAGTTGAAATATGTATTTCAATTAACTTTTAAGTATTTTGTGACTGGTAAATAATTAAAGCCATCTTGACTCTCCTGAGCCTTGTTTTTTCTGCTGATACGTGTATGTAAGGTTTAATGTTGTATGACATAATGCATATATATATATATTATATGCAATATATAATGCATCCAAGGTGATGTTGTTGAGTAATGCATTAAGTAGTGTAACAATTACTTTCTACAAGGAGTAATTCAGTAAAGCATTACTTTATGCAAAGTAAAGTGTAATAAGTAACACATACTTTTTTTGATTAATGACCCCACCACTGGTAACGACAGCATATCAAAGTTTATAGTTGTCTCATTAGGGACATTTTTCCACATGATCAGTATTATAAATCGTTTATATCATCCAGTGCAGGTCAGGATTAACTGTAGAAATAAAAAGGAAACTCACTGCACCATCACTAATAAATGTTCAGAGCCGATTTCATTCGGAGGCTTTAATAGAGCATGTACTTTAAGAACTAATCCTTGTAGTCGGAGCTTGTATAAAAAGACCATTAATTAATAAACCTGAGTGTTTAAACTCTGCAGTGACTCTTGAGCACCACAAAGGGTCACACACTTGACTGCTCAGTGAGCACCAGTGACACAATGTGAGCACGTTGTGATTAAGAAAAAAAACATTCAGGACTATTTAAGATCACCGAGGCAAATCCTTGTTTTATTGGATCTAACGAAGCTTCAGAGCATTAACTAATTAAATCAGTGACAAAGAAAAGTCAGTGAGGCAGAGCTGGCTGGAGCAGACCTGCGTTTAACCTCTCCCTGATTTTAAACTGCGGAGATGATCTGCTGTATTATGGTATATTATGTAAGTGAGAAAGGCCTGCAGTGTTGTGTCAGCTGTGTTATAGGATCAGAGACCCGGGGCGATTCAACGTCAATGTCGTTCCGTTGTTTTTGTTTGTTTTGATATGTAATTGCAAGCGACTGGAGGAGCACCTGACATCTGCTCCCTTAGCCAAGAGAGAAGTGCTGCTCGGCGGACTTGAACGCAACCCAGAGACAAAGCGAACACTATCCAAGAGCAGACTACACACTCACCTTCTGAAAGAAATCCTCTCCACCGTTGACTCTCCCCTCTGTGGCAGCTAGAGTGAGACAGAGAAAGAGAAAAATAAATTCATAAAACCACACAGAGCAAGATCAGTTTTTTTCCTTGCATACAAGGTAACCTTAAAACAGCCAAATCACTCAGAGATTATCCAGTCTTCCTGAAATGTTACGGTATCTTCACTCAGAGCTGTGTTTATGGTGGATCTCTATTTCTTTGGATATTGTGTTTGGCACGGCCGATGATTCTGCTCATATGGAGGAATGGAAGAAAATGTTCCAAGTAATTTTCTATAATCCTGGAGATTGGCTACAGCTTCCGTGTAACAAATTGATGGATACAGTGGAAATATTTGGGCATTTTACAGTAGCCGTTAATGGAGTATTTCATACCACACTTGGGTCAACTGGCGTCTGCTTTGCACTTCTTAAAAAGGCTTTCACAGTTTTGAAATTCACCCGGCGGCATACTGTACACCTCAACCCTGGGCGACTTCAGTATATGAAAACCTGACTGTCCAAAAGCACCTGTAAACAAAATGAGCACTTAGGGGAGCCCTGGGGTTTTAAAGTAATTTTCAGGTGAAAAACGCCAAGAACCCCCTCAGCTGATACAGTAAGCTGGACAGAGACAGAAGGCCAACCACCAAATCAAATGGAGCCTGTAGTCACTCCAACACATCTGCAAGTCCTTCGAACTGTGGCCGCTCTGTTGATGCAAAATACATATCTACTCTCCAAGGAGAAATCTCATGTTCCTCTGTCATTTGGGAGCACAGGGAAGGTTTAATGATGCATTACAGCCAGCGTTCGTGAATCTGTTGCTGTCTGTGCAAATCTGGGTCAGGAGCAGCAGCAGAGTCAATGCGGGTTATACAGTTCAGGCGTAAACGCTGGCCTCAAGAACCATGTTATGATTAAAAGAAAACCAAAGTCCGGTTTTGTTTCATGTGCAGAAGACAACGCTTTTGTTTCAGAATGAATAGTTGCTCAATTAAAACAGATTTAGGAGTTTTTAATTCCTGGATGTAGCACATTAGTGTTGGCTGAGTATGATCAGCCAATCAATCCACAGGAAACTGAATCAGGAACTATTTTTATAACTGATTAACTGTAAGTTGTTCCTAAAGCGAAAACGGAAAAAAATCCTCAGGTTCCAACTTGGCAATTGTTAGGACATGCTAATTCTCTTTGTCTTATGTGAGGGGAAATTCAGTATTTTTCGTGCAGGGCCAGTTCAAAACATGCCTGTTTGGCCTGTGGAGACCCGCTTGTACAACTTCCTACTCGACACCGCACTTTCTTGGGTCCTAAGCAAAACGACTGGGCCCAAAACAGCGATAGATTTATTATGATGTTTGGATATGAAAACAAATGGACACGATGTCAAGCTCAGCTCACATCCCAGCTACATCAGCTGATCTCAAACAGCCAATCAACTGATGGAGCAGCTGATTGATGGCAAGGGCGCTCTATTTAAACTGCTCTGGTCTGCCTACTGTTGCTGCTTCCTCTGCAAGCGGCTTTGCAACCTGCCTCCACCCCAGCTCCTCCTTTTCATGCTGTGTCTGACTTATCAATCTCATTTCTGTTTATCATTGATGCTGGTTCTGTTCTGTTCCCGAGGGGTCTTTACTGCTGCTCTGTCTGCCTTAGGCTTTCCATGTAGGCATGTGGAAGAGGCTTTCTGCGTAGGCCTGAGGAAAGGCAGAGAGGCCACAGAGCAGACCCTTACCGCCAAATATAATACTGCAAATGGAAATAAAGTTTTCTTTGAGTGTTCCTGACTGAGCTAAATTATGTTGCTATTTTAACTTATCTAACTTATACCCCAAAATAACTCACAAAAAAGGCTCTTAAAGCACTTATGGGATACGCTGATTTTCAAGCGGCTTTGTCTCATAATAATGTGGGTAGTATGTGTAAATTAAATATGGTAAACTTCCCCTCATCTTACCAGCACCCAGATCTTCCTGCTCATCTCTAGCTGACACATGACTGTTGCTTGAACTACAGATAGTACTTCCACGCTTTCACATGCCTGTCACCACGGACACAAAGAGTACAGAAGCTGTAAGATCTGAAAATGAAAATCAAATGGTAAAACCAGGCAGTGCTGATCAAATATAAACCAAGATTTTTGCCTATCTCTCTCCTAAAATGTCTTCAGAAACAATAGCACAGGCTGCCCACAAGGATGTGTTCTTTCTACTGTGCTATTCTCTCTGTTAATGAATGAATTTATGATCAATAGCAAATATTTTAAATTGTTTAAATAAGCTGATGACATGGTCTTAGTCTGTCTTTTGCAGCAAACAGATCCATCAGGTGAAGCTGCCTACCTGGTCCACACCAAGGACTATCAAACATGGTGTCACATCAGCAAGTTAGAAATTAATGTGAACAAGACTAAAGAATTGATTATTCACACGAAACAAGATCTGAAGACAGAGCCAGTTTCACTTAACAGCCAAAGTGTTGAAACTCTGGAAAATTTTAAATACCTTGGGTTCTGGACTCCTGTGTGAGCTTCTTTGGAAATACTGAGTATATTTTCAAGAAATTCTCACAGTGACTTTATCTTCTTAGGAAGATATTGGTATTGGTGTGAGTAAGCAGATTTTAGAATTAGTGTACCAAACTATGGTTGAGAATGTAATGTCTCACCTTCCTGTCTAGCACTGTCACTTTAACTGTACATCCAAGAATAAACTTTTTAGGATTGTGACAATGGTAAGTAAAATAGCTGGCAAGCCACAAAAGCCCTTGACCCAACTCTTTACAGAAAGGTCGAGTAAGAAAGCGAGGAGTATCTTGGAAGACAGCTCCCATCCTCTCTTCAGCCAGTTTGAGATCCTGAGCTCCGGGAGGCGCTTAAGAGTCCCTCTGGTGACCAAAAATGTATTTAGGAAGTCCTTCATGCCAAGTGCCATCAGTATTCTTAACTCAACAATGTGATTGATGAGTTTTAAACCATAGACAATGATCTGAGTTCATATGTTAAGTGTTTTGTAATGACTTTGTATGTTTGTTTTACTGACTATTTCTCTGCCTTTAACAATGCTGTCTTTTGGTAAGCCAAAGACAAATTTCCATCCATGGTGTACAATAAAGATATATCCTATTCTATTCTAAACATGTTTTACTGCACTGTTTGGCTGTAATACAAGAATTTGTGAACAGTATCCAGTGTCCTGTACTGTAAAGATGGAGTCTTTCAATACTGAGATCAAACAGTAAAACTACGCAGTGCTAATCAAATATGAAGAGATTCTGTTACTGTGGTGTCCATTTCCCACCTCCAATGTTTTCTGAGAAACCCACTGTAGCTTACCATTAACTCTAGATTACTTGTTACAAGCCTGCCACCATATTGTTTCCTGTATCAATACAGCCAAGCTGCATTACGTCACCCACTAGGGGGAGCACTTTATTGGTCCAGTGCAGTGCAGTGCATTCTGGTAGTTGTAGGTTTTCTATCTCTTGAGCTAAAACAAATGCCACAGCCCTTTTTCTCTGTTTTCTCTGGTTATGTGCCACCAATTTCAAACATCTGTGTGTCTTTCAACTGCATAGACAGCTGACTACAGCAAGACCATCTTTCTAGCAGTGAAATGCTTCTTTAAAAAGTCTCCTTGGGCTTCAGGGAACCAGCAGAAGAGGAATATACACTTAATTAATCCCTGAGGTGTAATTGCTATATACACACGGTCCCAGAAAACACACACATGCACAAACAGGACCTATACATGCATCAAATGGAGAGATGTCAAAGTGACAGTGCTGCCCATGGACAGGCACCCCGAGCAGTTGGGGTTTGGTGCCTTGCTCAGGACACCTCGGGAGTGCCCAGGAAGCAAACTGGCACCTCTCCAGCTATGAGTCCACGCTCCATATGAACTGATATGAACTGACAACCTTCAGTGCCCCACCCAAGTCCCTATGGACTGAGCTACTGCCGCCCAGCTTCCAACTTGGGCGAACGTGATAATCACTACAGAACAACCTACGGAAAACTGGTATGATGACCATTTGTCTAACAAATAGTTGGTAGCTGCGGCCCTTTACTTAAAAAGATCTTCTTTTGCAACCATATGGTGATTAGAAAACTAAAAAGTAGATTATTTTTATGTACTGTGAACATATATTAGCAAATATTAGTTTAAAAAAGGGATGTTTTGGAACAGGGAAACAAGAATCTCCTTATCAGTACTTTTATTTTCCTAAATGGTAAAGTTATCTCCCCCAGACTGAAAATATTTCATGGCTGTAAAAGTATCTTGAAACACATCAAATCTGTTGCTCTTGAAAGTATATACTGCCTGCAGTGAACACAGTACCACATGATGTGAAACCTGGGTGTGAAAGGCATTGTTATGTTTTCACCCATCAACACCACATTTCAGAGCTCAAACAGAAAATGAAAACTCTCTCACTGAACACATTTTCCACCAGACCCGATATCACAGCCTTCGGCGATGCAGTAAAGCCTACATCATGAGCATTTAACACATGCTTGTACTTACACAGGCTGCCCAGTAAACAAATGCAGACCACAGTTTATGAAGACAGGGAGACTGGTCTGCCTTGGCTCAAACAGTAAGTCGATTTCAGATGAGATTTGTTTACATCAGATGCTCACCACCCCATTACACAGATAACAGATGAATACTGGCTGCTCGTTGGCTCATCATTCCCAACAGAATAACAATAAAAGGAAATCTGAAGAGGATGCAGAATATAAACTGTTGGCCAATGAAGGGTAACAATACGTCAGAGTCTTTTTTCATTAAAGGGTTGCAGAAATGAGATACTTTGACCACCAACTATCACCTTACATGACTTTATTGTCTCAACTAAAACAAGACAATGTCCGATGATAGAGACTGCCAATCAATTGAACTATGACCCATCCAATTATGCCAATGTTTCAATCATGATACATGCTTCAGAAACACAGTTATCCAAAGAAAGTTCCAACTGCAGTGACTCTCACTGAAGAGTAACATCTGCAGATGGGAAGTGTCACAGATGGAAAATAACAAAGCAATGTTTGATGCATCTTCAGCTGCTTTGAGTACCTCAGATGTTTGTTTAAGTTACAGTAATTTTTTAGTAAATGATGCTCACAGTGACGCACTCGGCGTACAGCCAAATGCTGGGGATGATAAATAGTGAAGAAATGGCATGCAGCTTGGCGTAAAAACTGACGGGGGCTGAATCGGACACACTCTAATGCAGCTGAAACGATTCTTCATTTTGTTGTTCAAAGAAAATTAATTTATAATTTTGAGCATTGACTGGTTGTAAAAGAACCTGATAAAATACCAAATACCAAATACTTGTTGGTCACAGCCTCCAAAACTCAAACACTTGTTTGCTTTACTTTATATTACATGATGGTAAATGAAAACGTTCTTTGGCTTGTCAGATAATACTTTATCATTTTTAAGACGAGTGATGCGGGTGCTGTGCCAGACGGTCGTGGTGAAGAGAGAGCTGAGCCAGAGGGCAAAGCTTTCGATTTACTGGTCCATCTACGTCTCAACCCTCACCTATGGTCACTAACTCCGGGTAATGACCGAAACAATGAGGTCGCGGATACAAGCGGCCGAAATGAGCTGCCTCTGTGGGGTGACTGTGCTCAGCCTTAGAGATAGGGTGAGGAGCTTGGACATCCAGAAGGAGCTCGGAGTAGAGCCACTGCTCCTTCGCTTCGAAAGGGGTCAGTTGAGGTGGTTCGGGCATCTGATCAGGATGCCTCCTGGGTGCCTCCTGTTAGAGGTGTTCAGGGCACGTCCCACTGGTAGGAGGCCCCGGGGCAGACCCAGAACACGCCGGAGGGATTACATATCTCATCTGGTCTGGGAACGCCTTGGGGTCCCTCAGGAGGAGCTGAAAAGTGTTGCTGGGGCGAGGGACGTCTGAAATACTTTGCTCAGCCTGCTGCCTCCGCGAACTGACTTCAGTTATGTGGTTAAAAATTAATGGATGGTATTGGAGGTATAGGAAGTGGACAGGCACTTGTCATTATCCAGATGTTTACAGGACAAATAATTTTATATATATATATATATATATATATATATATATATATATATATATATATATGTATATACAGTACAGGCCAAAAGTTTGGATACACCTTCTCATTCAATGCGTTTTCTTTATTTTCATGACTATTTACATTGTAGATTCTCACTGAAGGCATCAAAACTATGAATGAACACATGTGGAGTTATGTACTTAACAAAAAAAGGTGAAATAACTGAAAACATGTTTTATATTCTAGTTTCTTCAAAATAGCCACCCTTTGCTCTGATTACTGCTTTGCACACTCTTGGCATTCTCTCCATGAGCTTCAAGAGGTAGTCACCTGAAATGGTTTCCACTTCACAGGTGTGCCTTATCAGGGTTAATTAGTGGAATTTCTTGCTTTATCAATGGGGTTGGGACCATCAGTTGTGTTGTGCACAAGTCAGGTTAATACACAGCCGACAGCCCTATTGGACAACTGTTAAAATTCATATTATGGCAAGAACCAATCAGCTAACTAAAGAAAAACCAGTGGCCATCATTACTTTAAAAAATGAAGGTCAGTCAGTCCGGAAAATTGCAAAAACTTTAAATGTGTCCCCAAGTGGAGTCGCAAAAACCATCAAGCGCTACAACGAAACTGGCACACATGAGGACCGACCCAGGAAAGGAAGACCAAGAGTCACCTCTGCTTCTGAGGATAAGTTCATCCGAGTCACCAGCCTCAGAAATCACAAGTTAACAGCAGCTCAGATCAGAGACCAGATGAATGCCACACAGAGTTCTAGCAGCAGACCCATCTCTAGAACAACTGTTAAGAGGAGACTGCACAAATCAGGCCTTCATGGTCAAATAGCTGCTAGGAAACCACTGCTAAGGAGAGGCAACAAGCAGAAGAGATTTGTTTGGGCCAAGAAACACAAGGAATGGACATTAGACCAGTGGAAATCTGTGCTTTGGTCTGATGAGTCCAAATTTGAGATCTTTGGTTCCAACCGCCGTGTCTTTGTGAGACGCAGAAAAGGTGAACGGATGGATTCCACATGCCTGGTTCCCACTGTGAAGCATGGAGGAGGAGATGTGATGGTGTGGGGGTGTTTTGCTGGTGACACTGTTGGGGATTTATTCAAAATTGAAGGCACACTGAACCAACATGGCTACCACAGCATCCTGCAGCGACATGCCATCCCATCCGGTTTGCGTTTAGTTGGACGATCATTTATTTTTCAACAGGACAATGACCCCAAACACACCTCCAGGCTGTGTAAGGGCTATTTGACCAAGAAGGAGAGTGATGGAGTGCTGCGGCAGATGACCTGGCCTCCACAGTCACTGGACCTGAACCCAATCGAGATGGTTTGGGGTGAGCTGGACCGCAGAGTGAAGGCAAAGGGGCCAACAAGTGCTAAACACCTCTGGGAACTCCTTCAAGACTGTTGGAAAACCATTTCAGGTGACTACCTCTTGAAGCTCATGGAGAGAATGCCAAGAGTGTGCAAAGCAGTAATCAGAGCAAAGGGTGGCTATTTTGAAGAAACTAGAATATAAAACATGTTTTCAGCTATTTCACCTTTTTTTGTTAAGTACATAACTCCACATGTGTTCATTCATAGTTTTGATGCCTTCAGTGAGAATCTACAATGTAAATAGTCATGAAAATAAAGAAAACGCATTGAATGAGAAGGTGTGTCCAAACTTTTGGCCTGTACTGTATATATATATATATAAAATCAAAAAAAAGTCCACCTTAATTATGGCCCTGGACAATCTGTGCTGTATTTACACAAGCAAATATATTTAGTTAATCTCTATGATAGTAGGTACAAGTGTTTACAACCAATATTTAGTTTAGATAAGATCCAGCTTTGAGGTAGAATGACTAAGAACAGCTCCAACTGAAGCGCTCAGTTCTTAGGTGGCCTGAAGTCATCCAAGTTTATGAAAGACGATGTTACTTCAAGCGTTTCCTGTAAGAACTAAGACAAACAAAAGAAGTGCAGCAACATCCAATGGACTGTTTTTTTCCCTATATGTCTCGTAGAGCAGGCAAGCTGCTCTTTTTCTCTGTGGTATTATTTTTTATCAGCAAACAAAAGGTAAATCCCAAGGTACAGTGTCTGTCAGTAGCAAATTAATGAGACAGATATAAAACATAGTGTGCAAATTACAATGCTACTTACAAACATGTCAAAATACTTTAGTCAGTGATGATTCTGAACTTTGGTTTCTTATGATCATACAGTATATCCAAATTATATGTTTCAGTTGAACTGTCACTGAATAGCAAACTTACTGGAAATGTAACAGAGGTCTATTTTTGTTCTCAGAGAAAACATTTACTAAGAAAGAAAAAGGCAAACAGCCTTTGCTGTATGTCTGCCAGAGTTGTGGGGATGCCGTCAATCAAAGAGACAGATGTGACTATAATTCCAACAATAAATGAATTAACTGATTGGTTGTCTATTTAATTAATCACCATCTAATTTTGGAATTAAATAATTGATCTGAGCTTTTTTTTTTAATAAGAAAAAGTAAAAAATTCTCTGATTCCAGCTTCTTGAACATGAATAATTTGTGATTTCTTTACTCCTCTGTGACAGTAAACTGAATATCTTTGGGTTGTGGACCAAACAAGACATCTGAGGACGTCATCTTGGACTTCAGGAAACACAGATTTTTCACCATTTTCTAGCATATCCTCCTGAGACCTGAACTTTTGTTTGGTATGCATTTTTAATTTCTCCTAGCTATTTGGGATCAGTAGGACCCAATAAGTATAAAAAACTAAACATCGTCTACAATGTTACAGCCCCATTGTCCTCAAACGAGTTTTCAAAGAGTACTTCCTAATTAACAGCGTCTTATCTTGTTACTGTTGCTAAAATTGTTCAATATTTTTGCCATATCAAACTACAAACATTATTAATCATAAATAAACAAGTTTTAGTCATAAAATGTGATCAGGTTTTGGACCTTGTCCACTTTTGTGTCGGGATTGGCTGCAGACTGACTTGGCAGAGATGGCTGCCATCTTGTTTTTACATGGATTAGTGTATTGTGCTCTTACTACCACTAGATGGCACAAAAAAGGGTCGAGGACAACAGGTTTAACTTAAGTAGAATTATGCATAAGGTCAAGTAAACCCAAAATGTGATGCCCTGTGAGGTCACAGGGTCTCAGGAGGATACTGTAGACCAAACAATTGTTAGTTGCCGGATGTGATTATGTTATATTATGGCGAGAAAGTACAACAATTGGTGCCAGTAATTACACAACAGACATCACTAATTGGGCAGGTGTGTGCAGGTAGCACTGGCTTGATATCTATATTTCAATAGTAGTTCACTAATGCTGCCAAACTGCATTCAAATTCCATTTCAGCTGCATCCACAAAGTGCCTGATGCATTTTTAAATGTTATGTTATTTATCCAAAAACTGAACTGCAAAGAATTACATGCAACTTCCTCTTCTCCAGAACACATAAAAATATGCATTACTGGTTTTTGCGCGTCTAACATCAGCCTCAGAGGGAGATGCTTTACAGTCAGACATGTGCACATATGAAATATCAGCTTTTTCCTCTTTACTCCAGTCAGCCTTTGAAGCCAACTGATGACTTAAAACAGCACACAAACTATAACACTTTGTTTGCTGAAGGAACTACATCAGCAGTGTTAGATAAGAGGTCAAAACTCTGATGTCACAGTCAAACAACACAGTCACATAACATGATTCACGAGACGGTTAAAAAAAGAAAATACGTATGAAATACAATGAATTTTGTTTTAACCTTGTTACAAAGATCAACACAAACAACTGCCAATGGAATTTTTGGCATGTGAGCGCAGTGAGCTGAAAGGAATCTGATATAGAACGTGAGTGAAAACATGAGCCATGTGCTGAGAGCAAAACATCCTGTTGGCACATGTGTGGTGCGTAAACCGGCCGTGGGAGAACCCAGAGCAGAGACAGGAGGGGAGCAGCAGGGTGTCCTACGAGCTCTGGGATATATTACAACATGGAGGCCGAGAGTCTCATACCATTCCCCACCTATTCTAAACCTGCCCTGTGCTATAGGTTAAAAAAGTAGTGGTTCAGGTTTTGAAAAATACATGAATGACAAAATTTTTGACTTGAATTCTGCCTTTAATTTGCCACAAGGCAACAGCTTTTAAAGGCATTTGCAGATACTTGGAGAGCTTCTTAGAGCAGAGAAACTTGTCTTGTGTTCATTAATGACCATTTTCCTGGCTGGAAAAAAACTGAGCTTTGTAGGTGGGATTAAGAATGCGGATGTCATCATTGTGAGTAAGAGAATGGTGAAAAAGCACGAATGACATCATCACAGCTACACACACACTGTTGTAAGATGAGTTACAACAACTCTTAAATGAGGGTATTTCTTTGAGTCACATGACAAATATCAAGCATTGAAGCTGAAGACTACAAGAAGAAAATGTAAAAGGGGTTACAACAAAGGGAGGTTACCGGACCTTTGCAGCCCATCTCTGCTTGAGACTAGCAGCTCGAGGCTACATCAGCTGCTAGAAGCATTACACACTTGAGTCTTGACTGAACTGCTAAAGGGTTGAGTTGCATTGTGGGTAATGTAGGCAACAGGTTTTGACAAGAGAACAGAATGTGTGGAATGAAAAAAGACAATATTTCTGGGTCTGCTGCATCCATTTTCAGGGTTTCCCACACATACATTTATTTGTGGTGAGCTGCCACGTTTTGATTTTCTATTTTTGGGCCTGGACCGTGCATTACGAGCACAGTTGGAATATATATTAATATACACCACTCGGTTATTATTTGCTCCACAGACAGAGCAGCACCAGGCGCAGTGAAACCTAACCTTCAGTACACTTCAGAGTTGAAATTTTGCTTTCACTCACAGACAGCTGCTCCTCTCATCCGCCAATCTGGTCTGATTGGATTGACTGATCAATTATCCACTCAGCAACTTGTCATCAGTTACCCCCACGCACTGACTGTAATTCTGTGGGAAACACTGAGTCTTTTTTTAACTGGCAATCCTGAGTCTAAGGGGCCGTACACATGCTGAGTGCAGGCATGCTCAAACGCCAAAGCAACGCTGTTGTGGCAGGCACACACTCCCCAACACAAATTTCTCAGGGTGCGACGGCTGTGCCACAAGATAAGTTCAACTTTTGGAACGCAGCAGCGCACATATTGCATGGCATGTGACGAGGAACAACCAATCACAGCTGACAGATATCTTTCCCTTCTTCCGTAAATATCAGTCTGTTATAAATATAGAGAAGTTGATCATTTTGGTGCAGGGCTACCCAGAACTTTACATCTGTCCCATGGACAATAGGCCCACAGACTTATAAACAACGCCTGGAGGAAGATCAGCTCTGCACTTAAGGTTGCTTAGCAGACTCAGACGCAAGCTGCCAACTCACTCTTGAAAGCTGGCTCAAAAAAGACACAAACGTAGCACCCAGCACCCGACCTCGCATTTTCCAGGCGGGTGAATACGTGGCATGTGTACGGCCCCTAACTATGTTATATGAGTGCAAAGCACAGCTGCTTGTAATGATTACTACCCACTACTACAGCTAATAACCCCAGAAAACTGCTAACATGATAGTGATGTGGTGGAATAATGTAGTGAAAACAAAATGGCAATCCAACCCAATAATCCTGCTACCTCAGCGCTGCATTGTGACATCATTTAAAAAAGGGTCATGATGGTTTTGCATGTTTTAATCTACATGTTGCATATACTGTGTGATCCCTGCTGACCATTTTGTTAAAGCTACTGTTGCATTCAAGACCAATATCTAAGATCTGAAAGTCAGCTGCTGACTGGCAACCTTCTAAATGCAGGAAACCACCAAATTCAAATATGTTGGTAAATCCCCTCTTTATTCCTCACAACATTCGTGTTTGCTTGTGTTGTAGATTTGATTTGCCAACAACAAAAGATCTTTTACATTCGTCTCGGTCCCCTTTTCTCAAATAACTGACAGGCATTTTGCCACAAAAATGCACAGCTCATGCCTCATTACTTAGATTACTGAGAAACCTATTATTTTGTCCGCCAACCGAAAAACCCTATTTAAATTATAGGCTTTCCTCAAGCCTGAACGGTTGGACGAGAGTTGAAGAGCACATCCCTCGTTCAGCATTTATTTTCAGTTTTTAGTAGCTCTGATTGATATCAAAGAGATTTGGTTTCTTTTGTTTCTCCAGTGCTAAAGCGGACTAATGGTGTTTTTATTGTTTCGGTGCAGGTTATATGAGGACAATGCAGCGCTCCTCCCATCCAGCTTGTAAAGGCATAACAGCTGAACAAAGACACAAGACCCCTGAGAGCACATCGCATGTTGCAATCAATTCTGTCCTCTGCCTTTTTTTCAAAAATATGGAGCAAATAATGTGCCACTAATTTAAAGCAGTTACCTTGATTGTCTATTAATATTGGTAAAGTAAACATGCTGGTTACAGCTAATCAGATCCACACCCTCTGATTCTCTCTATGTAATTGTCTAATGCATCGAATCACTGTCACTGCATGTAAAGAATGGAGAGAAGTTGCAGGCATGAAGGGCTCGACGCTGGCAGAGGCAGCGGGGTCTGGTATCCATTATTTTGTGGAGAGACTGACTTTCTGGGAGATTCCGCTGTTTTGACACTGAAGGAATGTAAACAGTGTTGATTTCTACAGTTATGGCTTCACTCCACAAACAATCAAGCAAACAATAAGAGACATAAGCCCTAATAAACCAAATCAAAGCATTGTGACATGAATATTTTCGCTATTAGCTAGTTTAAGTCGTATACTATCCAGGTTTAATGGAAAAGTGGATAAATCCACAATGACTTTCCAATAACAGGGCAAATACCTCATAGCTCACATGTAAGCCAATATCCATTTATTTTGAACACTATATCAGTCATTCAATAACCTCCATATATGAAATATATACACCTGGTAACCCAACATTTATGCTGTGCCAGAATTACCAAGCGAAATCCTTCATGTCAAAGGATTTCTATGCAGGCAGGAGCTTTTTAAGATTACAAAAAGCAAAGCAAGGCCCCTAAAGGCACCAGCTAAATCTCTAAATTTTCAGAGCTGCTTAGACAAAATCCTCTGCACTGGCAATAATCACAAGAGGACTTAAGGTGAAACTTGGGACATTCACAGAAAAGTCTACACAAGCATTAAAACAAGAAAAGTTATACAACTCCTATTTCCACTGGATAGGATTTCATAACAAATGACAACTCTAATCCAGGAAAAGTTTGACATCTCAGTCCACCGTCTGCTCACATGCCTCGACTAAAGTGAGACAGATTACTATTAAAGCCAGACCTATGAGCCCCACCCTCGGCTGAGAGCACGGCGACTAGTATGAAAGGACTACATTTCCCATGTTGTGTGAAAAGAGCGGGAGAGCGGGATGTTTCACACCAGCTCTCACATGTCCCTTCCTCCAGTGTGCGCAGCAGCTCTCAGCTGATTCAACACGGAGCTAATGAGAGAGCCTCAGGGAGCCAAGGCAAAACATGGATACACACGCAATGTAAAGAACTCATTGGATCATGCTCATAAATACATGAGCATATGTACAGATGGAATCATCTTACGTCATGATCATTTCTTCAAACTAGATTTAGATCATCATAAAAATAATAATCTGCCTTCCTCTCAAGTTTGGAGTTTTATTCTGTTATTCTGTTATTATTATGGGATGTCACAGTCAAAACATGGAATGATAATGTTGAATGTAAAACTGAGAAAGATAGTTTGACAGTTAAGTTAGTTGTGTTACTCATTTTGTGTACTGTTGCCAACTCCTCAGTAAGAAAAGTAGCTATTGGCTGTCCTAAAAGTCACTAGAAGTCGCCAAATGATGTCACTGCCTAATTTGCATAATTGTCCATACGCATGTAATCGTAATGGCTGCTGTAGGAAAGAGGAATAATGTCGTGGGAGAGACAAAAACTGAGTAAAAAAAACACCCTGAATATGTTTAGAACTACAAATGAACCTTCTTTCTGTGATTTATATTAGACAAAGAAAATTTTACATTTACACCCCACCCTGACTGTAAACCAGGTCGGGATCAGCCAGCGGCAGTTCTGCGTATGCGCAATTCACTTGCAGTCTGGTCATGGAGGGGTTAACATCTCCTGCTCTGACTGCTGCTGGGAGGGAAGACTGGGCTGTCTGTGAGTACTTTAGGGCGAGGGAAGGGCCCATGGCAGCATCCGCGGCTCGTTGAGAAGAAAAAGAATGAAACGTGCTCTCACGACAGAGTCTCCAGAAGTCTTCAATAACATCAGAAAAAGTCGCTAGATTTGTCGCTAGTCGCTTTTTTGAAAAAGAGTCGCTAGAGGGGTCTGAAAAGTCGCTAAATATAGCGACAAAGTCGTTAAGTTGGCAACACTGGTTCTGTGTGTGGGGAAATGGATAAAACTCAATTTACATGTAATTTAATATTGTGATTACAGGTCAACTGATAGTGGATTTTTACTGGCTGATATTATAACAATAGTTTGGAGCAGGAAAAAGCTGATAGCTAATTAATCGGCCGATAACATGTTTTTTTTCCATGGCTGCTCGAGCCCTGAGGCCTGGAGTCGGCGCCTATGGCACTGAGCTGTTTTTAGGAGGAACTTTAGGAGGATCAAACTGTGCAACTAATATCAGTCAATGAATAATTACGTGGCTGGATTATTTGGAAGAAAGTAGGCTGACGCCAAATTGGTAAGTAAAGCTGGATAGTTTCTTATCCTTGTATTGTGTAGGTCTACAACAAGCTTAAACGTGGCCTGCTCATAAATGATGGGACACAGAATAAAATCATTTTTATGTAGGACTTTATGCCCCGACTCCACTTGAACAGTGTAAGAACAGCATTACAATTGTAAAAATCGAGCAAAGCATGACAGCAAAGCATCACCTAACAGCTTCGCGAGACAACTACTGTGATGAGAAATTGACTGAAAACAGGTCTCTTTTGACATGAACGCCAAAAAAAACAGCCTTGTGGTAAAATCAGCTGTCCGCCAGGGACAAAGTCACATTCCATATCGCTAGAAAAATGCAGGAATAATTGTTTTTTGAGAAAAGTATATCTGAAGTAAAAATGTGATTGAAAGTTTGATGCGCATTTATGGCTGGAGCACACTGAGTGCCGACCCCTCCTGGTCTCGAGGAAATTATGAGCTAACAGTCATTCAGATTATCAGAAATGTATTTCACACACACACTGCAAGTTGCTTGCTACTTAATTATAGCAAAATTATATCAACCATGTTTGCTAGCAAAACAGAGAAAGCACATAATGCTATTCTATAATCAGCAACCTTATAATGTCCTTAATAAAGAAGTAAAGCTGTCCTCCATTAGTTAACTTTCATTTAAATCATACAAATTATCTAAAGTGCACATTACCTTGTATTTGGGGGGTACTCTGTGCAAAAGTCTTACAGCCTTACCATGTGATAAGTGGAGGTCAGAGCTATCGGCCACTATCGGAGCCCCGTTCCGCCATTAAGGATACTTTAACGTCCTATTGGCGCTGATTAATCTGCCAAACTGATAAATCGGTCGACCTCTATTTGTGATATTGATATGTGTCATGATAGAGCAGATTTCCTGGTAGTTCAGCTGAGGATTTTGATGAAATGACTAACTGGAAATGTCCAATTTTAGCTCATGAAGTAATTAAATACAAATCACTTCATCACACAGGTTTTTTGCCCTTATTCTGAAAAGACAATATTTCTGCTAAGCTGTTTACAATGCTAATGAAAATGAATATTGCACTAATATTCCGGTTTACATGCAGCCGTGCATACTTAAAATAAGATGCCCGAACATGTCTTTTATCATGGGAAAATATAGAAAAGTAGGACAGCTGGAGCCATTTTGCTTCTTTGCGTCGTAATACGTTTTTTTCCAAGGCTTTCCACCTGTGGCGGCCTTGTTCGACCGTGCAAACACAGCCTCCTACTTTCATTCCTTCAACCACCTTCTTGAAAAGGTCATTATTATCAAAAACCTGTTGAAATCCAAGTCTTTCATAATGTTTAAAAACAGGTGTGTTTCTACTTCTGGACAGGAATGCAGGCTTTATTTCAGCCATGCAAATTGTTGGCTAGCTGGCTACGAAACAATCCATGACAACGCACAGAGCTGACCATTTACAGACAAGAGGCCGTGTGTTGCAAACTGCTGTAAAAACCCCAAATGAGACACAGTTTCTGAATGTGCTGTATAAATGTCCAAAGAAGAACATCGAAATATTCCACATCTTAAACAGCAAATGCCAAATTAGGAAAAAAAGGCCTAATTCGATATATACAAACGGAATATGCTGTTTACATGACTTGTATCAAATTTGAAAATATAGTCATAGTCTGAATGACAGTGAAATATTAGTGTGTATGTAAGCGTAGCAGATGATTTGCCTCCAAAATTGCCTGTCAAAGCCAGACACACCCAGATATATTAAAATGAAGGGCTACCTTTGTATGCACGGAGCAGCAAAGTGTATGACAAATCTATGTCTCACAGTATATATCTTTATATCGTCCACCTCTATTCCTCACACACAGACTAATTTAAATAAAAAAGGGCTCCCTGAAGGGTAAATAACAAGTAAAGGAGACAGTACATTCTGTACAATCAATAGCATTCAGTCAGGTTGGTATTCAGTGACCGAGGGGGAGCTGTTGTCATCAATCAAACCTAAACGCCTAAACTTCAAAGACAGGATGCTTCTACGAGTGTATCACCTTGCAGTTGACACACAGTTGGCAGTAATGGAGTTGACATCTAAATGAAAACAGACAAAAGCCAACACTTAACTTTCCCCTGTGAACTGCTTTGGCATACGTTACACAAGTTGGCTCCTAAACAAAAGACTCCAGCGCCTGAGAAACACTTTCACTGCTTCTCCAAGACAGCAGTGGTATCTAATCACAGAGCAAGGATTTGGGAAGTTTACTATTACAGCAGAGCTGTTTGCTCTCTGTGATCTTTCATATCAAAACTGCCAGAGAAACATCCTGAGCTTTCATCACCGACCTCTTTATCTGCGTATGTTAAAAGAAAATTGGGAGGTTATTAATATTTTGTGACAGACAAATATGTCTCTGACAACAAATCCTACTTTTGGGATTCAACTGTTAAGCTGTTTATCTATCGTGTGAGATCATTTGTTAGCCTAATAGTTGCTTCTTAGGATTCACATTCCTCTCGCTATGGACATTTGGACAAGTGAAAATACATGTGATGCTTTCAAGTCTGAGCAAAAGTACAGTTTTTTTTATATATATGTATCTTGGCAACATAGCTGGTTGTCTCGCAAGTGATATTATACTGCCCATTTTCTACAAAATAAACAATAAATACATAGGTGATGCACATTTTATTCAGCTCTGTAAAATGGTATGGTGGTTATGGAGTTCTTTGAAGTTATAATCCTTAAGATTTTTGAGTTCAAACAACATTATTGATGCTATTTATTGTCAGCATTTTTTAAACAGTAACAGTAATTCAAAGTAGCATTACCTCTCTATAATAGTAGTTTTCACTGTTAGTAGCTTGGAGAGGGCAATAGGGCCAAGATATTTTATCACTGTATGAGTGTATGTAACCATTCAGTCCTTCATAACATTTGATTATTTACCTTTTACAGAGTTAAAAACGAAAGCCTCAAAGCAGTAAAACTAAAATTCTTCTAAGAAGCTTTAAGTTTTCTCAGAATTCCAGTGTTACAGGTTTCAGTATAGTATTCACAACTTCCACCTCCTCCTCCATTTCATCCTGAGTCACGTTGCCTTGCAAGTTAACTGGAGTCGCCAGATAATCACAAGATCATATAAGAATTTAGCAAAGCCTGCCACAAACAGCACCCATGGTAGAAACAGTGTTGCCAAATCGCTAACAGTGGACACATTTCTCTCATTGCATGGTATATACGGTCATATTGCCCAACCCTATCAGTAGCACTGGGCGATGTGGCCCTAATAACATTTTTTATTAATTTAAGAAAATAGAATTGCAACAAAATAAGTAATATAGTTTACAAGTCACCCTAACAGTTTGTCATCAAATATTCAGTACAAATTAAAATGATCTCTCATTTCTTTAGTTTGTGAACAACAGTAACTCAGAGTGAGATTCAGATTCTGTATACAATATTAATAGTTCAACAAAATAAAATCTACCACAAATTACACATTTAAACAGCTCCCAAATACAAAAAATGTCCCCTGGGATCTATATATATATAAATCAACAGGTGATTTCCTGAGTGACTGAGTTGTTGTTTTTTCCACCTGGACCTTTATGCTCTGCCATTTCTCCTCTAATCATCACACTGTAACCTCTGTGACAGGCTGTTATGATACCACAACTATCGCACATTCACATATATGGAGTTTTTTGTCGAGCTGCGAGCGTCATGTAGGCTTACATTACCACAGGTTTATGACAAAATCACTTGCCGACACCGACTCCCTTGTGCGCAGGGCGAGAGAGGAGAGGGAGAGATGCTGTGCTGCTGCCAGAGGAGCCGCTGACTGAGTTCCCTCTGAGCGGTAACTCACTAAAAGAGTCTGAGAAGTCCGGGCCGCCACAGCTTATTCCACACTACTGCTGCTGCAACTCTTTTTGGAACCACCATGGAGTCACTAATAATTTCTCTTTCAGCCATGCTTGTTGTTACCGTGGTTAACAGTATGACGTCCTATGTAAACACGTCAAAATATTGTGAGTATCACCATATGATATTAAAAATCATACCGGTATCATCGTGAATGAGATGATATGGCACACCAATTAGTGGCATAGTCCACCATTCCTGCACTGATGACATCAAAGCAGACAATGCAGTGTGGGAGCCAGCTGGCAAACTATGGGAATTTGTTTGGCTGCACTACAACAGATACACACGTTGCTCTTGTGTTGGATTTCTGACCAAGCAGCTGCCCAACCAGTATCTGATGTAGCACAAAACCTCACACAGTAGCCCTGTGCCTCACCAAATGAACCAGAACTGAAATCTTACAGGATATTACTCAATGCTTTGAAACCACTATCACTTTTCTAGCTTTGGTAAATGCAGTTAATACCCACAGAAATGAACACCTGTCAGCGTACTTCTGTGCTGAGCAGAAGTCACCCTCTGCACTCAAAACAGCTCCTCTCTCCTCTCAACTCCTGCAGGGTTGCCAAGCAACTGTGCTATCAAATAAATGCACTAAGTGCCACATGTTACTTTCCGGCAGACAAAGATGACAGCCTGCCAGAGAAACTAGACTCATCGACCTCGAGGTCACTTGGATGAGGTCTGAAAATAATCAAAAATAGACTTTAAGTTGTAGTCTGTTTTTCCACTATGTCCATGAACAGACCATCATGACCTCACGTTAACAACGAGCTTTATGTACACACAAGCATCTCTGCAGTCAGATCATCCAGCCCAGGAAATGAGACAGCTTGCATCAGGCTGTTGTTGGTAACATGTTTGGGTTATCATCTCCTCCTTTATCTGTCTTGTGTGAACGCTGCCAAGTGATTACACAACGCTGTACATTCCTGGTGCCTGGTATCTACTGTGTTAGATCCCCCACGGAGCATAGGGAGTCAGTCTCACTTAACAGGCCCCAGAGTTGCACTGTAAACATTACAATGTACTATTGGGAAATCATTGACATCTCACATCATCATTTTAACCGTAGAGTCATGCACAGGATTGAAGTGATGGAAATTCTTTCCTCGATTACTCTACTTGATCACTGAGCCTCTGAGTTATCTCCGCTATGTCCAATCAGAGAAGTTTATGCAGAACAGAACAGCTCTAAGGAAATTAACATAATCCAGTTAGGGTCTTTTATTAAAATTCCTGCTCTTGGACAAACTTCTCTTTTTCCACCCTCTCTCCTTTGTTCAAGTGGACAATATCCTGGCCAGAACTAGATCAAAAAAGGTGCTCTTATAAAAATGCTTTCTCTCCAATCAAGGCAAGTGGAGAAAAGGCAGATTGTACTGGATGGTGAATGAGGAGAGAGAACAACAAACCAAAACCCGAGGTTCTCCAAAGATAAACACAGAAAGCTCTGGGGGTGGGGGGGTGGGGGTGGTGGTGGTGAAGGGCCGGGTGGTGTGTGTGTGTGTGTGTGTGTGTTTCTGCCTTTATGTGTGTGTGGTGAGTGCGCACGCGTGCGGGGTAAGTCAGGAGTGCCCCCCCAAAAAACGTTTCTAAAATAGCAACCGCAAACCAGACAGAATGTAAATCTGCACTTTGAAAAGGGTTGAAGAAAAAGAGCTTTGAGGGGCGTAGAAAAACAGGTATTCATTTCAGCCCATTTACAGTTCCAGGAGCATAGAAATGGGTCACAGCACTCCAGCTCCACTCGGACGGCTGAAATAGGACTCCTGGTTTTATTTTCTTGAGTAATGAATTACAGGTTTTTCCGCCGACTGAAGCTCAATTATATTACAGCTCCTGAAAGCTTCATCATGCCCAGGATGAAGGAATTCAACGCGTAAGCAAAGTCGAATAGAATTGTTTAATTGTATCAGCATGTTTCAGTAAAATCTGTAAGAAAGAGAGGAGAAAGGAGCGAGAGGGAAAGTGGCAAGAGGCAGCCGAGCAAAGCCCAGTGAAGATAAAAATCCACCAGTTAAATCAACTGAACCATTTAAATTACAAACTGAATGCTGTGACGTGTGTTTGCTTCCCATATGGCCCCCTCTCCCAAAATGTACTATGCACAGACACATGTAGAGAGACTTTAAAGGTCTAGTGTGTAGGATTTAGTAGCATCTAGTCGTGGGGTTGCAGCACTGAGACTTCTCCCGTGTGCCAAGTGTGTAGGAGAACTAGTGGCTAATGCAAAAACAACGATCTACAGATCCTAGATCCGATCTAAAGTCAAGTGCAAGCAGGTTTCTTAAGGTAAACAATTTAAGAAATATCAAAAAATAGGGCTGCACAATATGCAAAAAGATTATTTCGACACCAGTTTCATCACGATACAGTATCAAATCAATTCATTAAACGATACGATATTTGCCGATATCAAGTCTGCCGCAATTACGATTTCAATTTGATGAGATTCAGGGGCCTGCGATCAATATGAGACGATATCATATACTCATTTAACACATTATGTTACAGAAGAAGCTGCCCCCCTTTTCTTTTTACTTTTGGCCATAGAAGATAAAAACAACACATGAATAATAAGTGCAGTAAATTTTACTTTAACCTGACTCCACGAACACGCATAAAAACAGTACACTGAATAAGTTAACCTTCAGGGCTTTCTGCCAGAAAGAATCTTCTGGCAAGATCATTTCACAAAAGCATCAAATTCAGCTCAGTAACTCACATGATTTATGGACAAAACAATTTTGTTTTGCTAGTTACACATTATTAGCTTAAACATGTTGACACTGCATGAATTAGCCTAGCAGCTAGCAGACTTTTCCTCTACTCATAGCTCAACAAATGACATGTAACAATATCATTTTTCTTACTCACAGACGGTCTTAAGTCACCATGTCTCCTAACAAAACAGCTCAGTTGAATTTCAGAAGGGATTCACGCTGTTTCAGCCTGACATTGTTGAAACAGCAGCTAACATTGCTGCCATGAGAAATTAGCAGAGTGAGATGCTCGTGTTTTAACTCGCAACTCACATACAGCATGTTCTTTATCTGTTGACCTGCATTTTCTCCATAATCGAAAATGTTTTCACACTGCTGATTTATGTCCATCCATCCATCCATTTTCATCTGCTTATCCGGGGCCGGGTCGCGGGGGCAGCAGGCCTAGCAAAGCACCCCAGACATCCCTCTCCCCAGTGACGCTTTCCAGCTCCTCCTGGGGGACCCCAAGGCGTTCCCAGGCCAGACAAGATATGTAATCCTTCCAGCTTGTTCTGGGTCTGTCCCGTGGCCTCCTACCAGTGGGACGTGCCCGGGACACCTCCAGCGGGAGGGACCCAAGAGGCATCCTAATCGGATGCCCAAACCACCAAGTATAAATCACTGTTATGTCCAAGAGGATTTTTGTCATCCTCATCATCTTTGTGGCTGCTTGTCATCTGCCTGCCCCTGTTTGACAGTGACACATAGTTCCAAAATAATGGAATAACATAAAGATGATGATATGGATTGATGTTTTAACTTTGCATAGATGATACTGGATCGCTGAAAATAATCTATAAATAATAATGATGTTATTTGCTGCTGTTATTTGTTATTTTAAGCATGTTCCTGTACATCTGGAATATGATTTGTAGGCTGGGCATCACTGTAAAACTAGGGATGCACCAATCCAATATCTGGATCGAATATTGGCCCCGATATCATCAAAAGAGATGGATCAGGTATCGGAAAGTGCAACCTATACCTGAGGCGATCCTTTCCCTTTAAATCTATTGCAACGCGAGCCACGTCATACGCCATGGAGCAAAGGAGAGAATCTGCTGTGTGGAGGTATTTCACACTATTTCAACTGCTGTTGCACAATTGTTTATTTTTGTTAAAAATAAATAGTTCATTATTGCATTAATCTGTTTCATTTTATCATAGGAAAGAACTGTGCAGTCATCAATGTCTGATGCCTCTAGTCTTTTCTGTTCTACATGTAAAGGTATATAGCTTTTTAGGTCAACCATGGTATCGGATCGGTATCAGGTATCGGACGATACTCAAAGCCACAGCATCGGGATCGGTATCGAAACTGAAAAAGCTAGATCGGTGCATCTCTATGTAACACCACAATGCTTTATTTGTAATGTTGTATTGTGACACAATTTACCTTTACGGAATAGGTGCTGCTCTGGTGATTTGGATATTGAAGCTGGTCATATTGCAATTTCAGTGCTTACTTCAGTTAATTAGATTGTGAAACTTAAGTTTGGATATTTTCTTACAACCCTATTCAGTGTCCCTCCTACGCAGTCGTTCATCTTGACAGCAGATGAAGATTGAAGACTAAGACTAGAGACTGTACCATCAATACAGTCTGAACAACAGGCCAATCCTACCCTTTCCCTCAAACTGACAACAGGATTAGTGTCACTATTTCACAGGTCACAGTTCAATCAGAGTGAACTCTGTGAGGAACTTGAGGCAGAACCTGGAAGCCAATGTGTGTGAAAGTAAATGAATATCTGCTTTATTGAAATGAATGTGAAGCTTTTTTTGTGTCCTGACAGTGGTAACTACTCTGACTGTGATCCACGACTACAAAATAAGCACAACTGCTGCTTTGCCACACTCACACACACACACATTTTGTAAAGAATCCAGTCCGAATCTGGTTTAAACATCACAGTATCTCCCAATGGCAGATGATAACCTCATCAGAGGGAAAGCACAATTTTCACATCAGAGAGGATTTTCCTTTCTAGTGCTGGCTCTGTCTATTGTTTTCCACCCTTCAGTGCATTTTTCCAAAAGGTGGTGTGTGTAAGGTTTCTCCCAAAGTCCCCCTGCCTCTCCATCTTTGCTTTTACTTCAAACTACTCCATGTAATGCTATTATATATTAGAGCACTGAAATCAAAATAGCTTTAACATTGTATCTAATTATCCATTATAGAGATGATTATATGCAATTAAGTGTGTGGGTACACTGTTAACTTTCTTCGCTGCAAAACCGAGGAGCGCAAGCTACAAAAACACAAGTGTTTGTGATGTCTGTGTGTTTCAGTAATGTTTCTGCCTGGGTTTGGTCGGGTTACGAGGTGAGGACGGCGTCGTAGTGTCAGAATAAAGACCCGGGAAAGTCCAACAACTCCACAGTGGATCTGACGGAGGCTGGAACAACAGAACAGTGTTCGAATGCTCAAGAGGGAGCAATAGAGGGAGAGAGAAGAGAAAGCCTGCAGCACATTCCCCACAAGACACTCACTTCCTGTCTGTGAGTCTTACTCAGCACCCAGGAGGACGAGGAGGATGAGGCCCTCACACATACTCCCCTCATTATGTGGGTTTTGAAGCCAGAGAAATAATTCTCCAAACAATAAAGGGAAAAAAAAGAATACTGAGAAATATAATTGCATTTTCAGCAGAGGACAATTTTCCCTTCTCAGAGGATGACTTTCCACTGGCCTCTAAATGAAAGTATTCTTATTTTGTGTGGCCCACAGATAACATTGTATGTGAGAAACATTTCAGCACACATGAACAAAACAACTCCTCTATCACTACATACTGAGAATACCTGTACTTTCTCATTACCATATGCAACAGTTTTTCCGTTCTGAGACAAAGCCGCCCAATAATAGTCTGTGGTTTAGGAGCAGGAAAACAAATTAGTTCAATGAAGAAAATGATTCACTTAGCCTAATTGCAGGTTGTTGTTGCAGTTACTGGCCCACCAGGAGGCCGTGCTAAGTCACAAACACCACTGAACTCTCATCATTACTAGTCTGAGCAGGGAATCCCACAGCCAGCTCCTCAAATTGACCCATACATGGGTGAATGCATAGGTGATGCACGCTTAAAAAAAACGCATGGAAAACCTTGTTGCACATGCAGAAAATGTTACCTCTTTCCCACACTTGCCTCTGGACTCTTCACATCATAATGAATGTAAGAAAAAACAAGACACAAAAGTTCTCTTATACTGTTCCCTGTACACATAAAACTATCTTTCAGGCTTTCATGCCTGTGTCAAGGTATCCAAGCCATTAACTTGGGGAGTTCTATTCTAGGGTGCCAACAGTACAACCGTTAAACCCAGATGGCTGTCAGGGTGAGATTTTGTTGTCACTTTACACTCTATTTACTGATCTAAGCCCAGGGAACCTGCGTCGCTGCCAATGTGAGAGACAGTAAATTTGTAATTGCAAAGCAGTTAACAATTTCCATTTTCTCCTGATGCAAACGGTGCCAGAACGGGGGCGTGAAATACGGCTGATCCAAACAGAGGGTAGTTTAGGTGTGTACGCTGGGATTTTGCTCCGTTGTGGAATCATTCTGGTGAGTCACCAACATATTCTAATGGGTACAGAGTGCTACTCTGTCATTTCTATTCTCCAAAATTTATGCAACCCCCTGACTATATGGCTCTTCAACAGTCTGATGTCCCACTCTGACACCTTTTCTGAGTACAGCCAGGTTTATTGTGAGGACAGCATTTATGGATTCTGACAAAAAGCTAATATAAATGTTATTATGGCACTAAACTTTAGATGCATTGCTACAAGTGATCAGATTTCTCCGGCCAAACGTGAAAAATGACACTTGCCTGTCGGGCACATCAGTTATCCGATTAGTAGATAAAATGCTGATGTTGATATAGATTAAATAATAGATCAAACTAATTCAATTTTATTTATAAAGCCCAATATCACAAATCACAATTTGCCTCAGAGGGCTGTACAGCGTCAGACATCCCTCTGTCCTCACAGCAGATAAGGAATCCCTTCCCCCAAAAACCTGGTGGTAGGAACCTCAGGAAGAGCAACTGAGGAGGGATCCCTCCGCCATGACGGACAGATGGCGTGTGTACAAAACAGATCAACATAATAATCCCTGTCTTCTATTAATGCTGATTAATAGTTTGCTCTACCATTGCAGAGGGCCTTCCAGTACATTTTAACACTGCTTTGCCAGACTAACCAAGATTATTCCAGTTTGGTTTAATGCCAATTTCTTTCAAATTTTCGAGATACTTGTTTTAATTTTTGGTTTGGGTAGTTATACCATGGAGTTAACTTTGTTTGTCTCATTATCTTCTTTTTAAAAGGGACATTCTGTAGGATTTTCTCCCATCATACGTTGAAACCGTTCATTGCATTCAAACGGATAGCGCACTCTAGCGCTTCACTGTTTCAAATGCGTATTGCAACTAAGATAGCCGCTGTGTACCTAAAAGCAAGATAGTGAATTATATTGCGCTGGGGGATTTGGTACCACATAGCATCTAGCAGCTTGCTAATGAACACAAACAAATGTTCCCAAAGTGCTAATATTGCTCTACGACACTGTACAATCCTCTGAGTGTAACAAGCATGAACTATGTACTAATTAGTTGGGTTAAATCATTCATTTATATTTTGATCTTCATCTGGTGATTCAACGCCTGCACTGGTAGGGAGAGGGAGAGAGGTAGGATCGGTAGGAGCTAGGTGTGGAGGAAGAGAGAGGAAGACAAGCTAATTTAGGCAGTAAAGTTTTTTACCTGTCGAGAACAAAGCAGGCAACGTCAGCGTCCCTTTTAAAACCTTTCTCCTTCAGCAGCCATTTCCACCTAGGAAAGGCTACCCCGATGTTGACCCCCGTTTTTTTTTTAATTCGCCGGTCACGTTGCCTTTTTGATTCCCTTTTGCGCTTTCTTGGCAGCGAAAGCCCCGATGCCGGGGTAGCAGCAAAGCGCCTCTAGCCCCTTTGGCTCCTGGGTCACGCAGCGCTGGCCTGGGTCTCAACGAATACGCTGAAGGCGGGGCTGTATGTCCCTCGCTGGCGGAGGTATTTTGAAGATGGTGAAACGTTATGGAACCCCCTAGACGACTTACCCGCACAATGTACAAACAAATCTGAAATTCTCCTTTTACGGGAATAAGTCAGATTATTGGTGGAGGTAATAGTACACCAATGATGACATTTATGAATGTAGACATCGATTTTTGCCAATAAGCAACTGGAAATGCTACACACTGTCCCTTTAAGAGATGCTACAGAGTCAAGTGTTGTTGCAGTGAGCCTACAGCGCTATCAACAAGATAATCAATTTGGGAGGGTTTAAAGTTAATATAGGAAACCTCTGTTACAGTGGGACATGGTATTAAATTTAATGTTGATGGAATTATTTCCTTAAAGTTTGCTACAGCACTATCGGATAAACATCTGGAACAGTAGCTTTTGCCAAGTGGCGCGTAATCGAGTAATAAGACATCAAAAGTTATTAAGTAATGATCTGATTGAGAGGGATTTTGTAGAAAGATTAAGTCTTCAATTTCAATTTCGTCAGAGCGAGGGGGTACATGTACACTCTGAAGTCTAATAATGAGTTAAACACAGTAGTGAGGCGGTCATTATCAATGTCAACATGAATATTGAAATCACCTACGATAATAACTTTATCTGATTTGAGGACTAAACTCCATAAAAACTCTGAGAATTAAGATACAAATCCAGAATAGGGGCCAGGATTATGTTACACTATAACAAACAGAAGTGGCTGTGACGCTGAACGAATGAAATCATAGTAAAAAATGATAATGAAGATAAAGGAATATAATACATGTATATACTGGAAATTATTCCAAACTTCCTAATTATATCAGACACATGCCAGACATGACAGACAGACAGGCTCTTCAGCAGGTTGCCTCTGGGATTGACTGTAAAACATAAAACTCCAGCAGTCCATGAACAAAGTATGTAATCTGGCAGACACACATGTTACAGGCTTATTTGTCTGTTTGCCAACATGCATCACGCCATAATTCCTCAACACAGCAATTAGCTAGCCTCTTAAATAAACACTGAGACCACAAAGGTTATCGATCAAAGCATTCAAGGCGATCAAACAATCATGATTCAGGCACAAAAGACACCACGTTGAACAATTTCATCAGTACAGCCTGACTATACTGTACTGGAAGCAAATGAAACTGACCTGCAGCATGAGCAAAATGGCACGGTTTATTTAGTCAATTATTTTCATGCTGTGATAACTCTGTTGCTATCATCTGTTTTTAATTAGAGTTCATTAATCTATTAATTGATTAGTTGCCAAACACAACATTAATCAGTCTCAGTTTTGATAATAAATGGATTGCTGGTCATTTCTTAAGCAAAAATGGCAAATATTCTGTAATTTCAGTTTCTCTGATGGGAGGATTTTATGTTTTTTTCTGATTTATCTTATTATTAATTCAATATTTTTTTTAATTTGTTTTCCTCATCAGACAAAACCAAACATTAAAGACACTACTGTAGGCTCTGCAAAGTTTTTATGAGCAGTTTTCACTATTTTGGATCTTTTATATATTAACTTATTTAATCCAATACTCAAGAAAATAACTCATATTGATCGTTTATAAAAAACAAACATCAGCTGCAGCCCAATTTTAAATCTTTCTTGTTTCTTTCCATATTCATTTTTATCATTGATGTGTCACTATTTTTGTCCAACATTTAAAAAAAAACATCCATGTCAAAACCCCTCCTGTATGTGTAGGTAAAAAATGTGTTATCCATATGCAAGACTGTGAATTAATGTTTAGCCATACTGTACACAAGCAAGTGTACCGCACAGCAGTTTATTGCTTAACCACTGATGTAATAATTTATAAAAGAGACGGCTGTTCCTGAACCAGATGGTCATATCAGCCCCTAAAAAAGGCCAACTAGCTCAGACATATTACCTTGATGCGATAAAAAGTCAAGATGCTGAGCTATTGTTGTTTGAAAAGTGAACGCAGCACGAATCAACCCGTGGCTCTTTGCCGAGGGTCAAGCACACTTAATGTTCCAGGAAAGAGAAGCCAGAGATACCGTCACAGACAGTAAAACACTGAGTAAAAATACACTAAGGTTCCCATAAAATTATTTCATTAGCGTCCAGATTCTGGCCTTCAGAACATGCTGTACCACGTCAAAGTCTAAAGCCTGTCCAATCAAAACACAGCCAGATGTTACAGAGCTCTGACCCAACTGGATGTGTCTAAAAGAGCTATTTATTATTGAGACTTGAAATTGCATTTATGGACATAAATCTGATCCAGTGAGCTGAAATTAGACTGAGACTAGCTTTCTGTAGTTATCAGTGCATCATGTGCAAAACTCAGCAGACTGTGTTTTTACATACGATGCAACCAGACTCCCTGGATTCTTCCTGAAGGCCACATGCCAAAGTTTAAAGCAGTTTCACAGTTGAGATACTGATGTATTTAAACCTGAATCTACAACTGGTCAGGGAAATGTAATGCAGCAGCCGTCTCTACTCCACAACCCAGCTGCACTGTCAACATGAGCAATGTCACCCATGATGTCATGATGCAGCAATTGTGAAACAAGACGTTGGCAGAGATACCAGAGCAAATTAACAAAACTATAAAGAGCTGGTAGACCGGATAGATTATACACAACGCATACAGATGCACAAACAGACACTTGTAGGATATGGCGCACAGTTTGTCTGGGACACTTTAGGGCTGGCCTCTGGTTAAGTTGTTTTCCTGGAAGAGTTGGGGATGACATGGAGCTTTGAGGAATGTACCGAGCAGCGAGGCAGCAACCAGGACATCCTCAAGGGGAACTACGTGTGTGAGTGCATGCGTCTGTGTGTAGGATAAACTTCAACACCAGACGCTCGCTGACGAGTACTCCAAAAGTTTGCCTCAAACTTTAATCACATCTTAAACATTACAGACTAACAGCTTTCACCGAGTAAAATTTAGAGCTACAATCAGCGTCATGCTACTGTACAACTCTTGTTTTTAATTACAGCACAATCATGACGGATGTTCCTACTAAGGTCATGTTTGGCTGCCACTCAGTCTTGATAAAATGGTAAAAGAATCCAGCCCGTTTACCGAAGGCTCTAATATTGCTCTCTCTTGTGTTTTGAAATGGGTGATGAATAATCTCAACCTTTGAGTTTCCAGGGAACTCTCAACAGAGACCGGCCTGGCCTGTCTTGATGAGTCTGTCATCGCTTGTTTAACTGTTCGCTGTCAATTGCACGACATCAGAAAAGAGATCTTGATTAATAAAGCAGTTGTTTGGTCTATGAAATGTCAGAAAATGGAGAAAAATGTATGATCAATGTTTCCAAAAGCCCAAAAGAGATATTTAAATGTCCTGTTTTGTCCACAATACAAAGATATTTAGTTTACTGTCATAGCAGGGCTGCACAATATGCAAATATATATATATATATATATATTGCAATTATTCTGACAGATATTGCAATTGCAATGACTCACAATTTAGTGGGAATGGTAATTTTTGCAGTTTACCTTCACTGACACAATACAATAAACAATAATGATGAGATATTAGCTGGGGTCTGTACCAAACAAGCATGTTGAATGTGATTTATAATAACACAATGCTTCATTTATATGTCATCACACATTTTACCTTTATCAAAACATTGCAGCTCCTGCAATTTGGGTATTGCACTTGGCCATATTGCGATTTTGATAATATTCCGATTGACTGTGCAGCCCACACATGCAGGAAAAGTCAGCATGACACTGTTCAACAGGACTGCCGATTATTTTTCCAATTATGAAAACAAATGTTTGGTCTATAAAATGTCAGAAAATCCATCAATGTTTCCTGAAGCCCAAGATGACGTCCTCAAATATCTTATTTTGTCCACAATCACAAAGATTACTCTCAGAGACGTTAATGAACTGGAACATATCACGTTTAAGAAGCTGGAATCAGGGAATTTAACATTTTCTTCCTTTAAAAAAATACTCAAACCAATTACTGGATTATCAAATTAGCTGGCAAATAATTTAATAACTAACAATTAATCAATGAATCGTTGAAGCTCTACTGTATAACAGAGTACTGTCTTTTGAAAAAGGAACCTGGCGTCAAGGTTTGAGGCAGAGAGCATCAATTCGTTTAAAAGATGTTTTCTAACAGTCTCTTTTAAGTTTAACTGAGAAGTAAGCAAACTGCATGCTCAGGTCAATTGCAGTTGAGTCTATAAACAGACCATGGGAGTTTGTGCAGCGCCAGCCTGTGGTCGGGGCATGTTACTGCCCTCTCCATCAGCACAGCAATGATGATCACTGTCTCATGTTTTTGACCTCTTCAACCTTCTGTTTAAGCTTGTTGCAGACACCACGCACGCCCACATGACTGTAAACTCAGCAGCTTCTCCCTGTGCTCGGTGTATCACTTTCTTTTGTGTGAAAACTCTAATTGAAAGCTCAGAGCTAATTGATGCTTAATTAGCCCCTAATTGACTCCGGATCACGCGCATGACACGCTCGAGCTTCCTGACCATGCTGGGAAGGAGTCTTGAAATTTGAACTTCCCAAAAGTAGCATGTGTGTACAGAAAGTGTCATTTTATGAGTGTAGCATAAACAAAGGGCCGTCAGAGGGCTGCTGGAGTGTGCAGCTTCTCGGAAAGGACAGGGTACAATTACAGGAGATGAGACGTGGACAGGATAGACGTTTAGAAAATACTTTAGCAGTAACTTTGTAGTTAGTTACTTGGTTTCTTTTACCTAATAACATGACTTCCAGCTTCTTGCGGTCCACCCGAAACCTCTCCTCAGTCCACTCCGGATCTGGCAGCGGATGGAGCCCGCTCAGATCCTCCTCTGATCCAGGGAGAGGAGAGTCGGTGCTGCGCTCGCTGTTGGAGCCCTGGTCCGACTGCTGCAAGTATCCGCTTAAAGTGTCGCACTGGGCAGCCATTGCGCTGCGCAGCAACTTCTCCGGTGGCCACTGCGTTTTAGTCAAAGTAAAGTCGAGCTGAGGCGAAGCGGTTGAAACTTCTGTTAACTTTTCTTTTGTTTTAATCCCGTCACTTGGCGGTGTTGTGCGGGCTCATGGTAGCGCAGTTGAGACCTTCCTCTGCAGTTTCTTCAAGCCCCTTCGTTTTCCCCCATTAGGCAGACTTCTAAAAATAGGCAGCAGCACTGGTCCACTCGCTATAGGTTGTCTGCAGAGTTAACGGAGCGCCGTACAGCACACAGCAAACATACCAACCAACTCCTCGAGAAAGTTTCACGTGTCACCCTGCAAAAAAAAACCCGGGACTCCTCCCAGAAACCTTTTTTTTTAACCATCTTCCTCCCCTTGGATTCTGTGAAGTCTTAAAACTTTATTATATGTGAGAAATTCACTGAATTCAATTTGAGTTTGTGGGGGACACGTTTATTGTGTCTCATTTATGGGAAGCTGTTATGAAACAAAATCACAGTTATTATGAGCTGAAAAATACAATTCAAGTCCACTGCATATGAAAATAAACAAACACAAAGGCAGGCTCGAGTACTTTCAATATTTTTATGCCACTTTCTGACACAGGCTGGCAGTTGATAATAACACCCCATGTCGCCAATTTATTGGTTTATAGAGGAAACACTCGGCACCCTGAGAGTGGCTATGGGGAAGTAATACAGGAAAGAGAAAGCAAAACAAATGTGTAGAAAGTCACAGTCCAAAGATGCTGTTTATGTGCTGAGTGAAGTAGTAATAATAATAATACAGAAGCAGGAGTTCAGTGATGTAAACAATAAAAGGTTTGCAGGTCCCTATAGGAATATGATTCTGGCATTGTTCTCATGCTGTGGCCAGGAAATGATGGTTTTCAGGGCTATAGTCTTGTTACGTGTGGATTAATGTGTTCTGCGTTTTCTACAGTTGTCTAATATTTTGTTCTGCTATATTTGGGATTTCATAACATTCTTCCTATTTAAATTATTCGTAAGTCTCACTTCCGAGCATAAGTGGGTTATGAGACAGTGGCCCCACCACCTCTACTACACAAGAGCAAGACACCCAGACTGTGTGATGGGTTTATGTCGTTTTTTTTTTGTTTTGTTTGTATCTCTTTGTACTCATAAATCTCTTTTTGGTTACTTTCTGTCTCTGAGGCGATTGTGTGTCTCTTTATTGTTGTTTTGCCCCTTTTGTTGTTATTTGTGTCTCTTTGTAGTTAATTTGTGTCACTTTTGTAGTTAGTTTGTGTCTCTGTGTTTTTTTACCCTTTTGTAGTCATTTTGTGTCTCTTTGTTGTGTTTCTTTGTAGTCATTGTGTTTCTTTGTAGTCATTTTGTGTCTCTTTGTAGTTAGTTTGTGTCTCTTCGTGGTTTTTTTATCCCTTTAGTAGTCAGTTTGTGTCTCTTTGTTGTGTTTCTTTGTAGTCATTGTGTTTCTTTGTAGTCATTTTGTGTCTCTTTGTAGTCACTGTGTCTCTTTGTAGTCATTTTGTGTCTCTTTGTAGTCATTTTGTGTCTCTTTGTAGTCATTGTGTTTCTTTGTAGTCATTTTGTGTCTCTTTGTAGTCATTGTGTCTCTTTGTAGTCATTTTGTGTCTCTTTGTAGTCATTGTGTTTCTTTGTAGTCATTTTGTGTCTCTTTGTAGTCATTGTGTCTCTTTGTAGTCATTGTGTGTCTCTTTGTAGTCATTGTGTTTCTTTGTAGTCATTTTGTGTCTCTTTGTAGTCATTGTGTCTCTTTGTAGTCAATGTGTTTCTTTGTAGTCATTTTGTGTCTCTTTGTAGTCATTGTGTTTCTTTGTAGTCATTTTGTGTCTCTTTGTAGTCATTGCGTCTCTTTGTAGTCATTGTGTTTCTTTGTAGTCGTTTTGTGTCTCTTAGTAGTCATTGTGTTTCTTTGTAGTCATTTTGTATCTCTTTATTGTTGTTTTGTCCCTTTTGTATTCGTTTTTATGTCTCTTTGAAGTAATTTAGCATCTTTCTTCAGACATTGTGTGTGTCTTTGTGGTTGTTTTGCTGCTTTTTGTAGTTATTATGTGTCAGATGTGTTGGTATGTCTTAATTCGAGTGACATTTTGCAGAAGGAGGAGGACCAATAGGCCCTTTCAGTGGGGCCAAGGCATAATGTTACATGTTATTATTTTAAGTGTTTTATTTCAATTATCAGCAATCTACAACAATGTTTTTCTTCTGGCAGGTAACTAGAGCTGATCTTAATAGAATTGCTGACTGAAAAGATGAGGGACAACATTTTTGTAGGACTAGGACATGTCAAGTCCTCACTCAGCACAGTTGTGATTAAGCCACACCCCCACAACACTGCAGAATGTATATGTCCATCTTTACATTAACATCAGCATGTTTATAGTGTATTCTGGACACATCAATAGGAGAAAACACTAGCTTCACCAATGCACAATTGAGCTGCACCCAGCCGAGATAATGATAATGGGTAGTCTCATTTTAATGAACAAGACATCTCTTCTTATATTAATTTTATTGCTGAAGTATGACACTATAATATCCGCTATCCACACGAATAACCAGTTAGCAAATGGGCCTGAATTACATGTAACACAAACAAGTTTCTCAAACAAATTTCCCTACTTGACAAACAGGTTGTCAAGGAGCAACAGTTCCTAAGTAGGAGTCTTTGGGTGGTAAAAAGTAAAGGCTACCACCTAGTGGCCATGTGAATAGTAGAAAAAGGGTCAGTCTCAACTTTGAAATATACTGAGAACTGCATTAAACATTTTCATGCCACAAGATGGTTCAGAACTTCAGTTTACTCATGTGTGTTGTCAAGAAACAATTTGCAATCCACTTACTGATTAATGTCTTTAATGCAAAACGATGAAAAGTAAATCCAGTATGGTCTTGTACAATATAAATCTCTTAAAAGAAAAGTATAATTAGGCCATCTCACCACAACCAATATTAATAATAATGACGCCAATTTAAAGGGGAAAATAAAATAAACAGTAAAAACAGTGAAGTCAAGTAAAGTCCAAGTACAGAAAAATGAAAAAACACATAAATATGAATGGACCTACCTTGATGTCGTATATCTTTATATCAAAAATCCTTTTAGTTTAGGTATTTGGAAAAAAAGTATTTCTAGCCATTAGTTTCAACACTGATATCTGAACATCACCCTGTTTGCTCTTCCAATTACACCTTACAAAACCTACAATTTCACAGTTTTCAAAGTGACAAAAACACACAGGGTGCAGAGGTTCATTTTTGGATAATCAGGCTTGAAAATCCTGTTATCTGTGCTCCTAGAGGCTGGAAATCATTCACTTGGAAGAATGCAGATTTGGTGGATTCATTCACCAAAGGGACTTCACTGTCATGCGCATTTTGATAGAATCACCTATCTTTGGCATTTCCTCCCCATGTTACGTTTTGCCCCAACATCCTAATTTACCCTTAAACATGTTTCCTCATGACTTCAGTAAATTGTGGGTACAAACCAGATCCTACACAGTGCTGTTGTGATATACCACACTCTATCACACAGGCAAAATGAAGATATGAGTTACCTTTCGATACTGTAAGAGCAGGCGACCACTGTGACCTCAAGATGTCAAGGCAGATGCTACCATTGCTGTTGATGTTTGGGTGATAGATTTTCGTTGTAAAGGAAATCTATGAAAACAACAATAAAGCAGTAATAGATAAAATAACCCTCTTGTGACAAGGGCTGCATCCAATGATTCATTATTGATTAATCATTGGTTTTATAATATACTTTAGAAAATAGTGAAAAATACCTGTTTAAAGAAGGTGGTGTACATCTGAGCTACTCAGTCAACTTACCTTTGGTGGTTTAAAGGGATAGTCCATTGGAAAATGGACAGAAAGGAAAAAATACTAGTATCGATTTTGTGTCTCTTTGTGGTTGTTTTGTGTCTCTTTGTTGTTTTTTGCCCCTCAAGTGGATATTTTGTGTCTTTATTGTTGTTCTGCCCCTTTTAAAGTCATTTTGTGTCTGTGATTGTTTTGTGTCTCTTTGTTATTTTTTTCCTTCTTTGTAGTTATTTTGTGTCTCTGTTGTTTTTTCCTTTTTTGTAGTTATTTTGTGTCTCTGTTGCTTTTTCCCTTTTTTGTAGTTATTTTGTGTCTCTTTGTAGTCTCTTTGTAGTCATTTTGTGTCTGTCGTTTTTTCCTTCTTTGTAGTTTTGTGTCTATCGTTTTTCCTTCTTTGTGGTTATTTTGTGTCTCTTTGTAGTCATTTTGTGTCTCTGTCGTTTTTTCCTTCTTTGTAGTCATTTTGTGTCTCCTTGTAGTCATTTTGTGTCTGTTGTTTTTTCCTTCTTTGTAGTTATTTTGTGTCTCTGTAGTCATTTTGTGTCTCTGTAGTTATTTTGTGTCTGTCATTTTTTCCTTCTTTGTAGTTATTTTGTCTCTTTGTAGTTATTTTGTGTGTCGTTTTTTTCCTTCTTTGTAGTCATTTTGTCTCTTTGTGTTGTTTTGCCCTTTTGGGTTGTGTCTCTTTGTAGTCATTTTATGTCTCTTTGTTGTTTTTTCCTTCTTTGTAGTTATTTTGTCTCTTTGTAGTTATTTTGTGTGTCGTTTTTTCCTTCTTTGTAGTCATTTTGTCTCTTTGTGTTGTTTTGCCCTTTTGGGTTGTGTCTCTTTGTAGTCATTTTATGTCTCTTTGTTGTTTTTTCCTTCTTTGTAGTCATCTTGAGTCTCTTTGTAGTTATTTTGTGTCTCCTTCTTGTTGTTTTGACACTATTGTAGTCATTTTGTGTCTCTGTTTTTCCTTCTTTGTAGTCATCTTGTGTCTCTTTGTAGTTATTTTGTCTCCTTCTTGTTGTTTTGACACTATTGTAGTCATTTTGTGTCTCTGTAGTCATCTTTTGTCTCTTTGTAGTTATTTTGTGTCTCCTTCTTGTTGTTTTGACACTATTGTAGTCATTTTGTGTCTCTTTCTTGTTGTTTTGACACTATTGCAGTCATTTTGTGTCTCTTTGTGGTTGTTTCATTTCGTTTGTAGCTGAACTTTCAAATAAATCTGCCAAGGTTAAGGCATACATGTTATTATTTTAAGTGTTTTATTTCAATTATCAGCAATCTACAACAATGTTTTTCTTCTGGCAGGTAATTAGAGCTGATCTTAATAGAATTGCTGACTGGAAAGATGACGGACAACATTTTTGTAGGACTAGGACATGTCAAGTCCTCACTCAGCACAGTTGTGATTAAGCCACACCCCCACAACACTGCAGAATGTATATGTCCATCTTTACATTAACATCAGCATGTTTATAGTGTATTCTGGACACATCAATAGGAGAAAACACTAGCTTCACCAATGCACAATTGAGCTGCACCCAGCCGAGATAATGATAATGGGTAGTCTCATTTTAATGAACAAGACATCTCTTCTTATATTAATTTTATTGCTGAAGTATGACACTATAATATCCGCTATCCATATGAATAACCAGTTAGCAAATGGGCCTGAATTACATGTAACACAAACAAGTTTCTCAAACAAATTTCCCTACTTGACAAACAGGTTGTCAAGGAGCAACAGTTCCTAAGTAAGAGTCTTTGGGCGGTAAAAAGTAAAGGCTACCACCTAGTGGCCATGTGAATAGTAGAAAAAGGGTCAGTCTCAACTTTGAAATATACTGAGAACTGCATTAAACATTTTCATGCCACAAGATGGTTCAGAACTTCAGTTTACTCATGTGTGTTGTCAAGAAACAATTTGCAATCCACTTACTGATTAATGTCTTTAATGCAAAACGATGAAAAATAAATCCAGTATGGTCTTGTACAATATAAATCTCTTAAAAGAAAAGTATCATCAGGCCATCTCACCACAACCAATATTAATAATAATGACGCCAATTTAAAGGGGAAAATAAAATAAACAGTAAAAACAGTGAAGTCAAGTAAAGTCCAAGTAGAGAAAGTGCCTCAAGCGAGTAAAACACCTCAACAAGAACCAGTGTGGATGAGCAGTTGAAACAGTACTGTCATAATTTGAGGTGTTCAGGGATGCGTCATTGTTGCAGAAAGTCCAGCCCCTCACATTGCATACTTCTGAGTCCAGTCTTTGGCTGCTTTGTTGTACCTACAGAAAAATGAAAAAACACAGGATGAGTTTCTAGAGAACAGTTGACAGATTCAAGTATTTCCACATTCCAATTTCTGTAGCTTTCATGCTCACTTTTGTTTGTCTGTTTTGTAGATGTGTGCAATGTCAGGGACTAGTGGATCATCTGGATTTGGGTCACATAGCAAGGAGCAAATGGATAATAAAACTGTAAGAAAAAGACCAAAAATTAGTATGCGCACGTTTCAATTTTTAAAAAAGCCTCGATTTCATGCATCTTTATATCAAACAATCCTGTTAGTTTTCAAAGTGACTGTTACATGCCAGGCAGGGGCAGAGTGCAGTTGTGTTTGTGGGTGTTTTTCCCCCCCTGGTCTTCTCTCTCTCTCTCCCCCCTCCTCTCTGCTCTCCAGGTGCCATCAACCTGACTGGCCTGCATCTGTAGAGTGTGGGTGCTTCCAGACTGGCCAATCACATCCAGGGATCTCTTATGAAAGGACCATGCCTGCAGTGATCGCTCTCTTCTCCTCTCTGCCTGCTAGAGCTGCTGTTCGTGGTGTTGGGTGCGGCATGCGATTGAGTTAACTTGGTTTCTTAAAACAAGGTTTGTGGAGCGAGGTTGTGGACTTAGGTAAGTCGGGGTACCCTATAAATTTTTCACTCACGTAGGTCTCCATTGTCCACAAGTTTTTAGGGTTGGTGCCACCCCTGTATCTATTTTTGGTTAAGATTCTTTTTTTTTAGATAAGAGAGTCAGTTTTTTGTTTGTGTTTTGTTTTCAAGTTCAGACTCAGATTAGGCCCACTTTTACTGTATTTCTTTCAGTTTATTTGGCACAACCACCTCAACCCACCCTCCTCCGCAATTGTGATCTTTTGTTAGATTTCTGTTGCTCAATAAACCATTTTCTTTGTTTATACACATGCTCTGACTCCATGTTATTTTTGACTGTTGTGTTGATGTCTCCTTTCCAACTTGCCATCAAAGGAGTCGTAACAGTCACAAAAACACATAGGGTGCAGAGGTTCATTTTTGGATAATCAGGCTTGAAAATCCTGTTATCTGTGCTCCTAGAGGCTGGAAATCATTCACTTGGAAGAATGCAGATTTGGTGGATTCATTCACCAAAGGGACTTCACTGTCATGCGCATTTTGATAGAATTCAACTCACCTATCTTTGGCATTTCCTCCCCAACATCCAAATTTACCCTTAAACATGTTTCCTCATGACTTCAGTAAATTGTGGGTACAAACCAGATCCTACACAGTGCTGTTGTAATATACTACGCTCTATCACACAGGCAAAATGAAGATATGAGTTACCTTTCGATACTGTAAGAGCAGGCGACCACTGTGACCTCAAGATGTCAAGGCAGATGCTACCATTGCTGTTGATGTTTGGGTGATAGATTTTCGTTGTAAAGGAAATCTATGAAAACAACAATAAAGCAGTAATAGATAAAATAACCCTCTTGTGACAAGGGCTGCATCCAATGATTCATTATTGATTAATCATTGGTTTTATAATATACTTTAGAAAATAGTGAAAAATACTTGTTTAAGAAGGTGGTGTACATCTGAGCTACTCAGTAAACTTACCTTTGGTGGTTTAAAGGGATAGTCCATCGGAAAATGGACAGAAAGGAAAAATACTCCTCCGTGATATGGGCTGTCGGGCTGGAATAGAGAGGAAAAGTATTGTTAAATTATGCCTAGTACTGCATATAATAGAATACTATTTGCATTAGGAGAGCAACCATTCATTTAGATTATAATCTGCCTTTCATTTGTTTAAGATTCACTTTGTTTAAATTATGGTATTGTGGTATTTCCCCTTTTCCTATTGTCTAAGTAACACCATGGGCTTTAGTGTGTGACACTGGGATAGAGTGTGCCAGTCTGTGCTTTCCATACAGAATAGAAAGAGCTGTAAAGTCAACATAAAACACTATTGTATGGAGATCCAGAAGAAGCTTGGTTTTAAAAATATCCAGGAAACTAATCCAGAAAAGGCTCACCGGTCCCATGATGGAAGCTTGCCAGTGAAACACTAAAAGAAACAAAGACGAAGACAACATTTGTGAGAACATTATGTGGTATCATGGCTTCATATCAGCACAGAACAATAGTGATGACAAGAATGAAAGTAGCCATATTACAGGATTAATAATTAAGACAATGATAAGTTTATACACAAGGGAGCAGATACTGTGACACTTACAGTCATCCCCTACAGGTCCGGCTGAACACTGAGCTGGAGGGTCCTTCCCTAAGTCTTGTAACTCCTGAGCAAACAAACAAGACAAACGACATTTTATGAGTTTGGCAGCTTCCGCCTTACTGTAAAAAATGCTTAAAAGGAGGAAAACTTGAGTTTACAGTCTGTTAAACTGTACACTAACGTTACTGAACTACCAGCTAGAACTTCGCTAAATTAAATAATATTGAAAAGTAAGTTAGCCAGAGACACCGACGTACAGGGCGTTAACACTGGTAGTATGCTAGGCCAACTTTAGCTGGAAGTTAGCTCAGATAAGTTTATCTGCTTAGCTAACTGGCTTCTGTGTCATCGCCGGTGACATAAATATCGGACTTTCTGGCAGTAAAAGCCGCCTTGCGAATTAACTGACGGTACATAACGTTAAATCAATCACAAACACCGTTGGAACAACAATCAACCACGTCAGGCTAGCAAACAGATGCTATCAAGCTAGATGGTTGGCTGGCTAACGTTAAAACGTTTCCGCATCGCCCCAGCCTCTCCTGTAACGTACATTAAATAAAACAAGGCGAATACTTGCCTTCTTTATTCGTTTCAAAGCCATGGCAAATCCTCCAGACGGGTTAAACGAAGCTGCGGTGTGAACTTTGACAGCTGTCAGCGACGACTACGCTCACTTTATGCCGACTCGGTGTTGTTTGTTTTGACAAACTGATTATTTCTTTTGTTTCCGCGTTTTTGTTCGACGAGGAAGAATGCACCGGTGCATTGTGGGAAACTGAGTTTACAGTCAAGGCACTTAAAGGGACCGTAAACCGAAATATAAAGACAGTTCATCCAAGCTGGAACTTTGTAGAGTAAATTGAGTAAATACAGTAAAAGTTTAGAATAAAAAAAAGTAGAAATAAAAGACGAAGCCATATTGTAGACTAATTAAAACAGTTGGGGAATATCTTTGTGTGTTGTATGTACATATATAAAGTTTTTAATTTTTAAATGATTATTTCAGACAGCAGTGCATGGTTGCCTTTCATAGATTTTTTCATTCATACTTTAATTCATATCTTTTCATCAATATACAGTGGTGTATTGGAGTACTGTATAATAAAATGACTGCCTTGGGCTATGGACGTGCAGTAAAAGATATACACACCTCAACACATATCAAGCTGTATTTTGAATGCAACTTTGTTACATATATTTCATATCATATTTATATCTTATCTTACTATATAATGACGAAAACTCTGCCTGTGTGTCTGTTCCACGTTTTTCTCCTCACTGACTTGGTCAATCCATGTGAAATTTGGCACAGTGGTAGAGGGTCATGGGAGGATGCGAATGAAGCAATATTACATCAATTGGCCAAAGGGGGGCGCTATAGCAACCGATTGAAATTGCACACTTTGATTGGACATATTGCATGCCCCGTGTGTTGTAGAGACATGAAACTTTGCACAGAGATGCCTCTCCTCATGAGGAACAAATTCTAAGAACCCATAACTTCTGGTTATATAGATTTTCCACCATTTTGAATTTTTTGAAAAACACTTAAAAACGATCTCTTCCTAGGAAGTTTGACCGATCTGCATGAAACTCAGTGAACATAATCTAGGGACCAATATCTAAAGTTCCCTCTTGGCAAAAGATGGAAAACTTACTAAAACTGAGCTTCTATAAGGCAATGAATATTGTGGAGGGCGTGGCTCATCACATAAAGGTGTATAACATCTCAAGGGTTTCACCGATCACCACGCAACTTTGTAGGCATATAACCACACATAATCTGAGGGGACCCCTCCATTATTGACCCCATCAAACAAAATGGGGGCGCTAGAGAGCTAATTTCTTATCTAGGCCGAACCACCGTATCAATTTTACTAAACGTGGTAGATATGTAGAACAGGACGCCTCAAGGTGACTGGAGAAATTTAACTCTAATTGGCAACTGGGTGGCGCTATAACAACAGAAAAATGCTTAAAAATGGCTAAAATGCGACCGATCGCTGTGGCTCCCCCTGTGGCTGAATGTTGTTGCTTTTTTCTAATTTTTGGTATGACTAAGTCATGGTATGGTATGCTGTACTCAATGGGTATGGACTATATATACATATATATATATATATATATATATATATATATATATAAACAGGTCATGTAAACTGGTAATGTTTTTAAATACATGTAAAAAATAAATAAATAAATAAAGCTTGAGGTGTGCTGAGGTGTGTATATCTTTCACTGCACATCTATAGCCCAAGGCAGTAATTTTAATATACATTAATATATATTTACATTTCAATATACAACTACTGTATATTGATGAAAAATATTAATTCAAAAAATCTATTTTATGAAAGGCAACCACACACTGCTGTCTGAAATTATCTTTCTTTTTAAAAACACAAACTGCTGTCTGAAATAATCATTTAAAAAAGCAATCATAATCATAAATAAACAAAACAAATTGCCATTATTAATACCCCTGGTTCTAGTATTATGGTGTACTACAGTTTACCTGTGGTTTGTCCAAGTGAGCAGGCACAGTCAATGTCAAACACTGCACTGTCTCTCTATTTGATTACTTTAAACATATTAAAAAGTGTAAAACTAGAATGTAAAATGAGTTAATATTATATATATTATATAAAAATATTGAACATTTGTATAGTATACTGTATAGCTGTACTTGCTTATGATAAATATTATGCAGACTCCCCCCTCTATGGCTCCGGCCTTGCCATAGTCTATAACCCTGGCCTGAACTGGCTGAGTATGCACTTGTCTCCTGTATGGCCCTCTATTCATTGCATTCACAGCATTAGAGAAGTGTCACTCTGCTGAATGAGTTACTCCATCGTCACTCTTATGACTGATGTCTGACCTTTAAAGAACATATTTGAATTGGACAGACCCGACTATGCTGTAAGCTTCAGTAATTAGATGTTGATATCTTTGCACTCTAGTGATTAAAGCCATACAGTAAAATATTGAACAACTTGACCTAACATTGCTTTGAGTAAAAGGTTCTTGCTGGTGAATAATGAGCTGTAACTGGGCTGAAACAGCATTTAAAAATATGATGTAGTGGGTGCTAGAATGTGTTGAAACTGAATGTAACTAACAAAAATACACAAAATATTGATTTAAAAGAGAAATTTTCAGATAAAATACAGAGCAGTAATAAATGTCCCCAAATTTAATAAGGGAAATAAAAGTGCAGCCGAGAATATAATCAATCAAAGGGGCAGGAGAATAAGAAAGTCTTTAATTTAGATTTTAATGTGACTACAATTGTATTTAGGATCATCAGGATGCTGGTTCATTCTGTCTGCAGCATAGTTAATCCAACACGGTGTTTGGTTTTCACTTTAGGCACTTGTCGCTGACTGATTCCTAAAGATCTAAGGAACCTGCTCGGTTTATATTCTTCAAGCATATCAGAGATGTATTTTGGCCCTGAGCCATTAAGTGATTCATAAACTAACGCCAGCACTTTAAAACTTGTTCCATATCTTACAGGACGCTAGTGTAAAGATGTAAGAATGGTTCCTCTGGCTGCATCCTGAAAGGGTCTGCAGGGATGTGCTGGGTAAACCAAACAAGGGGCCGTTGCTAACGTCCACCCCGCTGAGATGAAGGCGTGAACGAGTTTCTTTAAATCTTTTATCAACATTGAACTTCTAATATTTTCTATTTGTAGGAGGATAAAAGAATGCAGTTGCTGCCTTGATGTGACCGCTGAAGCCCAAACATGATTTGATCATAACACCTACATTTCCTGCAGTTGTTTTTTTTCCAGCATTAGTCTGTCAGTCCATTTGTATGCATGAAGTGAGTTTCTAGTTTGCAGGATAATGGGATTTCACCTACAGGGGGCCTAAAAAAAGAGTTACATAAAGAACTGATGTCATAGTGATGGGCTCTGAACCACGATTGCATATGCCAACAACATAGCCTCTGCCTTATATACAACCTAACCCAACTGAAGACTAAAGCAGACAGCCATACCTCGTTTTCGTCTATCAAAGGCTGCACTAGTCTCCTTAAGCACAGCCTGACACTCCTCCTGACTCAGATGAAAGATCAGAGCAGTCTTAAGCAAGTCGAGCCAGAATGAAAGTCAAAAACTACACTGACATGTATGATGTTGTTAAACTGAGCTGAAGGAACTTTCTCAATCCTCTCCCAATAAAATTAAAATCTGAGATGGCTGTTTTTAGTATGGAAGCAGTATCTAGGTTGCACGTTTTTAAGGATGAATCAAATGACTTTGGAAAACTGCCTGATAGGAGTGACCCATTTGCAGCACATCCAGTTCTTTTAAAAAAAGCCACAGCACACAGACAGATGATTATCATAACAAACGATAAGAAAACAAGGAAAATAATGCAAAGCTAAGATGAAATATGGACGTCAGTTGACACAGTGTCCCCCGAGGCTGTAACATCTAATGCTGTTTGGCTTGATAACCATTTATCTTTACAAAGAACATCCATGATGGTTATACATTATTGTCATTCTGACATTGCAGCTTGCAGGGAAACTGAGTGGACTGGATGTTTTTGTCCATCTTGCAGAGAGCTTCGGTCCCAAGAGAGCAAAGGGGAAGACAGAAGACACATAAATATACAGGGAGATACAGTACATAGGGAGGAGGGTCACATCTGTCATCTTTCACGCCTGGACTGCTGCATACCTCAAAGCCACAGACTGCAACAAATTAAGATAGTTTCTTTTTTCTTTTTTTAATCTATTTATATCTGCATCATTGGATGCATTAAATCACAGAAACTCATATCTTCTAACATTTTCTTTCATCTGCAGTCAGTTCGGTGGTAAAGCGTGGTAAAGCTGTAAAATACAAGTGATGAATTTGAGTGAAATTAACAATTTCATGCAGGTGAAACATTAATTTTCAGCTCCTTTGCATGCCCACAACTGCTCCTCTTCATGAAATAAATGCTAATCTGGTTTCTTTGAGTATTGTAGCTCTCTGGCCTTGATGTTTGTTTACTGCCGTTTCATATTTAAAGCCAAAAACAAGCAAAACTTTCAACCTGATCTCTTAATTTTGCAAATAATTTCCCCTTTTGCTCTTCACCTCCGCACATTTCATCCGCGGGAGTTTTAATGAAAACAGTTGATCATTTTAAGTAATTGATTAAGCACAACAACTGTGGCTCAGTATTTATGCTAATCATTGGTAGCTGATTATTTTTGTTTGTTAAAACTGCAACCTTGTTAAGTATTTAAAAAAAGTGATGTCACAACACAAAGTGTCAATAAGCCTTATCATGCCTCATCAATAAGGCACATGTGAACTACAAAGTCATGCAGAGAACATGTCAGGTATATAAGGTGTTACTACTCTGTCTATGACGGTTGGCACATTATTGACTGTCATGACGCACCCGGATTGTGTCCATTGATACACCATTAGAGCAGTCTGACAGGGAGAAAGTGACATCACATTACATGTCGTTCACGTATAGTGGTCACTACAGTGGACAGCTATTTAAAAGACATTCTCTTGTATATGCATGAGATTAGATGCTGTAGTTGCATTTAAGGCCCAATCCCAATAAACCCCCTTGTCCACCACCCCTTAGCCCTTGACCCTACTCCTTGGCCCTCGAAATGAAGCAATGAGGGTAGGGGTTGAAATCTTTCCCTAGGAACTGGGACACCACTCACTATGTCACCGCGTCGGTTATGTTCACGCATACATAACTTTTTTAAACAGGAATCTACATTTCCTACCGGCATCTACAATGGAGTCTCCAGTTGAGTTCATCCTACCGATCGCGTTTGCTGTATTCATCGTGCTTCGTTTGATGAACGACAGACGACGAAATGATATGAACGACAAGGGACTTCTGCTAGCTAGCTAACCAGCTAACATTACGAGGCAGCATAGTTATACTAGCTGGCGTGTTATTGTATTGTGAGAAATCCGACAAATTTGCAGAACAGGACAGATGACAGAGGCCAGTAATGTTAGCTAGCTGACTAGCTTTCTGTCAACTCCAATCTGAATAGCAATAAAAAATTGTTATACCGTTGTCTACACAAATACACAGTTATTCAAAAACATTTTTACAAAAGTTCCATGTTTATTTGTGAAATTATACGTACATGTATGAACTCTTTTCCCTGTCTCTTGCTCGGTGATAGCCATGGCGACGTCTACCCCTTGCTGGCAAGTCAGCATCTGAAATCCCTTACTCCGAAGGGCTAGTTTCATACCCACTACCCCTTGTTATGCCCCCTACCCCTACACGCAAAAAGGAATTACGACACCCCTACCCCTCGCGGGAACGAGCAAATATAGGGGTAGGGCCAAGGGGTAGGGCTAAGGGGGGGCATTGGGACGGGCCCTAAGTCACTACAGTATAGAGTGTCATGCCATACACCGCCCCCTACTGTCCAGGTGTGGTCAGTGCAACACAACTCTCTCAAAACCAAGATGGCCGACGGAATGCAAGAAATGTTGTGCAGCTCAAGAAAATCTTGCCAATCCTTCTATAATAGGAGACCCTGGTGGGTACATAAAATCTGATAACATCAAGTAACATCAAAGTAGTGATAGAGTTGTTTAATTTTCCAAATATTGATTATATGTTGTGAGGAAATTTCAATTAATCATCTTAATCATTTCAGCTACAATTGTTACTGCAACTATGTTGTTCTTGAAAATACTTCATCTGCAGTGACTTTTTGGGGGCTGTAAATCAATTGATTTAAGGTAATATACAGTTTTTGTAACAGAAACAATATTTTGACAATATTTTTGCAGAAAATGTGCATTGGACAAATGACATAGTTCAACAGGAAGAAGTTGGTGGGGGGCTGAGAAGGGGAGAGCAAGGTTCAACGCTTTTGCATGGCATTTAACAGTATTAGAATTAAAAAAAAATGAACACACAAGTTTGACATCATTAAAACATATTTTATAGTTTTACATGATATATATTTTTTGATTGGTTTATATACTTTTTAGTTTAAAACTTAAATGTGAAAATTCAATAAAGACATAATAAAAAATTAAATGCGTGCTGTCCACCTGAGTGGACATGTGATCAACTCCTTGAAAAATTCATGTTTAAAAAATTAACTTCATAATTTGTTTTCATGCCTTATGAGGAATACATACACTTAAGACAAAAAAATCTTGACTGAGGTCGTAATAATTCATGCATGAAAGGGTTAAGGACAGCAGTATAGGATCTTGCTCATATCAGTTTTTGTATCCCCTTACAAAAATAGCAATATGTAAATATAAAAGTCCTGCATTACAAATTCCCCTTAAAAGTTTGCAGCAAAATGTACTTAAAGTATAAAAGTATCACTGTGCAGGCAAGATGACCTCTGTCAGTGTTAGTTATATAATTGGATAAGAGCCTACTGATGCATTATCATGTCAGCAGCACTTTAATGTTGGAACAGGCTGCGATGGAGCTAATTTTATATGCTGCTGGGTGGTTTCATTTACTGCATAACTGCCTTGAATCATATGCTCTTTGTAGGTTAGAAGTTGCATTACATCCAAGACAGTGTCTTCCCCTCGTTCAGAAGAAACCTGAAAATAAAGCCAGTGCTATATCCTGTCCCTTCTTGACCTTTGAAGAAGATTGCAATTGCTTAAATATTGATACACTGCAAGTCTATTCTATCTTGACTTTCTTGTGCACACCACTGCGGTGCATAGCGGCACAATTTGAGCTGGTAAAATATCTGTATGTCTCCAAAACGGGTTGTAATTTATTCCTCACACGCGATTGGCCACGGATCGATGCGCGTTCCCGGCGCTCCGAGGAGGCGCGCCCGTGCTTCTGAGCATCGTTTGGAGAAGAGGAGAGGAGAGATAGAGACAGAGAGCTGTACCACACCAAGTGTCCGCCGAATGTTTGCCTCTTCCCGCTGCCAATGAACAATCCTCGCATTCCTATGTGTGCCAGTTGACATCCTGAACGCGAAGGACCAGGCTTCCACCTCTGCAAGGATTCAGGACTCCTATAAGCGGGTTGCGCGTTTTTTCAGGTAAGCCCCCCCCTCATCCTCCTCCTTCTCCTCCGGTGACCGATGTCGCTGTGTTGTCTCTGTATTTACGCGCTATTCGTGGACGACAACGGGCGCGGGCGTTTTGCGGTAGCTGTCCAAGGTGCTGAAACGGGCAGTGGCTTGTGGTAAGAAAAACACAGTGTAGTAGAGATGACGGCCTCATCTTAGGAGCAGGTTTCATGACTTCGCTGTTTGCATGCTATAGGCTATTTAGTGTGCAGACTAAACCTCCCAAGGATGTCGTGTGGGTGTCGTATGGTGAGCACAGGATGATGGAGCTGTAACGTGCATACGGTATCCGTTACATTTGCACAGTCTTGCACGTTTTGACTATGGCTGCTCTATCCGAATGGATGTAGTATCTAAGCTGCATTGTACCTCCTCCAGGGACGGTGTGTGCGTGTGTCTCTACCTCTCTCTCTCTCTCTGTTTTTTATACTGCATTTACTGTTGTCAGGGTCCGGGTCTTCACCTCACAGTATCTTGCTATTGCAATCTTAGGTTGCAAAGTAGGTGCCATGTAAGACTCCAGGATTGCAACTGAGTCCTCTGATGTCAACAAACAGTAGAAAAAATATTTATCACAGATTTCTGTGCACAAAGAATCAATCTGAGAAATGGTACCAATCTCTGCTTTTCAAGTTGAACTTGTGCCTCATTCACTGGGAATCCACATTGTACCAGTAACCATAGCTTGTGCAAATTCTACCCCCTTTCTTTAAAAAATGTCCTTGTCAAGACCTTGTGAAATGTGAACACGTGTAGCCAAATTGGAGCTCTGAAGATGTGTTTCATGAGGGAAATGTCAAATATGTTGAGAGGTGATCCAGGCCAAAAGTTATGTAAATTGTTCTCTTCTTGGCAAGGTGAGGGCAAGCCATGTTCAGGCTCTATTGTTCTTCTGATGGACCAAAATATCCATTCTGTCCGCAACAGGAGCACCTGACATTTCCTGTGGCAGATTTACTTACTGGATCATGGCACAGACCAACAGCGGTGGGCAGGGGACCAACGGGGTAGCGGATGAGTCCCCCAACATGATAGTGTACAGAAAGGTAAGGCAGCTGCTATTTTTAGTCTGCACGTGTGTGAGTGTGTGTGTTTGCGAGTGTGTGAGCGCGTCTCTCTTGCATTAATTTGCTTGACGATGAGCTGTGCGATGGAAATACTAATGGCAAGACAGTCGTTCTTGTGCCATGGTTGATTTAGGATCGTGATGCTACATCGACTTGATGAGAGCACGGAGAGAACATGCAATTTTTTTCTCTCACAACATGCATGACATGCAAGTAGATTCAGAGGATGCACACACAAACACACACATACACACACACACACACACACACACACACAGAGGGTGAGACACCCTGGTATGCACACATTTTCCAGTTAAGTTAAACCATCAGCTTTTATTGCTAACATGTCGGAGGATGGATTTTTAACTGACTGACATTAATGGAACCAAAAGGAAGCCACAGGCTTTTTCACCATTGTTCATTACACTGCTAGTGGTGTATGTCTTCACTGTTAAATCTGCTCCTACATTAGAGAATTAGAGAAAGGGAGGGGAGTGAACTGGCCCACTGCTGAGACACCTTAATCCAGCACTGCTCCCAACATCAAACAGATTAATACAATAATAATCTGCGGGGAAGACAACATTTGTTTACTTGAAGGCTTGGGGTCTAATTATAGTTTCTTTTAGAGACTTGAGATATATATATATATATATATATACACACTGTATACAAGGCTGTGTGCACTGCTCCGCATGTGCACTTCTTTAAAGGTCCAGTGTCGAGAATTTAGGGGGATGTATTGGCAGACATGGAATATGATATAATAAGTAGGTTGTCTTTAGTGTATAATCACCTGAAAATAAGTATCATTGTGTCACGGTTACCTTAGAATGAGCCATTCAAATCTACACAGGGAGTGGGTCCTCATTCATAGGCTGTGTCTGATATCACTACTCACTTTATAGTCCACTATATAGTTTGCCATTTTGTAGTGCTGTCCAAATGTGTAGTGGGAATTATTATACCCTATATAGTGTAATAAACTGTCTATTTAATGTGTAGTCGTTGGTCCCTGAAGAGATAAAAATAAATTAGCAACTGTTCATCTTCAGTGCTTAACAGTTACTGTACAGAGTAGGGCTAATAACGCTAGCTAATGTTAGCGAGCTGGTTTGCTGCTAGTTCTATTTTGTGCAGTAATGTCATAATGTATAACGTTATACATTAAATTCACAAGTTATTACATGACTGGCTGGCAAAACAAACTTCAACACAGCAAAAGTTAAACAGAAAATGACTTACGTTAGTAGGACAGGTTGCAGTCACACTTAATGTGAGCAGAGCAGAGCATCTTAACACAACACAAACTGCCACAAAGCACTTTGTAATGTTATTTATCGATTTGGGGAAAATACGCTAAGTGTAATTTCATGTTTACGCATGTTGGTCTGTGTTACGGATGGTTCACAAGCTGAGGTTGATATAACGTTTTAATTTTGCGTCAGCAATCATGTAATTATCGGCACCGAGAAAATAACCTGAGTAGTGTCCAGAAGTGTTCTTTCATGCTGCAGGTGAGTTCACTATATAGCGCTATAGAGTATAGAGTGGGTAGTAGTGAATGATTTCAGACACAGCCATAGAGTCTGCCATGATGCACTGCCATGTTTCTACAGTAGCCCAGAATGGCCAAACACTGGCTCTGGATAGGGCTATTTGCGTTTGTGCGTCGGCCAACATAGTTAGCTGCCACTCAGTGACAAGCAGCATCGGAAAAATACTTCCTTTTTTTAAATGTGAAATTATTCAATGTTTTTACCGGTTTAAATCACGGGCTCCATTTGTTTTGGAGAGGAAAATAGTTCTACAGATAATTCAGCTTCTGGTAAGAACCTCCTAAAATGCCAGGATCTTTAGCAGATGCTGGGCTAACAGTCTGTCTGCGATGTGCCGAACAGCGTTGGAAAAACACTGATATGTAACTTAAAACTGCTTTACTAAGTGCTTTTACTGGTTTTAACCACCAGGGGTCTATAGACATTGCATATGCACAACACGAGGCCTGAAAGAAGCGTACGCCACTTCCCCTGCAAAAGTTGTAATGTATAAAAAGAGACTTGACGGGAGAAACTTTGACCCACGCTTATAACCATTTTGGAGACAGGAAACTGGCCTGATTGTAGATATTACTGAATATTTTTTAGGCACATTTTTGGCTTTTGTCCATATGTACATTTTTAGTATGGATCCTAAGCAGTGTTTTAAAAATGAGACCCCTGGTCTGTTTGTTTTGGAGAGGAACAGACCTCTGCAAATAATTTCTCTCCTGGCAATATCCTCCTGAACAGTAAACACTTGAAGGAATTCTAACCAGCTGGTTACAATCCTCACTGCTAAATGCCACTAAATCGTACACACTGGACCTTTAATATTAACCTATAAATAAACCGTTCTGAAAATTGCTTTTGCTACATCAGGGGAGGCTTCTGCTCCCTGGTGGTGCTGTTACTGTCTTATAGTGAGGGTATTTTCGTGATGCTGTGCCTATTACACTTCTTCCAATGCCTAATTCACTTTCCCAGGTATGATAATTCCATAATCAAGTGTGGCTGGATTCTAGCTTATGGTGTCCTGCAAATACATGAAACACCTACAGTATCACACCCCAGCCAACAACAGCTGTATGTGCGTGAACGTTGCCTGACGGACAGTGTAATGTTTTACTTTGCTCTCAGATGCACCAATGAAGTGATCATTTTCTCATCTTACTTGTGGATGACTCAAGCGTTGAGTGAATTTCTTCATTTCATTCTCTTCACCCTTCAGCGAATGCTCCCATTCCATCTGCGACAGCATCTGCACACCAGGAAGAGGATACGCTTAGCATGATATCATAGATTGACGGTCTTTTATAGCACTCACAGCGTGTTAGGCAATATTACTGCCAGTGTGGGACAAGATTTGCTGGAAGTGGCGCTATGCTCGTCGCAGGAAGGTTTCAGAAAGGTTGCCTTTTATTTTTCAAGTCGCAATTTTCAGGATCTTCCTGATGCAGGATGACTGGCTCAGATTGTTCATAAAGTAGGCCAAATATCAAGGATAATGAAGATAGATGAATGTGACTGGCTTTGTCATTCTTTGTAATTTTAATTTGTGGAGACAGAGGAGGAAATTATACCTCTTATTAAATTTCATTTTAATATGAAACAGTATCAGAACATGCTAAGGCAGGAAAACTAGTTGCATCCTGTATATTAAATATTGATTAGAAGTCTTCCTACAGATTCAATTACATGTGATTCCTCTTTCTTTTTCCTGTTATTGATCTGAAAGTCCTGCTTTTTCCATCAAGCCATGAAGGATCTGTACAACCAAGTATGCTAATAAGAAAAACATTCATACCCCGTGTGTTTACTTTGCAGCTCTCACTTAAAGCAACCAGCCTTAAATGTGCGTTTTTCATTTCTTCCAAATAAGTAGCCAAAAAAAGGATCTTAGACTTAAGGTGCTGTTTGTTCTCAGATGTTTGGTCAGATTAATAAGTTAGTGATGAAGCTTTCTTGCATCATCCAATTCCTCACTTCTCAACACTTGACCACACATGGCCGCAGCTTGGCTGTGTACACTGACTGACCTAGATATACTGAAGAATGAAAGAACATGGTGAAGGCAGCAAGGATGAAATTGTGTTTCTGGAGTGGGTTTTAATTCAGAACTGCCATTGGGAGAGCGCTGTCTGTTAGACGTGTGGTTACCGCCAGGATGAACAGGTGCCCCAAATGCTTTTAAGATGGAGATGACTTGGCAGAGGTGTTGCAACCCACATTGACTGGGCAGCACTAAGATGAGTTTTCAAGTGGAAAAACATGCATTTATATTCTGTTTTGCTGCTCAGACATCTTTTGCAGGAATAGCATGAGTACACAGTAGAAACTCTGTGCGAAATGTTGATGTGAAGCAACTGGCCGCATCTATTTGATAGTTGCTAGTGGTGTATCGTAGTGGAGGGATTATGTAATATGAGCAGAGGGAGCTTTATGGTTGAGGACAGCAGATAGTGGTTTGATAGTCTTTCCACAGGGAGCATAACTACATCCTTTCACTCTCTCAATCTTTCCCTCTCTCCACCACCCCTCCACTCCTGTCATTAACGTCTTAATGAAAATGGATGGGTGAGCTGAGGTGTTGACCCGCTTGCTGCGGAGATGTGCGCACAGATGTCTGTTTCCCTCAAGGATGCATGCACCACAGCACGTTTCGCGAATGCCCATATAGATATATCGGAAATGTAAATGCATGAGTACACACACAGCATTTAAACTGTGGCATTCACAGAAACAGATGCACACAGACACACACAGCTGGCTTCCTGACGAACTAATTCATCGACTACAGTCGTCGCTGACCCTGCTAACGAGTTATACGTCAGAGCTCCTTGTGTTTATCAAGAAAAGCCAATAAAATGTTCAGTGGATATGCACAGCATGTCTGAGGGTCCAGATCATTACTTACCATATAAAAGCTTTTGTGATGTCTTGCTGCTCTCACATTAAACATGTCAGACCTACTGTATGTCATCAAGTGTACAGTATGTGTGAGTGTTTTTTTTTTCATGCCTGCTCACATGTGTGCACCATGAATAATGCTGTGATGCATGTGCAAGCATGTGTGTATGCTGTATGTAGGGCGAATGTTGCTAAGAGAGAGTCGTGAATTTTTTATGCGAGCCTAAAACAGCTCTGGCGAAGTTCATAGCCACTCAGCACGAGGAGGGAACATCTTCTCTCACCAGCCAGCACTTTGTGTGAGTTTATGTCTCTATGTGTGTGTGTGTGTGTGTGTGTGTGTGTGTGTGTACTGATTGTAATTGAGTGGTGAAATGATTCAATTTAACAGTATCAATAGATATATAAAATACTGATGCTTTTTTACACATTCAGTTCATCCCCAGACAGTAAAAATCTACAGTACACACCAGCCTCATACAACTTTATTTAGTCTGTGAAAAAATCTCAAGATCAGCACAAAGGCTAAAGAAACAGTTAACACCTACCTTTACAACCTCACCTATTCTCACATCTTTGACACATTTTCACTTAGAAACAGCGCTGCATTTTGGCTTTTCTCCATCACAAGATCCCTGTTGCACAGGAGAAAATGTGAGATATTTCCTGATTGAAACTATTCAGACAAGGCCTTTCAAACAGTGCAACAAAAACTTTTAGTTATTTGGTTTTAAATGTATTAATTTAACTACCCACAGGCTGCAAAATTTCTCTATTTGAGCACTTTACGAAAAGCATGATTTTTAAGACTTCGTACAAAATAAACTGAATTAAAAATACATTTTTTGCAGTATATCATAACTGTTGGAGTCTGATCTTCCTCTGTGGTGTTGTATCTGACAGCTGAGGCACCAGCCCACTCTTATTTACATCTGAGCTGCCGATGGGCGTCCAGTAATTGTTCTTCCAGCAGCCAGTTTGGCTTCTGTCTCCATGTAGAGCCATTAACTCTATACTGCATGTGTCTTTATTTATCTATATTTCTGTTCTTTTTTCCCCTCATTGAGCACATGCAACATTGTTTCACTGTCTTATTATCTTCACTTCTTATGGCAGAGTATTGTCTTCAATGCTGGTGCCTACATAAATGTTAATACTGTGCATCTTTGAAGTAATTGGTCCCTGGTGAAAGTGAAGTCTTTTCTGCAGATGGCATTGATGCACAAAGAGTGTATGAATCTGTGGCTAGTATTGTTCATGCACTTTACAGTATGTGAACAAATAATGTCAGATTGTGGGAAATACAATCAAACATAAAGTATTTATTGTCACTTTTATGTTATGTTCAGGTAGATATACGACCCGCTACAAGATAAAAACTAGCATGGAATATAGACAAAAGCTTGTTTGCATACATGAGTAAAAAGTAGCTAGTCCCTGATGAATATATGCTTCAAATCATTATCATTTAACATCATGCAATTGATTTCATGTCATTAAACTGAATACTGTTACATATCATGGTTATAACTAAAGTTGTTTTGTGCGGAGCTGGGTATTGGTATTTGATATCTTTAAAGTATGGACCGAAATAGCCCAGCACCAAGTAGTTTTAAACTTGTCCTGTCAAACGATGCCTGCATTTGATCCGTTTTGCATTAGGGAGATCTGATCTCAGACCGTCTCAACACCACACCGGGTTAGCAAACTTTCTTTTGCTGCTGTTGCCAGTTGCTCCCCTCTGGCAAACATTCATGCAATGTCTGCTAGCTGCCAGCATTCAACACCGAGCTGTTAAACAGACCCAACAAACTCACACCGACACCAAAACAGCTAGACTGCATCATTACATCCAATATGTCGGTGAAGATTCTCAGTCATCCAGGTCATGGTAATCATAAGTGCTAATATTGTAGGCATCTGGACTTGCTTGCATTTCTTGAAGATGTTTCGCCTCTCATCCAAGAAGCTTCTTCAGTTCTAAATGACTGGTGCGAAGTTGCAGGCTATAAACACTGTGTGGGTGGAACCCTTGCAGAGTCGTAGGGGTCACGTGAGCTCTTAGTTTCAGAGTTGTTAAGGTCACAATGTGAGTCGATGACCCACCTGGCCACCATGTGAGTCGTTAGGGTCAGGTGGGACCAGGGTTGGTTTTCCCACACTTACGATTAGATCCAGTAGTAACTGTTGGGTAACATTAGCCATGTGATGCTAACAGTTAGCCTTGTCACTCTGTGTAGGCGGAATCTCACAACTGTCCCCCTGCGCGGAGCTCACACTCCCACAGCAGCAACCCATATAGTCTGTGGTGTGAAGTCAAGTGCAGTGTATTTGACAAAGTTAGCAGTTCAGCGTGCAAAGATGCCACCAAAACATTGGAAAGTGTAGTTTAAAGCCCAGTTTAGATCAAAGATTTGCAACGAGATGAGATGCAACAGGCAACTACTTTCAATGCGCCGTTCTGCAACGCTCTAAAAACCTGCCATTCACACCAATGCGACTAGATGAAATCGTGTATCATGTCTATGCAACAACTCGCTATACTTCTGTTCAGATTTCCAGCTTTTCAGGCTTATTTTGTTGCTGAACAGAATTTGTAGCCTCTTAAAATATGAGTGAGGATAGTGACAGTGAGATACTGGCTACAGCTGCATTTGTAGTAATGAAACAGCAAAAATGTAAAGAAACGAGCATCAGATGGACTGTGTTCATAATAAATACGCCACAATAATATAAATAACCAGCACCGATTAATCAGCCAATCAGAATATATGTGTGGGTGGGGCATAAGCACATACAGCAAGCACCAGTAGTGACCCAACGTCCGACACTGGCACACCGTGACGATGGAACCATCAGCCGGCTTGAGTCGAGCTCAGACTGTCCAGTTCACACCGCTGCAACTTTTCTCTGCAATGTTCGAAAACCGTTTCGTCTTGTTGCGAATAATTGATCTGAACTGGGCTTAAAAAGCCACTCCATTCACATTAAGGGTATCAAATGAAGTACTCTACTGGTATCAGTATCACTTTAAGAGTTCATGTATTAGCACTGGTATTGTTCATTTTCAAACAATACCCAACCCTAGCTACAGTTACTATGTGGTAACATTTTTCAAACAACCAAAGATCTGGCTGTGCATATCTGTTTCTTCGACAGCTCTTGGCTCAAAATAGCTTTTGCATATAACATATAAAACGAATAATTAGGCCAGAGAGATTGTGGTCAATGGTCAAGTGAAAAAGATTATTAACAGTTCTTTATGAGCTTTCCTTCTAACAATGTTAGTATTCTCTCTGTGTTTTCAGCTGCAGGAAAGTCTGTCCTTCACACTTGTGAAAAGGGTGTTGATGCCGCGCTGTGAGATTTGAACCATATCTTCTCCTTAGTGTGACTCAGTAATGAAGTAATGAACAAACAGAAATAACAAACAGGGCAAAGGTATTAGTGCGTGCTATTGATTTGCCAATTGATGAAGTGGTTGTGTACAAGAGATCATTTTGCAGGAACAAGAGTTTCCCTCTCCTCCCTCTGCATCACTGCAACACAGCCGTTATACAGTATTGTTAGATGATGCAGAACTGCAGATGTTATTAATACACCATGTCTCGGTTTAGACTGCTACTAATTCAGCAGAGATCCTCTTATTCAAAAAGCATTTTTCAATCTAGGCCTAATCTGCATCTGTTAAACCTACCCTATATCAACCAGCCCTGTTATCAATACAATTTCCCAACCATCCTACATTGTTCGTGAGTCATAAAGCGGAGGGAACTGAATACAATTTCAGCTTTTTCGCAGTTGAGAGCCAGATTGAAGGGTTCTTGTACTGCCTGTCTCCCTCAATCTGCAATCAGAAGATCAGGAAGACCGAGAGAAAGAGGGAGAGGGAGAGGGGGTGAGGTGGGATGATCTATAATTGCCAGATCAGAGAGAAATCTTTGTGTGTGAAGTAGGGCTCTTTGTATGTCAGCTTGCCAGCCAGGCGATTTCCCTTCCTGTGTGTGGAAACATGCATGTTTTTGCATACACTCTTTAGGGGGAAAGTGTGGGTGTTTGGCAGACGCTCTGGGATGGAAAATGGGCATTTGTGGCTTTGTGTGTTTCAAACTAATCCATTTTGCCTGTATTTGCTGACGTCAATACCTAAACAACGCCAATTAGAGGGGCTGGCATTGGTGACACACGCCACAGTCGGCAGTAGCGTAGTTCTGGTATGTCATCATAATCCGGGGGCTGCGTCTTGTCACAGTGCAACGTATAACTGGCACATCCTACAAACACTGTAACTGACTGGAGGCTCTCTGGATAAAACCAACATGAGAATGCGTACAGTGCAGCTCCTTTGAGTAGTCCATTCTTCTCAGCTCTACATTTGGTCTTAAAAGATATAATGCCAAATAAACTGAAAGACAGGCACACCACGAAGATAGACACTGTAGGTGGGAAAGTTACATCTGTGACTCTTTTATTTACCACAATATCTGAATAATCATTAAATACTCTTTCCTTGATAGCTTAGCAATTAGTCATTATTAGTGGCTATTGACATTTAGCATGCTTTGGCTGAATCTATAAACTATCTCAGGCTGGAAGCCAGAGCTATTAAAGTGACATTCTGCAACAGTCTGCAGTGAATTATATCCATACAGTCAGTGAGCAACTATTTTATTATAACAGAAGCAAAAATAGTTTTTTGGCAAAATGTAATGCTTCTTTGCATATGTTTTAGCAGATAAAGCATACACAGCCTGCAACTGAAAACATACAGGATTCACTGTCAAAAATTAGCTCTTCATGTTATTCCTATAAGAAATGTGTTTACGCTTTTTGCTTCCTTACCAAGAGTTAGATAAGAGGATCCTTTCCACTCTCACATCAGGCTGTTCTGCCTACCAGTGCCTCTGAAGCTGGCTCATTAACACGTTATACGTGTTTGTACGGATTGAATGAATTAGATATAATGTGCTAATTAGTGAGCTTTGGAGATGCTGGTAGGCAGATTTTGTTTCCAGTCTTTATGCTAAAGTTAAGGCTAATTGGCTGCTGGCTCCGGCTTCATATTGAAATGTGAGAGTGGTGTCAATCTTTTCATCTAACTCTCAGCAAAAAGGCAAATACACATATTTCTGATAAGGTAGGATTATTTCTTTAAAAAGGCTCTGCTGGTCCATAAACAGTCTTGAATTCAATGTTAAAAGCTTTTTAATAGACATTCAAGACTGTTTTTTACCCTAAAAGTAAATAAACAGTCATAAATTGGAATTTGTGATGTCTCAATTGCCACAAAAAAATTAGCAAATTTCATTTATTTTTTGTCAAAATGAGTCGAGCTCCACATGTCTGATGTTACAGATCTTTAAACCTATGACCTGATACTAACTTTTTACTTTAAGCTTGCACTTACCTGTTGGCAAAATGCAGATTAACATAACTCACTCTAATAACCATATTCCTACATAAAACCTACCTCTGCACAGGACAACAAATACTACTTACCTTTACACTTACCTGCAATGTTTGAATAGGAAAAATATGGTCAAATACAAGCTATGAAAGAAAAGGATTATTTGTCTAAAATCTATCTTAGATTTGGTCAAAAAATATCTTAAAAATGTCTTTAAAAGCATTACATTTTTGTTTCTTTTGCCTTTAGACACCCTGATAAAGCATGACTTCATTGAAGGTTGAGGTTATTGAGTGTTTGTGGTTAAAAAAACAAAACAAAATTCAACATTTACCTCTGTATGAGACAGAATTCAGAGCTGGATCTCCAATCTCAGGGTGCTTTCACACCTGCCCTGTTTGGTTTGGTTTAATCGAACTCAAGTTCATTTGCCCCCTAAGTGCAGTTTGTTTGGGCAGGTGTGAACACAGCAATTGCACTCAGGTGCACAACAAAACAACCAGACCAAGACCTTCTTGAAGAGGTGGTCTCGGTCTGGTTGAGAACGTGTTCCGACCTGGATCTGAACCAACTGCAGTCACATGACACATTGTTTGGGTTAAACATGAGCATGTTACAGTCCTGGAGGATTATTAATGTGCACCTCCTCCTGTACTGCCTTAATATGCACATTCAGCACATCCAATGCATCAAAACATTGTTTTCTAGTTGGAGCCGCGCCTCGTTTTCAAACTTTATGATTTGACTAAAATGAACAATGACAGAAATATAGTCCACGATGAGCAGCGCTAAAATCAACCTGCGTAGTTGTCCCTCCATTGTGACATTAGAAAGTGTCACATTTATCTTGCAAGTGTACTCTTCTTTAACGTTTTGTTTACTTCCTGGATTTTTCCAAAATGGAAATTCTGATCAATGAAGAGCAGCTTTCTCGCACAAGGCATTTGATCTGGTCCGCTTGTAAATGCTGCTGTGAGAACATGAACCAACTCTAGGCAATGATGCAACTTGGTAACAAAATTAGTCCCTGATTTGGATCAAAGCAAGCAAACTCTACGCCTGAAAGCAGCCTATAAAGCAGGCCTAAAATTGCTTAAAATGATCCTGAAAAGGTCTTAAACAGCATTAAATTTAAGTATATGTTACCTTAAGACACCCTGTTAAAGCATGTTTCCTTTGAAGAAATGTATCAGACAAAATATGGCACATCAAATCAACAAACTTGACATGGTTCACCTTGTACTGCAGGGCCAGTCAGTGAGGTGACAGCTTAAAGATAACAGTGGTCTTCAGTGATAGTTTGGGCTGTTCTGTGTAGACAGTGAAAAGATACTTCGGCCTGTCTTGCTCTAAGCTCTCCCCTCTGTGTACGTCTGCCACAGCTGGAGTCTTTAGTCCTGTCTGTTAGGGTTATATAAGGGTCTAAGGAAGCCTGGGCATTAAGATAGAGGCTGACTCAGGGCTCGCTTCTGTCTGGTCATTTAATTCCAGCTCAACATTTAGCAAAAGATTACAGGAGAACCCCGGCCAGAGCTGTGAATGAATCCATCTCTCGTGTGATGGTCTTAATGAGGACAGAGAAGCTCCATTAGGACTAAAGAGAAAAAGAGAAAATGAGAGTAGAGGAAACAGACAGAGTGACACTTTTATCCGCTGTATTTCTCTGTATTCACCACACACTCAGCATAAGTCTATGTGTCCTTGTTCTCTCCTTGTTTATAGCTCCGTCACTACACTCCTGACCCTCTATCTCTACATACTGGTACACCATCTGAATCTCAACTGTGTCCACACAGTCTGTACTCGTAATGCACTCCCCTGTTGCCTCTAGTTCATTCCTCCCTGTCTACGATGTATAAATCCTTGCTGTGTTAGGCATTGTGTCTGTTTATTGTAGAAACTTAGCACCCTTGAATCCCCTTCAAACATATCCACATCCTGTTGCAGTTAGCCTGGAGAAAGTGATTCCTTGTCTCATATTGAAAAGCTATAGATGGTAGTACCTGTCTCTATATTCTTTCAGCACTAAATAAGACAGATAATGTGTAGGAAAAAAATCTCTAGCACCTTGTAGTGCATGTAATGACCTTACCACGCATGGACAAAAGCATCCAATCTGAGCTGAGGAGTCTCTAACACTGCTTGTGGACTGGTCAAACCGTTTCTCACATCAAATGTTTTCAGAATGATTTTTAAGTTTACAGTTTAGCTGTTAGGCCACAACAAGCTGATTGTCTGCTGCTGGTGAGCATCTGTCGCCCTAGTTTTTGTGGTGTGTCCCGCACTGTTGGCACTAGTCGGCCCTTGTCGGCTTTTTATTTTTGGTGGATTTAGCATGTTGAATTGGTGTCGGATCCAGTGGAGCCCGTCGGTGAAAGAATTCACTCTTATTGACAGTTCAGTTCAGTTCAATGGACAAGAAGTAAAAAGGAAGTAATGAGAGCAATTAAACAGATTAAGTCAAGAGGGCATGAGATTGAAACAAACTTGTTCTATTAGGTAACATCATTTTTCTTTCCGCCATTAAGCTCTTTAGGAAAAGTGGTTCATGATGGTTAGTGTTATCGTTAGCTGGCACATGGTAAATATCAAGCTGTGTTGTCAATATGCTAACTAGCTAGCTAGCATCTTGAATCCATTCTGCTGGTTTTCTGGTTTCCCTTTTTGAAAAAGAAATATCGACTATTACTGCCTGCTAGTATGAAGTTATTTCTCTCAGGCCGGTGCATAATGTACGTGCTAGTCGGCCATTGACTGTAGTCGTTGTGATGTGTTCAAGTGCAACTTTTGGGCCAAGACACAGGCAATGTGAGGTGACACAACAGTAGGCCTTCGTCGCCACTAGTACCTTGATGTCGCTTTGGTGTGTCTGGGCCTCAAAATGAGAAAGGTTGTGACCCTGCTGGAGCAAGACTTTCTCATTTTACAGCTAAACAGTGCACTTAATTCTGTTTATGAAAACATCTGAGGGGAGAAAGAGGCAACGCAGTAACAGACTTGTGATTCATATTTCACCAGTGCTGCCTAGTTTGACAGTTTGACTGCAGTTCATGAGCAGTGATGGACAGCTGGGTTAGAGACTCCTTTGCTCTGATTGGTGGTTTTCGGTGAGCTGCGATAAATTGTAGCAACTGCCATTAGAAGCAGTAATAAGAGGAGAAGAGATGGGATTTTTTTTCACAGATCATCGGTTGCATATTGTACTTCTTTTTAGTATATAGAGACAATTTCAACAACTGTCTACAGCATTTTCTTCCTGTGGCTTAGATAGCAAATGTGAAGTATGTCAGACATGTATTCACTGTAAAAACCCTCTATTTCAGATGTAGTTGTGCATTTTTTTAGAATGTAGTCACAGTTTTGGTCCTTTTTAATAGACAGCAGATGCATTATGTGAAACATGAACCACAAAGCTATTGCCTAATTGCAAAAATTAACTTTTTTTTTGAAAATGTCATTGCATCTCAAATCTATAATTACACTCACTAAAGCGTTCTGCCAAAGAAGAATTAAATATTGGAGGAATGCCGCTCTCCAAAGCAACCACTGTATATTTCATCTCAAATCACTGCCAAAGCTAAAATCATATTTGCACGTCAAGAGTCTTCAAAAGTAAATAGAAATAAGAAATCTTGTTATCTTCTCCGCAGAGTATTTCATGCATTACCTCCTTTCTCTGCAGTGTATTTTGGCAGCTCAAAGCAAGAATGTAGTCTTTCTGCAAAACATCCTTTTACTTCTCTCCCCCTTCTCTCTTTCTCTCTCTCCCTGTCTGTCTAGACTTGTGAAAACATTTCTCTCAGTCCCGAGACTTTTTCATCCCAGTTTCCCTCAGTCTGTCTCTCGCTCTGGTGTTCACACTTTGCCCTTTCCATTTCTATCTCTTTTATTCCCCCCCCCTCACTCTCCCCCGCCCACTCTCATGCCCTCTTTTGTTCAGTTTCAGGTCTTTGATGTTTCTCATATACCCGCAATATCACACTAACTTTGTCTCTTTGTCTCCCTCGCACTTGCCCTGACACACGTGTGCACTCTCACTTGCTTTCTACACACCCTACCCCTCTGGCGTGTGGTTCCTTACCAGTGAGGCATCCATCCACCTCTGTCTCTCTGTCCCCTCCTCTCACATCCCTCGCCTCCCTTTGAAGTCATCAGAGCCCTAGTCAGAGCCCATGCCACTCCAGTCAGCTTTTATCCTCACACAGAGAAAAAGAGAGGAATGTATTTACACCCTGCTGGAGCACAGTCATCTCTCCTCCTGTGTGAAATGATTCACTCGTGACTCATAGCCTTATTGGGAACTCTCTCTAAACAAACAACCATTGGATGTGGCATTTTCCATCCAAATTGACTGTAACTGTAACTGAGAGTGCTGGCCTGATTGTCCCCCTGCAGCTCGGTGCCTCGCTCAACAATGAGAAGTCATTCTCCAAAAAGCAATCATGTCTCAGTGATTAGCCTGCCATGACTGAGCACCATCGCGCAAATCCAATACCAGCGAAATAATAAAAGTCAAACAGCAATTGTTCCAAAGGGTACATTTTCATATGTTTCAGACATACATTTTCATTTGCCAAACAGACTGGGACACACCTTTGTCTGAGACCATGCACTTCTCAACTCATCATTGTGGCAGACAGACACAAACACACACTCTCAGCTTGCAGGTTGCAGTGTGTTGAGCAGCTTCCACCTGCAGCCTACTGAGCCTCACAGCTTCACACCATTAGTTCAGCTTAGCAAGCACAGCCATCCACAGACCAGCCTAGTCTATAAACCTCGGGCACCATCTTGACTCAAGCGGCTGCTGCTTTTTTCTAATCGTGTGCCTTTCACTGCTAAAAATAATGATTTCAAGCCGTAAACAAAATGTATGCAGCTTGTGGTGGGAATTTCTCAAAGAGTCCCTATATCAAATACTTCAGCAAACTGCCCTGACAATGTAGTTCAAGTCAGATAATCTTTAAATTATTCTACCATTATTAGAGTTTTACATTATTTAAATACAGGGAGGTAAGGAATAATGTCTGAAATAAAAAGAGGGTTTTAATTATCTTAGTTTGCTAGTTATATAATCGTAAACAAATACAAAGCAGCATACATTATTTCCATATATTTCAATATTTGGCAGTGCACTTGAAAGAATAATGTCAGCTGTAAAATATGATGAAGTAAATTAGGATCTGCGTGGAGGAAAGTTGGCCTCATTAAATTAATTCAAAAGTCTATCTTTCTTGTCCAGGCAGCTATGTAAACAAGATGATTAATCACAGCTAGTCTGATATAGCCAACTGCCAGTTGCCAATGAAAAGGCATAATAATAACATACAATATGCCTAAAAATATACTGTTGTTATTATGAAAGCTGTTATTAGCCATGCTAGCCACACGGCTCTGTGGTTGGCACTGTCAGTCTTTCGGTGGATCCTGACTGAAATATCTCACAACTGGATGGAAATTCATGTTCCCCATGTGATTAATATCCTTCTGCAAAACTATTAACATTCTCACCAGCCGCAGCAGGACTTAGATAGCATGCTAACTCACTCAACTAAGACGGTAAACGTAACACCTAGCAGAATTCTAACAGTAGCATTTGGCTCAAATTTATTAGCCTCACAGAGCAGCAAACATGGCTTTAGACTCCTAAGCTGCCAAATTCACTCATTTGCCACTCCTTATTAAAGGGACACTCGATAGTTTACTCAACAGTGAGCAGTGATTCACATTTCAGACACTTACTAATCATCATAATTTTGCATCACTAGTGACAGCTGTGGAAATACACACAACACTAAATGCATTGTGGGAGTTTTAGTGGACATGGAAACTACTTTTTTTTGTTGCATTGTGGTGTTTTTGAGGGCACTATGTCATGGACAGATTGTCTTGTGTCAGAACTCAGGCGCTAAAATAAAATGGCAGAGGGTAGATGTAGTGCACTACATAGCAAATAGGGAGTGATTTCAGACACAGCCCTACAGTCTACAGTCTTGTTGAAAGTTTTCTTTTAAAATTATGTAATGCAGGGCGACTTCTGGCTCACCTGGTAAAGCAGGAATACTAAACTTGTTTTGCCCAGGGGCCAGTTTTGAAAAATGACAGGGGACTTGGGGCAAGTTAATAAACCAAAAGTCCGAATATTTATCAGGATATGCTGAATAAATTGTCTGTTTTTAACCCTTTGCTGTCCTCTCTCATCTTTTCATGAAGGTAAATCCAGTAATGGTAGCCGGTCTCTAGGGCGTTTCTAAGATTTGAGGACATTTCGGAGCTGAGCCCAGACCTCTGTCCAGAGTCATGGCCTTATTTTTGATTAACAAACTCTATTTTGATGTTTTTTATACACTTTGGCAATCCCAGTGTAAATTCATCTATTTGCATTGTGAGTTAGAAAATGGTGGGCGGGCCACCTGTTCCCCTGGCGTGGGCCAGATTTGGCCCTCAAGTCCTAAATTTCCGTATCATTGTGGTAAAGCGTGTGCCCCATATAGACTGAGTCCTTGGCATGCTGTGTGTGTCATCCCCTCGCTCTATTCCCCCTTTCCTATCACTCTCATAATGGCCAAAATCTAAAACAAAACCACTGGCACACTACTGTCATTAGAATTCTTCATCTTATTATATTCGTTTAGATTCTCAGACACTCCGTCTCATCAGCTAATTGAGAGATTCCTGCGGACAATACTGTCTGAACGGTTGTGCTTTCTCCTGCCGTCCGTTTTGTTTCTGCTCTGGTGGCTGGTGGCTGCTCTGTTGGAATCCCCATGACAACCACACCAGCAGTCTGTCAAATGCTATTATCTCAAACACTTCAACAATGTGTCCAGCACACCCTTAGCTAGCAAAGTGACAGAACATGAGTGTGTGTGTATGTGTGTGTGTGTGTGTGTGTGTGTGTGTTTCTGTATTTCTATGCAAACATTCACACACTTTAACGAGTGCTGCTCAGTCCATGAAAACCTGCAGTGCAGTGATCGAGCTTATGCATCTCTCACCAACATCTTTTTCCCACAGTTACATTAATGAAAGGGCAGAGAGCTCCACCACTAGTAGAAACTAATTCATTTATTCATGTACTAAAGTGTATTTTATACTTAAGTAGTTATACTATACTATATATGATACTATACCATACCTCCACAATGTCCGTAAGAAAATACTGTAGCCTTTTTTTTCACTGCACTACATTTACTTTAGAGCTGTAGTTACAAGATTAAGATTTCTAAACATAAAACATTTAATCAGTCAGTACAGTTGCACTGTTACAGAAAAACCACCCTATTTATATCAATGACAAGACGCTAAATAGCAGAAACATTCTTGTAAACTGCAATACAATTCACCAGCATCACAAACTGGGCCTACATCCTCCAACATGATCACAATGTTTAATCAGCCCCTCTCTACAACATTATACCTGTGTACCTGAGTATATACTGTACACAGAGTATTTACCATTTTAATTAGCAGGCCAGTTTACCTCTAATCCTTAACAAGTAACTTAACCCCATGCTGAAAATTTAAAATTTGTTGCATCACAGCCATTACTGACGGGTGTCACCAGAGGCAAAGTCTGTTGCACCTGTAACCACACACAACAGTGATGTCACAGTGTACTAAACCACCCTGAGGTACATCACTGCAATCAGGTGAGAATTAAAAACCACAAAGGTCTGTAGAAATAGGAATTTCAGCTGGTGTTAAATTACTCTCTAAGAATATTTTGCTGCTAATACTAATGTATTTTTCCTCTTTTTCACACTGTTCGCTGCTGATTTTATGTACTTATAGGAGCTGTTTACATCATTCAAAGTCTATAATTCAGAGTCTGATTCAGGTTGACTGCGAATTGACGCTGCACTTACAGTGTAGCCTCTGCAACAATTTAGAGCTTAGGCCTACGCCATACCCTATGCTGTAGCCTGACATGCACCTATCACTATACATTCTGGCGATGCAGACCTCCTGGCTATTTTTGTGAGCTGAAACCATTTCCCTCAGTGGAAACAAAGCTGTTATTTACTTTTGTTTTATCCTGACTTCATATGAGAAGAGAAAATATCCGCTAACCGCTAGGCTAATTTATACAATGTAAAATACCACAGGCTTGTGCTAATAACAAAAGCATGTTTTATTTGTTTGGAAAACGTGTTTAGTTTTGTCGGTGAAGCTTGTGAGTTGTAAAAGAACCAAACTTTGTACTGTTACCTTTGTTAAATGTTGCTGTTGTCCCTGGCTTCATATAAGTAGGGGAAATGTCTGCTAGCCGCTAAGCTAATTTATACAGTTTAAAATGCCACAGGCTTATGCTAAAAACATTAGCATGATGTATTTGTGGGGGAAATGTGTCCAGCAAAAGACAAGTTCTTTGTCTGTGAATCCTGCGGATTATAGTGAAGCTGATTTGTGTGGTTGTGTTTGAAATTTTCGCAATTTAGCCATGTTTAATGTGTGTTTAATGTCTGTTTTGAGTCAACTCAACTTTATAGCACTTTACAGAAACCCCACTGTCGACTAATGTTTTGGAGGTGTAACTGCAGAGTGACACAGACACACCACCGTACAAGTATAAAAGCTCACAATGGCGTAGGCTCTACATAGAGCATACATAATGCTGACACACAAGTATAAATCTACCTTAACAGTGCAACCAGTACTAAAAACAGCAACAGTGCTCTGACAGAGCTAATGCCTCTGTGACGATGGCGTGGTACGTGGCAGCTTTAACAGTGGTAGCTATTGTTTGAGCGCAGTGCAGAGTGTTAACAATTAGCAAACCAGTGGTAAACACACACAGGGACTTCCATTCACTAACATGCACATGCTGTCGGACCGGCTGCCACAACAAAGAGCAGAGAAGCTCGAATTGCAACAGACACAGAGGGAGTGTGATGTCATTACTCCACTATAACTTGACATAGTAAATTGTTGTTTGCCACTATGTTCTGAATGCTGTGCACAGCTCCTTTAAAATAATCCAATTACTTTGTCCTCATCTGATAATTAGAACATATCAGGTCCTCTATCTCCTCTGTCTGCTTGGTGTGTGAACCAGTGCCTGGACATAGCTAACAGTCTTTCTCATCTCCCAATAAACCTCACCACGGATCTCATGGACATGTTAGCAGCATTGTCTCCTCTTTCTTGCTGCCTGCGCTGGACAAAAGATAAAATATGTTATCGGAGCTTGGGCAGATGGAAAAAAAAGGCAAGGTCAGGTTTAACAATGCATTAGGATACGGTGGGAAGGGTCTTTCTATTCCTTGCAACAGACTGATTTGATTTGTTGATATTAGCCTCCCTTGCCTGTCAGCAAGGCCCTGTGTGTAAATGTATTGGCAGTGAGAGAGGATATGTCAGGGTGAGGATGGATGCACATGATTTGAGTCGCCAAATTTTGACAAGATTCGCTATTAATGAAGCCATGCTGCATGAATGTATGAATCGAGGCAATTTACTTTCTCCTGTGGCCTCATTTGCAACATCCCTATCCTCTAAATTGTATCATTCAACCATGGCAGTGATAAAGTTTCACTTGTACCTATTATAATATTAGCACGTCCATCTATCTATCTGAAGAATCACCACATTAACGGTTTCTACCTGATGATGGTCTGAATCACTCCACGAGTGACGGTCGTTTTGAGAGGTTCAACAAAGCCTATCGTCCATCATCTTCATTGCTCTGTAGTTCAAGTGTCACTTGCGTCAAACAGTCCACCCTTATCGGTTTGCTGTCTACCCTGACTGTTGTGTCCTCTGAAGTGTGCATGTGTGCGTGTCCTGTCGTATACCCAGTCCTCGTCTTGTCTCTGTTCTGCAGACAGGAGAAGGCAGAAGAATGTCAGCCTGCCAGTATCCAGCTGCTTCTCTCTTATTGGTATTCAGGGCACACAGAGCCGTCCTGAGTGTCTGTTGCACGTGCCAAGGAGGAGTGTGGGAAATGAGGGGATGGAGAGGAGTGAGGCCTCCCCCCCTCCCTCTAATGTTTTCTGGACCTAAAAATAGACAGCATCCTCCCTTTCTATTCTATTCCCAGTTCATCTGCTTCCATACCCTGTGCCCCTCCCTGGATCTCCCTCTCTGTTTTCCCTCTCATCCTTGTCCTATTCCTCCTTGTCTCTCTGTTTAGTCTAAGTAAACATGCTCTCTGGTGCCCAATGATAAGACTCCTCAAGTGCACTGCCAGACAGTTTGGACAGTGCTAACAGGCTCGCTTTGATGAGGGATTAACTATAGGGGTGATTTCATTAAACACTACAGTATTCCCATGGCCAGACTGCACTGTTTAACCACCAAAAATAAAAGCTTTAAAAGCTCCTAAGTACAAATCCCCTCAGTGCCTGCTGATTGCTAATCACAAAAAAAGTGCTGAAATCACGGTATGATCATTTAAAAGCAGTCTTTCATTATTGTTTGATTGCATTTTGAATTAGTGTGTAATTATCTATAGATAACATGCTTTTTAGGGGTGTATATGCTCATGCTGGTATACTGTAGCAGCCATTAGTAATTAGATCGACTGTTTTTGATAAACTTTTGCTCAATGCATCTGAAAGTAATGCAGCTTTCTTCCTTTATCTACTAATTTATGATTGCATGCTGTTTCAGTGATGAAATCATGGTAGGTGGGCAGAAGGGATATTGGCTTTCAGTAGATTATGTTCTAGCACATGGCCAACCTTGGCTTAGTCATCGCGCCCACTGCCCGCCCACCAAGAAGATGAGAGTGAGTGTGAGAGAGAGTAAGAGAGAGGGAATGAGAGTTAGACTGAGAGAGAGGCCTTGCCCTAGGAACACTATCCCACCACCAGCCAGGAGCACCGGATCATAGTGGATTTAGAAACAGGCAGAAATCAGCGTCTAGAAAACAGAGTCAGCTAAAGCTAGACACAGAGGAGCGAGGAAGGTCCAGCCTCAGGAGTGTTATTTCAACATGAATCAAGAACTGATATGTAATAGTGATGATTAATACAAACAATAAAGACAACACTGAAAACAAAAGTAATACAGGACAAATTAGTGTGTGTGTGAGCGTGGGATACGGTGCCTTGGGTCACCTGTATCAGAACAAGCACACTATTACATTTGTTACTCAGCAAATAAAAGCACAGGCAGTTACACAGTAGATCTTTTCCCACACATAATCACCACATAGTCACCACTTACTGTCCCCATTGTTACTGCTGCCTATCAATAAAGACATGACTACCACTGATAATATTACTAGTCTACCTTCTGCTTAAACTGCTGCTGCTGTTGTTGTTACTATCACTCAGATTTCTGTTAACTGCAACTGATACTGCACTGATATGAGAATATAAAGCACTACATACCAAACATGATACCTCAGGATAAAGGGATAGCACTATTTGTTGATTTTTTGGGTCACGTGAGGGCAGCACCACAACTGTAACTGGAAGACAATATGGTGAACGTGTTAGCAAACATATTCACATATTCAGCAGCAACATTAGCATTTATCTGGAACCATGTTTGTGTACACCTGATGAATATTAGTCTGATATTTCAGGCCGCTCTCACCAAAAACTGACATATCCTCATGAGACCCTGCGTCGTCATATGAGGACATCACATTTTGGGTTTACTTGACCTTATACTTCATTCTGCTTAACTTAGACCTGTTAACCTCATTTGTGGACACCTTTTTGGCCCTCTAGTGGTAGTAAGAGCAAAATACACTAATCCATGTAAAAAAAAAAAAAAGATGACAACCATCCCTGCCGAGTCAGTCTGCAGCTGATCCCGACACAAAAGTGGACAAGGTCCAAAATCTGACCACATTTTATAGTTGGAACTTGTTTATGTCTGATTAATAATGTTTGTAGTTTGATATGGCAACAAATTTGACCAATTTTAGCAACAGTAACAAGCTAAGACGTTAATTAGGAAGTACTTGTTTGAGGACATTTGGAATTTGTTATCGTCTCATTTGAGGACACTGGGATTTAATTATCGATGACAATGTTATAGCATAGGACTTTCACCAATGAGACTGGTGTTCGTGGCCCAAAGTAAATGTTGACTTCTTTTAACAACAACGTAGGGCAGTATGCTAAAATCTCTAGCATACTAGGATAGTGACATATGTGACGTCCGTCATGTGACATACATGACAATACCTTAGTAAAGTACTTATTTAAAGTTTAACCATGATGTTGTTTTCTAAACCTAACCACCTAGTTTTGTTGCCTAAACCTAACCCCTGATTTTAATACCATAACAGCAGCTGTTTCATAACGTTAACAGAAACAGTTAGGACAGTAATGCATGCTGTTTTGGGGACAGTCACAGACGTCGTTTCAAAAGTAAGTGGAAATCAACCTACTCCACTGGACCATTTGATATTCACTCAGGGAAATATCTGGCTCTTTCACTGCTTGATACTCAACAACTTTCACCAGCTAGTTACTGATTAGTTCAGCTTTAATGTGAATGAATAAAGTTATTTACTTTAATTGTCAGCTAGACCTGATTATTATAAAGCTGTTAATGGAAATGTCATTGTAGAGGCTAAGCCAACGCTTTAAGCTATTGAGATGCTGCACCTGGACACGCTGATATTTACTGTGTCTAATGAATCAAAGTTTGAGTCAAACTTGCCAGATGAACACTTGGTCTATTTATTTTCCATTACAAACTTATTGGTGTGCATTAAACTTGAACATGTTTCCAATAATACTCAAAAACATACACACGTGTACCTCCCGCAGCAACAAGCTACGTCAGCGGTCAAAAACTGTTTTTCCTTCCGGGTGGAACCTGACCAGACAAAGAAAGGTTCCTACCATGTGTGGTGATGACTGCTAATTAACCCATGAGACCTGAGACCCAAAACAACACCATACAAAAAATAAATAAATAATTCATGCATTTTCTGCTCCTACAATCAGTGTTTAATGTTCCTGGCACAACAGCAAACGTGGTGCTTGCTTTAGGACTGAGAAACATGCAAACAAGCACCAACACTGTTTTACTACTTATTTTAATTATAAAAATGAAAAAAGAAGAAACAGAAAACAGTATTTTCTGTTCAGAGTTACAATTTTGTGGCAGTATGCCATAAATCAGAATAGGAAATTCTGAAGGGTCTGGTTGCAAACAGAAAAGTTTCTTCTATCCAATTCCTGAATGAAATGCTATGATGGTGAAAATTCACAGTTAGTTCTTCTCTGAAAAAGTCATCACACAAAGACTATTTCCCTCAAGAATTGTAGATTCTCTAAAATGTGCTGTGGTTGCATAAAGCATGAGATGGCAGAAACTAACTGGCTGGCGAATTTGGAACAAGAACTGCATTAACGGCAGCAATGTCAAACGAGGATAAATGCTGGTGTTTTTTTCCAGGGGGCAGGCATAGCTGGCTGACTACCTCTCATCCATGATTCAATGCTTGTCTCACTCTCTCTAGTGGAGGGTTTGTCCCTTGGGGAGGGAGGTGTTGAGGAGTCAGGGGAAATATTGAACATCCTTCTGCAGCCATACACCGGGGACGATGATTCTCTGGGGACATGAGGAGGAAGGAGGCTGTGTGCTCTAAAAAGCTGTAGGAGTTGATGAAAATCCTGTGAAGAAGGGAAATGTGGATGCAAGTATCTGTTGGCAACCATCTGGAAAGCTTTCTAAATGAAATAGTGATAATACCATCTGTCCATCAAACCAGATGACAATACTGCAACTGCTGCTGCTGCTGTTGTTGTGCACAGGAATGCTTCACCAATGAGTTTTGATTATTTGACTTCCAGCTAGAAAATGATGGAGAAGAATATGTGCTGCCAACCTTGTAGTATATCATGAAAGGCTTTTAATGAAGCTGGAAGTGCACAGGGAGAAGGATTATTATATAGAGAAATAATTAAATTACTCCCGTTTCCTGGAAAGAGAAAAAGAATAATATAGCAAATATTATTAGCCTGACAAAGTCCTACAGATTTTCACTTTGCTGCAAAGTGCTCTCTGGATGAATTAGCTCGAGACAGACATCAAAAAGGCTGCACAACAGATGACCCACAGTTCTCTCTTTCACTCTGACATCAACATGAACCTCCCTACACCTGGTTAGACAAAGGCACCACTCAGGGGGTTTGATTGTTCTTTGCTTCTGATTTTCAACCTGGACTATCTGCTGAAATTCATTTTGGAATAAATTACAGGCAAGAATTATGTTATACAGCTGCAGAATATAGCCCACTCTATATCTTCAACAGCACTTTTAACATTTGTTGGTGAGGTAAGGGAGTGACCTATCATGGTTGGCTGTTCTGGATAATATCTGTCTTAGCGTAAATCTTGCAGCAGAAATGGAGCATAAGAGATGTACTCTAGTGTGACTTTCTTACCTCTATATTTTAATACTTTAACCTTAAAAAACAGGGTCTGCATTGCTGCTGTAGGATAATTGCAGGAGAGATGAACTATGAGACTAAAGGTCTCAAAATGAGCTCATACGTGTCATCGAACCATGTCTGAAGACAAAAGTGTTAATGGCCTGTTTTTAAACGGCAACATTAAAAGGTCGAGTGAAAAGCCGGCTGTCATATAGAGGGGCGAGGTGCGATGAATCACACAAATCGGGATAACCATGCACACTTTCAGACATTCATTCCTTGAACACATCTATGGTGTTATGCTCGGCTGGAAAAAAGTGACAGAAGGAATTGTGTGAAAAATGAAAGAAGAGAGCTTGAAAGAGAAGTTCAATCCCTGCCTACTTTCTCATCTCTGCACACCTGGATATTTGCTGTGTGAAGTCGCTGTGCTTTTGCAGGTTTCAGTGACGCAATGCACAGTCTTACCAGTGGTTTTTCAACTCATCAACAGGTGGTGGTGACACACCAATACCCCGTTTCTACAGACATGAGCTACGCCGGATTGTGAACATGAAACAGTAAAATAAACCAGATATATAAAGTAAAAACAGGACACAGGAGAGAAACTTAACTCCAAACCACAGAGATTCATTTAGGGTGCTGTAGCATTGTTCCGACCTCTCATTAGTCCGACGTTCCGTTGTTCCGATATGTGATTATACTAGGCTATACTGTATTTGTGTACCATAGAGGATCAGCAACGCAACAAAAGTAGGCTACTGGTCGAGATACAAGTGTCACAGAGAGGAGAGAATCAAACACCATAACCTCCTGTTATTAACTCTGGGGTCCGGGTTGTGTGGGGAGCTCTCCGCGGTGCTGAACGGCTCCCGACAGGCGTATTTCTGCCTTGATCGTGCGCCGTGACCGGCTCTGGGTCAGCTGGGAAAGGCTTGAGGCGAAGCAGGCTCACAGCTTATGTGTTTGCCACTTTATTTTTCATTTTAACCCACACCATGATCTTTTCCTGACCCTAACCAAGTGGTTTTTGTGCCTAAACCTAACCAGACCTTAACCACAGGGCATCATGATGATTTCGGAACAACGGGACTTTGGAACAATGGGTTTAATATGGTCGGAACAATGGGATGTCGGAACAATGGACAGACCCCTCAGTTAGAAGCTACAAAACTACTGAGAGATAAACACACAAGCTTTTAAAAACTCAGATGTCAGCACTACCTGCTTGAGGGCGGGCAGCCCGAGTTTTGGACCTACTCAAGAGAAGGTCCATCTCTGGCGCGGCTTGGCATGGCACGGCGTGTCCAAACTGACAATGGAAACACAAATTGGCGTGGCATAGCTTGACTCGGCACGGCCAAGAGTGACGATGGAAAAAGGGTACAAGATATGCTGAAATGCACCAGCAAAGACTGGGAGGAAAAAAGTGCAGGATTTGGGAGCATGGCACAATCTAGAATCCAGTTTGATTCCAGTAGATTGGATGAAGTTTAAATTTAATGCATTATTCACATCATTATCCTTTCAGCTTCAAACAAAAAAAAGACACTACATTTAAGCACCTGGGAAACACCACAACAAGCCACTCAGGTAACCTCAAGTCAATAACACCACACAGGGAATCAAAGATCTTCTTGTTCGCCTGCAAACATCAGTCCCACTTTCATCCATTAGCAAATCAGACCAAATCAGATCAAACCATTGAAAGGCTCTCAGTCACACTTCGAGGAGCGTTTCAAAGCTGAGGAAGCATCATGGTTGACAACACCCATTTGTATTCATCCAAATAAACCAAAGTCTTTAGTAAGAAAGCCATCTGTCCTTCACTGTCCATCTGAGCTTGCATATGATAATGCTGCTGCTGCTGCTGCTGCTGCTGCTGCTGCTGCTGCTGCTGCTGCGGGCAAGAGCTTTCAACAGTGGCATCATGGTCCTTCATTAGGGAAATAATAGACAAAGCAGTACACCGCCAACTGGTACATTATAAAACGCATTAATGATATTAGGTGTGAGGAGAGAGAGGAGGCATCGAGGAGGAATAATTATCATCTAAAAAATTCATAGATCTTTGCAGTTTGCTGGGATGATAAAGCCATGAGCTGCAAATGGCAGAGACGCATCCTCAGGTTTCTTTATACTGTACCTTCAACAACGCGATGTTATTACAAATGACATATAAAAGAAGAATAAAGCCGACAGAGGGAACAAATGTGCAGACTGTGAAAACATCCTGGAGTGTGAAACAGTGAAGTGACATCCCAAGAAACAGATGCTCCATTTGACTGATGGCTCAATGGAGCTTGATTGTGTACACAGAGAACTGTATTGATGAATGCAACAGCAAGCAAGGCTTATCAAGCACCAAACTGCAGATGCTGTTAAATGGCTAATCACTGGTTTGCAGAATCTGCCTCGCAGCACATAGAAAAAACCTTCAGTTTGGATGGATTAATTGCCTTCATTCCAGGCAGTGTTGTCACCTGGGCATCTGTTTCTCATGTTCTGCGATCCTGGCCTGCTGTAAAACAGACTGTTGTCCGTTCTTGTTCTCCATCTCAGAGCTTCAGCGTTACCTATGAGGAGGTGGATAAATGGAGGAAAGTGTGAAGGAGACGATGCAAATGCAAAATATGCAGGCGTAAGTATAAAGGATGAAACTCAAGACGGGGGCAGAGAAAGTCATTTAAAATAGGATGGATTATAAATCAGGATAGTTCATGTATAATTAAAGGTGAGCAAAGCAAACCAAGCGTGACCATCTATTGCCAAGGTGTCTTTTCCGCTATATAAGCCCGAATGCTTTATGTTTAACATACTCTTGTCCCTCTGGACCGCAGGTGATAAATAGCACTGAAACAATTAGACCTTGTTCAGACAGATTGATTTTAAGAAGGTTTGGGCATGAAACACTTTTTTTCACATCTGATCCAAACTAAATTTGAAGGTTGTTTGAAATGTGATTCCAACTGGATTTCTACAGATGTGTCTCAGTTGGGACGCTTTGACCGCTCAAATCAGATGACGACAACGTCAAATCCAGAGAGACGGAAGTGCTGAGCAGATCCATGCTGCTACTAGCAGAGCGCTAAAATGGACGACATAAGGAACAACAGACTGAATAATAATAAGACCTCAATTTCTCATGTTTCTGTGTTGAAAAGCCACGTGACCAGCGTGGCTATGTAGTTACCGATGCCTACGTCGTTACCACAGCAGCCCATGCAGACAAGTTGGTGATGTCTGGTCTTACAAACCGTTCTGATTGCTTGCAATAACAGTGCGGACAGTCTGTCTTCAAGGTCTGATTTGAGAAACTGTAGCACCGTACCTGACTCAGAATTATGCCAGTTGAATTGAATTTAGTTGCTGTGAGCCGTAAATTCACCACTTCTAAGCAGAGGGTAGAAGGTAACTTGAAGCCTTCTGGTGCAAAGCCTCTCCTCCCCTGTGCAGCTGCATTGTGTTGGCAGCTGTATGTGCCAAAGGGTAGCGCGAAAGTCAAGAGGGCTTACTCCGCAGCAAATCTGGGGACCAAAACGTCCACAGAAGTACAATGCACAGGATCACTGATAGGTGATCCGATCGCTAGGGGGTGGTGGGAGTTGGACGGGTAAGGTGAAGTAAGGTAATGTAAACTTCAATGTCCCCGAGAGGCAATTTGAGATAAAGACCATAGTCATGAGTACAACAAAACAGACAATACAATGCAAACACACAGAATCCACTATCACACACTATCAACGGACAATGAGTGGTCACTGTTGGTTAAGATAAGCGATAGCAGACGGGACAAAGGACGGTCTGTAAGATCAATAGACCGAGCTTTAGAGGTGACTCTTTCTTCATACAGGTGCTGTAGGTTATTAAAAGTAACACCAGTGATCTTACAGCACAACTTGACCACTTTACCAAACTTGTTTTTGTTTATAAGGCTCAGATTACCAAACCAACAGACGATGTTAAAAGAAAGAACGGCCTCAATAAAGGCAGAATAGATGATTGTCCTTTCTACATTGAAACTTATCAGCTTCCTTAAAGAGATTAGGCATTGGTTTGCCTTCTCTGTCTTCTTACAGAGGCTGTCAATGTTCATATCAAAGTTCAACTTGTCATCTAGGACAGTGCTCAAATACTTATACTGCTGCTCTGCTGCTACCGGCTCCCCCACTGGTGGGGGGTTGTGTTACAGTTAAACGTGGGAAAAGACATGTTTAAAAAATGAGTATGAAAATCTTCATTAAAATATTTAAACATTTAAAAAACATGTACTTGTTGGCATGGTCTTTTAGGTTCAAACAGTGGCTCACTTTTAACATCTATGTTTGTGCTTGGTGCGACAATATCACTGCATCATGTTATGTTTAAAATTATTATTATCATTAAATCACAATCCAACTCATATTCATAACATACTCATAACAACTACTGAGCAGGCATACTGAGAATGGCGATCTGGGTTGTCAGATCTATGAAAAAGAAACGGCAAACTGGTTTATAATCAAGGATTTAAAATTTACTCCTCGTGCTGATTGACCGGGCTCAGCGACCAGACATGGCGCTCCACCAGGAACATCTCTTAATGCACAGTAGGGCACAGAGTTCTGATAGTAAGTTAGTTAAAATCACCTAAACATCAGCTTAGGAACACAGTCATCGATATACGATGCGACTGCCAATTGGCACAAGCCTATTGTAGACCAAAAATTGGATCGATTATTCAAACAAAGTAATTGGCAGATTAATCAATGATGAAAATAAGAGTTAGTTGGAGCCTTAGTAAATCTTAGGATAATCTAATAAAACACTGCAAGACAAAAAACAGACCCAACTTCTCTTTCCTCACTCGTGCAGCAGGTAGGACCTAAAAATATCCCGAGGCGAAGACATGTGTGGGCAACTTAAATATCACACATCTACAATAATATTAATATTGCTGGAAGCGATAATATGAAATAACAAATACTGGAGGCATACTAATAAAACTCAACCCTGCTATAGCCCAAAATAACACTGTGGAATTATACCAACATGAATATTACTGTTATGGACCACATGAAGTATATTAGTTAAACAGCTTACATTGACAAAGTGTCTTATAAACACTATCTGTCTCTCTGTCTCTCCATCCGGTACACCCTCTGTCCCCATCGTGCCACCCCCCACAACCACCCTCTTTCTTTCTCTTTTATGAATGAGCGATGGCGAGCTGCCAAAGATGTCCTTGTGATAGTGGTCACAGACGGTGTTGCTGTGGTAACTCGGAGACTTAGGATTCATGGCATCTATTCAACAACCTTGTCAGCATGAGCTCAATAACTTCCCCCCACCTATCTGCAGGCCAGGGTCATTTTACTTTGAATGTCCAAGTGGTGCAGTGCTGCACAGGTGCAGGCTCAAGAGTCTGACTAACTTTGTTTGTATTTAGCCAGCAACGCAACACAATGAACAATAGCCAGTTAGTCGAGCTAATGTGTTTATTGTTTTATCTGACACAAACCGGTCATGCACAAAATTGCAGCTGTGTGTTGTCGAGGTGCTGTAACAGCACATGTAGTATTGACAGGCAAAGTGTTTTACTCTGACACAAACAGTGATTGTGTCAGGTGGTATCTAATATCTGATATCTGATATCTAATTGGTTGGAGTTGTCATGACATTAGGGTTGGATTTCAAGTGCATTATCTGCTGTGAATGTTTTAATTAAAGATTGAGAGTCTGAACTTGACTTCAAGCAGAATAATAAAAATGTTCTCTTTTAATTTTAAGCAGCCAGGTGGCCAGAAGAAAATGTTTGCATGATTCCATTTGCACGCCTCACACGTATCATATCAATGTGACATAGTTGATGAACTGACTTTGTCATTGGGAGGTGGAGTGGATGATGGATGGGGTGTGACCTCAGCGAGACAACTCCCAAGCTGCAGACCATGGCATACCGCTGTTTGAGACAACAAGCAACAAATCAGGTTGTTTTTTGCGAGTTAATGCTGCATTTCCAGTGACTTTTTAGGCACCAAATCTGGGTGTGTGTGGCGACCTGTGTGGGGTCAGTGCCACAATTTTTTATTTTTTTTTAACCAAGACTTTGCTGCATTTCCTGCAAAAACAGTGGCACAAAAAGAGGTTGTTTTTTGCTGAGACATTGCTGCTTTCTAAGCAGGTATTGTAATCCCAAAACTGTGTATTTTATTGGGGTGGGAATCACCAGAGGATCCACGATATGATATCATCTCTATACTAAAGGTCGATCAGCTGAAAACTGAATCGTTTCTCATTTTCATTTTGAAAAAAGTTCCATGTTCAGACCACAACATTTTGATAACAATCGCCATGCACACGGATCTGCAAAAACTACCAAAAACGCTGCAGCAGTTGGCGACTTTGTAATGAAACAACATGCACCTGCGCACATGCACTTCCTTCTACAGAGAGGTGATGTAAAGACAAACAAAAAAGCAACCACACAAACGTTTATCTGGATGGACGAGGCGGAGTTGCTACAGCAAATCAACACTTTGTGCTGCTCACCCTGTTGAATTTATCAACGCTACTCCAGCAAACAGAGCTCGGGAGTCCGCCATTGTTGTTGTGATGGTCAACTTTCTCGCGTATGCCTAGTGACTGGAACCGTAATGTGCATGTGCGAAAAGAAAGACCTTGCCGTTTCCAAAAAATTGCACTCTGGAACCCGTTTTCAAAACGTTGCGTTTTCAGGCACCCAAAATGCCACTGTCGTGTAAACAATCAGCCAAAACACCACTAAAGTTTACCATTTTTGGTTGAAATCATTGTCGTTAATTTTTTCGTTTAAATTTTATATACTTTATTAATCCCCAAGGGGACATAAATTTTTTTCACTCCGTTGTCAATTACACACAGGCACACATACATGCACTAAGTGGAGAGATGTCAGAGTGAGGGGGCTGCCCATGACAGGCACCCCTGAGCGGTTTGGGGGGGGGGGGTCAGTGCCTTGCTCAAGAGCACCTCGACAGTGCCCAGGAGGTGAACTGGCACCTCTCCGGCTACCACTCCACGTCCCCGTCCGGAACAAAAACAGACGAACTCCAGTTCCCAACCCAAGTCCCTATGAACTGAGATAAGATAAGATAAGATAAGATAGACTTTATTGTCCTGAAGGAAATTTGTCTTGGATACATGTGGTACCTGCCATTAAAAGATACAAAAGACTTATACATACAGGTCCTACATCTGTACAGTCCATACACAGAGCTGTCGCTATACAGCCCCACACACTCAGTACCAACAGTATGTGTACAGACTGCCATCAGCCAAAGAGCAGTGTCACTAAAATGTATTTAATGGACTGAAAAAGCTATTGATTACATTATTTTAGTAGGCTACCTAAAGTTTAATTTATATTTGTAATATTAATAATTTAGACAAAAAAATAATCGCAATACTACCCACCCCTAGTATTTTGAGCCAAAAAAATATCTTTTTCTAACCATAACTAAGTGTTTTTTGTGCCTTAATCTAACCAAACAAAACCCCAGTATTGTTGAAACATTAAGTTTTAATGTATCTACCACATAATAATGTGCAAATGTAACGTTTCAGTGGTTTACAGAAACACACAATGCCAACATTTTTTATGGTGGTTGGGTTATTTTGCATGTGTTGGTTACATTCAGGATTCACAGTATTTTCATGGTAATGAATGAATACACTCAGTCATCATATAGATTTCCTCTCATGGAATAAGGACTTAATCTCATGCGTGTCATGTATTAACATAATCCTTAGTAAATAAAAGCATTGTGACAATTGGCTTCATTATTGATCATTAGGTTTATTTTTGGCCTAAATAAAACATACAGCATAACAGCCTATAGATGCAGCCTTTCAGTGAACCCTCTCATATCAATGCACGATTATGGAGGGTTATTAAAATGTTCTACTTCAGCAGTTTTTACTTGATTGATCTGCCTGACACACTGCGGTGATATAAATTTAGATTTATTTCACTTTAATAATTAAAATTGATGCGAGGGTTTTCACGTTGTGTTTTGTTATCCAACAGCTTCACATCCCTAGAGATGTTTTGTTGCCGCCGCCACACTGTATGTGATTGATTAAAAAAAGGTTTGTGGTGAATATAAAAGCTCCATCATGCCCCCGCAAAGTGCTCTTGTCTAACAAAGGCCATTACAGTATAAAAGCCTTTGGTCAGCACATCTCCTGTGTGTTTGGTAGTAAATGAGCAGGTGACCTCTACATTCCTGAGTTCACGTCTGACTTTGTTTAACGTCTCTTTATGAGTTGAGGAAGAAACAAAGAAGGAAGAAACAAACACAGGTCTGTCTTCAGAGATTTAAAGCTTACATAAGAAGTGATAATCTAATTAAGGCTGTTTGAAAAAGGTGTTTGAGTTCATGAAATGTTGAGATTTCTCCTCCTCACCTGAATCTAGGTCATCGCTGGGGAGGAGCAGCACCACTTGGATGTGTCACCATTGTGCACAGATAGAGACGGTAAAGTCTAGACAAGCAGGGGACCTGATAGCAGGCAAAAACAATCTAGCTCATAATATGTAGCCATCCAAAAACTGCACTGGAATTGTTTGAGACATTTCTAACAGTATGCTTTGCCTGCATTGTGTCCTACCCTTATCCCCCAAAGTATGGCATGAAGAACATTCTGTTTTTTGGATTTGCTCCATATGCAAATGCACCAGCCCGTCTAGAAGAGATGTGCGCCTCGTTTGTGGTTACATAGCACTTCACTGTGCATTAAAGCAGCTGTAATATTGATTCTATTAAAAGTTATTGACCTTGAATCTGGTGTGCATGCTGTATTCTTTATTTTGGTAAACCGCTGCTGGTATTTGAGGGCAAACTAAATGTGAAATATCATCTCTCAGCCTCCGCCACAGGTTCTGCCTCATTCGTGGAGCCAAGCACTGCGGTTCAGAAGGAAATGAGATCAAGCAACTGCAAAGACTGTTTTATCTAGTCGAGCTGTCATGATATATAGCCACAGGTTCTATTCAGGCTGCTCTCGCACCGCCGTAGGCAGCCAGACTTGAGCTGGGCTGCACACCTATTTTGATGCTGCGCTTTTGAAAATATAATAATCCCCACCTTCTGGGTTCATAAGCTTTCATAATGTGTGTCCTTGTGTGTGTGTGTGCATCTCTGAAGTCTGTCAGACTTTGTATATATATACATACATATAAACTCTGGTTGCAGCGTGCCTGATCGCTGTGTATTCTGCGTGTAGAGTCATGATGGAAACATCTGCGCTCTGTGTGTGTGGATGCATGTGTTCCTCTGTGATATGTGAGTGCATGTTTGTGTGATGCAGAGTTGGGAGGACTATCTGTTCTCCTCATGTAGACACACGTGTCCTCAGATAACACTATCAAGGTAATACCATTCTCCCCGTACGTCTGATGCAGTAACATTCACCCATCGCAGCGCAGAGGCAATGTGGGGGGGAAGAGGAAGAAGCGAGAGGGGGAGGAGGAGAAGAAGAAAAGGAGAGCTTTTAATTTCCTCAGCAGCACATTCAGGGAGGTTTCTACATCTGCACAGACAGACAAACTGAAATGAACTCTAGATGAGTTTCCAATTGAATGACGGGACAAGCTGCATTTGATAAAGTGTGCTAAGAAAGATGTAGATTTATATTAGCTCACCTCACACCATGCAGCTAAACGGGTGCACACTTCCCGGGTACATTTTGTCAGCAGGCCTCATGTCATTCTTCATTAAAAACGTATCATGATGGGTCCCTCAGTCTCTAATAAACACTCATCTGTCTTAAGGGATTTAACGCGTATGTAGGTAATGATGATCTAATTAAAGCTGCTCGAAAAATAAGTTTGAGCTCATCGAGTACTGAGGATTTCTTTCCGTCACTTAAATCTAGGTCAGCACAGGAGACAGAGAGCATCACTTGTTATGGAAGGAAACGATTTAATGCAACCTGTAGGTTGTGCGGCACAGTCAACAAATGACTACTCTGTGGCTCGCACTTCAAATGTCAAGGTCGTAGTAGTTTGCAGCATGTATTTTCGAGCTGTCTGTTCATCCGCTGCAGTTAGCAAACAAAGGTGCCTACTACCACACTGCAGTCACTGAACCCTATGTAACTTAAATCTCTCAAAAACCATTCTCCTGCCTAACTCATATTCATTTTTACCCCCATTTTTTAAAAGCATACTTCACAGTTGTGAGAAACTGGTTGGGAAAATCCTGTTTTCATGGTAAACACTTTGAAGGGATAGTTTGGATCCTTTGAAGTGGGGTTGTATTCAGTGCTTATCTATGGTAAGTATACCACATACAGTAGTCGGCATGCCCCCAGTTTGGAGAACCAGGTAGGAGTATTGACACGGAGGCTACAACAACAATTTAATGCTATAGATGAGGGCAGCAGCAAAACCTATTTTAGCCACCTAGAAAAACCAATATCAGTTTAAGCGTACGCTATACTTAGAATATTTTTACCACCTTACCCTGCCGTCAAACATGGATTTGTGGCAGGGAACTCAACACATTATAATGCTCTTTTGAAGCCGGACTCCACTGAGAAAAACTGTAATTTTGTCTCTCTGTTCGGTCATCGCCAATGGAAAATTACAGAGCTAAAGGAATATATCAAATCAGAAAAAGCACTAGAAAAGCAGGACTTCTACAGATACCTGCAAGCTAGGGACTACTTGGATAAAAAAAATTCAAAGCTTAAAGATAAACGAACACAACCGTGCGTACTTAATGGGAGATACTAAAAAGTTTGTTTCGATATTAGAGGAGGACTGGACAGATATGTGAGACACAGGCAACTACTGCAAACTCAAGGTCCCTGAGGGAGTTTGGTTGGAAAAACCTTGTGCAATTCTTTATTACCCCGAGACTAACGGCACTGCGAAGAGGCCTACAGAGCCGTAGCCTTTGTTGGAGGCAATGTGGAACCTCACTGTCCAATCATTATCATGTTGTCTGGGCATGCCCAAAAATATAACCATATTGGCAAGAGATTGCAGCTGAGATTCATAAGATAATTGGGATGCATTTAGTCTACTCATTTGTCACATTATACATAGGAAACATACCTGAAACTGTCCCAAACAAAGATAAGTATTTATTAAAGATACTTTTGGCAAGAAGCAGGAAAGCTATAACTCGCAAATGGTTGCAAGTTGACCCCCCAACATTGGCCAAATGGCTGGGGATTATAAATGAAATATAGGCCTGCTGTATGGAAAGACTCACTTTTGTTTAAAACTTGAGATGGAAACATTTACAAAATACTGAGAGAAATGGATTTTTTTGAAAAGGTGTGACATGGTATGCCTGGATATAAGTGAAAAATGTACTAGGATTTGACCTTGTAACACCCATGATGAAACCATGTTCTTTGTTTCTTAAATAAAAAAAGAGGTACAACAAAACCTGATTGATTGATGCATTACCAGCACATTCTGTATTCAGAATGGAGTCTGGGGGCATTGACGAGAGCATGTTGGGGAACTCAAGCCATTAACGCTTCCGCATCGGAAATGGCTGTCTGCGGCAAGGTAAAGTGGTGAAAATATTTTCAATTTAGTGTACACTTAAACTGCTATTGACTTTTTAGGTGGCTAAAATACATTTTGCTGCCATTCCCATCCACAGCAATACATTTTCCGCTTCCATGGTGGTACTCCTGCTGCTTCTCCAAACTGGGCGCATGCCAACTGCCACCTATTGTATGTAATACACTGACTATGGATACGTACGTCATGCAACCCCATTTCAAAAGATCCAAACTATGAATGAATGTGTTTATCTTGAGCAGAAAATAAAAACAAAACATTAACAGGCATGCTCTAAAAGGAGTAGGAAGAAGTGTACACTTATATATTCCCACCCCCTTCTCAGTATTCATGTCTCATTTAAAAAGTAAATTGTCAACAACTATCCCAAATGTATTTACAACCATTGATATGGATACATAAACAACAGTCTTAGACATTAAATATACAAACCCCAGATAAACAAATAAAGCATCCCATCAGCATCATCCCTCTTCGCCTGCTTACCTCCTAAATATTCTGTCCTTACATCTTTTATAAGTGCTCTATAGCTGTGCTTCCCTTTAACTCCTCATCTAACCCATCCCACAAATCCACCCCACACACTGAAACACACATAGTTTTCAAGGTTGTACGAACACAGTGTTTTTTTAGATTAAATTATCTTTAATTATATACACCCTCCCTGTCAGAGAACATTACCCAGAAGTAGATTATTTCTTGCTTTGTGCACCATTTGTACTGTTTTAAATTCAACCAAGTCCCCGAATTTCAATGCATATGACCTTAAAAACAGTGTGTTCGTGTGTTCCCTATAGCCAACATTATGTACAATTCTAATGGCTTTTTTATGATATGTGTAATGTATATAAATTGCGTGTAAAGGTGTCACCCCAGACCCCCACACAGTATTTAAGATGCGGTATATAGTGATTAATGTGCCAGCATGTGTCTTGATTACTATCCCTTTAAAACACTGATCCGCATAGACGTTACCGCAGTTAACTTAACATTTCAGCCTTACACAACCGTCACCAAGGCAGCCAAACAACCTCTATTCAAGCCTCCTTTCTGTCTTGCTGGGGTAACTGATAAAGGTCACTTCCAAATGAGCTATCTGAGGACACACAATAAATTTGGTGAAATTTCCTCCTAAAAAACCTCCCACCTTTCTGATGTGCTCAAGATAGAACCTTTCTAAAATCCTTTTATCGGCTCGCTTTTCTTGGAAACAGCCCATCAAATAAGGGACTTGTGGTGCACTTAACAACGGCTAAAAAGACAACTAAGAGGCCAGAATTGATTTACAAACGCGGTTTGAATTTCTTTCTCTTTTTTTATTATTTTTTTTTTGCTCCAAATGGTGCTTCAGAACATTCTGATTGCACCCTGAGTGCCCTCAGTGATAGTCTTTGAAGTGCTTGGAGCCGTGTGCTGAAGCTCAGTGTGTGCTTATATCCGGAGCTTTTGTTAGTCACTTCATATGTACTGAGTCCTGTGCCATCATTATTCAATGATTCACACTGTGCAGCCAAAACACTCACTCTTATCTGTTAAGAGGCTGCAGAGACGCAGTCAGACAGCTCTGGGTGGGTGGATGGGTGGGGGACAGAGAGAGAGAGAGAAAGAGACACTCTTGCTGTCTCTCTCCCTCTCTCTGGAGGGAAACGACTTTCCTCTCTTCCTCACAACATGAAGCCAGAGAGCATCCCGACTTCAAGAGCTTTAGATCCTGAATATTCACGCTGGTGGCATTTTACCATGTGTAGGCGGTGAGGGTTTGCAGAGATAGGAGAGAGTGTGTGAAGTATTGATCACTGGTGCTGTTGTCCTTATATGCTCTGTGTCTCACAGTGCCAGCTAACTCTCACAGAAAGGCAGAGTCACATAAATACAGAGGCAGGGTTGGCGTTATAAGGCGCGCTTATTCTACTGGGGAATGAGATGAACACAATTAGGATGAATTAAGAGGGATATGTTTAAAACAGCAAAGGGATGATGCATGCGACGCATAAAAGGAGGCCACATGAATACTATTAATTTTTGTTTTCCTGTGCGTCAGTTTTAGGTGCTACAGCTTAACAAGCCTGAATTATATAACGATGCATTTACACAGGACTGGTTTTTGGTTTGATTTTAGCACGGCTGAGTGTCTTACTGATATTCAAAGCACATCTTCATTTTTAGAATCACACCTTCTTCTCTAACTTTAACTGGTGTTAGTTGAGGAACACCAAGAAAAAAAATCTCACTGTCTGATACTTAAACTGTTAGATGTCAACATTTTCTGAAGTTCAACAGCTTCAATTGTGCCATGATCAAATACAGTAAGTCTCTTTGAGATTCACTCTTTTCCTACAACCTGCCTTGTCTCACTTTAATTCACTCAGCAACTTCTTACATATCACTGAATGACTATTAACACAGTAGTCAAAGTCAAATGCTGTTTCTCAAACTGTATACTTCCAATATACACCAATGGTTCCTAAGGCACACCAAAGGGGAAGCCAAAGTCTCAAGGCACATCTGTATTAATCTCTGTGCACAATAGCTTCTTTAAAGTGTGTTATCACTCTTATCATGACATAATACAATAACAATAAGTTATTAGTAACAAGTAGCTTTCATGATACCTTCTACTGACAGTTTTTTTTAAATCTCCTTTCTGTCGGCGGTAGGTCGTCTTGGCTGGTGCTTTGTTGTAATTTGCTCCGTACAATCAAGCGATCCATTTTCCCACTCACGGCTTTCTCCTTTTAAACATGGTCATTTCTCACACTGGCTGCCAGTCAGGGCTTTTGATGTGTCACACGCTTATACCTGCCACATGCAAATGGTGACAAATAGGTTTCACATGAAGGTTTTTTAAATTGAATTCAGTTAAAGTACATTTCTTAGCAAGAGTTTGATAGCAAGAGCTGATACTGTCAGTTGAAAATTAAGTTTTGAATAGGCCTTACTGAATACTGCAATAATAGGCTAATGTGTGGTTATCATGCAATCCCACGGCACACCTGGATTGGCATCATGGCACACACCATTTGAGAGCTACTGGTATACACTATGTACTTGCTTGCGTAGCGCGCAAATTGTGACAGGGTAGTGTTGTCTCAAATGAAATATGGCCGGTGCACACTTAACGTAAATGACGACTGGAGGATTTGATAGCTTTTCTATCTTTGCCTGGCGAAATGCAACCTGGTGGAGCATCAACACAACATCTGACGAACGATTGTCACTCGAAAATATATGGCTGCTAAATCTGCTTGTTTGCTCACTTGACTTCTTCTATATCTATTTATTTGTTGTATTAAAAATGAAAATTTCATCTGCTATTTTAGCATCTGAGCACAAATCTAATACTAAAATCACATACAGTGAAGACAACAATTTAACATGCATCAACACCAAAGGTAACTTACTCCCACAGATCATATAACTTACACCACACATGTAACGTCAGTGCCTGATGACATAATGTGCCACTGTGAACTAGCTAACAAGCTAAAATTAACATTCATGTTATCGTTTGTGGTACCAAATTGCAACAGAATTAACACAATAAACAAAACTGATCATTATCCAACAACAGTATAGCGATAGTGAAACATACACATGTATATTTGTACAATGCTTTGGAGTTCACTGTGTAATCCTTTTACCTACGTAGGCAATATGGCGATCAGTGACTCAACTTTTTGATGTTATGAGCGCAACCTCTGGGTCCTCTAGTGTACTGCATTTTGCCATACTTCTCAGTGTGAACCCACTTATGCACTTAAAATATAAAGTATAAGTACACAAGTACCCAACATGAAACACAGCATATGTTTATAGCAGTGTCTCTTGGTTAAAATGAAACCTATCTTTGTTGCTGCAGTGCATTGTGGTCTATTAAGACTCCTGCTGGTGAAGGAATTGTAACATTGGTGTTACATTGGTATCAGTAGGGACCATCCAGACATCAGTTATGTGTGGGAATAAGAAAAATCCTCCAATAAACAACAGAATGGAAGCAGAGATTCAAGGAGGATAGCCAGAAGCAGTTAGGATTGATTTTTTTCACCGAGGTCTTGATATTTGTGGGATAAATTTAAGTTGTTTTCAGAACTCTAATTTTATAGTGCCATAAGCGCCCACCTGATTCACACTGCTGAACCTCCAAGGAAAGATTTTGTAGAGGCAGATCTACTGACCTGCCTCATGCACTACATCTGTGGGAGAAAGAGATTACCAAAACAGACTGAAACAATCTGAAAATGTGTATTTTTGATGTTTTTTTTCCCTCTTTCTTTTCATTTCTCCCTCTCTCAGTCTTGCTGGGCCTCCATTGTCCTCCAGCAGCTCTTTAGTTACAGTATTTGCCTGTACTCCATCATTGTCAATTAGGCTCCAATCCCTAACTGGGATGATTTGTAGCTCCAGGCTATTTGACTAGCTACAAGCTTTCATTATAACACAATGCTACAGTACTAGCTCATGAACTGCCAAACCCAAGTCATCACAGATTTACATATCAAACCCAGCTTTTTCATCAGAAGTGTTCCTTTCTCAACAAAACAGCCACAGAAATGATTTTTTTAACCACACAAAACAAATAGAACAAATTGTGTTACTTTTCACAGATGAGCTTTGCTGATAAGGCAAGGCAACAATACTCAGAGGGATGATCCATGAGGTCAGACCTGTGAGAACAACATAACACTTCAGTCCAGTGCATAGTCATAGTCACAACTTACTGTACAGAAACACTAAGTTACAATTATTTATACTAATATATATAATAAAATGGAAACATTTTAAACCAAAAATGCCATTACATCAATAAATAACATTACAAAACATGAAAAATGGCACTAGAATTGGTGATAATAATGCAAAATAAACATATAAGCACTGTAGTATTTGACAACAGAAAAAAAGCTTTTCCTTAGATTTCATCAAATTTTAATCTGTCTTGATCTGTGTCCATTATTTGACGTGCTTGAGCAGATGATTCATGGAGAAAATTGAGTTGCAATTAGGAATTCAGTTCTTGAGTAGTTCTGCTCTTACTATATCTCATCAAAGGTTCCTGTGTTATCTTGGATCTCCTTGATCCCCCATCATTTGGTGTTCCCCAGGGATCTATCTTGGGTTCCCTGTTTTTTTTCACTTTACATGTTGTCTTTGGGGTATCTTTTTTTGAACAAATAGCAATTTCATACAAAAGATAGTCTGCTAAATGTTCTTCTCAAAGCCAGTGAAAATGGTTCCTTTGTCTTAAAGCATGTGTTGGATGTTTAGTGATGGATGTCACACAATTCTCTGCACCTCAATCAATCTGAATGAATTCTAAGACACTTTTATTTCCATCAGCATGTTCCAAATAAATCCTGGCAGCTTGTCCACTATTGTCAAGTATGCCACCTGTAATTTGGGCATGCTTTTTAATTCCCTTTTATATACACAGGGGTTGTCTAATTGAGGAACACAGCCAGAATACAAGTTTTTTTTACAGTTTGGAAATAATAATCCATCATGGCTAAAATTTTTGTACTGGACTCAGTCAGAAAACTGAATTTCTTTGATTCAAATATTTAGAAATCACACTGTAATCAATTAAACCTGAGACGTCATGCCCATGCCTGCCTTTTTTTAGAGTAATCTTTCAGTAATAATTCTATCATCAGCTGGTTGCGGTATTTGTCTGTTAGAAATCAAACCTTGACAGAATCAATACAACTGAAAAAACACAGGAAATTGACCATCCCACGTGAATACCTCTTAGTACAGAAAATCTTTTGCAGGTGGAGGGATATGAAGCAACACATTCTGCATGTTTGTCAAGGTGCGCCTGTTTGTGTAGTAAATATTAATGTGTTGCCAGGTCGTTGAACTCTGTGTATATATTTTCCATGTGTATATTTTTACACCGAGGGGGGAGTTTGGGGAGATCTTTTGGCCCCTGATCTGACTGACGTATCCGGGCCATGCTCTACTCTCTGCTTTGCTCCCTTCTGTGTGTTCTTGGAAACATCGTCAGCCTTGTGTTGCCCTGCCAGGCCCTTGAGACAACTCCCAGTATATTTCTGTCTCAGAGGCGTGTGCGAATGTTTGCTTGTTGTCATGTGTGTCTATTTGCCTGTACATGTCATCCCTCTGTGCGGCTTTCGGTTCAACTGTGTGACTCAGTCAACGCTGAAGACAAAACATTTGTGTCTTTTGAGTGACATTATGAATTTTTCTTCTCCGCTCTGCAAAGTTTGGAAGTGTGGCTGTTTCGGGACATAAACATACTGTGATGGATCATGACAAGAAACTTCATTGCTCAACTACCAAATTGCCAAAATTCAATAGCAGTTGCAGAATTCAATAAGTGCAGCTTTACTGGAGGTTTTTATGTGACAAATGACACAAATCAAAGAGATTTGTCAGAGGAGAGGCAGAAATCTGACGGCAGTGATTGTTAGTCACCAACTTCCTCGTCTCACTCTCTGTCCCCTGGAGTCATGATTGAACCATACTGGAACCTGTTCTGTTTACCTCTCTCTGTCTTACTCATGCACAACCTCCACTTACAAATGCAAGTTGATGAAAAAACTCTCTTGTTCTCTCTCCCTCCTCCACACTGCTCTCCCCCTCTGTCCCTGTGTTGTCTAGATGGAGGAAGTAATAGCACGCATGCAGGACGAGAAAAATGGCATCCCCATCCGAACAGTGAAAAGTTTTCTAACCAAGATCCCCAGTGTTTTTTCAGGTAAGGCTTTTATCTCTCTGCTCTGTTGCGCTCTTCTCCTCTCCTCCCTCCTCTTCCTCTCTTCTACTTGGCTCCCGCCCACTAAGCACCCGACTAGTACTTCTCTGTTCTGGCCAAACAAAACACTGAAAGTATTTAGAGAGTGTCCGTTTTGCATTTCACACTAGCAGTGCCAGAATGTCAAGAGGATCATATTGGATTTTCGAGCTGCGCAACCTAATAGATAAGAATCCATGCTGGAGTGATACTCCATAAGAGATTATTCAAGTTCAACACTACATTGAAAAACTAAGAGGAGTGAGGCCTTCATCACTGTCGTGCATTATATGCTGTAATATAGACTTACAGTAGAAAACCTACAGTATGACAGTAACAAATTAAAGGTCCAGTGTGTGGGATTTAGGGGCATCTCTTGGCAGAAATGGTACATAATATTCATAACTTTGTTTCCTCTAGTCTATAATTATATGAAAATAAGAATCCCTGAGTTTATTTCTATGTAAGACGCAGGTCCCCTTCCACGGAGTCCGCCATGTTGTTTCTACAGTAGCCCACATTATTCATACCAGTGGTTCTAGACAGGGCTATTTGCATTTTGGCATCAGCCACTGTTGTTCTCCTACATGCTTGGCATACAGAAGAAGTTTCAGCTCTGCAACCTGACTGCTAGACTGGGACGGGAATCTCCGGGAAATATGCCTGAGTTTGAATTTGAATTTTATTAGCACACAAGAAGTGATAAAAAAAACAAGTATATCATCAGCTGCTCATTTACAACTTTTGCCACGATATCTCAAAAAGGTTAAAGTCCCCCTCCACTCAAACATGATTTAGCTTTTTTGCTACTTCACTTGGATGTTTGACCTTAACTGTGCCAAATGATTTTCAGTTTGACACTTGAAGGTGAAAACTCTAGGATGTCAAATCTATTCTAATACAAAAAACAGTATTTCTCTCTTAAACATGAGAATATAACAGACAGAACAAGCAGTTTTAATAATTATAAATGAAACAGACACATACACATAACACATAAATTGTTCAAAGAACTCACATTAAACAAAAATGGTGTCATTTTTTGCCCTCAAAAAGGCAAACCCATCTCCATCATGGTTTTCTTTAACAAAAGCTATAAAAAAAAAAAAAGTTAAAAGAATAATTTCCTATTTTCTTTTGTAGTTTTTGTCATATACAGATACGTAATGATGATTGCTGGGTGATATGTATGTTAATGTTGTCCAGTATCAAGTCTCTGTTCAGTCATGTAACGAGACAATACGATTTACAGCAGCTAGTGTAAGTGCAAAATCTCTCAACACTAACACGCTGTTCAAATCTTCAAGCAGATATAACATAAAAGCGGCAGTAAGAAACACTGTTGGGGGGCGTTGGTGGCTTAGTGGGTAGAGTGGGCGCCCCATGTACAGCGGCCCGGGTTCAGGTCCGGCCTGTGGCCCTTTGCTGCATGTCATTCCCCCCTCTCAAAAAATATCTAAAAACAAAAAAAAAAAAGAAACACTGTTGGTAAAATACATATATGCCAAAAACTCTGTGTGTGTGTTTCATAACGAGTAACTAGGGCGCACAAGGGCCCGTTATCATAGTGTTCACTGGGGCCCATCGTTACTACCTAACACCGCTGACTGAGCGGACACTGCAAAAGCGTTTTTGAGGGGAAACAGACTGAGCAGAGACTTTCTTTCTTCTTCACAGAGGTGTTTTAAGTTGGCTAATGCTGCAGTGTGCTGTCAGCCAGTCTAATTTGTTAACATTACTGCTCCGCTCTGTTAAGTTTGTCTCTGGGTGGTGGCCTAAAAAGTATTCACAATATACTTCACATTCACCGCGCAAATGCAATTATATAGACGTTAATTAGTTAGTTTGCTTGCACTGCAGACTGTCCAGGTGCTGCACTGTTCTCGTGTTCCGCCTCTTTCGTTCCATCAACATCATGATTTTAAAGGACATTTAGATAATCGATTATTGATATTTGTGAATCGATGCCCAATTGTCCACGTCCACACTACTGAATCGATCATTTCCCCCAGCCCTACTGCTCAATGCCACTGAACCCCACACACTGGACCTTTAAAAGCCTGTATCAGCTCATAAATGTTGGAGCTTTACAGTGCAACAGTATCAAAATCTTGATAAATTATTAAGGATTTATAAAAGTCTACTGATGCATTAATAATCCAATATGGCACTGCTCAGATTTTCCCATAACTGCTTGCTCCTGCCAGCCTCACCACTGGTCACCATCACTGCTAACTAAAAGAGCCACGCTCGGCTTGTCACAACCGGTGACATGTCTAGGTCCTTTCTGACACGGATGAAAGGCTGGCAGCGAGCACCAACATATAGACACAGATAAATTTAAATAGCTAATTTAAGCGTGAGTGACGTTAGTGAAACAACGGCAAATTCTTCAGGCGTATAAAGGGCAGCTGATGCTCAGTTCTTTTTTTGTCGATGGTTTCCTTTTTCATGCCAAGTCTGCTGCGCAGTGTTTGTGTGTTTGTCTTTGTTTAAAACAGCGGGAGGTTGTATTGATTAATGATTTCACATCCAGCCAAGCCACATCAGCCCAGATCCATCTCTGTCCCGTCTTCCGTCAGATATTATACAATCAATTCAGCTGGCAAACAGCTACACTGGCTACGTCTGTGGGAACATGACAGAACTGCAACAGATGGCTTGTATTACCTAACTATAGTACTATACTTAGGGCCTAGACTTCATGCACATGTCATAATCACACACATTACTATATATTTTTGTCAAAATGCATGCACTGGTTTTTAAGATGGCATCATTGTGGAGCAGAAGCAGTGTCAATGTTCTCAAGTGGATCAGAATTTTTCTCCAAGAGTGTAATGCTCAGACTTCATGCCACCCACACCAAAACACGAGTCCCCTGGCAGTTTCTAAGGCTGCAGCAAGGACACAGTCCCTCTGTAGCTTCCCCTCTGTAAAACTGCCACTTGTGTTCAGTGGAGCAGCGGCCAAGCTGTAAGCACAACAGTGGAGGATGTAACCAGCAGCGTGTTTGTGCTCTGCACCACTTTCTGCAGCATGGATTTTTCATAAAATACAAAGATTTTTCCACTTGCCAATTTATTTATTTGTTACAGTAAGAGCACCTGCTCTCAAATGACTAGTGCTGACATAAATGCAGTGTCTATGTAGATCCCATCCTCAGTGTAGGTTTCATAATAACACTTCCTTATTTAGCTGGTGAGCCGGGTTAGAAAATGTGTCATTAAATGTCATAAACCTTGTAATCACACAGGTGCTCGTGCTTGTATATGTCAGCCACATATTGTTGGGAGTATAAATAACACACTTGAACTGTTAGGCCCTATAGGTATAGATACTGTATGTGTTGGGTGTCCTTCATTCCTTAAACTGAACAACAGACCTAGGCCTATTGTTTAGAAACAACTCTGCTGCTCTCTCATTAATGAGAGATCCGTCTTTTTTACAAAATTTGCATGCACCATTTACAGTATATTTCACATTTTCTCCTTTAATACTCTTCTGCACACTGAGCCTAGCTTTTTTGAAACAACTTCTGCCTGCATTATTTTTGTCTTCAACTCATTATGGTTCTGCTAATTTGATTTTTAATGCCTCTAAATATTGTTGTTGCTTTCCCTCGTACTTCATTTGTACTTGTGTTGCTCAAGTATTAATTCCCAGCTGCACACGTTGCCTTTTGCTGTACTTTTAACTGCAGCAGTTATCCAATATTTGCCATCACTGGGATCATTCATTTTTGATGCCATCGCTTATCACTCTGCATTATTGTCACATTCAGATGCATGCTGGCGCCCCCACACACACATGCACAGCCCAATCTATGAGCATGATATTAATCAATTCGGAAAACATCCTTGTTAGAGGATTACCTTACACATCTCATTTAAGCTCTCTCTTAGAAAGTGGGTCAACTTTGATAGTGTGAAAATGGGGTTGTATTAATGATGTTAATCCATGGAAAATCTCATCTGGTTATGGGGGCGCCGAAAAGCAAAGTGGGCGCGGTGAAGACAAAACGCAGACAGACAGAATGATAGCTTGATGGACAGAGAGACAGCCACAGGGACTGACTGTCTCACTGCATGAATTCCCTCATGTCTCCGTTTCACACCTTTTTTTTTCTGCCTTCTGTGGCTCTCTTCTCCTCAACATACCTTCACCTGTCAGCATGACAGACAGTAATAATAGCTTGGAAAATATATATTTAGCCAAAGTGCCAAAGTCACATGTTGTGGTGGGGTGTGAAAATGCCCGGGGGGCAGAGGATGCTGTTATGTTTTTCTGAGATGTGAAAAATGATTCAGTTGTACTCTCAGATGTAGAAGATGAATTGCAAAATGACACGCAGCATATGAAAAGTTTGATGTTCAAACAAGAACAAGTGATATACAAGTCAACTCCAGACCTTTACTCGAAATAGTTTGATGATTGCATCGTGTTTTTATAACAAACGGTGTCGTGTCTTGTCTTCTGCTCGGTTTTATTTAAATGCACTCTCCTCTCCTCTCTCCACGCCGCAGTCTGACCTGTTTACATCTTAGTTTTTATTTGTGACAGTTTGAAATGTCTGGTGTGATGCATTGACTTATTAAACCAAACAATTGCAACTGCAGTGTCTGTGCTGTGACTGAGTCAGACAAATTGTGTTGTTACTGTACACAATGGATGCTTCATTATGCCATTCTACCTCTCTGGTCATTTATATTAATGGACTGCAGCCAAAGAGAGATGGCTTGGAGAGGGTGTCAGAGAAGAAAATTTGGTAATGGATGGTCTATTACCCACCCACATGGTGCAAGGCGAGAGGAATTGGTATGCACTGTGATGATGAGGGGCGGTGGGCAGGGTTAAGAGTGTCATTGTTTTCCCTTTCATTTGCATCTACATGCAAGAAGATATTTCAGCACACTGTGAATATATTAAATACAGTATGTCAGCGATTCATATTAATGTGCCTTCTCTCATTACAGGTTCTGATATTGTACAGTGGATGATCAAGAACCTGGACATTGAAGATCAAGGTAAAAAGGCCGATCAATAGAGAGTAAGACAGAGGGTGTGTGCGTGGGCGTGAGGAAAAGATGCTGCTGGGTACAGTTTGCATCCAGGGCTGTCTGCCAGAAAGCTCAGTCTCTGTTAGGTTTAGGGAAAAAATATTATTCTTTGGTTTAAAATAAAAGATTTCTGCCAGTAAGGGCGTTCTGGCAAAAGGCCTGAAGGCTGAATTCTTCCATTTGCGGCAAAGACACTGCATGAGGTGAAATGGACAGGTGCGCACAGGTGCCACAATTAGCGTTAAAAATCACACTCGTGCTCCTTCTCACAGTCATAACTCAAACAAATATCAACACAGAGACATGAGACACATATTTTTAGATTTGAGGTTGCTTACACTTTCCGACGACAACCTTATCTCCGATGACTATCCGCAAGTCACAGAAAAAAGACGCTCCTAACAGCCAAGTCCAGAACTCCCTTGAAAAACGTCATATTTTTAAGTTTTCTTCAGCGTAAAAGCCTTTCATTGAGAGCTGTCTGTACACCCATGCATACATTTTAAACAGGAACTGCTAATAGATAATTCGGCATACTTATTATAGGTAGATACAATGTATTTCTGTGTTAGGGGGTGGGGGGAACTCCTCATTTACAAGAATCGCGTCTGTTCTTAATTAATGCTGATGTTGATCTAAATACTAAATTGTAGGCTACCATTATTACAGTTGTTCATGCTGTGTAATTTAAAGCTCGCTGGCGCTGAGAGAAGATGATGATGTATTGTGCAGCTTTTGAAAATTATATGTTTTCATTAGTCTACACTAGAGAGGGGAACACATGCATTTGTGAAATATATGTGGACATATGCATGTATATATATATACACACACACACACACTAAATACCTAAAATTGTTTCTTTTTCACCATCTTCAATGCAAGCAAGCAAACAGTTTCCATTTTTCACACCAATCAAAGTTCATCTATACTTCCATCAGTCAATAATATAAAATCAGTCATTCAGTCTGTCTCTTTATAACATTCTGCCTCTTTTTTGATGCTTCGTTATTATATTACTTTGTGTTTCTATGCCATTTGCTCGTATTTATATATTACTTTGTTGGGATTTTTTTCTACAGATGCTTCCTGCTTGCACTTTCCCTTTGCTGCTGTAATGTTGCGAATTTCCCTGCTGTGGGACAAAGAAAGGATCATCTTATCTTATATTATCTTAGATAAAGTATAATCTTAATACACATAGGTGGTGTGTGTCGTGGTGTGTCTTCCTCAAGCTCGGGTTCTCTGCCAGAGGCCTGGGAGTTTGAGGGTTCTTTGTAGTATCTTACCTGTTCCTAGGACTGCACTCTTCTGGACTGAGACCTCAGATGTTGTACCTGGAATCTGCTGGAGCCATTCTCCCAGATTTGTGGGTCACAGCTCTGAGTGCTCTGATCACCACTGGCACCACTGTTGCCTTTACTCCCCACATCTTTTCTAGCTCCTCTTTCAGCCTTTGGTATTCTTCAGGCTTCTCGTGTTCCTTCTTCCTGATGTTGCTGTGACTCAGATTGCTACATCTATCGCCACTGCGTTCTTATGTTGTATGTCGATCAATCAGGATGGTTGGTTAGCCATAACCAGTTTGTCAGTCTGGATCTGGAAGTCCCACAGGATCTTAGCTTGGTCATTCTCAACCACCTTTGGAGGTGTCTTCCATTTGGACCTTGGGTCTCAGTACAGATGTTCCTGTACACTATGCCAGCCACTTGGTTATGGCATCCCATGTCTGCTGTTCCTGTCTGCATCTTACACCCTGCTATCATGTACTGAACTGTCTCAGGAGCGTCTTTACACAGCCTGTCTGGTGTGGCAGACCCCTGCTTCTACTCATCTATATATATAGCCTATCCCAGCTGACATTGGGTGAGAGGCTGGGTACACCCTGGACAGGTTGCCAGAATATCTCAGGTCTAACACATAGAGACAGACAACCATTCACACTCGCATTCACACCTAAGGGCACAACCTGAGGTGGGAGTTTTGAAGACTGGGGTGAGGGAGTCCTTCTCTGTGGAGTTTGCATGTTCTCCTCGTGTCAGCGTGGGTTTTCTGCGGGTCTTTGGCTTCTTCCTACCATCCAAACATGCTTATTTGGTGTCTCTAAATTACACACACACACACACACACACACACACACACACACACACACACACACATATATATATTTAGTGTATAAAAAGTTCACAGTTCTGGATTATTTTTCTTTGATCTGTCTTTTTGTGTCCTTGAGCTACAGCGCACTGCAACTGCAATTCTTCTTCTTATTCCTCATTTTTCCTGTCTTATTATTCTTATTTCATTCCAGTGTGATAAATTAGGTCCAAACGAGACTGTCTTGAGGGAGTAGTCAGATCACTACCTGAGCCTCTCATTGCACACAGAATGACTCAGAAGTGGGCAGGTTGAGCGGTAATAGGTGTGAAAAATGTAAACCGTTTGCCTGCCTGCATTAAAGATGGTGATAAAGAGCCATTGCTAACAATGAGAAAAAATGTCTCTTCTGAGTTTTAGCTGTTTAGTGTGTACTGTAGGTGTGTGTTTACGTGGATAGTGGAGTGTTAATGCGTGTGGGTGCAGCGTCCCAGTGTTCGTCTGCTCTAGTGTGCCTCAGTATTGTGCAGCCAGTTCATAGTTGCGATACTCAGCTGACTCAACAACTCACAACTCCTTTGTGTGTTGTGTCATTTGTATGCAAGGATCTGCCTGTCTTTTTTGTGTCTGCTACTTTGACTTTATGCCAGAGAGGTTTTTACACATGGAAAGCAGTTAGATATTGATAAAACACCTCTGCAAGGTTTGAGAACAGTTGAACTTTCCAGAGTGGACAGACTGTTCCTGTGTTTTTTCCCTCTCTTTGTTCTTTCATTTGCATAACATAGTTTGAAACATTTAAATTTACCCAAGAGATTATGCTTTTCCCCACGCCTCGGGCCTCACAGCGCCGAGATTAATAATGTATCTGTATCGCGGCACCTCTGATATGCCAAAACAAACAGACAAAAAAAGAGATAAACCATCAACAACAAAAGAGCTCGTCAAATCACTGCTGCTTAATGTGCTAAACTGGGCCAAGAACATTCATTTTGTTGCTCTGTTTACTGAGGCCTGGCAATAACAGATATGTCATTCCCTCAAGCAAATTTACATTTATAGTGTTACATTTTGTGTCACCTGCAATATTGAAAACACTCCTCCATAATAGCATTTCTGATCAAAACAGTCAAAAGCTGCAATTTTCTAACAGAGAGGAGTCTGAAGCATGTGTCAACAAGCAGATGTTTGCTGTCCTTTAAGACTCTTTTTTTTAATCAGTGCACTTTTTTTGCAAACAGACACAAAACAAGCTGTCAGTTGCCCCGCGGTGGTGAACAGAGTGTTGTGCAAAACTAAGTGACTTCAGCACAGAACAACTCCTGGCGGGGCTGACAAACACAGCAAAGTGAAATGCAATTAATTTGGCTCACAGCACAATAGCAGTGTGTTTATTATGAAAAGGCAGATGAGCTTATATCAAAGTTGACTGGGGACTGGGAGTTTTTTTGCTAAATAAATGCCACAGATAATATACTGACGCACTCCAGATGAACTCATTATCATCCCATTTTGCAATCTCTGTAGTCTCCAATCCTATTTTCATTCAATACTGCATTCGATGAGTCGATGCAAATTCCTGCCTGTGTAAAGTTCTTCTCGAAACTTTTAGATGTCTATTGGCAGGAAGTTCTGCACGTCTAACTCTTTGCTGTGATACTTTCATTGCAGTTCGGATCGTTATCATTCATTGTGTTTTTAAAGCCAATTGGTTTATATGGCATGGAAACTACTGGAATTAACTGCTTACCACGTTTAGGATGGCCCAGACGTGATTCATTAGCATGCATTACTGTGCAGTCCAGACAGCGCACAATGGGAAGGGACATATAAAAAAGATATATGCGAATGAGGAGCCATAAGCTGACATGATCTACAACCTTAAGATGGACTGTTTGGAGCAGACGCTGCATATATCTCTTCAGTTATACATCAGGGATCTCAAAAGTGACCTGATCTGCTTTTCTGGAGAAAAGTATGGAGGGATTTCAACACTTTGAATCAATGTAATTTACTTTTTTTTTAGTTACATGAGTATCCCTGATGCATCATGGGTAAACATCCATATTCCAATTTGAAATCATACAAAAAAGACACTTTTTGTAACTTCAGATTTTGTGTCACAATTATCAAATACAGATGTTATCTGCAGTTTCAAAAAAGTAATCTAGTTGATTTCCATCTGTTAATCTGTGGTTGCTGAGCAAGCTCACAAAGGGATGGGACATATTGAAAAGATATATGTGAATGAGGAGCCATAAGATGACATGATCTACAACCTTAAGATGGACTGTCTGGTGCAGATGCTGCATATATTTCTTCAGTTATACATCAGGGATCTCAAACGTGACCTGATCTGCTATTGGGATTTTAACACTTTGAATTCATAGCAGCGTGATTCACTTTTTCCAGTGATATGATGAAGGTAAACATCCATAATCCACTTTGAAATCAAACACAAAAATACTTTGTAACTTCAGATCTTGTGTCATAATCATAAAACACAGATGTTACCTGCAGTTTCAAAAGCTATCTAGTTGATTTCTGTCCATACATCTGTGGTTACAGAGCAAACAGGAAGTGCTGGCATCTATTCAGGTTGACTCTCCACGATGCAGATTCACCAAAATGCTTAAAAAATAATGCTCATCACTAGAAAATAATCTATGCTTGAAATATAAAAGGCAGGACAGCACCTTTATCCATGAAATGTGGGCCTGTCCTTTAGTTTTACCTTCCTGGACAGAGATAATCAAAACAATACAAGAGCAGCCAGGTGTGCCTGTTCCTGAATCAGCTCAACTTTGCCTCTTGGGGGACAGGTCATGTCTACCCAAGATCTCCAAACCAGCATTTCCTCTAGCTCTGACAGGCGTTATCTCAGCTGCTAGGGTCATCCTTTGCCACTGGAAAATTCAAGTTAGAACCTGAATATAGAGAGTGGGTTAAGTTAATGACAGAAGATGCATCTGCTTGACCATCCAGAGTCATATTTGCTTGTCTGGAATCAGTTTTTGTCTTTTATGAATGGACTAAACATGTCATAGGAGCTGGACACTGTACTGAAATAAATTACAATTGTAACATACAGATGAAAGGAGTGGGCTTTTGCTTCTTTTGCTTTGGCTGGGTCATAGGGACTTTTTTGTTTGTTTGTTTCCAGGCTTGATTTGTAGAATAGGTCACCTGATGATATATGGATTGACGCTCTGCTGATGGACTTTGGATTCATTGATGTCATGAACACTGCAGAGATGCGTTTTTGTTTAGTCTGTGCTGTTTGTGTTGATGTTCTTAAACTAGAAAAACTTAAATGACCAAAGAATAGTGCTTCGTGTAGCTCACAGCTGTCTGACTATACATTATACTTCCTGTTTACTTCACCCAGTAGGGGTACGGAGTTGGATACCAAAATATCGATTCTACAGATACTATGTTTTGTTGCCAGCATTAGTAGGACTGATGCTATAATATGGATCAGTTTCTCTCTCTTGCATTTATCCATTTGCATTGAAGAGTAAAACTATCTGAGTAAACAACCTTCCACACTTCTAGTGAGTGTTTGCTTCTCTGCTGCTGTTTTGTTGTGTGCACATGCAGCACACCATGGCCCACACCCTGACTAGTATAATTCAACACCTAATTGCAGTGATGCCTGAGCAATAAAGGAAAAAACATGAGAAAGAGAAGCTAAAGCTGCAAAAGGAAAAAGGAACGGTAGGAATGCCTCAGCATCCAGACCCCCGAGTTTACTGGCAGAGTCTGTTCAGAGAGGAAGAGGAAGAGGAAATATCTAGGTATACTGTAGTGAAATTAATATTTTATTTAAATAGGATCGCCAGCATTGGTTACATTTTCAAACTTTAATTGGTCGTTATTAGTTGCTGTTAGCAGAATGATTGTTCACCTCATAAACCATGACTCAGTTGGCATCAGATCAGAACCACATCTTTTGGTATCGCCCACACTGTAACACCCAAAGCATGATGGGAACCTGAATGGGAAAATCTCAAAATCTATTAAGCCCAAGAGACAAACAACAGAAGAAACTTTTTGCTTGACATGATCAATATACCATAAAGCATGACTACAATCACAGTACAGTAACAAGGTCATAAGGCTGAGCAAAAACAGCCTCAGGTTCAGAGAGGTTAATGGACTATAGACCTAATCACTCGCTAAGTCACTTACAGTGTGAATTAGCTTTGCTGTATTATCATTTTGATTAGGCCAGCAGGGTTGTAAAATCCCAATCAGCTCCAGCATGAGTCCGCAGCCCCTCTGACCTTTGACCTACCTGAAAATAAATCACCTCAGGGGCATCAATAAGATTACGTAAGTGCTTAATAGGGTTCTATGGCACAGTAAAGCTCTCACATGTACTTCAAGGCTGTCTGTAAAATGAAAATCAAATACTCTAATTGCCTTCCATACATTTAAAATTGATCTCTAACATTGTGTATAGTGGTTTTCGTCGCCAAATACAAAAGCATATCGACTTCAGTGCAATGAAAACTGCAACATAAACACAAAACATCACTTTATACTTATGCTGCAAAATGTTAAAAGCTGTAAAGTATCCCGATAATTATTAGCCATATATGGTAGTTAGCTGGGTAAATGAGCGAGTGGGAGAGGGAAGTGGGAAACACAGTATGCTCTGCATGCATGTGTGAACATCTGTGCGTGCGTGTGTGTATGAGTGCGTGTGAGAAAGCGCGAATAAATTGAGCTGAACTGCAAAGAAGATGAGAAGATAACACCGTCCTTTTTACAGAATATAAAGCATTCCCACGACACAGAGGTAAATTTCTGAGGGTGATAAAATCTCTCCCTCTCAGGATAATGTTTTGTTTGACCGACATGTTGTTGGCAAAGAGCCGCAGTCATTGCCTCTCTCTTGTTATGTGTGCGTGTGTGTGCTCGGTATCTGTGTGAGAGCGAGCAGAACTGACAGACGAGTGGATTTCTCGTAGCATCTCGGCTGAAAAAAGAATTTAAAAAATCACTGTTTTGATGTAAATATAATCACAGTCGGGGTAAACACTCAGTGACTATGCCCTCAATACATATATTAACACACACGTAAACAACGCTAGCTTAGTGTATGATAATTGAAATCCCAGTGGGGGGAATTTTGTCGTCAAACAGCAACAATCAAAACATTTAAAATCACTAAACAACGCCAGATAAATAAATTAGTGACATTCACCACAACAGGACATCAATAGAAAACTGTGGAGCTGTCAGTGAGCGTGCACCCCGTACGTCATTAAGGGTGTGAACTGCATATGAAAGAGCACCTAATCTGCTCAGTGGAACACCAGGGAGCAGTAAAATGATCTCAGAGGGAGGACGTCAGGACAGAAACGGTGCATACTGTTCTCTATAATGGTCCTGGTCTTGTCTCTCAACCTTCTTTAAACCTCCTCCTCCTCATCAGACTCGAGAGTCTCTCTTGTAGTGGAGCACTTCAGATGATCATTTTTTCAGTCTCCTGAGATCACCCCTTTATACACCGCTAACCTGACATACAGATATATAAAAGGTTGTACTGTCACTTCCTTAAAAAGAAGAGTGTGGATTTTTGAAATTGTGTCAGTATTCTTTCTCCAGTCTCCTCAGTAGTTCAGTTGCACACTAGTATGACTCAACTATCTCTGCCTTAGCTGATTAAAACCAGTGTTTAAACAAGTATTCTTAATTAAAAGTACTGATACAGCAAAGTACTGAAGTCATACATAAAAATGCACAGAAGTATGATCAGCTAAATTTACTCAAGGCATCAAAAATGAAAATATTTGTTTTGCAAATGGCCTCTGTGACTGATATCTTAGAATATACAGTACAGGCCAGAAGTTTGGACACACCTTCTCATTCAATGCGTTTTCTTTATTTTCATGACTATTTACATTGTAGATTCTCACTGAAGGCATCAAAACTATGAATGAACACATGTGGAGTTATGTACTTAACAAAAAAAGGTGAAATAACTGAAAACATGTTTTATATTCTAGTTTCTTCAAAATAGCCACCCTTTGCTCTGATTACTGCTTTGCACACTCTTGGCATTCTCTCCATGAGCTTCAAGAGGTAGTCACCTGAAATGGTTTTCCAACAGTCTTGAAGGAGTTCCCAGAGGTGTTTAGCACTTGTTGGCCCCTTTGCCTTCACTCTGCGGTCCAGCTCACCCCAAACCATCTCGATTGGGTTCAGGTCCGGTGACTGTGGAGGCCAGGTCATCTGCCGCAGCACTCCATCACTCTCCTTCTTGGTCAAATAGCCCTTACACAGCCTGGAGGTGTGTTTGGGGTCATTGTCCTGTTGAAAAATAAATGATCGTCCAACTAAACGCAAACCGGATGGGATGGCATGTCGCTGCAGGATGCTGTGGTAGCCATGCTGGTTCAGTGTGCCTTCAATTTTGAATAGATCCCCAACAGTGACACCAGCAAAACACCCCCACACCATCACACCTCCTCCTCCATGCTTCACAGTGGGAACCAGGCATGTGGAATCCATCCGTTCACCTTTTCTGCGTCTCACAAAGACACGGCGGTTGGAACCAAAGATCTCAAATTTGGACTCATCAGACCAAAGCACAGATTTCCACTGGTCTAATGTCCATTCCTTGTGTTTCTTGGCCCAAACAAATCTCTTCTGCTTGTTGCCTCTCCTTAGCAGTGGTTTCCTAGCAGCTATTTGACCATGAAGGCCTGATTGGCGCAGTCTCCTCTTAACAGTTGTTCTAGAGATGGGTCTGCTGCTAGAACTCTGTGTGGCATTCATCTGGTCTCTGATCTGAGCTGCTGTTAACTTGCGATTTCTGAGGCTGGTGACTCGGATGAACTTATCCTCAGAAGCAGAGGTGACTCTTGGTCTTCCTTTCCTGGGTCGGTCCTCATGTGTGCCAGTTTCGTTGTAGCGCTTGATGGTTTTTGCGACTCCACTTGGGGACACATTTAAAGTTTTTGCAATTTTCCGGACTGACTGACCTTCATTTTTTAAAGTAATGATGGCCACTGGTTTTTCTTTAGTTAGCTGATTGGTTCTTGCCATAATATGAATTTTAACAGTTGTCCAATAGGGCTGTCGGCTGTGTATTAACCTGACTTGTGCACAACACAACTGATGGTCCCAACCCCATTGATAAAGCAAGAAATTCCACTAATTAACCCTGATAAGGCACACCTGTGAAGTGGAAACCATTTCAGGTGACTACCTCTTGAAGCTCATGGAGAGAATGCCAAGAGTGTGCAAAGCAGTAATCAGAGCAAAGGGTGGCTATTTTGAAGAAACTAGAATATAAAACATGTTTTCAGTTATTTCACCTTTTTTTGTTAAGTACATAACTCCACATGTGTTCATTCATAGTTTTGATGCCTTCAGTGAGAATCTACAATGTAAATAGTCATGAAAATAAAGAAAACGCATTGAATGAGAAGGTGTGTCCAAACTTTTGGCCTGTACTGTATGACGTCACAAGATTGTTAATATGGATGTATTCATGCTTACGTTATGTTCTGACTAATTGGCCCAATACTGATAGCCGCATGGTGAATGAAGCATTGAAATGTGTTACTGAAGTGCGTACCTTTAATTAGTTGCTTCTTCTGTCTTGCTGTAGCTGTAGGTTGCAGAGTGTAGTTTCTTTAGCTCTGTTAGTAATTGTGCAATACTTATAATCTAACTGTTTTATGTCATTTAGTTGTGTCAGTCTATATTATGCCATTTTGCATTAAGAACCATTATATCTCCCGCAGTCCAAACACAATATGGTCACACACCTGTGTCTGTTTATTACTTGATTGTGTCATGTGACCATTCCCCAAAATGTTAACTGCCCCCTTGTGGCATGGCATACTAATACCCCCAAAAATATAAAGGAGTCTTTCAGAAAACAGTAAAAGAGCTGTATATCCTCATATGGGGATGCAGGGTCTCAGGAGGATATCGCATTTTGGGTTTACTTGACCGTGTACTTAATGGTAACTGGACCTGCACTTGTACTGCGCCTTTCTAGTCATCACTCAAAGCGCTTTTTACACTACGAGTCACATTCACCCAGTTTACACACACATACCCACACTGGTGGCTGAAAGTACCACACAAGGTGCCACCTGCTACTCAGTTTTTAACACACTCACACACTGATTAAACAGCCATCAGGAGCAACTTGGGGTTCAGTATCTTGCTCAAGGATACTTTGGCACGCAGACTGGAGGAGCCGAGGATTGAACTGCTGATCTTCAATTAATGGACAACCCCCTCTACCTCCTGAGCCACAGCCTCCCCATAGACCTGATGATCTCATTTGTGGAAACTTATTTTGTGCCATCAAGTGGAAGTAGAGCACAATATACTAATCCATGTAAAAAAAAAAAATTGGTGGCTATTTCTGCCAAGTCAGTGTGCAGTCAATCCTGCCACAAAAGTGGACAAGGTCTGAAACCTGATCACATTTTATGGTTGAAACTCATTTATTCATAATCAATAATGTTTGTAGTTTGATATGGCAACAAGTTCGACCATTTTTAGAAACAGTAACAAGCTAAGACACTGTTAATGAGGAAGTACTCGTTTAAGGACATCAGGACTTTATTATTGTTTTGTTTGAAGACATTGGGACTTGATTGTTGTTGAAGTTATTTAGTGTTTTTATACTCACTGGGTCCTACTGATCCCAAATAGCTAGGAGAAAGTAAAAGTGTATACTAAACAAAAGTTGGGATATCAAGAGGATATTTCGCTGGAGAAAGGTAGTTTTAGATTATTGAGTCTCATCCTCATGTTGTCAAATACCAACACTTACCAACCAAAACCAAGGCATCAGTATTTGATGAACCACACGAGACTCAACAATCAACTGTCTTCCTCCAGAGTTATATACAGCACTTTTAAGGAGCATTTCATGGTGTAGCAGATTGAGGCTGAGCTGGTTATAACTACTTGAGACACAGATGGGGTTGGGCCCTATTATTCCCATGATTAATTTGAGGGGTTGTGAGATGGTGAGTTAATTTTGCATTGATATTTAGGGATTTTCTTGAAACTTTGCTTTTTTATTTTAAATATTGGATCGTTTTACCTCATTGGGCTTCAAACAACTATTTAAATGGAGCCGTCTAAGAAGTTTAGAGAGGGAAAAATCATTCTTTGATGGAAATGCGATTAACTCATAGCGTGGGGAGGCACACAGTAATTTTTTTGTGAGGGGTCATAAACCAGAAACACTGGGAAACATTGGTTAAATCTTTAACAATTCATTGAATCTAATTAGCTTATTATGTCTTTTGATTGCATCTTAAATCTTAAACTGAACTGTAACTAGAAATAAGCCAACGAACTAACAAAGGAATATTTGCCTGTAAAATGCATTGGAGTAGAAGCATGAGGTAACATAAAATGAAAATAATCAAGTACAAAAATTACGCTTAAGTAAAATACTTGAGTTCTTTCTATCACTGTTTGAAACAAAGCGTCTTCATCACCTCAACATTTTCAAATGGAGCGTACAGTGCAAATAATAACGATCAAAATATAACTACAAATGCGGCATCTCTTCCGTTGTCTTTAGATAAAGTTCAGCTGGAAGAGTACTCCCACACTCCACTTGGCAGGGCTCCAAACTGCCGGGTATTTGGCACAGAGCTGGTAATATGATGAAATCAAAGGGTGTTTTCCCCCTGGACTCCGAGGCCGGCCTGTCTTGACAACTTGACTAATTCCAGTCCAAGGTTTAGACAGCTATAAAGCTTATAGAAAAGCCTACGATATGTTAAATGGAAGCCAGAAGCTCCCTTGCCACCAGGAATTGATCTTTACAGACTCTTACTAGACAAGCAACAACAAAACTATCTTGGTAAATGTTTTATTTATCCCATGTAAAACCCTCCATCACAGTAGGCTAATTTGCAGTTATTCTTTTGGGTCAATCATACTGTATACTTTGTATATGCAAAAAGAAATTCAATCTTTGTACTTGCTGCTCAGCTTTATCTTATATTATGACTCTGCCTTTGATGGTTTCCTAAATTTGAAATTAGCAAAATAACAGGCTTTGCATGCAGTGCGGTGTCAGGACTGATTTGGAGATCTAGAGCAATCAGTTGCTGTGATGACATTCAAAACTCTGTCTTAAAATGGAATCAGAAAAAACCTTCAGCTTCACTTAGATGAAAGCAGAGCAACTGAGCAAACAGGTGACAAAGATGCTCCGTGCAAAATGAGAGTGAAGCAGCCCCGTGGTTAAAGAACAGGAGACTGTCCCACATGTCATTTTTCATACTCTGCTGTCTTTACTCTCATCTGACATTCATCCCGTCTGTGATAACAATCCAGTGAATTAACATTTTGAAAAGATAATAAGTAAAAAGAGTGACTGGATTTTAGCCTTACTGAATTACCCTGGATTGCGTGGACGGATACAAAAGACGAACACAAGCCTAGTCCATCCCTGTAGGTCTGCGACAGAACTGACTTCCTTCTTCTGACTTAATAACACAACAAAATGTAATATACAGTAAATCATATATATATATATACACACGTGGGACAATCTAGCTGTAAGAAACTGTGCAGTGAATAAGGAGGAAGGGGTGTGTTTATAAGTAAACAGGTCTAAATAACTTATGAGTCATAATTTATTAATGAATGGAGCGCAGTCACACACACGCACATGCATACACATCAACATCCTGACCTCTCAAAGCTGCGACAGTCACCTCAGTGCTAAAGGAAAAGCCAATCTATATTTATCTCACACGCATACACCCTGTGCTTGTGAATATGGATGTGTGTGTGTGTGTGTGTGTGTGTGTGTTTGAGAGCGAAGGAGTAGAGATGTGCATATTTTATAAATGCATACAGTGAGCTTCTGTTAGAGCAGTCATAACTCTGCCTATTTAAACTATGTCAAGCATTTCAACCTCTCTATCTGTCGGCTTATTATGTGTTAAGATCACAGTTTACTGCCAGCGTCCCCTGGGCTTTACACCAATCACTCAATGAATAATCAAATTACACGGCAGAAACAAACAGGGGCGCTACTGAATGTAACAACATGTAAATAAACAGTTTGCTATACTGTTTACAGTGACCCCCAAAAAGGCAATGTTGAGAGGGAGTCGTCGACACAATACTACACATGAATAATAGATGCTGACACCATAAAGGAGGTTACAGCAGAGCAGCGGGGAATAACTGGTGGCAGATGAGACACACAGTTGATGATGATTACATGTTTTCATTATCTGATGGTTTTAAATCAAGGACAGTCAACCACGTGCAGCCAAGCTCCAGGGGGACTCAGGGTTTTCACTCCAACCAAGCACAACACCAGGTGATTTGACGGATGAGTTCCGCCTCTCCGGCTGAAGGTGGGCTAATCAGCGGGACCTCCTGCTGTGCTGTTTGGTTGGATCGGAGACCTGCCTATCGCTCTGTCAAAGCAGTGTCAGAGTCTATTAGAGCCACAGCTTCTCACTCGGGTCCTGGTGTTCATTCTGGCTGCTTTGTCAAGGATAAAATTTATACCTGGGGATGAAAGGTGAATAAAGTTAATTAGCTTGTGTGACACAAAAGCACAGCACGCTGGCCTGGGATCTGTGATGAGGAACTATTGATTGCAGGATAATCAGAGAATCTTCTTTTAATGAAAGAGTGAGATCCCAAAGCTGGTTTATCTTTTAATGCTTCAGTATAAACTGAATACAAGTGATTAAAGACAATAAATTATCATTTATATTAAGATAGGGCCTTATCAGCCTGATCCTCAGAGCAGGAGTTTGACATTTTTGAAAATACGCTTATGAGTTTTCTGGAGGAGTGTTAGATGATGAGATCGATACCACTCTCATATCAGTATTAAATGTAAGGCAGCAGCCAGTTAGCTTAGCTTAGCTTAGCTTAGCATAGCATAGCACAAAGACTGGAAACAGGGCAAGACAGCTAGCCTGGATCACTCATATGGTGACAAAATCCACCCAAGCTCACGAAATAATACCATTTTCTGTAACAGCTTATCCTCTTACAACCTGTTCTCATTCCCAACTCGTCAAATGCTTAGTCAGTGATCTGGGCGTCCGATACCGATGCACAAGGGCACATTTCACAGTGGTATGATGCGCACCAAGTGGTGGCAGCTAGCAGCCTCGTCAAATATCACCTCTTTGTCATTCTGCGTGAGATATTGATGCACAAAAGCACATTTTGCTGTTTCAAAACACACAAACCGACAGCAGTTTGTGACATTGCCGGCAACTATGTAGGAGCATATGATGTATGTCACATGTGACCTATTATAAGCCAAGCTGTGATGTTTTTTTTAATCATCCATTTGCTTTTGGAGCCCAGTCGCACTCTGAAGTCTTCGAAAACCGGCGCTTGGCCAGTGACTTGCGGTGTCAGACACTGACAAAAAAAGCCGTCCTTTAACGTCAGCATGACACGCAGCCAGTCGCCGTTATAGTTTAACGGTGCTTGGTGGTATCAGGGGAAAATGCGGCAGGACAAGAACGAAAGTTAAGGTGGCAAAAGTCCGAGTAGGGCAGGTGGGAGGAGTTGTGGATGGGTCCAATAAACACAGACTTTCACCCAGGAGAAAGGTATTTGCGTCCCATAAGATTATAAAGCCGGGGGCGTCTGTAGCTTAGTGGATAGTGCCAGTGCCCCATGTATGCACTGCCTTGCTGCTACGCACCATCATCCCAAAAAAGACTGTATGCATGTAACTAGCAGCAACTTTACATTTCCTTGTACATTTCCTTTGAAAACACAACTGTGTTTTGAAAAGACGCATATGATAAGCATAAATTGACACACCATCCCAGAATGTTACAGTAGGGTAGCTAGCACATCATATTTGCATGTTTGATGAGTTAGGATGAAAATACATTGCCTCTTAAGGAGGCAATCCCAGCTGACAATGGGCAGGAGGCAGAGTACAACCTGGATAGATTCCGATACCGGTCTGACACATAGAGACACATAACCATTCACACCCATATTCCCCCTGACCCCATGCCTACAGGCAATTTAAATTCACCAAATATCCTAATCTGCATCTCTTTGAACTGTGGACGGAAGCCGGAGAACATGGAGAAAACCCACGCTGACATGGAGACGACATGCAGACTCCACACAGAAGGGCCCCAGTCTGTCAGGGGGTTAAACCAACAACCCTCTAGCTAGGTTGGTGTTGCAGTGCTAACCACTGCTACTGCACCACTGTGCCGCCCACAAAATAACACAATATCTCGAATTTGCCTACAAAAACAACTTGATGTTGTGTCTTCCCCCACCAAGTAAGAGAATAGTAAGTTGTCAGTCTGTTCCTTTCAACTTGAAATTGCCAAAATATGACTAGAAAAATGACGTGCAACTTCTTTTAAGGCCTGAGATGAATTACAAATTACAAATTAAAGATTTAAAATATTTTGGTTTCCACCTTTTCTCACTCTTTTAGAATTTCACTTTGAAAGTTCACTTCAGAGCACAGTGGCCATATAACATCTGCGCAGCAGTTGACAGTGTTGACACCACCTTTCTGCCCACAGCTATTTCACTGAACACACTCCCAAAACATGCTGAAACATGTGAATGTTTTAAATACAGGAAAGTAAAGCTGTGGGGAAACTTCTAGCTCACGTGGCAGAGCGTGTGCCCCATGTAGGCTAAGTCATTTACTTCGTGTCATCCTCTCCCCCCTTTCCTGTCACTCTCCAGCTGCTCTGTAATACAGGCAATAAAAGCTCTAAAATAAGAAGTATAGTTGTACGTGTTGTTGTACAATATAACATGGGAAACTGACACAAATGATACAAGTACACTGAGTTTTAAATGTACTATTTGTCTGTGTTTTCTCCCAGTGGAGGCTCTTCACCTAGGAACTCTGATGGCTGCACATGGTTACTTCTTCCCCATCTCAGACCACGTCCTCACTCTCAAAGACGATGGCACTTTCTATAGGTTTCAGGTAAGAATGATAATGCTCGGATTCTTATTTGTGTTGAAGGGTCTTATCATATCGCTATTAGTCTATTAGTCTGTGGAAATATTTAAAAATGACTGAAGGGGAAACACTTCACATGGGATCATTTTTTAAACAGGTCATACCACGTTATGTCATCAAATGAACTGTAGAGAAAGTTTTGAGTTTAAGAGTGCAGAGTCATGTGGTATGCTGACAGGTTTGCAGGAGATTTTTGGGACTGAAGTATCACATGAGCACTCACAGGTGTGTTAAATATACATGTGTCACATTAATTACCACAGTTTTTCTTATTTCAATATATTTTCTTTCACCTTCTTCAAAAGATAACTTTCAATTCATCCAAAAAGCATAATAAAGCTACACAAAATAACATAGATCAAATAACAAAGCGAACCAGAAGAAGCCACGGGCGAAACGCGTTGTTGGCTCTTAATAAAATCACTGTAATTCAGTTCAGTGTGCGGTGGTTTATGTTCATGGCTTTATCTGAGATGCTCCTGCAGGCCAACCAGCACCTGATCCTCGAGACTGGCTGTGCAGAGGGAGTTCTCTTTACTCCTACTGTAAACTGTATTGTCATTTCTACATAAAACATCTGAAGCTCATTCTTCACTGTTGAAAATAAAGAACAAAAATCACTTCACACACGAGAAGAGCCACAATCATCATAAATCTGTTGAAGTGCCTCTGTGTGATGTGCCAGAGTCAGAACGTTGATTAGGAGTTGCTGTGTTTCATAATTGTTACAGTCCCTGGAAAAAAAAAAACAAAAAAACATCACTCTGAATGTCAATAGTGAGATTGACAGTTTTAGTGATTTTGCACCCTGCGAGCTCCCCCAAGTGTGCGGCACAGAGCTAACCAAAGTAGATCAATGCCTAAGGCTGTTTGTGTTAGTAGCCGGCTTCACTTTGCTCTTTACGTGCAATCGGTTTCCATCTGAAGCCAGTCCAGTCCATACAGCGCTGCCCCGAGGAGGGTCAAGATTCATGCTGGTGTCTGCTCTCAGCACTCACTGAAAGGAGCTTATGTGCTTTAGACGTTATGCCGAGCCCATTATACAACAAAATGTTTTATTGTGACAGATGCGGGGCTGCGACTGCGTGCCCACCTCGCATGACAGGGCACACTTTGATCCAAAACGCCATGTGGTTCGCTGTACACTGTCAAAGATTTAAGGTTTCTCTTGGTTTTGTTTCCTAATGACCTGTTTTTCCCTTCAGACTCCATACTTTTGGCCATCAAACTGCTGGGAACCAGAAAACACAGACTATGGTGAGAGAGCTGTTCTCTTATACTCTAATGCCTGTGTTGTGCAGAGTGCAGTATGAGCAGGCTAAAACTGCAGAATGCTGTGTAGTGCATTTGTCCAGTAGATATGTTATTACTGCAAGTGTTACTAAAATTTCAAAAGATGAAACGTAGATGATGCAACTGCAGGGTGGTAGGTAGAAACATGAAATCACCTTTCGTTTTAGCTGCCTGGCCCACAGTCAGAAATGGTTATAGTGCACTTGGCATGCAATAACTCCTATTTCTATTTTATATATTTATATATTCAGTATCTTGCAACCTCAGTCGATTGCCTGAGGCATTCTCTCTGACTGATGCAGACTGATAACATTTAAGGAAACCAGGGATGTGTTTGCATGCCCGTGCACCTGTTGTGCACATTTGGCTCAAGGTTTTAACGGCAATACAGGGATGAGCTTTTCATTGTTTACAGCGGAGTGGAGTGCAGATAAACACTTCATAATGCCAAAAATGGTTTGAGAGAATAGCCGCAGCCTTGCAGGTCTTTCATTTGTTTTGTGAGTTGTAGGAGAAGGATGTGGCTAATGCTCGCCGTGGGAATAATCCCGTGAGCGTCAGGGGAAGTTAGAGCGTCTCAGATGAAGCAACTGATTCACATGAATGATGCCCCTTAATGAAAACAGCGTAATGGCATAATGAAGCCTCCACATAATGGTCAGTTAACAAAGGGATGAAGGGATGATGATAGTACAGGAAGACATCAAAAGTCAGGCGCGCGCGCACACGCGCGCACACACACACACACATACAGAAGCACACACTGTAACAGGCGCTCAGACACCATGCACAGCCAATGACCTTTGTGATTTGCAGGCCAGTTTAAATGTGCAGTTGAGAGGATTAAATGAGTAAACGCAGGGCCACTTAAGGCTGTTAAAACCAAGCTGAAATCCCGTTCTCCCTCTGTTACGGATCTCTCTGTCTCTGTCTCTCAGCTGTTTACCTCTGCAAAAGAACAATGCAAAATAAAGCACGTCTGGAGCTTGCAGACTATGAAGCGGTAAGTGATAGAGGCCTTTTAGTGTCAGTGCTCCTCTCTTCACATATCTGTTCTGCTTTCAGCTCTCAGCCTTTATCTCTTGCCTTTTTTTGTTCATGCTGACACTGAAAACATTTGTTATTTTTGTGTGCCACTGCATCACTGGTAACTTTCCTTTTTCACCAAAGCTATTAAATGAATCACCGGGTTAGTTAAACTCAGGGTGTGTTTTTTTGCTTTTGGGATCATTAAAGATGGTATCCAGCCGTGCACTGTACACATCATGTGCGGTAAACATAATCAGCCCAGATCCCTCAAAAGCCTTTCTTTCCCCACCTTATTGTTCTTTGTTTTACTTGCAGGAGAGCTTAGCAAGGCTACAGAGAGCTTTCGCCAGGAAATGGGAGTTCATTTTTATGCAAGCAGAAGCACAAGCGAAGTAGGTTTCTATAAGACCCACACACACACATTGAGCCATTATGAGCGAGTCCCCTTACACCCTCATTCTGACATGATTTAAAGGAACACTTCATCTGCAAAATGGTCATTTGCATATCAACTTCTCACTGTGTTACCTTGAATTCGTAAAGTGAACGAACAATCCAAAAAAAGCAAACATTCTTCATGAATTAAAATAAGCAAAGGCCACATTAAACGTCAGAACGATATCAAAACACCTGTTTAAAACCTCGCACACAAATCATGCAGTGTAATCCAAGTCCCATTTATCAAGTCGTATGCTCAGTACTTCCCAAATACGTGCATTTTTGCTTAAACATTACAATTTAAAACACACCACTCAAAACAGTCTCATGCACGGCCAAGGACTGTAGCATGCCTGGGCAAGCGTGTGCGTTTGAACTCTACTGAAGTGGAGCTAATATGCACACGCATGCCTAGGCACACTCAGAGTGCACTTCCCGTAGGCGGAAATGTTTTAAATTGTAATGTTTTACCAAAAATGAGTATGTTACAGGGTAAATGAGACTTTGATTATACTGCCCGAGCTGCGTGAGAGTTTGTTATCAGATGTTTTGATGCAGTTATGCCAGCGCCAGGCTGTGGCATAGGCAGTGAGGGCAAATCTTGAGGGCGCCGTCATCCATGGGGCGGAGATGCCACAAGTGGGGGAAGGAAATAATCAAAATGTTCATCTTTTACTATTTTGTACTAAAACTATTATTACTATTATTTTGTAATATTACATAAGGCCACAACAACATAACTACAAAGCAAAGCTTTGGGTTCCTGCTGCTCCCCAGCCCCTGTCCTCAGCTCACCACTTCTGACGTCACATGGACCCCGAAACACGCTGTATTGTCATCACGTCAAACGACAAAAGCTTTCTGGTGCCCACTCAACTCACTACACTACTGAAAGGAGTGTATGTGAACAAAAAAACCCATGAAATCGGCAGGAGGAGAGCTGGTTTTTCATGCGAAATAAGGTTATGTTAAAGGTTGTTTCATGAATGTGTATTATTGAATTTGTGCTCATTCAAAGGTCGTGTAGTGAAGGACTGAATGACTTTAAAACTGTTCATTTATTTTTGTCAATAGTGTAGATTTCTGCATTTCCCTGGCACAAAAGAAGAATAAACCACTCCAGAAAACAGCAGAAATGGCAATATAAAAACATTGGTATCAGCTACTGGCGAAATTATAATTTCAAACATTCATCTCATTCAAACATTCATATCAGCCCAGGGGCGCTGGGGGGAGGCTCGCCTAGGGCACCACATGTGCGAGGGCTGCAACTGAGTTTTGCTGTTAATAAATGTGGCCCCCAATGACTTCAATTCATGACGAACATTCACCTTTTTTTGGATTTTTCATTCATGGTGGAGGCATCATATATTCAATTTAACACACAATGATAAATTGATATAAAAATGGTAATTTTCCTTTAGCTTTACTCCAACATCCCTGTATTTACCAGCGCACGATTACAGATGGTAGGTGTGTTTGAATAAGCTGCATGTTTTGTTTTCTGAACTCCCTTCTCTCCCCCCCAGAGTGGATAAGAAAAGAGACAAAATTGAGAGGAAAATTCTCGACAGTCAGGAAAGAGCATTCTGGGACGTGCACAGACCAGTGGTGAGTGAAATTACTGATGTTGTTGTCACCTTTGCTGCTGCCGATATCATTGCCGACATTATCAACATCATCTTAATTGTTCCTGCAAAAGTGAGGGATATTGGGAAAATAATTTCACACTGATCACTCTCTACCACACACACACACATTCAAAATTACATACTGCTGATATGGTATATCATTTACGCTCTCTGGGTTATTTTAATCCAGGCAACAGAGGTGCATCAAGATGTATGACAAAGAAATTATGTTTTTCATGTCACTTCATGTGATTTACACATAAACTACACAGTATAGGAATGGTGTAAAGAGGTGAGAACGCTGTAAACCATCCGTCGTGCATTCCCCTGCCTTACACATGAAATACCACATCAATAACTGTCACAACACATCGCATTCACTGCTGCTCTCTACCTTGTTCATACACACTTGCTAAGCATTAGCATTTATTTTCCCCCTGAGGTTAAAGGGTCTCCTCTGCTGTATTTCTCTGAAAGCCGCTGCTCCATGCTTAATTGGAAAATAAGTTCAATTTATGCGTCCTTGGAGCAACATAATCAATATTAATTCAAATTTCACAGTGACGCTGTCAAGCTACTTAGCTCTGTTCTTCTGGAAGAGACCTAGATTAGACCACTTGTTCAATCAGCCAGAATTTGCACACTAAGACTCTGATTTCCCGCTGGTTTACTTGTTTTGCTGGAATCGGCACATTCCATGTTTAATTAACTGGCATCTGACACATTGTCCCGGAGACTTCTCAGAATCACACCCCAGCTAAGCAAATTGGATTTGATTACCTGAAACTCATAACACGGTGGCGAAATTGCACCTTCGCCGTTTGTGGCGTTATTCTGGAGGGCAGAGCAGGAACAGCTGAAGTTGTAATTATATTAAATTTAAGTGGAATTAACTGAATTTTCTGATTTTTCTCTTCGCTCTTCCAACAGCCTGGATGTGTGAATACAACGGAAGTTGACATAAAGAAGTCGTCCAGAATGAAAAACCCCCACAAAACCAGAAAGGTACAGTATTTTCCCACTGACACGCCTTTCGTTTAAGGTCAGGCTTGATAACACAGACGTGAACAGACAGGCTTTTTGTTCCTTGCTGTGCTTGTCAGCAGCTATAAGTCCACTACTATTGAAAGTTCTATTTAATTTTTTTGTTCTTTGTTGCCTTAGTCTGTGTACGGGCTGCAGAATGATATCCGTACCCACAGCCCGACTCACACCCCCGCCCCAGAGGCCAAGCAGCCTACAGAAGAAGAACTGCAAGAACAGGTTAGACCTGCAGGGAGCGCTCTCTTTAACAATATGAAGTCAATACCAGCACTTAAATTGTAATTTTAGTTCTTACTTTTGATCTGTAATTCATAGTTGCATTATTTTTTTAGTATAATTTTAATAAAAGTGTGATATGTACATAACTGAGTAAAATGAGTACAGAGTTTAAAGTGCACACAGGAAGTCAAATAATAAAAACATCATGTGGGTGGTGTGTGAATACACTTGCAAAGTAGCAATTTCTTGTGAATTAGTGGAGACTGATGTATGCTAATTGTTCCCTGCTATGGTTTCAGATCGCCTTTTGGCAATTGCAATTAGACAGGCATCGACTGAAAATGTCCAAAGTGGCAGAGAGGTAAGCGATGTTCTTTGTGACTTTATTCAGTTTAGCCATCGATCTGTTTATTGAGCCTTTAAACGGCCTAACATGGCGTGGAATTAAGAGCTCCGATGACCTTGGAGAGTGATTGGGCCCAGACAATGCCTTCAGTGGGCGTCAGTGCTGACGATACCAGATACTGGGTGGCACACAAAGTGTCGATTTGTCATTTCCTTCACTGAAAAGAGATTTCAGCATTCAGCAGAGCCTTGTGTCCAAGTACAGGGTCAGTCCCTCTTGTCTGGCTCTAACTTTATTTCAGTTTGAGGAGGATTCTACGGAAATGTAATGCATTCAGTCGAGAGCAGAAGTATTTGCCCTGTTCTGTTGAATTAAAAAGATTATTATGTCAGAGATCTAAGAAAAGTTTCCATGAAAAGAATCATTTTTTCTCAAGTGGGTGCATCACTCCTCTGTAGGATTCCACTTCCCTTTTTTAATTAAAGCTTACAAACAGACAACGCAATTCATGGTCACTATCAGAAAGCGACGGAGCAGAACTTTACTGTATGTGATAACTAGATTATAATACAGATCAAAATTTCCACCAGTGACACATATAGCTGTCATTCATACGCTCTATTTTCTCCTCACATAACAGTTTACTGGGCTACACAGAGCAGTACGTCGAATACGACCCCTTCCTCACGCCTCCAGATCCATCCAACCCCTGGATCTCAGATGACACCACACTTTGGGAGCTTGAAGCCAGGTGGGTGTATGTCTCCAGAGGAAGAGCAATAATATATTTGGATGAATATACACAGTGGATCAGCTAATATACATTAGCTTTTTGTTGCACACTTCATTCATCAGTTGAATGCTTGTTTCCTCCTCCAGTAAGGAGCCAGGCCAGCAGAGGGTAAAGAGGTGGGCTTTCGGCATCGATGAGGTTTTCAAAGATCCGGTGGGGAGAGAGCAGTTCCTCAAGTTCCTGGAGTCTGAGTTCAGCTCAGAGAATCTCAGGTACTCACCAACATGCACATGCACACACACACACACACACAGAAAATATCTATAAGAACACTGGATTGCCTTGAATTCATTCCTTGTTTGCTTGATCCAACCTTAAAGCCTCAGTTTATATTTCTGACTTTATAGAGTTTAGCTTCCACCCAAATAAAATTGCATTTTTTTCCACTGCTGACTGTTTTACTGCTATGTTTACCCCACAGAATGGCCTTTTTCAGAGTGTTGGAATATTACCATGTAAACAGCTTTTTGATAAAGCCCATTTAAACTACTTTGTAAACATTTATTAATTAGTTTGATCTATAACAATTCACCATATTCTCTAAAATGATCATAGGTTTAATTCGTAATATCATAATCTGCAAAGCAAGCTGTCAAATAAATGTAGTAAAAAATTTGAAATTTTGTGGACTAAAGGTATAAAGTGGCATAAAATGAAAATACTCAGGTGAAGCACCTAAAAATGTACTTAAAGTGACAGTTCACCCCCAAAATCAACATATTTTTCCTCTTTCCCGTAGTGTTGTTTATCAATCTTTATTTTTTTGGATGTAGAAGATATTGGCTGTAAAGATGTCTGCCCTCTCTCCGATATAATTTTACTAGATGGCACTCGGCTTGTGGTGCTCAAAGAGCCAAGCAAATAGATTTGAAAACCTAACAGCAATGTGTCTTTCCAGAAATCATGACCCGGTTACTCAAGATAATCCACAGACATTGTTGTGAACAGTTTCATGGAGGAACTATTTTCTTTCTATCGAAGTACACCTGCCAACCTTATCACCATGCATTATCAAGCGTACATCTCTCAGCTGAGCTATAATGTTAGCTAGCTCAATGCAGCTCTTGAAATCTTCTTTCCCTCAGTGGGGTGGGTTGTAAGGACCAGCACGGTGCGGTTGGCTGGTGTAGTTTGGTAGAAAGAAACATGAAACTCATGAAACTCATGAAATTGTTGTTGAGCCTTCCAAATGTACTTTTTGGCACTTTGAGCACCACAAGCGGAGTGCCATATCTAGTTTCATCGTATTGGAGAGAAGGCAGACATCTCTACATCTATCTCCAACACTCTACAACTCACACAAAACAATGTTGATTGATAAACAGCACTACAGGTAAGAGGAAAATTTGGATTGGATAGTATTCACTTTCTACCACTGCCTGTTAACTAACATAGCTGGTAAGATAACAAGATCCAGTCATGTGTTTTGATTTGAAAAAGGAATTGTTCCTTTAACTGTAATTGCCACATGCCTAATCACACCCCTCACGGCTGCCTAAACCTTTGCTAATTGTACCCCTCTACCACAAACCGAGCCTTAAGCCTAAAATAAAGGGTTGAATTTCATGGGAACAGCTTTTTGTTCCCACATGGGTCCCCACAATGTGTCTGTGTGAACAGATATTTGTCTCCACAACGTGATTAATACGAGCACACACAAACACATAAATGAACTCTATTTGAAACACTCACAGAAACATACAGTATATGCATTCCCACTGTATATGCCCATATGGTTACACTGGAATAACTGAACATCAGTTTTATGTGTTTCTCTGATGACACCCACGATCAGTAATATCTCACATAATTCTGAGAAGGTAACACCTATCACTGTTATTACTGGGGTCACTGCGTCTTCCACATATAAGGAGTAACCTACAGTAAGACGGTTTAATCAAAGCAGGGAGAGCTGGTGGATGCAGCTTCCTCTTTTTTTTTTTTAAATATGCACCAAATGTAGCTGTGGCTAGAATAACACAGGTGGGCAGGAATATTATGCTAATCGGTTTATTCATGGTAACAGGAATACTGCAGAGTATCAAAGATGCATGCAAACAGCTAAATATGAATAGAGCAACCACTGTGCAGGATAGCTCCCCTGCTCCCTCTGATGGTACATGCCTGTATTGTCTCTGCCCAAAGCTGATAATGTGGTCAGATTAATTGAATTACATTTTAATATCTCAGCCAGTTGAGCATCGTTTTAACGCTCCTGTTATTGGATGGAAGCATGGAGGAGGCATGCTTCTATTAATTTAATGAGTAAAAATGGAAAGGGATGGGAAGTAATTAATGAATTATTATGTGAGATTTTTGTCTCTTAAAATGAGTTTACATAGTTTGATATTACTTGTGCAGCTTCTGATTTGTGCTGTATTAATTACCGTTACCTTTGGCCTGTAGGTTCTGGCTAGCGGTCCAGGAACTAAAGAAGCGTCCCATCAGAGAAGTTCCAACCCGGGTTCAGGAGATCTGGCAGGAGTTTCTGGCCCCCGGAGCGCCCAGTGCCATCAACGTGGACTCCAAGAGCTACGACAAAACCACCCAGAATGTCAAAGATCCTGGTCGCTACGCTTTTGAGGATGCACAGGTGCATAAAATACAAATACATCAAATCACATCAATAGCTAATTTCTGGCTTATGTACATTTTTACACCAAGCATTATACATTATTGCCCCATTATCTGTTTCTCCAACAGGAACACATCTACAAGTTGATGAAGAGTGATTCTTACAGCCGTTTCATCCGCTCCAGTGCCTACCAGGAGTTATTACAGGCCAAGAAGAAGGTATAAAGCACAAAACAGTGGATAAACATTTTAATATGAAATAGGATGAAATACAGAGAACTACATGCAGATGACAGTGCATGCTTACAACATTTGTTGCTGTTTGCACATACACCCACTCTGAAACCTGCCCTCCTGGCACCCACACTCACACCTTTTCAGAGTCTGTTAAATCACACTTTAAGCCTATTCCCAGCAATCCGTTCACGTACAAAACAAGCGTGCAAATTTAGTTGCTGTTGCACTCACCTGTAGTGACATATATTCTGCTGCAGGGGCAAGGGTGTTATAATTCAGCTCAGTAAGTTTATACAGATATTTCTGACCACTAAGGGGCAGAAAACCATTGTAGATTAACAACATGAGCATCCCAATGGAGAGTGTTTCTGTTCCTTTTACTTGTGGTTTGATCACCAGTAACTCATAAATGAAAGCTGGTTTGTCAAAAAAATAACAGCAACAATATATATATAAACCAAGATTTTGTTACAGCATTGCCCTTGTTACGCCCAAAATGGTTTTAGAAACATGATTTAGTTCAGCTGTAATACAAGAGCTTGTGAACTGCCACCATACTGTATTCTTTATTGTAAAAGCGGATGCTGAATATACTTCACTCAAACAATAAAACAAAAGGGGGAATTGCACTTGTGCATCAGCTCTATGCACAGCCTTTGAGCATTTATACTTGTGCAGCTGTGTCTGTGTCAGTCTGCAGTTACACCTCCAAAACACTGGCCGGCGGCAGAGGTTTCTGTGAAGTGCTGTAAAGTTTAGTTAATTCAAAACACACATTAAACATGGCTTCATAGCGATAATTTCAAACACAAGTAGTTATCTGGACACATTTTCCCCAGAAATACAACATGCTAACGTTATTAGCACAAGCCTATGGCATTTTACATTGTATAAGTTAGTCTAGCAGGTAGCGAAATTCTTCCCTTCTCATATGAAGCCAGGGACAGCAGCAACATGTAACTAAGCTAACATTACGAAATTCGGCTCCTTTACAACTCACAAAGTTCACCAACAAGACAACTGTCTTTTACTAAACACGTCTTCCAAATAAATACAACATGCTAACGTTATTAGCACAAGCCTATGGCATTTTACATTGTATAAATTAGCCTAGAGGTTAGCGGACATTCGCTCTTCTCATATGAAACCAGGGACAACAGCAACATTTAACAAAAGGTAACGTTAAAAAAATCGGCACCATTACGCCTCACAAAGTTCACTCACAACACGTTCTCCAGACAAATACAACATGCTAACGTTATTAGCACAAGCCTATGGCATTTTACATTGTAAAAATGAGCCTAGCAGCTAGCGAAATTCTCCCCTTCTCATATGAAGCCAGGGACAATAGCAACATTTAGCAAAGGTAACGTTACAAAATTCAGCTCCATTACAACTCACAAAGTTCACTGACAAAACAACTGTCTTATATTAAACACGTTTTCCGAGCAAATACAACATGCTAACGTTATTAGCACAAGCCTATGGCATTTTACATTGTATAACGTAGCCTAGCAACGAGCAGAGATTTCCTCCATTCATATGAAGCCAGGATAAATCACACCAAGACATAAAATGCTATTTTGTGGAAGCTTTGTTATCTTCACAAATTATTGTTTCTTATCTGTGGAATTAAAGTAAATAAAAGCTTTGTTTCCACTGAGGGAAATTGTTTCAGCTAACTGGGAAGTGTAGTACCATTTCTGCATAGATGCACATCAGGCAGAAACATACTTTAGCTTACCATTTAACTGTAACACGACATCATCTGTTACCAGCCAGCCGCCATATTGTTTCCTGCATCAAAGAATTCAGGTGCTGTGCAGTGCATTCTGGTAGTTTTCTACCTCCTGAGCGAAAGCAAATGCCATGGTCTTTTTCTCTGTTTTGCTTGAACATGTGGCAGCAATTTCAAAAGTATTTCCATCACTCTACTGCATAGACAGCCCAGTTTTGTGGAAAGACCATCTTTCCAGCAGTGAAAAACTTCTTTAACACAGGGAAGAAAAAGAACATGTCAAACACCCGCATGTGAGCAATACCAATGAGGGGCAGAGAGAGAGAGTAAAACATATTAACAGAGTCTGCGTCAGCTGTGCATGATGGACTAGCCGATCAGGGTATTGGGTTTGCAGAAACCATCGTGAATAGCAGGGACACAGAGGCTGTCATAACATGATGAATAATTAAGAATCACACAGGTGTATAGAGTGTGGCAGGGCTGACGTCAAAACCCGGAAGTTTAGCATTGCGCCGGTTCCCGGAAGAGAAAGTGAATGTGATTTTTGTATTGCGTTTTGGATTATGTCAGAAAATAAGCTCTGTGGCTAACACAAGTTTATGATACTTACAGGTTTTGTTCAGCGAGATAATCTTCACATATGAACACCTTTCATACCGCATTTGAAGCTTAAATGCGATCGCTAGAAGTAAAAAGCTAACGTTAGGCTTTAACGGACTACATGACTACTCCACGTCGCATGACTCTTGACGTCATCGCCACTAAGCTTTCAACTGATTTCGGCCGCTTTATTTTAAAAACATTGTATAATGGGAAAATTGGACTGTTTAAGCTAAATAAGAAGCTGTAATGGACTGCCAGCACTCTCGCCTGTTTGGTGGTGATGACGTTTAATGTCCCCGACAGGGTTTGTAGTCGTATTGAGCAACTTGTTAGCAACCACCTTTTTTACAACACGTAAAAGCTTCAAAATTCACAAGTAGGGTATTTACTGACGTGTTTTATGTCGTACAACAAAACCTGAAACTCGCTTAAGCTTTTGTTAACCACAGACCTTATTCGAGGCATTTTACCAAAATCCCATTCAAAAAACGTAAGTGCTAAAAGCGCTAACGGAGTTCCGGGTTTACTGGCACACTCTATTTATGTGTTTAAAACCTGCTCTGTCTCACGCCTCCTGCACTCTTCTGCTTGTCAATTTGGCAAAGAAGATTTTAGGATTATAGTTCAGGGTTGTTTTTTTAACAAATTATGTGAATGCAATACACATTTTTAAGGTAGGCTGAACATCAAGTGCAGTTCTTATCTATCTGGGTTGCAAACTGTTACTCTCTACATGTTATAATTTATATAATCCTCTGCACAGTAAAATTGATTTACTTAATGTGTCCTTTTTATCCCTACAGAAAAGTAAGAATTTGTTCTGATGGCTCTTGCTTCCAGGTAATGTCCAATACAAAATTATACATACTGTACAGTGTCATGTAGTTGCTGTATTGTCAGTGATACTACCAGTAACTGTAGATATGTTATGATAGACACACTTATTAGCACCTTTATAGGTTCTATGTATACATACTATATGTAATGTCATGTCCATGGTTGCTCATATTGTCATTGACATGTATTTATTCTCTCTCATTCACATTTACATATTGACCTCATTCTCATTTCCACCTGTCTGCTCTCTCTGCACAGGGGAAACCACTAGCATCCAAGAGGCTGACCAGTCGTGTGCCATCATGCTAAAATCAATGCCATCTCTCTCTCTCTCTCTCTGGGACATGGAGAGGGAGGGGACCATCTCATCTCTTCGCCATCATTGTCTGTCCATCCGCTCTTGGCTCAGCCGGGCGATGAGCCGGACCGTCTGTTCGTCTGTTGTCCACCGGATGTTGCATGTCCATGGAGAGGATGTTCCTTCTTCTCTCTCCTCTTACAGTACCTGATATATTTCCAGTATTCTCAGACAAGAGAGGCACTGCTGGATTCGTGAGGACACTGACAGACTGGACGAAATGAAAAATGTCATTGATGGAAATTAAATCCAGCGTTCCAGTTCTTACCATCGTAACTGCTGGGATCGGAGCCCCCTCTCTCACTTCCAGCGGAAACAAATGATGTCAGAGAGAAAAAAAAAAAGAAAAGAAAAAAAAACACATAGAAAAAAATATATAATGACAGCTTAAACGGATAACTCTAACCAATGTCATCGCTTTACATGATCTGAGGTCACAGATACTTTGTCATGCTATGGGAAGTGTTGTGCAGAATGAATATACAATATATATACATATATATATTATTATTATTATTATGATTATTTATTGTGCATTTATTTTGCTTTGCATTATTTTATTGCACTACAATAATTAGCACATATGGTTTTCATTGCACTTGTAAAGTCACATTCAAATCTACAAAAATGCTGTCTCCTGTCTTATGTAGAACATAATTCTTTGTTATTCTCTCCTGCATTTATTTTTATACCATATTTAAAGACACTTTTACTTACTTGTATTATTAAAGTTGGCCCTCTATCTGTTACGTTGGCTGGCTCTGGATTTTTTCTAACCTTCTGAACACACAGTGCTGCTTTAGCAATTAAGACTAGTGTAGGATTCATTCTGCAGGGTTTAAAGAATCAGGTAACAGTGGTTGAATAATGCACTTTTGCTTTCTGCCACTAGAGGGTGTTAAATTATTTCCTACAGCAGGGATCTGCCTCCTTTCACCAACCAGCTCCTCCTCGACACAGATCAGCAAAATGCACCACAGTACTCTTCAGACAAATGAAGTTTTGTCATGCAAAAGTGTCATCATCCTCTGGTCTGCTGAAGGGGTTATTGTTCAGACAGTACCCGTCTGAGGTTTTTCAGGGTCTGTTGATGTTTTCTCTCTTTGATGGCAGAAGTGACAGCCCGTGTTTTCAGTCTCTGTGCCCAGTGGTCAGCTCAGCCAGAGCCACAGAACAGACAAACATTATTGTCTCTGTTGCATCTAGGAATGTGAAATGTGGCCTTTTTCAAAGCACCCTGTTAGTGTGTCTGGGTACATGCATGCAATGATTTATGGATTGGGGATTATGGGTTGTAAAGTGATGTGGTCACAGTGCCAATGAGAGAGAGAGGATAAATTAGGGTTTTTGAAGGAGATCATTGTTTCTTCACACTTTTGACCTTTATTGTCCATGGTGGCAAAATGTCATCCACCTCCTTAAAATGTAAATGTCAAACACAGAGGAAGAGGGAAGAAAGGATGAAAGAAGACAAAGGAAAAGCTGTCATTTTGAATGGTTTGATATGTCATGGATGGGTGGGAATTACAAAAAAAAAAAAGATGTAAAGTAAATATAGCTACAGGCAGAGAGAGACAGACAGCAGGGAGAGACAGACTTAAATGAAAGAAGTGAAGCTTGGTTTGATTCACACAATGACCAACAGGATAAACCCTCCCAGTCTTGAGGAGGGAAGGGGGTGGTGGGGATTCAAACTAAGGCAGGCTTTACAGTGAGTCAAACACTCTCAAAGACAGACTACAGACAGGCTCCACAGCACTAAGATAAGAGCTTACTGTGACTGAGACCTGGAGCTTCTCTAGTAAAACAGCAAACAAAAAGACTAAACAGCCAAAGTTAGACTGAGAGAGAGAAAGAAACAAAAGAGACACATCTTGTCCAGCGAGATGGAAAACTGATTGTCTCCAAGACTTTGAAACTTTTCTGGTGAGGGGGGAGAAAAGAGGAGCAAGGACAAGCCTGAGGATACTACAGATTATGTTGCCATGGAAACCGAAACCTGGAAGCGGACGCAAGGACCACTGAAGGTGGACAACCTCCCTTGACTGCATCCTTGACGCATTACTGTCCCGCTGCGCCCTGTGGTGAGAGGTACATAACCCATAATTTATGCTTCACCGCTTTAACACCTACTTAACATTTTATTTAAGAGCCAAAGGGGCGCTTTCAATAGGTTGCAAGAACTTTCTATGGGTATTTTAAAATGTCAAGTACCATAGCAAATAGCATGCACTGATTACACTTTAATGGCATGTCAGTCAAGAAAGTTTTTGATGCAAGCTGATACACGTGGACTCATAACTCACCCCATGTCACCGGCTGAATTTTCATTTGAAATAACAGGATTTTAAAACAGCAATAAATGCTGTAGAGATGAACATTCTTTGGATCTTATTCAAGGGAAAAGTGATTGAAAGTACCATGCACCATTTGGATTTACTGAAATAAGTGTAGCTAAGTGAGTGCTGGTGCGACATATCCCACATGAGCGTGCCGAACAAGTGGGCAGTAAAAGACCGACTGATATAGTGAGACTGAGTGACTCAGTGAGTCTCTGAATGACTAAGCACAGAACCATGTAATCCGACCAGCAGTAGTTGTACAGCTATTTAGTATTTCTGCCAGCAGTCAGGGCTTGATTCCCACTGGGGCCACCCATAGTAAAAAATATACGCCTTCAAAGTGCTGTAAGGTGTTCTGGATAAAAGTGTCTACTAAATTACTATAATTAGTGGCTGGAGGTTCCAGGGAATTAGTGTTGTGAGTGAGAGAATTAGTGAGTGATGACAGCGTGTTGTACTGCACATCTCAGTGAGATTAAGAGCCAGTTCAGTTTCTGCAGTGAATATGAAAAAAGAGAGATAATGATGTTAGTGTGCACAGTGAATCTGTAATAATATCTATTCTTCTCCTCTCTGTTCAGGTGTACAGGTGTATATCCTTGCTCACTTTTGCATCATTTATGTATTTGTGTACAGTCATGTGTGCAGTGATGTGTATCCGAGTTGCTGTGTGAACATATGTGTGTGTTCCTGCAGTATGCGTGCAGTGAACAGTGGGGAGTTTGCCTTCTGATCCTTCTTACGGCTCCGGTGACTGCACCACCTTGTACAGTCCGCTCTGATGTCAAAGAGGATTTAGCATGCAGACACATTACAGTTTCTTTAGCAACAGAAAACACTTCATTGTAAGCCTCTAAAGATAGTAAAACTGGCGTTTCACAGAAGCCTTAATGACATTCTTAACACGTGAAGTTTACGCTTTACACATGATGAGCAGGCACTAAGAAAACACAGAGGAAAGCGGATTAAAATGGCAGATTAATGCCGCGTTTTGGCCAGTTGTGTTAAAATAAACCTTTCTCAGACCAACAGAACATTCACCTTGCTTGTGAGCAAAATATGGATTAAAAGAACCGGTTTTAAACCCCTTAACACGCAGAGGCCTGCTGGTGCGCCAGTCATTGCAAACTCATGCTGAGCAGCCAAACACTGAGCAAGAATATTTCTATTTGATGGATGGTGAAGCCATAAAAAAAGTATTTGGCTCCAATGTTTCATTCGTAAACATGTATAGGATCAAAAAGATCTGGAACAAGCTGATACAGAATGTAATTCTGTCAGACAGTGTGAAATATGGCCATTTTAGCAACGTGGAAGCTACTTAAGGGGAAACCAAAGGGGAAATCTGTATGTTAAGGGATTAAACAAACAAATTCCACTTTAAGTTCAAATGGAAGGTGGTGTTAATCACTGAAGCTAAGTAGTGTCATCCTGATCTGAAATGAGAAACCCTGCACTATCATAGCATCTCTAATTGCCTCTCATCCTCCTCTAAAGCACTTAATGTTGCTGAGGCGAAGGAGTTGCCTTACATTCTTGCCAGTACTTAGCTTGGAAAGCATTATATATGGGCTGCTAGTCATTATCAAGATGGATTGTGGTGACAAATGGCTGCCCAAACTGCCTAAAGCAGCCTCCTGGCAATGTTGGCATTAGACACATTTACACAGAAAAGCCCCCGAAAGGACCCCCCCACCCCCACAACTGTTAATGAGCCAACAGCCGAGCGTAGTTTGGGAAAATAGAATCCGCAAATGCAGATAATGACATGGTTCCTCTTTGTGTAATTGGCTCCAAGTGAAAACATTTCATTTACCTCTCTTTCCCTCTTTATATCCTGTGTATGTGTGCTTGAGTCTGCCTCTGTGTGTGTGTGTGTGTGTGTGTGCGCACACACATGTGTGTGGTCACGTATGTGTGTGTGCGCAGCTACCCTTGTGTGATTGAGGTTTGAGCTGCACGGTGAATTAAATGCAGTTCTACTGTAATTAACTGCACTTACCAGTCTGTGTATGAGACTTTCTGACGCACCAATAATTGAGGCATCAGGTTTTGTTTGTTTTAACCTGCCTTTGAAGACATGCTGGGAAGATGTTTCACATGGTTTAGTGGAAGCACATCTGTGCGCACACATTTTTAAGCCTTGAAAGGATTCTTGTTTCTTTTTCAATTATTTAACGACCGAAAATCTGAAATATTCAAATATTTAGGCATCTCGGCTGGAGATTTTCATGACTGATTTTGTTTTTCATTTCACTTTGAGATTTGAGGGGAAAAAAGAGCCATTGTTATCCACACAGAGAACATTACCATGGTATTATAATGCCATTGTGAAAAACAAAACATAACAAGTTCCCACTGATGATAATAGTTGTTTTCAAAAAGGCTTGTGTCTAGCTCAGCAGTCTCTCTGGTATTTGTTTCTGGTATTTGTAATTTCATTAGAGGTCTGAATTTTGGAACCAAGGTCTGCCACAGTTCAGTGAAGCATGTCCCCCCAAGTATTTGTGGTTCTGGTAAAACATAAAGCTGTGTTTGTGGACAATATTAGTGTTTAGCAGACAGAAAGGTCCGGTTCAGTTCTGCCTCAGCATTAACACACGAAACCACAGTCTCCTTCCGTCTCTGGGACTCTGTGATGATTGGTGCTGTACATCAGGGAGAGACAGACAGATAGAGTGACAGAAAGAGACAGATGGGGAGGGAAAGAAATATAGAGACAAACAGCTTGTGGAGAGATATACAGTTGTGGGAGAAGGGCATATACCGTGCATGAAGCCAAGTTATGTTGGTTTTGTTTCCCAGTAGGTCATCTGTCCCAAACCCCTCGATCTCTTCAGGCCCTTTCCTTCAATCTCCCCGACCCCAACCACTAACCACCTCAGGAGCTCCCCCCGAAGCCCCTGAATCCCTACCCCAAAACCGCAATTTGTCTTGCTGCAGAGATTAATGAGGATAGCTTAGCATGGCCGGCACTATCATACTTAAGCAGAGTTTGGGAGTGGAGAGGGAGCACCGCTGCTGGCTGTATAGGCCATCTGTCATGCCCTATGTACACAGTCGGTCAGGCCATCCCTCAAAAGTCCCAGGGGCTTTGCAGGCTGTTGCTCACCAGAGTCACAGGGTGCCTCTTTAAACGATGGACAGTGGGTGAACAGGGAAACAGAGAACAAGAGCCTGCACACAGAAGCAGAGCCTGTTCCCCTGACCAGGGGTTCATGCATTTAAATACCCAGTCAGCAGGAAAGAGATGGAGCAGCTCAAGACAAATGAGACTGTGTTATACATGGAAGGTAGATCACTGGAAGATGGAGAGGGGTCATGACTCCCTGATGCAGTAGGTGGTGGAAGGACCCAGCGGGAGTCTTTGGTTAAGTTATTCTAACCTTATGATGGGTGGGTGTGCATGCTGGCTTGTGCGTGTATGCAAAAATGTCTTCCTCCAGAAGAAGCGCTGATCTGAAATGCAGTTTCCATCATGATTACGATATTTGAGGAGTTATGTTCGGCAAAAAAATAAAATAAAATCAGTTCCCAGTGATGCTCTCATTGAAAATTGATATCATGATGCATTTGTCTTCTGGACATCCTCAGATGGAAAATAGCAAATATCAATAATAGACTTGATTGTAAGCATGGATCACATCTGATTTCTTGGCAGAGTGTACACAGAGTACAAAATATTGTCTTTTCTGCACAGGTTTGATCTCTTAATGAGGAAAACAAAACACAAAAATAAATAGGAGAGATCAGATTTGCACAAGAAAGCATTACAAAATGAAGTAGATCTTCTGTGTCTTTGTACCTCCAACATATCGCTTGATAAACTATAGAAAAAATCTGATCAGAAATGAACTAGACCTCTGCTTGATGGACAAACAGCTGCTGCCTAGCTCACGTTAAGTGCCGCAGGGACAGTGATATTCAGACTTGAGTGCTCGTGCAGCCCGGACAGAGCTGCCGTAACCTCAGGGTCAAGGGCAGAAAAAAAGGAGGCAAAAAACAAAGTGGATTATGATAAAGTAATTTGTTCCATGTCAGTGTGAGTTTCAGGTCCAGGAAAGGAGAAAGGGAACATACAAATTTGCACAGCAAAGAAGAGTCTGCAAATAGGAGCAGCCAATGGCCTTGAGGCAGTTTGGTTCTCTGTCAGAATTTCTGACTTGATGTCATGCAACGCTTGTCAAGAGCAACATCTGCTGAAAAGATGCTTGAGTGATGGTCAAAAATGTGCTGGCGCAAATACTGACAGCATGCACACGGGCGGATACTCCATCCTGAATGGCTAAGGAATCATTTCTCTAGATCGTGCTGTCTTTCTTTTTGCATTATGGTGATTATGGACACTATGGGTCATTCCCAGTTCAGTTTGCTGCATAGTATATCACCAAAGAGTAGGAGAGTGGACTCCCAAAGGGTACTGTAGAGTTCCCCAACTCTTCCCCTAATAACATGCAGATGGGCCTCTCTAATGCCTGTTTACATATCTGCGGCATAGTTCATGACTAAAGTAAGCAAAGCCCTAATTATTTTACCCGGCGACGGGACCAATAAAATCAACTTCCCCTTCTCGTTATGGGTGTTTAAGTGTATCCTTTGATGGCAGGGCTTTGTTTATTTTTGGAAGAGTTGCGTAGCCGAGAGGAAAGCAAATAGAAGTAATGACACAGAGATGCTGACAAATGGGGGCCCTGGTGATGGATTCATTTCCTCAATGATGCCTGGAAGGCCAGACTGCAAAGGTGGTTCAACGTGAATACACATTCACACAACTGCAAACATGATTGGCAGTATTGATATGTTCACAGCAGTCTGACTGTGATGTATTGTCACATACTGCCTCAAAGTGTCACACCAGCCTCAGTTTCACTCACTCACTCTAGATTCTGTTCATGTGACCACAGGTGCTCAGTTCTTCAGAAGTCATCTTTTCAGTTTAGAAATGTAATGCATAGTAATGTGCTTCTCTCTTTTCAGAATGCTGTGGAGAATAACTATCCCGGTCATACTGGCTGGGGTGCTCTGCATCACAGCAGAGACCAAAAAGCACCGGCCCCAGGGATCCATCCCATCCCCGTACAAGACCAAAGGGAACCTGTCCTCAGAACGTCACCATCGGCTACTGCAGCAGAAACCAGAGGTGCTATCCTCCAGCCGAGAGGCCTTGGTGGTGACAGAGCGGCGCTACCTCCGCAGAGACTGGTGCAAGACCCAACCCCTCCGTCAGACTATCAGCGAGGAGGGCTGCCGCAGCCGCACTGTGGTCAACCGTTTTTGCTATGGCCAGTGCAACTCCTTCTACATCCCCCGCCATATGGGCCCCAGCTCGGGTCAGGGCCAGAATCGAGGCCAAGCCTCAGGCTCTGGAAGGAAAAGCCACAACAAGGCCCAGGAGCCATTCCAGTCCTGTTCCTTCTGCAGGCCACACCGCATCACACAGCTCACAGTGCAGCTGGACTGCCCAGACCTGCAGCCCCCCTTCAGACACCGCAAGGTGCAGAGGGTCAAACAGTGTCGCTGCATGTCGGTGGAAGTGAGCGGCCATGGGAAACTGTGAGGAGGGACTTGAAAGATAAAAAACACTTGAGGAGAAGGCAGAATGTCACAAACTTTGCCAAACAAGGACTGGCTTCATGTTGAACTATTCTGCATTGTGTTGTACAAATAATGGCTTGTCCCACAATAAAATGACATGAAACACGGAACTGGTATTACTTAACAAAGGCTCGACAATGATTTAATCAGAGACTAGCAGCCATGTTGGCAAGCTGATGCTGCTGAAAGAGACTGATTCAAGTGGCTGTGCAAGAGACACTGATGATGAAGCAGCCAAATTTCAACAACAATAAACAAGCTGTTCCTCTGTTACTTCAAAAAGTTCATATCTACCTGGCTATTTGTACATCTGTCACTATGTTCCTTTTTGAAAAAGGAGTTACGGGAGTGCCTTTGAGTTCTAAAACCGCAAAGCATTATGGATACTGCTGATAATTCAGTGTCTTAAAGAAACTGTAGAAATAGTGTGACCTCTTTAAAAAGTTTCTGTAATATGACATGTTTTCCTGCAGGTGGATCTACAGTAACTACACAGTGTGCCGTCAATGTTTTAAACTGTAGATGTCTTGTATCTGTTGTCCTGTATCTTTTCCTTAACTTTTATGATGTCTGAAACGACACACAAGCTGATGTCAAGGATAAGATTTCAAGAAACACTAAGCAACACAGAAACGACCAGTGGCATCCACCTGCTCGGACACAAACCTGGCTGTATACATCTGCCACAAATATACTAGCCAGTAGGAAAAACATACTGCAGCATGTGTAATGGAGGTGCAATGCAATATATACAGGATATATATATTTTATGTATGTGTGTAAGTATGTCTGTGAAAAGTATATTAAATCTATTTCATATAAAACAACAGTGGTGTTCAGACTGCATGTACATGTGTACTTCATATCATGGTTAAATCACAAACAGAAGAAAATCAGCAACAGCAGATTTTTTATTAAAAATTTGTCATTTCTTTTACTCAATAAATATATTTTTTCATGGTCAAGGGTATTCAGTCAAAACACATTGTTGGTATTGCACATGAACGTCACGTCACATGGTCCTATTGCTCCATTTGCATTATGGTAGTTCGTACACACACATGTAGGAAAGGCAAAACTAACTGCATAGGATTTTGCTTGAAACAAAGCATGTTGATGATGCTGAATAAACAATAGTCGGTCTGTAGCAGATGACACCGCTAAGGTATGCGTGTTTTTTTTTAATGAACAGACAAACTAAACCACAACAGAGATGTGAAACATATGTATAATTATCACTACACTCTGAAACAAACTTGATGAAACTATTAAAAAAAGGAACATCTGTCATGTTTCCGGCTATGTAAAACAGATTTCTATGTAACATAATTACAGATGATATGTCTCAAAAGTCAGCTCTGCTCTGCAGCACTGACTTGACCCCTCCACTGTGCGATAAGGCACTTCCTGTCTGGCAGGTGATTCATAACTACCGTGTAGAAATGTTATAAAATTCTTTGCTTTTCACCATTAAGGGAGATATAAAGAGGAAGTGCTCGTGCCTTCCAAGTAAACTAGGCTTGGGAATTGTACTAAAAAAGAAAATAGGCTTCATATGGCTTATAAAACTCTGAAAAAAGCTTGGATATATTGTTATTACAAATTTCAGACTCCACAGAGCATTTTCTGGCATTTTCTAGTAAATGACTCAACCGCATTTAATCATCCCAGCCCACGGATGTCTTTTGGTAGTAGTATTTCATTTAATTATGCGAGCACTATGAAAGGGTGGCTGAGAATGTCATTATTCAGTCCACTTTTAAACAATATAATATCCACTTTGAACCAACTCTCAATAAACAACAGGTCTAAATCAACTGAAAACAAATACCGGAAGCAAAATACATGTTGTAAAAGTGACTGATGAGTCACGTTAGATTGTACAAACAGTGCTTGTGCAGTAGGCTGGGTGATGATAATTTTCCGTTCTGTGCTTCAGATCTTCTGACCCAGCTTTGCTTTCTGCGGAATAAGAAACAGGCCTGAGTTATTTACAGCTGGCAGCACTGGCACTCATTGAGTGTTGTTTCTTCAACACCCTGACAAGTGTTTGGAGGGAGGAGACAATTTGCACCAGGGGAAGAAAAAAGAAGAGGGTCGGCTCTGCTGGAGCTTAATCAACAAATAAAAGCACAGATGAGACAGTATAATAGTAACTGTGACAAGAAGTGTACGGACTCACTATTCCAGTTGCATGTTTGGGTTTCACGTTGTAGGAAGCCTTCTCCTTGGCCTGTTTGAAGCACTCTTCAGCCATTTTGACCCTGAAATAACACCAGTAATAACCATCAGCTATCCAGTGGAGACCTCAAAAGCAAATAACTGCTGCTTAACTTCACTATTTCACCATAAAAAAAGGGAAGATGCAGTACAAAAAAATCCAGCTTGGGTCATCCAGACTATGGTCATGTGGTATTTGGATGTAATGATCTCGGTTTGTCAAAGAGCCAGTCCTCCTACATTGAAATGACTCACTCCAGTTCGCTGCTGCACGGAGAGAGCCAGCAGTGTCACTACTCATTTGTGCTTTAAAAAGACAAATGATCAGCATGTTGGCATTGAGTGTGTAGAACAATTTATACCAACAGACATGAATCCTGCCTTGACTCATTACATGGCTACTGTGTGTGCCAGCGCTGCATGTTTGCATGTCCCCACAGGTGAGCATCATCATCTATAATTCCAGTGGAGTCTGAAAACCCAGCTCAGCTGCCAGAAGAAATTATGGCATTGTATGTTTCTGAAAATCACGGCTATGATACATATGTACATTTTATACACATAACATCAACGTTTCTAGAGTGATGTGTATGAGCTGACTTTGTAATATGGAGGCAGAGGGGATGATGGATGGCATGACACCTAAGCGAGACATCTGCCAAGCTGAAGGCCAATCTTCGAGACCACCAAACAACATAACAGGTTGTTTTTTAGTGAGTCATCGGCGCGTTTACAGCAGCTTTTAACCACCAAACATGGCTGTTTATTTAGTAACGCATAGCTGTGTTTGTAGTGGAGATAGTGCCATGAAAGGCAGTAGGTTTTTAGTCAGACATTGCTGCATTTCCTAACAAGATAGTGCCATAAAAAGCTTTTCTTTCAGCGAGACATCACTGGATTTCCAGACGAGATAGTGCCACTAAAAGGGCTTTTTTATGCCTTATAAGATAGGATAGAACAAGCCTGAAAGAGGGAGAGACAGGGTACAACATGCAATATAGAGCTGGGGGCTGGAATCAAGCCTGTGGCCACTGTGGCAAGGACAGTGCCTCTGTCCATGGGGTCTCTGCTCTACCCACTGAGCTACTGGCACTGTACAAAGGTCTTTTAACAGAAGAATTGCTGCATTTGTGGGATAGAGACCAGAAAAGTGTCTTTTTTGTCTTTGTACTGAGACATCACTGCATTTTCCACTGGAATATTGCCACCAAGGCATGATGGCATTTCCAGAGGTGATTGTGGCACCCAGACTGGGTGTTTTGTAGTGATACACTGCTGCATTTTTTTGCAGCAGTGTGGCACCAAACTGGGCGTTTTAATCGACCCTTAGCTGTGTTTCTACTTGAGATAGTGCCATGTAAAGCAGTAGTTTTTTAGTGGGGCATTGCTGCTTTTCCTGACAAGATAGTGCCACTAACAGAATTTTTTTTAAGATTATTTTATGGCTTTTTTATGTCCTTATAAGACAGAATAGAATAAGCGTGAAGGAGGGAGAGAGAGGGGACGTCCTGCCCCCAGCAAAGGGCCAGAGCCTGGAATCTAACCATGGGGTACCCACTCTCCCCACTGAGCTACTGGGCACCCTGCAAAGGTTGTTTTTTAACAGAAATATTGCTGCAATCCTGGGATAGAGACCAGAAAAGTGTTTTTTGTTCTTATACCCAGACATCACTGCATTTCAGCTGGAATAGTGCCACCAAAACTGGGTATTTTAAGTCACAACATGATCTTTTTTGAACTATAACCATGTGCTTTTGCACCTAAACTACTTCTTCAAAGGTAAAGAGACTTAAAGTTTCAACGTATCTGCTATATAACAACGTACAAATGTAACATATACTTGGTTTGCAGAAATGAACAATGCCAACTTTATCTCTGGCGACTGGGTTGAAAAACCAGCAGAGAGAGAACTGGGATGATTGCCGATGGCAAAGGGCAAAGAGTTAATGCTTTCAAATGTGTTTTTACTCTTTCCTACTGAACAAGCAAAGCTTGTGACATTTTGCTTCTTTTACAAATACATATCACAATCCAATCTTCATTTGGCATAATGGACCAATTTGCTTTTTGTTGACATATGCAACATTATCTTTATATTCATCAAACCACTGGAAGCTAACTGGATGCTGCATGTGTTCTTTTCATTACTGGGGTGAGGACAAAGATTTGGGTCATTTAACCTCTTTTCCCTTCCTGAATTTGAATGAATCTGATAGGATCTTCAGTGAACACGAGATGTACTGCAAGTTATTAATGGTTCGGGAATTCTGGCTTGGGGAAACATCTAAATGTAGGAACATTAGTGTATCTGTAATGACATTTTAAAGGTCAGAGCATGGTGAACTGTTCCCAAAGACACAGAAAAAATGAAAGATTTTAGGGCCAGTAGGTTCAGTCAGAAGAAGGTTTCAAGTATAATGTCGCATTCTGAAACAGGAAACTCGTCATCATATTCTTACCTCTCCTGTAACATCAGCTTATTCTGCTTTTTCCATTGATCTTTAAAATCAGAGGAAAACTCGTGCCAAATGGAGAAGAAAGTGTTGGGAGAGACTTCTTTCTCTCCTGCCTTGGGTTTAACTGAGAAGGACACGCACAACTCCAAGAAGCTGAGGAAAGAGAACAAAAACATTACTTCAAGACCAAACTATTACAACATGAAATTCCAGAAACCTACACTGATTGTTGTGAAACTTGGCCGTGCTGAGCAAATATGCAAAATATGAAAGTTAATCTTGGAATAATATGCTTTTTCAGAGATTTAATAGTAGAGTAACGTAAAAAACACAAACCAATGATGACTGTGCATTTTAGAAAAGAACAGAGCACACAAAATGGAATTACTGCCTCTAAAGCAGCGTTCGGATTTTTCTTACAAATTAAATTCCAGGACTAAAAATAAAACTCTAATACATCTAATATACAGTGTTTAGTTTTGCCACTCCTCTCCCTCATGTGAATAAGCCTCAGTGTAAGTTTGTGTACACATACACGCACATACTGCACAGTATGTGTAAGCATGGGTGAGGAAAGAGGGGAAGGAAAAAAGATGTTCAACAAGCAGACAAAGACAAATCTAGCAACAGGAGAGCGTGCGTACGGCAGGGGATGACACATGTTAAAGTGTTAAATGTGGCGGCCATTTGCAGTGGATCAATACAGTGGACAGGTTGGGGTCTCTTTGTTTGGAGTGTGCTATAGGAACACATTCCTAGCCAGCAGTAACAGAAGCCTGGAGCCAAGGCTGTCTACTCTCGCTCCGCTTAGATAAACAACACAGACACCGCACAGGGGGCCTCCCGTCTACAGAAGGCCTGGCATGATGGCCTGCACCTTCCATGTAACTGAAGGAACCAGGACTCCTAAATATTGACAAAGCAGTCAGATTATGTTTCTTCACTGCAGTGAGAATATCTCACTTCAAACCGGATTGGCTTCCATTATCCTGTGCTGACTTTGCTTTCAAATTCACAACTGTGATCGCTGTTTTGACGCTTGAGAAAAGATCAAATGCAAAACCCCTGAAATGGAACAGAGGGGAGTGCGTTTGCGTTTAAGGTGAAGGAAGATGTTTAAAGAAAAAGAAAGCTCTTACATCTTCTGAGTGTCTGCCAGCTGCTTCTCTTGTGTTTCCAGTTCGGTTTTGGCTGTAAAAGAAGGCACGTTTTGATAAAAGGAAAGAGCTGTGCATAAGTAAATACAGGATTAAATTAGGGATTAGGACCGATTCAGGATTTCCTGTTACATCAGAAAATACATCCTTCACCCACAGTGCAACATGTACATAGGAGGATTCCACATGTCACCATCACTTAAATCAACAGGCATCTTTAAGGTCAGCGCCGTGCCACCGGGTTATTAAGTGTTGGATTGTCCGCTGTTGCACAACTGACAAATGAGTAGTGTAGCGCGCAGGACAAGTGCTTCTTTGTGCAGTGTAACGTCGAATGGAGACAGATGACTGTGTGAGAGAGGTGTAAGAGAGTGAAAGAGAGACAGCAAGAGGGTAAGAAAACTGGGAGTTGGACACCATGGTACACATTAGGACATATTTCCAGCAGGCCACAACATTTATCTCTGTGGGCCATCAGGATCATTTTGACTGGGATGTAAATCATGATATAAGAGAACAGCAGTGAAATATGACAGCCTCAGTCAGCGGAACGCTGCAGGTTACTACTTATCAAATTTCAGATCCATTTTCAAATATATCATAGCAGAGTCAATCCAGCTGTATTTTTTTCCCTGGTCTTTATCTTAGACATTGCATTCTCTCCCACACCGCTTCGCTGACCCCTCAAGGTCAATTATCTGTAAGCTGCTGCTGCCTTAAACTGTCAAATGATCAGAAATGACCTATGGCCCTCCTCATGGCTTTCCAAGACAGACGTGACAGTAGATGGGACAGAGAATCTGTCCTGGCACAAATCTGTGTTCTGCTCTTATCCTGGGAATATCTGGTTGCTATGTGTAATTGAAGCCAGAGCCACATCTAAAGATCTCAGACGAACCCGCTGAAACCAGCGCTGTGCTTTACCATTCCACAGTGCTAAATCACGCTGCGTCTCTCTCTCTCTGCTGATGGCTCATCAATAAATGATGACAAATTGAGAAATAATAGGAAAAGGGCTTGGGAGAGGCATCTTAATATCAGGGCTTTGTTCCTTTGGGAAAGATGTTTTAGGATGCTACTTATCATTTACTTTAATACTGAACTGGAAAATTCTGAGTCGTGTAAAATCTATTTTCTAGAAAAACTGAAAATCAATTAAAATAGAAAAACGTCGACCCTTTCGATAAACTTTTTGCTGAACAACTCAATATGAATTCAGTATGATTAACTATGATCTCATCTGCTTCTGTTAAAACCCTGAAGCACCACTAGTAATCTTCACCATTAACACATGCACTACATTCAGGAACATTTCCGTATTGCCATGGCGTAGCGGAATAAATGGTGCAAGGGTGAGGCCAGCAGATGGCAGTAAAGCAACACTTGTGGACGACAACTTCCATAAAACTTAACAGAAGACGAAGAAGATGGGGTGAGGCCAGATGCACGTGTGCGCTGCGGAAGAGCTGTTTCCGTCCGCTGCCAGTTATCTTGTAATGTATTTAATATTCGAGAAGTTTGCAAGACAAGTGATGTTTTTGGCGTAAATGCAAAACATATTACAGATCACCATGAAAGTGTCTTTTATCAGAGGGACATAACCCTTTAAGTGCTTGTCACTGGCTGGAGCCTATCCCAGCTGACATTGGGAGAGAGGCAGAGTACACCCTGGACAGGTCATCAGACTATCACAGGGCTGACACATAGAGACAGACAACCATTCACACTCACATTCACACCTACGGACAATTTAGAGTCACCAGTTAACCTGCATGTCTTTGGACTGTGGGAGGAAGCTGGAGTACCCGGAGAAAACCCACGCTGACACAGCAAGAACATGCAAACTCCACACAGAGGGGCTCCCCCACCTTGGGGTTCGAGCAAGAAACCATCTTGCTGTGAGGCGACAATGCTAAAGATGTTGGTAGCTCCCCGCGGTAGTCTTTATGTTTTTCTTTGTATATTGCTACTAAAGCAGCAAAACATCCTTTAATTCTATAGTTTTAGTTGACCAGTGAATGCAAACTTAATGCGTGTGAACTTGACGTGTGTGCATGACACTCGTGGCCGTAATGGCATTTTTCCTGAATGTTACAAGGTCTTGAGGTTGGAAATTGGCAGTAAGGCTCTTCCTGAATATCGACCCCTGCCCCCATTTACACACAACCCCATGCAGGAAATGCTCCTGAGCAGTTCAGGGATAGACTGCATGTGTGAGAGGAGCTTTAGACGATGTGGTATTGTGGGAGACGATGACTGAACTGATAAACACTGTTTTTATAACAAAATATTAAAGAATATCTTGAGTAATATCAGTTAAATATGTCAGTTCTGTTATTACATCATATGGGTCGACATGATACAGATCGACATGTCTATTTAATGTGTGATTTTACCATAACGCGGTATATATGATGATCTTAACAATGATCTTGCTACATGATTTCATATCCTAAGCAGCAGAGTTGGAGACATCAGTCTTGACTAATCTTTATGTCCATCAGAAACAGATTATCACATGGCCAGTGCTCTCTCGCTAGTCACAGTGACTCCATCAAAGGCCTGCATGCATGAGAATTTGTGAAGCGAGCGGGGAAAATCGAGCTAGACCAAACAGCCAAGCTCCAACAAGTCCGCTCCCACTGTTATTCTGTGGTTAGTTTCATGGTCAGAAAATAAACAAAAGCGGTTTAAACTGTGGAGCCAGAAACAGTTTAACCCCGGGCTTTTTAGAAATTACAGAAATAACAAAAATAAGACATTTGGCTGTTGTTCTTTTTTCACCGCCGCAGTGGAGGAACCCCAAGAATCCCGTCTGGAGCCTTCTGAGTCACATGTCCATGTTACGGTGCTTACATTGTGCTCTCAGAGGAAAAACCTCGTCATTTGCATCAAAGAGAGAGCCCCCATATTTCTCTCAAACACAGGGAGAAAGGAAAGGGAGAGGGGTGGAAATGGGGAGAGATGCTTTCATCTGCAGACTTCCTTTAAAATGGACAGTGAGCATTACCGCGGAAGAACATATGCTATATATTATACTCTCATCTGAATACAAAAGCAGTTGGGAGAGAGGCCTGTGAGCTGGGGTCCTTCACAAAGATTGGTCACAGCCAACTGAATGTAGCCAAGGTCAAAGCCTATGCTACAAAAAGAATGACATTTGGCTTGTTATGTTAAAACAAGCATAACAAACTAAGTCTTACACCTTTGAAGTGGAACGCAATATCCCAATATTGTTGTAGATGTCAGATTAGGGAGGGGAAAAAAGCATGTCTGTGTGACATCTGGTGGACATGACGGATAAACACGACTACATTTTCAGTGGATTTTGCCTAACAATATTGAGAACAAAAACATAGTAGTAGCTGTTTGCCTCCCTCACAACTTAAAATGCTAGTGGCATGGCACCGTAGGGATGGCAATATTGGCCCATCAGTCAGCCTCTTTGGTCCAGACTGAAATATCTCTGAAACTACAAGATGGATTCCAATGAAATTTGGTACAGACATCCATGGTGCCCAGATGATGAATCCTAATGACTTTGGTGATCATTATTTTTCATCTAGCATCTAGAGCACCTCAAAGTTTCCATTTATCCAGTGAAACATCTCACATTTACATGATGGATTGGCACGAAACCTCTCATCTAGCACCAGCATGAGGTTAATATTTGTGGTTCTGAGTCAAAAGCAAATGAAGCCAACGTGCCAAAACCTGTGCTTCCTCAAATGGTTTCTTGCAGCTGGCTCCAATAGTGAGTAATCCACATTGAAACATTTTTGGTCTTCAGAGTGAATTTCCCCATTCATGACAACTGTACGGGAGGTGAATTTTATATAACTCACCCATCACCCAAGTTTTATTAAGCCTTAAAGTTACACAGAAGTAACCACAGTTTATGACTCACCCCTTGTTTCTACAGAGCTCAACCCTCCCGTCCAAATTTGGCCACTTCTGGCTTCAAAAATCCAACATGGCGACGGCCAAAATGCTTAACTCAAGGCTTCAAAATGTGAGTCCAAAAACCAATGGGTGTTGACACAGTGGCTACATCCATTATTTTTATAGTCTATGGTCAAGGGGTTTTCACTGGGTCTGAAAAGTGAAGCCAATGTAAAAGCGCCTTCTTTTACATTGGCGCCTTCAAACGATGTGCACAAGATGGCGGTGCGCATAGATGCAGCTACTCAGTGCTCTCTCATTTGGTGCTTTGGTGGCTGTTTTTTTATGTTTTTATGTTGTACATGTTTCTGACGACATGCTGCTGGGCAAACAACATCTACAGCAGGCACAATCTCCTAAAGATAGGATAACGGAGCGAGCAGCATTTAAGCCTTTATTTTAACAGGGAGGTCCATTGAGAGCAAGCTCTCTTTTTCAAGGATGCCCTGCATTGAGCACAATTCAAAATACAGGTCAGAACACATCAATGCAATACAAGAGTACATAAGTGTAAAGTGCCAAATATAATAGTAAACCAGACTAAGAATTAGTCTACGATTAAGAAGTTAAAAAGTTCAGAATACATATCACAACACATAATGCAGTAAACGAGTACAGTAATATAAAATGCTGAATAAAATAGACAGCCAGACTAGGAATAACAAGAACATGACTGAGTGCTCGGGACTGCGACATTAAGTAGAGCTTTGAAAGCCTCTATTGAAATGAGTTTGTTAAATTTCAGTGACTCCTGTAGATTATTCCAGCGGTATGGAGCATAGAAGGTGAAAGCTGTCTTTCCAAGATTGGTGTTTAATGTTACAACTGAGTTGCTCCAATCTCACAAGATTCCAGCGGACATAGCCAGGACCTTGGGTTCTCTGTGGATCACCATCCCCGCAGCAAGAGATGGAGGCGGCGCAGGGACAGGAAGCAAAAGCCAGGCTGCAGAGCCGGCCCGCTGGCGAGACTACGCAATCAGCCACACAAACTGCCGCTTCCTAGCATTTTTCTCACCAACGCCAGGTCCCTTGCCAATAAGCTGGACGAGCTGAGGCTGCAGACTGCAACAAACAAGATCGTCAAGGACAGTTGCATTCTGTTATTCACAGAGACCTGGTTTCACTCACTCATTCCGGACACGCTATTGAGCTAGCAGGCCACACAGCACACCAGCACGACAGGACTAAGGACTCCGGTAAGAGCAAAGGTGTAATATTTATTAGTGTTTTACTTTTACTTTTTACAATATTGTTTGTCAGTGTTTTTTATTAGCTCTTTCTTTACCTATTTTTGCACTGAGGAGGTTGCATTCAAGGTCCTTGTACTCATACAATGACAGTATAGACATTCTATTCTGTTCTATTAGACCTGCATTCTTCCTAGTGGCCAGTAGGGGGCAACTCTATTGAATGCAAAAAGACGTCTGACTGTATACATGGCAGTGACCCTATGTCTCACTTGATTTATTACCAGAGGAAATAGTATCCTAGTAGATTTATGGTCTCAGATGCTAGTGTCACATCTTCTCCAGGACAACATGATCTTCATTTTGTAAATTATGGTCCCATTTAGAATGAAATAAAAGATAAAGCAGGGTATGCTTTCAGGCATGGCTGACCTCTGATTGACAAGTCGCTACCACGGCAGTGTCCTCAGGTTCTCAATCATATTCGCCCCTCACTCCTCCATAGCTCCACCCTCTCATCCAAATAAGGTCACTTCTGACTGCCCAAAAAAACTCCATTCGGACATCACAGTGGCTATGTTCACTTCTTTTATACAGTTTGTTTAGAGTGAAATGTCTCAACAGCCATTAGATGGACTGCCACGAAATTTGTTGCAAACATTCCTTTTCAGCTTAGGATGAACTTTGGTGATTCTTAGACTTTTCATCGAATTTCTAAATTGTCCAGTATTTTAATTTATGACCAACTACCTCGAAAACTAACAGCATTCCCATCATCCTCAACTGTTAGTGCTAAGTAGCAAATATTAGCATGCTAACACGCTGGACTAAGATGGTAACCATGGTAAACACTATACCTGTAAAACATCAGCATGTTAGCATTGTCATTTTTAGCATGCTGACATTAGCATTTAGCTCAGTGCACAGCTGTGCATACAGCCTCACAGAGCCACTAGCATGGCTTTAGAGTTCTGTCGGAATAAAATGGGCAAAGGAAGAGGAAGCTCATCATTTACAATCACTTCATCATCATCATTTTAACAGCCCTCTTAGTAAACACCTCGCTGTGAAGGTTTATTTGATTTCCTAATAGGAGTGAAGCAGTGATGGAAAGAGAGACGAGGTCAAAGAGGCAACGGGGTGCTTCTAATCTCTCATTCCTCTGACAGAAAAAAGACCTTGTTATTAGAAAGGACAGCAGACAGAGTGGAAAAATAAAGACAAGGAACTGAGGGAAATTTTTTAACAGCAGAAAAAAAGGATAAATGTATGACAAAAACATGTCATGACGTCAAGAGTACTAAGTGAAAAGGATCAGGTACCGAACAAGTCAGTTTTATTCCAGCCTCTCAGGCATCCAGCTCTGTGCTCTGCAGTCAATTTAACAGACTGGAAGACAGGTTCACTTTAGGCCATCTAAAACCTCCCTTTGAGGCAAAGCAAGGTGTACTCTGTTTTATAAAAAGGTAGAGGTTGAGATAAAGGAGCCAGCTACCAAGTGCAGTCAAAATCCCTCAAAGCAGATAGGAATACTTGAAACAATAACAGTGAGTTATTCAATACACTGCGGTACAAACAGACGTCCCTATGGAAACAACACTCAGTGAACCCTTGTGTGTGTGTGCGTATATCAACCAGAAAAACTGCATGAAACAGATTTGGAAATGTGTCTACAGACATAGAGGACTTACATTATTCTGATTGATGAGCTGCTGCCCGTACTCTCACACCACAGATGCATTTTCAGCTTAGATATGCTGAGGGTGCACCAGTGCAGAATACTTTTTGAATCAGGAGGAAAAAATTATTTGCGTCTTTAAGTTTTAACTCCTGATGGTAACACACAAGAGCAAACCATATGTTCAAAACAGTCTGACCATCACCTGTTTCATCATTTTTAAAGGATACGGCTAGCTATATTCTACAGTTTTCCTCTTGTCAACAAATCTCATGAAAAGACCAAAACTAACACATACATTGATTCTCTAAACTAAACATTACCACCTTGCAGCTGTTTGCCTTCACCAACCTATCAAGTTGAAGTTTACATCCATGTCTGTCCAGACTCAATATCTTCCTGAGACCCTGTGTCCTCAAGTGCAAGTTAACCTTTAACCTTTTCATATGAATTTTATCACATTTTATTCTATCATAAATTTGTGTGAAATTTTGTCCTAATTAGCGTATTCATTCTTGAATTATTTACTTTTTTGAGTTGCTTTGTAAGGTTACAATTACCTTGACCTTTGACCACCAAAATCTAATTCATCCTTTAGTCTAAGTGGATGTTTGTGCCAAATTTGAAGTAATTTCCTCAGGTCGTTCCTGAGATATCGCGTTCATGAGAATGAGACAGACAAACGAAAACATAAAACCTGCTGCCATGACTGTTGCCAGAATAAGAAGGCTGAATAAACTTGACACTTAAGTTTTTAGCTGTTACTCAAATAAAAGTAAATAGAACAGTGGCTATAGGACTCAAAATAAACTACAGTGCCCATGTTCAGGGTTATGAAGGAACACGTCACCCAACGCAACAGTGCGGCTCACTGATATGTTTTCAGTGGCTTTAGGAAAACAATGGAGGCCTATGGCACAAAGCAATAAGCTTTGGCTACACAGACAACACTTGTTTGTTGTTTTTCAAAATACAGAATATCCTTTAATGAGACTAGTGAAAGTTTTATCAACCATCAGCCTCAATTGATTTGTAAAACAGGCTCACCTTGGCTGAGAAATTCATCCATCTTGTCCTTAAAGGGCTGCAGGTTCTCTTCAGACGACAACTTGCACACTTTCTCGGTCTCAGCTGAGCATGCTGAAACAACAAGAGATGATCATGATGAAGTCTCTCAGAGTAACAATAAGTTATCCAGCGTTGTGTTGTGACTACAAACTCTACAGTGCACTCTGCCCCGGTTGAGTCTGTTTTGATAAATCTCTGCCAAATTCTGCTGAATAAGTGTCAGCAAAGACATAATGACCCATAATGACTAATAAGGCACCCCCAGAAACCAGGAAGGCCTGCGGTCTGATCCTGGGGGGGAACTTATCGTCACGCTCTATCTGCAAACATAACGGATACACAAACTCTGCTCAAGTGCCTTCGAGGTGGAGAGGCCATGAGGCGCTTAAGGGAATGGGGAGGTCGAGACTGGGCAAGTGGTAATTCATAGACCATATGGTGCCATAACCAAAAAGGTACACAGCGAGCTCTCTCCACTGTGTTGCTTACTGATGTCCTTCGAGCCAGCCAAGGCCATTTCTGCACCGCCTACCGATCGGAACCCCCCTCTGGGAACTGTCATCGAAGCCCGCGTCTGCTAGAGCACTCAGCTGGCTTGGCTAGGTAATGAAGAGGTCTGCAGGTATAGCATGTGATGATGTATTTATGTACGGTCAGCATGTGCCACTGCCACTGGGGTCGAAGCAGACGCAAGTTCATTTCCCCTGCCAGCAACTCCATCTTTATGAATTGCAAATAATGAACAGCCTAAAGAATCATTATGGCAGAGGAAAAACAATATTTGGCAGCACGGATCAGGCACCTGATTGGTTTAGCAGCAAAGATGCATAAAACATGATAGAGAACAGACCGGGTTTGGGGAATTGGTGATCAAACTGCAAGCACACACGTATACACGTGTGCACACACACACATTCGGCATTTTTTACCTCCTGTAGGCACTTTGGTCCTTGGAAAGTGTTCCAAGTGCTGAGTGACTTGAGACAGGGTAATGAAAGGGAGTATTTCCCAACTGCCTCATTCATTAGGGCTCCTTTTACTCAATCACTCAGTTTGTCAGGTCAAGTATAATCCAATTTCCATACATTTTTCCTGACGTCTTGATTTGCAATAACATACCCTGTTCATTTTTTACCAGATTTTTCCATAAGCCTCTTTTATATGTTTACTAATTTTATCTATGTTTAAAACCAAAATGCAACATGAACTAATACTCTCACCCTGTGACTCTAGTTTTATTATGTTTTAACTTTATTGAGCGATTACATAATTGTAACCATAGTTCAATGGAAATTCTTGGCTTGTGAATCCCACAAAAGTATTTTTCCCTCTTAAGTTGTTGTTTATTGGGGACAAAACGTTGGTGATAAAAAGTTTCACCGATAATAATGATATGTTCATGACATTAAAAGGTTGGCTGGTAGAAAGTGTATAGTCATGGAAAAGTTATGTAATAGAGAAACCACATGTATAGGTTCAGGAACTGATTGACTGATGATTGAAAGTATGAAAAAAATGAATGAATGAAAGAGTCAAAGAGTCAGCCATTAACCGAATCAGTCCACCCATGAATCACATTTAGAACCCTCCTGGGTAAAGTGCACAGCATGCACAGAGACATGCATGACTATTCTGAAATTCTCTTCAAAAGCAGCCTCCTTGTTGCGTGTTGGAGGTTTGCAGCTTGCAGGGTGAGGTGATTCAGAGCTCCAGGAGAGCCTCCTCCAGTTCACTGAATAGCTGTTGAACCTTTGATAGTGCACACAGGTAGTGGAAGTTCCCTGACCTTGCCCGTCCTCCCCCTTCTATATTTTGATCCTTATTTCATGAGGACAGTAAAGGCACGCCAGGTCCAACAGGAGTCTACATCTGACAAGTCACATCTGCTTCTGGTTAGCTCGTCTGTACAACAAACAGATGCTATCTCTCTGTTGACCCGCCTCTACCATCCACACATGACCATAGCTGGTCAGGTTTAAAATCATTTTCCACTGTGCTTGCAGATACGTGCATGTATTAATACTTAATCTACTGCTTCATAAATTTCCATGTGATTGTATCATAAACATGATATGACACCTGCCATAATTTGCTAGATATGAAATAGCCAAGTTTACTACCTAGCAAGCTTGTTGTAAATATGCAGTTTAAAGCAGCAGTGTGTAAGATTTAAGGGGATTTAGTGGTGTCCATTGGTGAGGAGAGCAGAGTGCAACCAGCTGAAACTTCTCCTGGTTAGAAATCCATTGGTGTTAGTTGTTCAGGAGGTTTCCAGCAGGAGCCAAACTGTCTGCAGAGGTGTCCTCCTCGCCAAAGCAAACAATGTGATTTAAACTGGTAACACTGAATTAAGTTGTTTCACGTTACAAATCAGTGTCTCTCCTACTCTGTTTGGCTTGTCAGAGATGAACCCTGCTAATGTGTGCTCAGCTTTTTACTCCGATAACTTGGTAAGATATTCAGGAGGTTTTTACTAGTCTACTTATTCACAGAGGTCTCTTCCTCTCCAAAACAAATGGACCCAGTGATTTCAACGGGTAAAAACACTGAATAAAGCAGTTCCACTTTACAAACTAATGTTTTCCTAACAGAGCGCCATGGTGACGCAGTGGTTAGCATCACAGCAAGAGATGGTTCCTGGTTCGAATCCCAAACTTCTGTGCGGAGTTTGCATGTTCTCCTTGTGTCAGCGTGGGTTTTCTCTGGGTACTCCGGCTTCCTCCCACAATTCAAAGACATGCACATTAGGTTAATTGGTGACTCCAAATTATCCAAAGGTGTGAATGTGAGCATGAATGATGGTCTGTCTCTATTTATCAGCCCTGCCTGTCCAGGGTGTACCCCACCTCTCGCTCAATGTCAGCTGGGAAGGGCTCCAGCACCCCCACGACCCCCAACCGGATAAGCGGTTAAGGAAAATGAATGAATGAATGAAAGTTTTTCTGACACTGCTCATTGTGAAGGGTTAACTAACAATGATGGCTGACGCGAAGATACGAAAACGCAAAAATGGCCCTGTCTTGAGCCAGTGTTTGGTTTGTCTGTTTTGGGCTACTGTGATCCGCTGCCTAAGTGGATATAAACAGCTCATTCTAAAGTAATAAAAACACAAAAATTCTTATTTTCAAGTGATACTAAAACATATACTTTTTATATCATATTCCATCTCTGCTATATACAGTATACCCCTAAATCCTACACACTGAACCTTTAAAGGTTTTGGGTGTGCTCAAACAGAGGGAAAATTGTGCAACATAGACTGATGATCATACCACTGAGGTCTTTCTTCAGCTTGCGCAGATCTCTTTGAAAGTCCTCAAACTTCATCTGGGAGGCCTGGAAAAGGTCCTGGGGCTCAGGCAGAGAGTAGACACACGTCTCTCTGCCTGCATCCTGGTAAAGCGCAAAACACATTCAAGCACAAAAAACACACACACCAGTGTCAAAGTCAATCCTCCTCAAATGCGAGAGGGCCTCTCTAGTATATACTGTACACACCAGGCAAGATTGAAATAAATGTCTTCAGAGCCCTTCATGTTCTTATCAGCAGTCCAAACATCCCAGCAAAGATATGGCAGAAACTACAGCAGATAATAACCATTAAGCTCAGTGCAGAAAGTATACCGCAATTCTCTCCATCAGAGTTACTACAAGGCCATTATGAGTGCTAGAGCCATGTCATGCAGGTTGATTTTGGCAAGCAGCACTCTACTGAGTTCATCTCATCTGGAGAACCTAATTATTTACACTAGCGCTCCTTTGGATGCTGTGCCAACGAACAGACTGCAGGTTTGAATGAACCCAGACCAAAGCAGAGCCAGAGCGGGAGATGAAGAGTGAAAGACAGAAAGAGAACTATAAGAGCGAGAGCCAAAGAAGGAGAGAGATTTGTTTCTGCCGTAAATGAGGAAAGAGAAAATAAATAATTTGATAAAGGATAAGCCATGGTATCCTCTGGCAAGAGAGGAGATGAAAAGAGAGCTCTGGAAGGATTTCTAAGCAAATCAGACTAAAACAGAAAAGTGATTCAAATAAACAGGAACCAAAACATACCTCATCAAAGTGCCTTAGATAGTAAGCAACAATGTAGGACAAAAGACTCTGGGAGTTATCCTGAAAGAAAGAAAAAGATCCAAATAAATAAACCCCTTTATTTATTAATTTAATCATTTTGGAGCAGGACGTTTTAATTTGTGCGTGGCAAACAAGAATAAAGACAGCGGTCGCAGAAGTTGGGGATAAATCATGGCATTGGAGGAGCAATACAACAAAACATGACTATGCTGGGCTGGCTGTCATAACTCAGAGTTGGTGGAAAGTTTGATGTTCTTTATGGATACCTTACCCGGTCCACCACCACAAAAACACAAACCACTGTGTCCTTATATGGCAGTGCCAAGGGCATGCTGAGCCCGTTGAGATATTGAATAAGAACAGTAAACAGAAAGGCCTCTCCTCTAAATCTGCACAGCCATGGTCCTTATGTTTGGCAGCAGTGAAGGTCCCTTTCAACTCCTGGACTCTGAGCTCTGGGCTCCACCATAGAAGGGACAATTACAAAACTGAGACCAGATCAACATTTAGAGTCACCATTTTCCCACACCACTTATTCTCTAGTATAATGTGAATTACAGAATAAAGCGTGTTCTGTGTGAGCTCGTAAATTACACAGGCTTGTCTCCTTTAGGTATTCCAGTCTCCTGTTTGCTTGTGAATAACACCTAATTGAGTGTCTGCTCTTGTAGAGTGAGTGATGTTTGCTTTCACAGCCGTAACACACAGACTCACACTGCTCTTAACGTCCTTCAGTTTTGGCAGGATGTCCAAGGTGAAGCCATCGGCCTGCCCTCGGGACCGATTACCTCCGTTCATGAAGTTGCCAAAAGCCAGCACTAGGCCAAGCACCTGAAATACACACTTACCACTCTCGAGAGTCTGGTGCACACACACATACACACACACACACACACGAGATGAAGACATGAAGGTTAAAGTGAGTGACAGAAAGGAAAATGAAGCGAGAAGAGGGCCAGTGGCTCACCTTGCACACTCTCTGAAGGATTTCTACTTTACGGAGGATTGAGGTGATACATTCATGGAAAGTTGACTGAAACAGGATGCAGAACACTCGCTCAGAGAAGTTGGGGATTTGGGATAACTGGAGTAGAAACCTGATGAAGGCACAAGATCAGACACCATAACACATCTGTTTAATGACACACCTCTCGTGTAATGAATTTTGTGCAGAAGGTAGGTTTGGCTCTTACTGTTCAGGCTTGTCCAGTGGCTTGGCATCCTCCTTGTCTTTGGATGATTTAATATGCTTGTTAATGCTATCCATCTCATCATTTTGAGCTCTCTGTCAAAGGAAAATGCAGATTAAATTCGGTGGTAAATGGGAATTGTATCGGCATGTGAAACCCAGAGTACAGGATACCATAATTATGTCATAAATAACAAAGTCTTATAGATGACAAAGTAGTTTTTACTCAAATCACAATCCAAACTAAGTGTAAGAGTAGCTGACCAAACTGCAGTACATGAATAGTTTGATCAAAAGAAACGAACATGAGGAACTGTTAAAATTGAGCCTTTAAAGCTGGAGTGCGGAACTTTTGTTTCCCCCCTCTGGCAGTCAGAGTAATTACACAAACACTGTCAATGTGTGCTTATGACGTATGCCTGCAGTTGAGCTCATCTCTCCCTCTTCCAGGAGCGCTCTCTTTCAGTCCTTTTTATGACTTGTATCCTTCACCTGAACGCCAAGTTTCTTTTTTATCCCCAACATGCACTCCAAAATTTTTCTTGGAGGCTTCTTAGGATTTTCCGCCATAGCCATACTCCAAGCTGCTGCTCCCTCACTATGGTCTATCCTGCCTTCTATTTTTATTTAATGTTTATTTCAAACTATAAACAAACATAGTGTCAGAAGCCATAATCAGAATCACTTACATGCAGATAAAGCATTCAGAAAACAAAATGAAAAGCAGTGCCAAGGCAATAAAAACGAAACAAAGCTAACGTAATTCAATACTTTAATATCTACAGCCTTCAGCTCTAGCTGGCTGACATACTGTAAAAACTATCACTTCTGGTGCGCATGTGCAGGAAAGTCGCCGCAGACCTCCAACACTACAACTACTGCTAGTGTACTGAAAAATAAAGAAAGCTTTCCCTGGTGGCGATAGGCTTAGTAAGCATTATTTGAACTCATTCGGCAAAGGATTACATGTAACGGATGTTCATTTATACTGTATAAAAGTCCTGTGCTCTAGCCTTAAAACCAAACACACTGGTATTAAATTGGAATTATGCTCCTCCTTGATCCTCATAACCAAATACACGGGTGTTTTTCAGACACATTTATATGATTTTCCTTTGATACTTGAATGGATTGTTGGTATAATGTATGTATTTTGTCATTTTTATTGGTATTTTTTGGAACAACCAAGAAACATAGGAGCATATACATTCTGAACCCACAAAATCCAAATCCATCCCGCCCCTTCCTAAGACTGGCCTGCACAGACAAACAAATGAACCGCTAAATACACTTATTACACATGGATATACAAATACACAGAGTCAAGATAGACTGATGATGATAACTGGGTATTGCAAATGAATGAACAGCAACAGAATGGACTTGAACAAGTGAAGAAGGACAGGAAAAAAACTACGTAGCAGTGCCATGTTTTACAAAACACACTGCAAAAAAATGTAGATGAAGAAAACAAAAATCTATCCTATCCCAGTGACAAACAACAACAAACAAATACAATGAATTTAGATTCATCAGTGTTAATTTACAAGACAATGACGATAGTAAGTGCAGCTTGATTGATGTGCAACACCCTTCACCGTGAAGTTTGCAAAGGAATTTTTATGCAACTCAGCAGAAACGTAATTCCAGCTTTACAGTTCTTTAATAAATCAGAGGTTACTTTTATCATTCAGACCTCTGAGTCTCTGGTGTCACACAAAGCAGATTAAACAGACAAATACACATATAGTACATATCAGCGGTTCCCAACTGGTCCACACAGTTTAATACATTCAGCAACGTACTTGCGTTTAGCCATGTTGTCGTGCTAGTTTTCTATCTCTGTCAAGTAGCTGCCTGTTGTTCAGTCACTCTACAGCAGGAAATGACACTTCAAAATAAAAACTCTGCGCCGGAAATTCACTGTATCTTAAAACAAAGTGTGTTTTTCACAAATTTGACATGTTGGTGAGTCACTTGCGTTCCATTCAGAATGGACCTACAACCCACTTTTGGACCGCGACCCACCAGTTGGGAACCACTGGTGTGGATAAACTTTTGTTTTCTGCTGATGAAGATCATGTTATATGATCAAAAGCACCACAACACTTACTAAATGGACCTTGAGGCAATGATGCTTCGTCAAATGCTGTTTTCAAGATCAGGAATGAATGTTGAACCTCAACCGGAAATCTCAACATCTACAATTTCAGGACAACTGGCAAACAAAGAGATCATGTGACGTGATCAAAAGCTCCCGCGCAGCTAAACTTGAGGTGGGTTTGTTTTGTCAGTGTAGTACTCCATTTCTTTATGTGGATAAACTTCAACTCAAGCGTAAAAGAATTCTGCCATTTTGTACTTAAACTCAACCGTATGCCTGTCTATACAGTATAAGCTTCATAAACGCTAAAGAGTCGCCTTCAGCCAGACTACATTCCTGACTATTATCCTGCTGTCAGACTCTGGACCACAGTTTTATACAAGGTGGTATAAAAAAAGCAGTCCAGAAATGCCCCTTCGTTTCACAACAGGCTAAGACAATAGATGTTAATGTGGCTGACGCAGATGGGCAAAACAATAAAACCATCCCCAGGAAGAAAATGTAAACTCTCTCTCAGTCCCTCCAAAGACCCCCGAAGTCTGCGTCTCAGCAGTCTGGTCTCTCCCTCTGTTTCTCTCCATCTTTCTCTCTGGGGTTTGGCCTCTGCATGGATCCTTGGAAAACATCAAACACCAGCATCAAACGCACTGAGGGCCCGATTAGTATTCTACACACCGCTGCCTTCTGTCGACGAGGGCAAGCTCTCCTTCGCCTTCTCTCGAGATGTTTTCAAGTGTAAATATATTTAATACAAAGCAGATCCTTTTCAAAGGGCAGCAGCGGAGCCCAGCAGTGTTTGGTGTAATTGGGGACAAGTAGGCATTAGCGTGTGATCTCTGAATTGCTAGGGCATGTTGCAGTGGTTGTTAGCATGAGAAATACAGTCCCATGTGGAATACCAAATGCAAAGGAAAGTAGGATGATATTTGCGATGCCAGAATTCTAGCGGTAGCCAAGTGGTATTCATTAGCCAGGTTTCTAGTGCAGGGCTAAACAGAGCCAGCCAGGGCTTAATCACTATTTATGTCACTCAATTTTCAATGGAACAACATTTATGAGATTATTTGTATATTGAGCTGCCAAAGAATAGTGTCCAAATGACAAATTGCATCATGTTATAAACATGTGAAATATATTTAGACATCACAAGGCCTCGACATGGGAAAAAAGTCGCATGAGGTGATTATATGTCGTGTAAAAGTCCGTAGGAGGGACTGAGGGTCTAACTGACCTCCATGACATTTAGCTACCGTCAGCTGAAAGGAGTCTGACTTCAGACAGCCAGTCTGGACGCAGATTATGGCTTATGATATTGGAGGGGAGGGAGTGGTGTCCCACTATCACTGTGACCCCTTTAATGGCGGTGGCTTATTGTTCAAAGAACAGGAGTGGCTATAATCCGCAGCTCATAGACTGAGCGACTCTGTCCCTGCCTGTGTGTGATTCTGTCCCTGTGTGCATACAGTACAGCATGTGCACATTTGTGTGGGTCAGCATGTTTGTTTGCGAGCATATTTGTGTGTGTGTGAGAGAGAGAGAGAGAGAGAAAGAGAAAAAGACAGTGAGGGAGAGCAGTGTGTGATCTCGCTCCTAGCACAGTGAGTGAGGGTGTAACCATTAGAAGCCCCTTGCATTCCTCAAGACAGGCTGACTGTGCTGCCAACTGTGGTTTAGGGGGCTGGAGACCCACAGACAGGATGGAGTCTCGCAATACAAAAGAGAAACAATTTGGCTCCTCAACTCAATAACATAGCCTTAGGCCATAAGGGGGAGAAGGAGAGGGAGAGCGGGAGAGGGCTTGAAGTCTCGGGGTGAGTGGAGAGGTTAGAAGACTTTTGATCCTCAGTTATGACACATTGGTTCATAACTACAGCTTGTCTCAAGCCTCAGTCTCATTCCCATGATCAACATTATTAATATGCCTCTGGCAGCCAAAGGTCCAGGCCTCTTCTGTGTAGTTGTGCCAAGAAGCAATTCATAGGAATTTCACAGCATCTTAAAACTGTATTACAGCTGAAATGTGGAAAACATGCCCGTTTTCATGTTCCATTATTTACTGACCTGACTGCGAACGGGTCCTGAACTGTTTCCACCGGGGCGGGGGGAGACTTCCTATCAGTGAAGGTTGATGAATATGTATTTATTGTATACAAGGAGCCCTTCATCGCCAAAATGGAGACATATTGGAAAACAGTGATGACAGCTCCCTATAAGTCTCTTTATGCTAATATTATAGGATAAAATGTGGTCGTTTCACTTGGCGAAGCTCAGTGTACTCTCTCTTTTTTTTTTTTACTTTAAACCACAAGACGAGCCGTGTGACACAAACGCAGGAGTTTCTCAACTATCATTTCCTTTGCACAGGGGCATTACAAAAGCGAAGTCAATCAGATCCAGTGTGAAGAAAACATGTTTACTATGTGAAAGCGTTGGTCCCCTTCCAGGCCAGCAGACAAACCTACACAAGACTGACTGTGTCGCCAAACAGCACACATACCAGTACGGTTTGTGGCTCGCCTGTTTGTTTTGGTATCTAATGCACACTTCCTTTAGCTCACCCTTTCAAGTGGAACATGGAATAAGAGCTCCACATAGAGAAATATGCTCGCAGCGAAGTGACATCTCTGACTGACAGTGCATAAACCATGCTGCTTTGTATTATAAACACACCAATTTAATTAAAAAGTGTTTTCCCACCTTCACTGCATACAAAAATACAGCTTTTAATAATCTTCCAGAGGTATCTTTTGATTGATAGCAATTGCTGTTTTGTGGCTTACCCTCAGGGAAGTGCCAAATAAAACAACACTAACAGCTGATGAATGATTTTCTTGCTTAGTTGATATCACGGCTTGTTGAGTATTCTCAAGTTTCATTCTGTAATAAAATGATTGCCTGTTATTCATATATGGCATGAAATGTGTAACCATAAATCATTCTATTTGTCACAGGCATATTCCAAAATAATACTTCTGCAGCGAACCACAGAGGAGAAGAAAAAAATAGGCTGAAAGGTTTTTTCCCACACTGAACGCTGCAGTCGAGATCAGCCTGAGCTGTCAGTGGTGTTACTTTGTATAATTACATTGGGTTTGTTGCTCAACACTGTGTATTTATATGGTTCTGCATTGGCAGGAAAGTGCAGCAGTGTATTTCAGTTTGGGATATTGTCTTTTCACTGGTCTATTGACTTAACTGAAACCACCATCCACATGAGTCGCGATCATCCTCCCTTCAAAGTCACAAAATTGCAAAGTCAAAAAATGTTTATGACTGTTGTAGCCATAAAGACATAGCTCCGATTCCAGTACTCAATTATAGTAATGCAGCCTTTGCCCCCACCACTTAGCCCTTTGCCCTCTGTTTTGCGTGTTCACATCTACGGGTAGGAGGAAGTGTCACGGATATATGGCCCTTCAAAAGGCACACTTCAAACCAGATGTGATGAGAGATTATCGGCATGATGGCTTTCCAAGCAACAAAAGAAACTAACAAATGTTTTTTTTTCATTAATAAAAGGTTTTAAAGGTATGATATTATCTTAGTTTAATGTTGTGTCATTGTCCTTTTCTTTAAAACAAGCACATGGCCTGATCACACAGAAAGTGTATTTTGCAATTGTTTGTAACGAGAATGAACCTTTTTACTCACTGTTTTTTGTGTTACACGCCTCGCGTTTCTGCACTGTAGGTGGCGTTTTTGCCGGAGCGCTCTGAACTCCTCAAGTTGAAAAAACTCAGCGCAGGAAAGCGCCCCACATCATCCGCTTTTTTCCAATTGTCCAATCAGATGATTTGAGAGGCGGGAAGTTTTTAGTTGGTAAACAATAGAGGAGAAACTGGTGTTAACGGTCACTAGATACCCAGAGCTAGGCTATATGACTTTACCCTCTGCCTGTCCATTTTAGTAACTAGTCACTAATTGCTGTGAAAATAAGTAGGCAGTCTTAGCTAGCCAAAATGTTTGCCTCACCAATAAAAAGGTGCAGCAAGCAGTTTTTTAATAGTGGCAGTAATAGCAGTATGCTAATGTCTTGGTAGCTAACAAACTAGCTAGCTAACATTACATTGTTATTGCTGATTTGTGCCTGACAGTCCCAAATTTTGACACTTCCATGTTGCATTCCCCTCCTTTGATGACATGTGACACCCAAAATTTGACTAAATCCAGCAGTAAAGCTACTGCACTTGTTAACGCTCCTCTAATAGGCTATCAGTGCTGACTGGCACAACCTGATCTCACAGAAATACGTGAAATGACCACGACCTATTAACACCGCATTCCGTGGTGGCAGCACGTAATGGGTTGAAATTACGTGCTGCCACCACGAAAACAATGCCAATGTAAAGTCAATTAGGGTCCTCTCCCGTGGTGGACACACGGATTCCCTGATTCAATCACGTCACGTCAACCTCGTTTTCCTCAATGATATCTTTAACATTCCTGTATACACACAAAAACGCGGAAGTGTTCTTGATATTAAAACGGCAAATACATTCCCCTGTTATAATTTCCCACCAATAATAATAATAATGATAATAACGTGATAGTTCGGCTGTTCTAGATATTTGTTATAGCCTATTCAAATATTCAATCACAAAAACGCCGTTTCTAGAGAACTTGCTAAAATATCTGAAATGAACCATCATGCCTACTTTTTCTTAACATATTTCATCTAGGTGCAGTGTCATTACTAGTTCAGCTTTACTAGACATTTGATATACTCAGTAGATGTATCTTTTTACGACCCTGTTTTACAACAAGCCGCAAAAAACCTACCGTCCCAAAAACGCCGTTTTTAGAGTACTATCTAAAATAACTACGATTAGCCAATATCCTTGCTTTTTTTCTTAACATAGTCCATCTAGGTGCAGTGTAATAACTACTTCGGCTTTACTAGATATTAGATTTATTCAGTAGATCTAGCTTTTTACAACCCTATTTTACATGCCGCAAACGAACCTACTGTCCCAAGAACGCCGTTTCTAGTGTATTAGCTAAAATATCGAAAATTAGCCGACATCTTTACTTTTTCTTACCATAGTTCATCTAGGTGCAGTGTAATAACTCGTTCGGCTTTACTTGATATTAGATATATTCAGTAGATATATCTTTTTACAACCCTATTTAGAGCCCTACTTTGCAAATCAGAAGAACTACAACTATGTTGCTGATATGTATCAAACTGCATGGCGCGGTCCCAGGGAATTGTAGTTTTTTAAAAATCTAAGTGTTTTCCCCAGATTTGGAAGCTGTAAATATTGAATTGAGAGTACACTGTGGACTTTAAGGGGATGGTAAACACATTTGTGAAATCAGATTTTAAATATCTAATTTCTAAATGGGTGAAAATGAATTTTATCCATATTTTATCCATATCTGACAGCACCCACAGTTGTTGACTACACCCACATGATAGCTGAGGTCAAGAGCTCTCTATAACAGTTGGTCCCATGTCTGTACCCCCTTTCATTGCTGAGTTATAAGCCCTCAAACATGCACTGAGGTCAAGGTTCAAAGGTCAATGGCTGAAAGCAGGAGCCATGTAGAATCTTCATACTGACATATGTTACTCTCCAGGTTGAGACCTTTCCAATGATGTATTTGGTTTAGCTCTACGACAAAGTTTAGATTTTTTCATTTTTTGGACACAAGCCATGCCAGGTGTAGTTTCAGAGAGCACTTTGAAGGCCCAGTGTATAAAATGAGTTTTGTTTGTTTCTTTGCTTGTTTTTTTCTTTTTTACTGTAGATAGTTAGTAAAATGAGTCATCCTCAGACAATACAATACTACTAAAAAGTAAAACCAATAATAACAATAATGAAATAAGCAAAAATAATATTAAAATCATATTGAAATGTTAAAATCTATTTACAGAGTGGAATGGTAGCCTAATAGATAACTTAGATAATATTTATTATTGTTTAGACACTTTATTATTGCTTAGATACTATTTAGCCTATTATTGTATTTACTTTTAGCATGTTCTACTTTTGAGTAATTTCCGAGAAGTTATGATAAAAAAAATTAAAAATTACAGACTATAGGAGACAACCTCTTCAATGTCTCATGTCAATTAATTAACACGATTTGTCGGCTTTTTATAATGGCTTTTTTTTTTTTTTTGCTGCTGTCTCCAGCAGCAAAAAAATATTGTTGGCTATATTACGGATTTTAATTAAAAAAAAAACGGAAGAATAAAAGAAATAAACACCGAAATAATTACTTTTTTTTATTGATACTCCTCTCTGACACACACACACACACACACACACACACACACACACACACACACACACACACATTGAACACGCGATTGAATGAATGAATGAATGAATGAATGAACATTGGAAGTGGTTCAGCCGCAGTCCCACCGGCTGGCTCACATTGAGATTACATTTGTTTTTTATTACTAACAAAATGTTTTATATTGACCGTATGAATGGTTTAGTTTTCAAATAAATATCTGGAAACGAAAATATGCTTTGTTGTACTTTTACAGAGTTTTGCAATATGTATATAGCCTACCTGTATCAAAATGTATAATTTTCAGCAGCGGTTTGTGTGACAGCTGCCACGGTCAGAGGTATAACCAGCGGGGCAGCCGTTCTGTGGCGCTGGCTTGGGGTCCACTCTCCCCTGGTGGAGTGGAGGGTGGCCGGGTTGCCAGGGGCAGACGGCTCCATGTGATGATGTTTCCTCTCTGGTTCTTCCGTGCTCAGCCTTATTTTTATCTTCTTATTTATTTATTTATTACTGGCGTTTGGATTCAGTTACGACAGACGGATGGCAATCTGAAATGGAATGAAGCCCACAGACGGCGGACAGCAGCTACAAAACAGTAGTGGAATGTGCCCCATCCGCCCACAGCACAATGCTCTTAAAGCCCTACGCTATCAAAAGCTGGCAAAATACATTTATTTTATTTTATGGCCTTGACATTAACCTGTCATATTGTTGAGTTATCAAGGACACTTCCGCGTTTTTGTGTGTATACAGGAATGTTAAAGATATCATTGAGGAAAACGAGGTTGACGTGACGTGATTGAATCACGTCCACCACGGGAGAGGATCCTAATTGACTTTACATTGGCATTGTTTTCGTGGTGGCAGCACGTAATTTCAACCCATTACGTGCTGCCACCACGGAATGCGGTGTTAATAGGTCGTGGTCATTTCACGTATTTCTGTGAGATCAGGTTGGACTGGCAGTGTAGGAGCAGGGGTTGCTAATGTTAGCCTACAGAGCACTGCTATTGGTAATGAAGCATTGTTCTTTTTTATTTGATGACTTGTTTGATTGAATAGAGTGCATCAATGATGGATGGAGGCTGACATGGAAGTTAGCATTGCCCTGGTTCCCTCTCAAAAATCCAATGAGATTTTCCCATTATCAACAAAAGTTTATGATACTTCTATGTTTTGTTCAGCAAGATAAACTTTACAGATGAACACCACTTTTGTGACTGCTGAAGTGTAAACGCAATCACCAGAAGTGAAGAATACTAATGTTACGCTGTAAACAAACTACACTGTGGCCGCATGACTTAAGATTGCCACCACAATAAGGCTGTAAAGCTGTGTTTGGTGTGATGACACTGTGTAGTCTCAGTTAGCCACTTGCCAGCAGCCGCCTTTTTTCAGGAGTGGGGTATTTACTGACATTTTATGTGGTAGAACAAAACATGAAAGTCTCTTGAGCTTGTGTTCACCACAGACTTTATTTCATGCATTAACCAAAAACCCACTGACTTTGAGAGGAACTAACTGGGAGTGGTAAAATTCTAACTCATTTCCTGGTTTTAGGACTAATTCCTGCACCACTCTAAAGCCTGAAACTAAAATTGTGAAAAAATTACAACTAGAAATGGATGTCTATCGCCCACGCAAGAGAAATCTACACAGCAGAAGACGCCACATTCACAATGCCGGGCAACATTTGTCCCGTCTGTTGACATAAACATCAGCATCGACGACCACTGATGACTCATCAGGGTCGTGAAGGATCGTCCCATATTACAGGGGAAGATTTCAACTGCTACCTCATGTAACTCTCTTCTGAGGGGCAAGGTGGCACTTGAAAACCAGGGGTGCGGGTAAAAATCAGAAATGTGATCAGGTCAAAGTACTGCTACAGCCTGTTGTTACTCACATTTTCATAAAGGGCTTGCAGAGTCTCCAGGTCAACGACAGCGTTGTCCATATTTAGAACCGCTGTGAAAGGAAGAAGAGGATGACATGATTAATGTGAATGTTAACACTTCAGCATGTCGTGACATTTCTCTGCTGCCTTTGAGAAACACGTTAACAAGTCAGAAATCAAAGCAGCACAAACAAGCCTCCACTATCTTTATCTCTAGATTATAACATTTTTCTTTGGCTGAAACAGTGATCACAAACATTTGCAGAGCACTGTTTCAAATCTGTGTTTTGTTGCTTTGCTGGGGCTGAAGGTGGCATGACACAAGGGCGAAATTCTCTTCACATGAAGCGTCATGTGCTGTGAGTTAGATATCAGCTCTCATCACGATAGCATGGAAGGGGCCACAAACTAAAACATAAATACGGAGGTCTTAGAAATCTGTCAAAGGTACAAAGATCTGTGTTTGAACTCCTGTGTTTGAATTCCTGGTGTCGCCTTTTTGTCTCGGCGCGAGGACCTGGCGCCCGTGAGCATTAATCCTTTGAAAGTAAATGTTTAAAGACAAACAGAGCCCGGGGGTCTGCGGTGTTGAGGCTGAGGTGTTGCTGTACGCACAATCACCCAGTGAAGCACTCGACACCTATATGTGTATTTCATCATGCTGTGGGTGTCCATATTACTCACATTGTTTTGATCTGCTGATTTGCTGTTGAGGTACATGGGGAAAGCCTGTGTCAGAGGGGATAAAGGATCTTGAAGTAATGCACGGTGTTCACTTTGCATCACATCTTATGCTTGGACATTGAATGTGACTGGATTTCTTATAAGCTTTTCCCAATCTTACCTTAAGAAGCAAGAATAAAGAAGCTCATGAGCAAAACAAAATTAGAGAAGGACAACATTTGGAAAAAAGCCTGGAGTGACTGTTGCACTGAGCCAGTCAGTTCTGTGTAGTGTTTTTTGCTTTGATATTGCTTTATCTCTCTTTATGTAATCCTGCAGCCTTTTTAATCTCTTCCCTCTTGTGCCATAAGGGCAAATCCACTCCTTCTTTGCTAGTTCTTTGCTGTCACTCTCTAACCTCTTCACACTCTCTCCTCTTCCAAAGCCACCACAAAAATAACTTCCTTCTCTCAGATTTTCCCCTTTTCTGTTTCTCGCACTTTTGTAACCATTTGGTTTTCATTACTATCTGAACCAGAGTCTGGCTGGCTGGTTTGATTGGAGACGGCTTTTTAAAAGACATGGGAGAAAGCCGTATCATCACTCTGACACAGACCTCTCATGACCAAAAGCCAGACCCATCTGCTTGGGTCTACCCCGACTACCACATTCAACCCCAGCGTGGCGCCGGCAACCACCGTCTAATACTGTGACTGGCGCTCCAAAAGCCTCACAGGAAGCAGACACCGCACGGAAGTGTCCTATGAAACACGCAGAGTGTCGGGCCAAGTCTGACAACAAACAACAACAGCTGTGAGGAAAAGAAAAATGTGTTGACTTCTCGCTGAGCAATTGGGTCGTCATAAAACAGACACCATCTAAATCAATGATTCAGAAGTTGTTTTTCCTTTGAGTGGGAGATATCAGAGTGATGATGGCTTCGCTTGTCATCGTCTTCTTCATCATGGAATACAGAGGAAAATAAAACAATGATTCACTACACTGTAAGGGACGACTACAAAGTTCTGACGAATGAATCGTTCTCTTTTGTAAACAAACTGTCCTTCAATTCTTTTAATCATCTTAATCCCCCAACTGCACAAGGGAACATGAGATCATTTCAGGAATGAGAAAACAATAGCACTGCTAATACGATAGTCCTCTGGGTTTTGTTCCTTTGGTGAAATAACAAGTATTTTAAGGCTTTAATTAGTCACTCGTAATAATCTTTCAATTAGAATGCATGACAAAATAAACAAGAAACACTTTATAGGGTGAGTGTGTTTGTGCAAGGCAGTAGGCATGCAATTGTTTGGCAGAATAACAAGCACATAACACTGAGAAGTATTTAACCAAACCTAGAGATATCTTCCCTCTGATCTTACTCTGCAAGATATACTGAAGTTTCCAATCAGTGCTAATTACTCACTATGGCAAAACTGTCCTAACATAGGAGATGAATGACAGTGCTGATGAGGGTGGCCCTCACTTGCCCTCCCATTTTGACCTGAGATGGATGCACCAAAGGCTGACTTTAAGGCCAGAAACAAGAGTGAAAATCTTCAAGTTATTGCAGATGAAAGGGGCCCTCAGGATAACTGTTTGTTGCTACAAGTGTACAATATGTACCAACTATGGTTTCTGTGGCGCGCATCTATTTTAATGTAACCTTCCCTTCTGCCACTGACATAAAGATTTGAGGCTGTAATAAACGGCTTCGCTGTAGGAGGACTGAATAGGACGGGAAGATGAGGCAGAGTGTTTAGACACATGGGTGAGCGAAGACTGGAGAGCAATCAGAGAGTAACTAAAACAGGAAAACAGTCTGTTCCCATCAACATCTCCTGAATGACTTCACTTTAACAAAGCCGTTTAGACAAGATGGTGACAACTCATCAGAGAAAGACACAGCGCCGCGGAGAAACACGACGTGGATGTTAGACGGGGGGAGATTATGCAAAATGAGAGCGAAGAAAAACAGACGGGGGAGGGGGGTAACAAAGGAAAAACATTTCAGATGCCTTGCGACATTATGACTTGCGATAAAGCTAACTACTAGAGGGAGGTTTAAGCGTTGGCAGTGACCTTAGCCAATACTTAATCTTACTCACTTCCCAGTAGACTGAGAACAAGATGTATTTTATTAACTATGATAGCAGCAGGCCAAAGACAAACAAAACAATCCCACTACTACGGCCAACATTTTAATTCTGTATACAGAAAGCGTTCTAAGAGTCGGGTTTGATGTCAGTGTTTACTGTGTGTTTGTAAAGCGCGCTGTCTACTGTTTATTTTGTGTGCCCTTCTTACGCACCTGAGAATGGCTGCTCATTCTCTATAAAAAGAGAGTACAAAGCTTGTGGTGCTCTGTTTTCCAAAGCACATAAGCAGAAAATATAAAATGGCAAACTACTGTAGTAGAAGTTGTTTGACACAAAATGTTGTTGTGTTCTGACCTAAGTCTGGAGGTCAGCACACAAACATACTCACAATAGCCCCGTGTCTACCAAACACTTTCAGTATGGTACCTTTGGAACCAAAAGTAGCCCTTTAGACATGGTACCTAGACCCTAGCGTTTCCACCACAACCAGTACTCATTTCTTCGTCCAGCACTCACTGTATTTCCTAATACCCGATTACACAAAGGGAAGTCTGCACCTTGTTTATCGTCCACAGAACAGGGTTGCACTCCAACATTTTCAGGACAAAATAAAACAGGCTGCAGTTTGAGTCTCTCCATGGGATATTTAAAAATAGCAGGTTTGTGCTTGTAGTCCTTCTCAGGCAAGCTCAGGGGTTTAGTGTTGGCGGAGCCCACAGGAACGATGCTCCGTGACATTTTTTTCTCCCCAAGTGAGGATTAGATATGCAGTTCACATAACCTGGTCGAAATTAACATATATAAACGACTGAAGATCCACTCATTACTAAAAATTTATGTCATATAAAAACTGGAATGGAATGGTCAAGGTTGTCACAGTGAAAATTAAGTGTTGATTAATTCATGTTGTTCCACATTAAAAGCTGCAGGCAGTCGGCCCAGTGAATTAAGTTTTTTTTTTTCTCCAACTCCAGCTGCTGCAAGAGGCAGCAAAACATCCTTTCATTTTATAGTTACAGTTTACTAATAAAACTCTCCACAGTATGAACAGTGGTTGCATGAGCCTCAAAACCAGCCACAACTCAGCCCTGAGCAGAGTGACCGTCCTCTATTGACCAATCAACAGACTGCAGTGTTCACAGCTCCACCTTTTAGTACCAGATCTGTGTGCTAATGTAGTGGGGTATAGCACCTGACACAGTCAAGTAGCGCTTGTGAACGCACCTCCAGACTCCACTCCGCAGTAACCACTCCCCTTAATCACAGCCAGCCTATATAAGGGGCGAGTGAGCACATTCTCTTTCTTTTTGGCTGCTGGTTCCTGTGTGAGGTGGCTGCTGTTTGCTGTACTGGTAGGTAAGGGAGCCCATTCCAGTTTAGTTGTCACGTTTTATTTTCCCTGTACTTTTATTTAAAACCCCCCCTTTTTCTCTCAGTAAGGCTGAAGGTAGCAGTGGCGTCTTTTGAGGTATTTCCTGGGGTGCAATTCCCCAGGTGGCGTTGTTGGTTCTCCCCCTCATACTACTTGATGGCCTCTTTCACCTCACCACGCCACACTAAGGTACCCCAACAGAGGGGTCACCAAAAATGGGGACAGGACGGAACATTTCCATTGGTACCATCCACAACTTTTCACAGTGGAAACGGGGGAAAAAAGCGAATTGAACTGAACCGTACTGTACTGCTTTTTGGAAATTAGCAGTGAACACAGGTGAGGCAGTCATAAACCAAAGTACTGCATGAACACATCTAAAGTTAAAGGAGTAATAAGCGAAATTCATCATTTCTAGATTGAAGGAATTAAAAAATTGCTATGTGAAGAACTAGAGGTGTAATTTGATCTGGAGTATAGCATGACCTCACACACCCTCTCTCTGTGTTGATCTCCAGCCCATTGTTTACAAGCCGGTCTGGCTGCGCATTCATGTACGTTCATGTGAACCCCCCACCCCTCCTCCTCCTCCTCCTCCTCTCGGAGCCCTTGGCCCTCCCTCCCTATAAAAGGCTATAGCCGGTGAGCAATGGCAGCGCGTACTTTCGAAATTAAATGGCAGAGAGCGGAACGTCCACCTGAAGACGACCAGGATCTGACATTACCTCTAAAGAAACAACGGTTGTTGGCCTTGCATTTCCAAGGTGGAGAGCACTGCGAGAGCTAAAGGGGCTACAATCTGACTGGGAGCTAGCTCTTCTTCTCCTGGACAGGTACAACATAAAGTCAAATGTCTGTTTTAATTAGTGTTACAGTAACGTTAAGCACATGTCGCTATGTCGATTCAATTAAATTTAATGTTACAGAGTCGCAGCATGGGTTAATGTCCGGAGCTTGAGTTATTAGCGGCTCGGTCCCAGCAATGCGTCAGGTGTTTCAGTTGTATTAGGTGAGTAGCCCGGCAGCCCAGCTAACATTTGCAATTAGCATTGTAAAATGTAGCCCGGCGGGCAGCCTGACGGCTGTGTTTAGCTATTCCCCTACCTACTTCAATGATGATGGTCCCTGTAATAAATGTAATATATTTGCTGAAATGGAGGCGAGGCTCAGTGACTACAAGAGCTGGTAGAAGCGCTCCATAGCTGCAAGCTACTCCAATAGCCGTAGTAGCTCTAGTGCTAACTCTGGGAGCTACCGCTAACATTCCTCTATTCTCCGTGAGCCCGCCAGGCTCCACGCTAGAGCTCGCCGGAGCTGAGAAGCAGGCTCCCGGAACGTTAGCATGGCAGCCAACTACTGCTAACGCTAACGTCCCCACGCTTCTCGGCTCCGACTCACTGAATCTGGCAGAGAAGCGTGGGGACGTTAGCACTAATGGGCTGCCATGCTAACGTTCCAACTCTTCTCTGTGAGACCGTGAGCCCAGCTCCCGGCTCAGGTGGAGTTGGAGCGTTAGTGTGGTAGCCGAGTAGTGCTAACGCTAACAGGAAAGCAGGGAAATAGCTAAACACAGCAGAGACCGAGAGTGAGTGAAAGACATTGCTAACTGCTAAACTAAGCTGGCTGTTTAGGTTTTATTTCCTCGCCCCTGTGGCGAGTGAATCTGCCCGCAGTGAAAGCGGGGGCTAACCGGTGCTTCCTCCTCAGGCTCCACTTCACTCAGCTGCCTGACAGACCCGCTGCTTCTTCCCATCTTCCCACTTTAACCTGAATAACAAACAGGAGCTAGCTGGGAGCGGCTAGCAGAGCCGGGGGGGTGGGGGCAGAGGTAGAGGGAGGAGTGGCTCATGACACTTTGTTTTGCTCTACAGGCAGTGCACAACAGCGAACCTAGCGGTGAAACTATTTTGCTTATTGTCCCTTTAAGGAATAGTACACATTATTAGAACTCATCTTGAGGGGGGCACACATGTGTGTACCAAATTTCACGGCGACTTCTAAAACAGTTGTTGAGACGTCTCACTCAAAACCACAGATGTCAACCTCATGGTGGTGCTAGAAGAAAAGTCAGGGGATTACCAGAGTCAGAGGGATTTATCCTCTGGGCACTGTGGTTTGAATTTTGATATGATAATCTTAGGCATACACATATTCTGTGGATGGACACTTTGTGTTTTAATGTTTGTGTGTATATTGTTTGAATCACTGAACTGTATTTTATTGCTGCTATCTTGACCAGGTCTCCCTTTAAAGAGAGATTTTGCAATCTCAATGGGACTAACCTGGTTAAATAAAGGTTTAATAAGAAATAAATAATTAAAGAAATACAACAGAGGCATGCCTTTTTGTTGTAGGCTATGAAATACAGGTAAACTCAGTGTCAACAGTACTATGTTGGAATTAAAGTACAGTATATTATTAGGCTTTGGAAAATGTTGGAAAATAAGAAATGAATTAATCACTGATAACTCTACTGTACTCACAGATCTATTTACTATTTATTTATACTGACCATCACAGTGGTGCTTTCAATGCAACCTGCATACTGTAGTAACACGCAGGCTACTCCTTCTACAGTGTGAAGACACATCAAACCACCTCCACAACTGTGTTATTTTACTGTAATTTGTGTGACAGAGTTCTTCTCAAAGGGTTATAGAAATATGAGTTCACATGTGTTATTATGCATCCCACTACTTTTCTTGGAAAATCTGCCTCTACTGTGCTGAGATTGGCTAGCGTTAGCTCTAACCCTGACCTCTTTGCCCTTACAGTTGATTCCATTATGTGTCAGTGTGACGAGCACAAGCCATTCACAGCACAGTACGGCGGAAATTGACAGAGACGCAGTGGGATCCATAATAATGCCATTCAGATAAATGACCTTATGATAACACTCACCATTCTGGATGTCCTTCATGTCAAGATGAATGCTCGACATCAGAATACCCACAGCCTGCGAACGCTTGTTGTTCAACAGCTTCACCACCTGGGATTAAATGGGACAAAGACCACAGAGAGCAGGGATGTTAATACTCTAATATACCATGATATGCGCACACATACATGCAGATGACACATTTAATAACTGACTGGAAACAAAAGACAGGAACATTTGTTTCCTTCTGTGGGAGGAAAACTTCCAACCATTCATCCACAAACATTACTGAAATTAAAATGCTGTCTAGCTGACTTGGTGGTGATTAACAATTTGTCCACATCTATCACTTTCAGTCATGCAAATAAAAATGTTAAGTCAACAAGAGGCATATGAAGGGGAGTATGATCACAAAGTTCTGCAACTGATTAAATGTACAGACAATCTCTCTGGTTCTGTTTACATAACATATTATGAAATTGCACAATGCTGCAATATTTTTTCAAAGCGGAAATAACTTGTAGTCAAAACTATTGTGTCCCGAGATCAAAAACTGCCTCAAAAGCTGCAATATTAACAAATGTTAGCTGAATAATAATAACTTCCACTTGTCAAACAGCCAGGAGTTGAATATCAAGCCTGTGTTGTTATTATGCATGAAAAACTGCATCCAAGGGGCCCATTATGAACCACAGCTCGCCTGAGTAAGCAGAAGTGTGCGCCGGGTAGCGGAGTGGTGAAGGGACAGGACAGGAAACCCGTAGCCTACTGTGATCCAGACAGAACGCTTCCATCCAAACCAGATCACACAGACCACAGACCTCTCAAACACACAGGAAGTTATATCACCAGGCCCCAACTGTCTCCGTTTTCCCCGGCTCGACCACAGCTTCAGGGGACAGTACGTTCGAGATATGATGCCGAGCGGCTTCCACAGTGAGGCTGTGATAGCTATTGTTGGGTAGCTGTTTAATGGCAGTAAAAAAATATGTCATTAGTCATGTTTTATCAGCTGACCTGATTCTCCAGGTTAAAGTTACATAAAACAGAGCCCAGTGGTTTAGTACCTTGCAGAGCTGCCTGATATTACAGATGATCAATTTACATTCTCTACATCAACCTAAAATGAAAATGCTCGCAGTGTTTCAGTTGTATTATTTCATAATGAAACACAGCTGGATCCATGAACCACCACAGTTATTGAAATTATTTTCGTGACGAACATTTTCATCAATAGCCTTTTATGAGAACAACAAAACAACCCTAAAAAATCCGTCTAATACAGCGTCTTTCAACAGTCTCATGAGATCCATGTGTATAGGTTTTTGGTTTAAAGAAATCCTCAAAGTCTCATTAATTACATGTTGATCTTTTGATCCATTTATCATTTCAAGGTTGGCCAATATGGACTTTCATCAATCTCATACAGATCTGAATCACATGTGAGAAACAAATCACTGGAGGTACAATTTGTCCTCCAAAAAGAAGCTGAAAGAGACCTGATAATACAATGGCAAGTTTTCAGCTTTATAAAAAGTAACAATTCTTTATAATCTATTCTGTCTGACATTTACCTTTGGGATCAAGCACTGAGTTTATTTAAAACCACTAATAAGACTTTTTCTGATCTACAGTTCACTTTTCTTTTGTGTTAAAAGGGAACTTTAATAACATATGACAAATCTAAATATATTCTAAATATACTCTAGTCCTATTTTATCACTTGGCAGTCTGAACTGAGCAGGGGCGGTGTAGGTCATACAAACAATTCTGCAGAATCCACATATAGATTGATTAACAGTCTGCACAAGAGCCAGATGTTACAACAATGACAAATTATATTACTAATCTACTTCTGACCTATCATGATTTGATTTGCCTCTGGATTAATGGATTGACAGCAAATTAATCTGCAACTGCTTTGATAATCGATTTATAATTTAAAGGTCCAGTGTGTAGGATTTAGGGGGATACATTAGTAAACATGGATTGTAATAGTTTATATTCTGTAGTGTACAATCACCTGAAAATAAGAATCATTGTGTTTTTGTTCCATAGGGAGCAGGTCCTTATTTATGGAGATGTTCACCATCATGTTTCTACAGTAGCCCAGAACAGACAAGCCAAACTCTGGCTGTAGATAGGGCTATTTTTGCGTCACCCGCCGTAGTTAGAAGCCCATCTGCAACAAGCAGCATTAGGAAAACACTAATTTGTAACCTGGAACTACTTGATTTAGTGTTTTTACGGGTTTAAATCACTGGGTCCATTTGTTTTGAAAAGGAAGAGACCTCTGTGGATAATTCGACCCTGGGTAAAAAACTCCTAAATGTTTGTATCTTAAGATATCAGAGAAAATATGAGCACACATTAGCAAGTGTTGGGCAAGTTGTTCGTCTCCAACATGCCGAACATTGTCGTAGATTTGTAACGTGAAACTGCTTTATTCAGTGTTTTTAACCAGTTTTAATGACATGGTTCTTTGTTTTAGAGAGGAAGAGACCTCTGCAGATAATTGGGCTCCCGGTTAAAACCTCCTGAACTATAAACAGTGAAGGAATTCTAGGCGGGAGAAGTTTAAACCTGTTGCAATCTGCCATCCTCACTGCTAGATGCCACAAAATCCCCCTAAATCTTACACACTTCAACTTTAAGGGTTTTTGTGTCCAACTTTTTATTGATTTATTAATGCCATCTTCACAATGTGGAAGAAACAAGCCAGGTCTCATTCCTGTCTAAATGTGGCGCTTGGACAGTGACTTGCTGCGTCAGAAACCAACAAAAAAAGGTGTCCTTTAACATCAGCATGATGTGCAGCTGGTTGCCATTATAGTTTAACGGTGCCTGGTGGTGTTAGGGGGAAATGCGGCGGAACAAGGACGAAAGTTAAGGCGGCGAAAGTCCAACTGGGGCTGGCAGGAGAGGTAGTGGATGGGTCCAACAAACACCGACTTTCACCCAAGACAGCTTTGCTTGCATCCCGTAAAGCCAAACCCTTTTTTCCTAAACCCAAACACGTGCTTTTGTTGCCTAAACCTAACCATGTGCGTTTGTTGTTGAAGGAATAAAACGTCAATTCGCGGTGTTGTACCAACGTACTGTGTTTATTTTGAAAGAGACTGTATGTCCTGTGAAAACAGAAGTGTATCTTGAAGGAAGACAATGCATATAACAGGCAGAACTTGACACGGCGTCCCAGAACTTCAACATCCAACGCACCCAGGGTACCTTGCACGTTGTATGTGGACATGGAAAGTCCATGACCAAACGTCAATATGTGACGTGGTCGGAGTGAGAATGCGTTAATTAGACAAATTATACATATGTAAGGACAGAAAAGAAAGGGGAGCCAGGGGCCAAAAGGCCTCTTACCCTCTGCTCTTTTTGCCGTTTCACAAATATTACAGGTAACGTTGTTTCTTTGCAATCATAGAAGTTCATATGTTCATATACATGTTAAAATATCATACTTGTACACTAAGATAGACGTGTTCCTCCTCATATTCACCCTGTCATGTATCGAAATAAGCAAATATCTACAATTCTATTTTACATAAAGAATATCACCAGGTCAGCAGCACTTTTAATGTTTCTCCTTTAACATTTTTTAAAGATGCAATTGATAAACTCAAGTCTTGTACAATATGGAAGTTAGATAATAGATAGAGTGTGTGGGAGTATCCATCTTGGCTACAGTTAAGCCAGCTAAAAGAACCCTTTTCTGATGGTTTCATTGCAGTAAGTTTTCATGCACGAATGCCAACCATCCCTGAGTTTTAGCATCTTAACTGAGTATTTGCAGCTTTTCTCAGTCTTCTGTCATCGCAAATTGAATATCTGTGGGTTCTAGACTGTTGCTCAGACAAACAAGGGCATTCTTCACTGTTCTAACAATTTACAAATAAATGATTAATTGATTAATTTAGAAAGTAATCATAAGATTAGTCCATAATTAAAATAATCAGTAGTTGCAGCCCTCCAGTCATTCAAATCCTCCATTAACCTGCTTAGGAAATCTTTAATCATGTGGGATGGAAAAGTTGAAGTCTTGAGAAAACTAAAGCTGCATATTTGCATTCATTTGGGAAGTGAAAACACACTTTGCATCTCAAAAAGCACTAGTCAAAATACTGCTGCACTGACCCAAAGTGCCAGGAAACAAAAGCTTCAATCTGAAATGGATGTGCGTCACGTAATCTAGCAGCAAATTCACCTCCGTATGAGAAGGACAGCAGCATAAACTGTAAGACTCTTCTTTTAAACTCCTCTGCAGACACACTGCAGGGTCAACACTTGACATGAGGCGATAGTACTCATTTCTTCACATCTGATACTGATGTCAACAGGGGCCTTTAAACTGGCCGAGTACTGACGTCAAAGCTGCTCTCTAGTGGTAGCTCTGGAGAGGATGCTTGTCCTTTCTCATCAGCAAGACAGTTGAACTCCCAGCACACAGGGGGATGGGAATAGTAGCAAGTAGCAGGAGATGTGATCAATCGTCTCAAGGCATGGGGCCGGTCCTCGTGACGTGTGCTTGAAATGTCAAAGGTTGGCTCCAAATTGGAGTCACTCACAGCTCAGCGTATGTTTTTATTTTTCTGTTATTGAGCTCAGCATCTTCAGCGCCATTGTTGTGTTGGAGAACATCCACAGCAGTATCATGCTGTGAGGACCAAGGGAATTCAACCCACACCCACCTCAATTTGTCTCTTGTCCCTCGCAATTTAGCAATGCAACCACAACATGAGCTGCTTCTTGATGTGGTAGCCGACTCATTCAGAGCTCCATCAATCAGAACATCGCATCAAGGGAAGTCTATTTTAATAGAGAAGAGGACACTGATTCTGGTTGTCCCCCATCTACCCTGCCGTGCGTCATCTCCTATATCTTGACTTGAGGTTGTAGTGCTGCTCTGTACACACGTGTATTCTCTCTATTAGGTCCTTCAGGTGTTGAAGAAACCATCTGACAGCTCCAGGAATGTCAACATGCTTGACGACGGCTATTTCTGAAGTGTGTTTGAAGAGCAATTCCTGTATGAAAGTATGATTTTCTTATGAAGGGCAAACTCACTTAGCTTATCTGCTGTCTCCCAGTTCTGTTGACTTTTGCGCTCTATTGGATTAAAGCCGCAAGGTGAGTTTTTCTCTCTCCTGTGCCATACATAGGGGCTTTAATTTGCAGTTGCCAAGTTACTTTCTGGTATGTGTGTAGTCCTTATAAAAACATGCTCATGGTTGATGCACAAGGGATACGGGACTTTTCCCGAATTCTGAGCGTTGCAAAAGGTTTCACACTCAAGTAAACCAATAAACAGATTCAAACAATCAGGCTGTTCTCATTTACTGTTTGTATCTATACCTACAAAAAGTAATACACTGTAATTCGTATATAACCCACGTAACCATGAGTCAGGAGGCATGTGACTTAGGTGCTGCAGGCTGTCATCCTTCATATGACAGGAGCAAAGGAGGAACACCTCGTTTCCACTTACGTAGCCTATGTGACTGGTGTCTGTAGATCTGTAAATACACGGATGATGCCTCTAGTGTCCAACGCAAGGAAGTGCATTTCTTTACAGATGGATAAAAACCTGATAGAAACTACCTGTAGCCATGGGGGGAGAGGCTAATTTTGTTTTTCGCCATTCAGTAGTTTGGAATATGCGCTTGGAACATTGCCAGGATGAAAACAGGACCATTTTTGCATGGCAACAAATAAATAAAGATGTTAGCCTGCCAGGTACGTAGCATGTTTTGTGAAAAGTTTCATTAAAAAGAAGTATGAATGGCTGAAGGAGTCATAAGGGCAATCTGACTGTTTATATTGTACAATCATACTTTAGCAGAATGACATTACTGAGATTCACAATGTGTTCAGATTAGACAAACAACTTCTATTTAAACATACGAACTAACTTGACAATGAAAATAGGCAATTGACTTGTAGGAAATGACCTGTTTGGTCTCTCCGAAATCCACCACTAAAGTTCTTTTTTTTTTTAAATGCACTCGAGGCAAATTCTGGACTGAAATATTACAGAGGGGAGTTTCACATGCGCATTGGATATCACAGAGATTCCCATATGAATAGATGTTTTGGCTGACTCATCTCCGTACACATAAGTTAGTGGAAACGAGGCAGAATAAGGTAATGTAGTAAATGAGCGACACATCCACGTAGGAAGGTGGTGGGGGTGGATGGATGGGTCAAACAAACACAGGACTTTGGCGATGGAGACCGATGTTTGTGTCCCGTGTAAAACCAAGAGTCAACATTGAGTTATTTTAAAGAGAAATACATATGGAGCCAGAGTTTGCAACACTTCCCACTTTCAAGTTGACTGCCAGTGATCAGCACTTCTCTCCAAATCTTGGTGTGCATCAATTTTCTATATTACATGCGTAACATCACATTGTCACATTGTCCAACCACAATTTTTTTCCTTAACCTAGCCTTACTGGTAGAGGCTCTAATTTGTAAGATATCATACAAACTGTTGTATGAGGATACGTTGAAATATTAAACACATAGAGGCCTGGGATCAACGGGTCTCAGATATATTTTTTTGGTTAATTTCTTTGGGACAAACTTAATTGTGGACATTAACACGGTACTTAGTAGTAGTAGTTACTACTGTAGTTGCTTTGGGGATTCAGATTTTATATGAAAAAAAAACAAAAAAAAACCAAACAATCTAATAATTAAAGATTAAACCGGTAAATCCTTAATGTTCCAGCTTACAAAAATAAAAAACTCTTTTAAGAAGCATATATGAAAGCTGGAGGATCGTCACAACTGGCCCAATGGACAATAAAATTATATTGGTGTTGAGTTTCAATTCATCACTTCCCATAAACTACGAAGATTTCCCACCAACATTCACGCCTGAGACCAACATATCATCTCAGCAACAACTGCCGGGTGACTCTACTGGGTCTCAATTAGGGAGGTGGAATGACTCTCCCCTGTGCAACATTATTTGTGATTTAGATGCATCACTTGGGCAAATAGTACATTAACATAAAAATCTGGAATAGAGCAGCTTTAAATCGTAGATCAAATGTTTGACTTGCAGATTGATGGAGTGGCATAAAGGGCATTGGGGAGGCAAACAGTCTGACTATTAAACTAAGTCATAGAGAAAGCACAATGGGAGGAACCACATCACGACATACAGCTCCCAGGCTTCTCCCTCCCTCCTTTTTTCCTTCCCTCCCCTCCCCTCCCTCTCGCTCAACAGTCATCACCGTCGTGAGGTTTCCTCACCGCACGCGAGACATTGGCTCGGTGCCACTGGATGGTCACGGGGGAGTCGGGTGGGAGCCAGAGCTCACACCACATAATAACTGTCTGGCTGTAGCAGTTCCTCCTGTCACTCAAAGCAACTCAGAGAGCGACAGTGAGGAGAAATGGAAAGGAACGGGGCATCAGAGGAGTGAGAGCGAAGATGGGAAAAGCCCTGAAGAGAAGCCATATTTGGTGACTCAGGGGGATACAAAAACACACACAGAAAAAAGCACTGTATGTTTACTGTATATGGAGACAAACAGGAAGGAACATACTCAATAAAACATAGGTTAATGTACCTGCTTGGCCTTGGACTTGCTGATCGTGTCCGAAATTGGCTTTTTCTTTTCCTTAACAGCACTTTTGGCAAACAGATCCACAAATTCTTCAAAGTCCACACTTGGTTCCGTGATTGTCTCCCACACCAGAGGGCCAGTGGACCTAAAGATACAAAAAAAAGAGGGATTATTTACAGTTAGTGAGCTTTAATCTGCCATAAATTGTTTGAAAAAGTTCAGCAAACTCCACTTTGATAGTGTAATATGTGTTATTTCACCACAAAAGACATTTCTGACATTTCTTGATTGTCTTCTGCTGCTTTACGAGGACTCATTTGTCATCTTTTGCAGGGTAAACATCCAAAAGTAATACACTTGTCAAATCCATCAGCCAGCAAATTGCATTTAGATTTCAGCATCAAGTTCCTCACTTGCAAGTAAATCAAGTAGTCTATTTCTAGACATTTATTCAGCTACAATTTTCCAAGCCTTATTAAGGAAAGAAAACACGGTCCAACTCAATTCACTGCTGACCACAAAGCCTGGACTGCATCACTTTCATTTTCCACAAGGTTAGCATCTCTATTGCCGTCACAGCACGTGGCCGATCTTTATCTTAAGTGGACAAGCTTCCTCTGAAATCTCTACTGTTCAGAGAATACCTTTGTGCAAATGATCCATATCTATCTTTCCTCCATACAGCGTGTCCTTACTTTTTAGCATTCAGCTGTATGCGTGTCCAGTAGAGTGGCTTCATTGGCTTGGGGGGCTCTATCACAGCCTTGGCAGGGGCAGCTTCCTGGACCATCATGGAGGGCATGGGGCCGGGCGGTGGTGGAGGCCCAAAGCCTGGGGGTGGCGGTGGTGGAGGGGGGCCCATTCCTGGTGGAGGGGGTGGAGGAGGAGGGCCCATACCCGGCGGTGGAGGAGGTGGGGGTGGAGGTCCGAAACCAGGAGGGGGAGGAGGTGGCGGTGGTGGTCCAAATCCTGGTGGTGGAGGAGGAGGAGGAGGAGGGGGAGGTGGCGGTGGACAAGGTCCAAGCCCGGGTAAGGGCGGGGGAGGTGGTGGTGGAGGAGGAGCGACACCCCCTGGTAAAGGTGGAGGTGGTGGTGGTGGTGGTGGAGGTGGGGGCATACCTCCAGAGATAGGAGGGGGAGGTGGAGGAGGATGAGCACTGCTCTGTTGCCTCTGCTGGCACGTGCAGACAAAGCTCTCTGTAGATTTGGGGACGGAGGATGAAACAGAAGACGACACGCTGCCTGATCCTCCGCTGAAAGGCACGTCAAACTTAAAGCCCTCCTCCACAGGTGAGGTCTGGACAGACACCTCCTGGCTCATCTTCCCCAATCTTCCTCCTATCATCTGTGAGGCCTTGTGGTGGGCTGCGGCCAGAGCTCCCACATTATCCCCGCTGCCCTTTGCCAAGGAGGCCTGCTGGCCCTGCAACACAGCAATCTTAATCCGCAGGTCATCGATGGTCCTCTCCAGCTGAGGGATGAGACTGCTTTCATCCTCTGAGGACGACTGACCTGACTTCAACCTGCTGGATTCTGCCTGTCAGTGAACAACAATAACAACAAAAAAGATTTAAACTTTAAACATATGGAAATGGAAGAAAATAAAACCCATGAGTCTGTGCTTTTCCTACATGAAACCTATTTTAACAGCACACAGTCTACTCTCATGTTGAAAAGCAGACATAAAACTTACTGTTAAATCTTGGCCATATTATCATTCAATAAATTACGCTTTATAAACAGTAAAACACCCACAACTGAGGGAGCTTAGTGACAGAGTTGTGAGCTAAAGAAGGGTCAAGAAAGTCCATTATGTCTAGACTCCGTCAGACCTCTGGCTCCAGGCTGGTTAGAGCAGGGATGAGGGGATACCGAGAGATTTGACCCCAGAGACAGTGAGTCTCGTTGGGCCTCACATGGGGAGGGTCTGTGTCTGCTAGTACACATTCCCCAGTTGTGGTCACATCGCTGAATGTTAAGGAGAATGCTCAGTCAGTATGGCCTTCCTAATTTATTAACTCCTGTGGGGAACAGGGAGTCTCACAGTGAAGATCCAACAAGTCTTTCAAGACAAGCCTGACCTCTGGTGGACAAAGAAGGATTTACAGCTAAGGCATTGAACTTTTGAGCTTTGAGACTGAGGTTTTGTGTATTCCTCAACACTTTGACAGGTTACAGGGTCATGCTGTTTTAAATTTCAAATTAAGATCAAATATGAATCAAATAAAAACCTTAACAGCTGCATCCTTTACTGCCAGATGATCGTGTATAGCATGGGTGCTCAATTACAAATTCAGTTGGGCTGGATTTTAAATCCAGGGAATGTAGATGGGTCAGACATTTTCAGCAGCCTATTCAAAATCTTTTTTTAGATTTTGGTAACGATACATTTTAAACAGATGCATATCAAGGTTGCAAGAAAAATAAATTAGAAAAATCAATGTTTATGGTTTCATTTTTGCATCAGGGAAGGAAATGTTTATTTGTGAAACATGACTAGTGGTGTCGTTATACCAATACATACCTCCTGCCCTATCAGTACTGCGCATGTTTAACTCAACAGTGATGAGAAGGAAGCAAGATGGCTCACTCGTTTGCTACTTCCAGACACTATATATCAGATTCATGTATGCTGGACCACTCGGAGGTTGCTTCTGGGCCAGTTGTGGCCAGCCAAGTGAATAGGCCTGATGTATAGCATGGATGGATTATGAGACAATGGGCCCCTGGGCACGGATATGCAAAGGGCCCCACGACCTCTCAAACAAGACATACAGACTTTGTGGTGGATTTGCCTCTCTTTGTAATCATTTTGTGTCTCTGTGGTTGTTTTTCCCTTTTTTGTAATTAATTTATCTCTTTGCAGTTCATTTGCATCTTTGTGGTCTTTTGCAGTCAATTTCAGTCACTTCCTGATTAGTATATGGTAACTTGTCTCTGGTTCATTTTGCAGGTGAAAGCCAGCACGGGCCCTGACACTGTGGGCTCCTGGGTTTGCGCCCAGTAGGCCAGTTCAGTAATCCATCCATGCTCTATGGACAAAATGGATTGTATTTCAAGATATGCATGTCTCAATGTCCCTTCTTCTGTCCTCACTCAAACTTTCAAAATTCTAAAACATATTTTTTGTCAAAACCATTTTATAGAATTCCATGTACTTGGCATAAACATTGTAAAATGATAAAGTACTAATTTAAGGAGTAGGAGGAGGAAGAACATCTAGGAATTCAGCATCATCCACTGGGTGTTCTGTACAGTATGCAAAACCCTTAACCTAATTTGGTATACCCAGAAAGATGCATTATTTTCTCTGCATAAATGGTAATTTTTTTAAAGGCTAAATCAAGTACCAGTAGTAGTAGTAGTAACACTGCATGCTATGAATTTCAGTAAGAGGGTCTTGCGGAGAGATGTATTTATCAGATGTATTTTAACACATAATTTGGTTTTGTAAAGATAACAGTTTTGAATATTATGTTCTAATTTGCAAGAGGTAATTTTCATCTACGTGTTTTCATTTCAGTAGAGGGCTAGAGGTATACAAACGCTCTCAAAAATAAAAACAAAACCATAAACAATATTTGCTCATCTATTAAACTGTATTTATGCAAGAGGTTTGAAGCAGGACGATGCTCTCTGATGGTGGTAGTAAAACAAAAGACTCCACCATAAATCAAAGCCAGCATTATGCACAGAGAGCAGACAGGGCAATCATGCTGTAAAATATTTATAAATGATGAGAGGAAGTAACCAACCTGAGAGTGTAGCACTCCCGCTGTTTTGGCTGATGACTGATTCAACGGGGACCTCAAGCTCTGCTCCCTGCCTGTGGCTCGTCCCCCATAGAGTTCCCACAGGTGAGAAGACACTGGCAGACCTACAGACACCCAGGTGTACAGCTGCTCCTCCTGCACACAGTTCAGAAAACAAAGCAAGTGCATGTACTGTAAATGAGATCAGATCCAAGGTCAGGTGTTTGTGCTTAAAACGACTTGCTCCCACCAGAGGATTTGTGCCTCCTGTATGTGACATACAGTGTGAACACATGGTGGGATGCACCGTAATTAAATGTTAACAACATCCACCGGGGATATGAGTCAGTGGTGGCTCTGTTTGCATGCTTCAAGTGTGGAAACACTTGAAGATAATAAGCAGTGCTACAACCATAAACGTCTTTTTTTTCCAATTTGTATTGCCAATGTAGCGTGCAGTCCAAAAAACTGAGGCACTGAAAGCAAATCCTCAGCCTCTTGTTTATTGTCTCAAAGCATCATGTCTTTTACTCAAGTTAAAGGTGCAATAATCGATGACTGCTGGAGGGCTGAGATGTATTTCTGGCTTTCAAAGTTAACTCTCCAGTCTGTATTTGTTTTTGTTTTAAACAAATACATCATGAAACGTGACATCTCCTCTTGACATTAGTGAATGATCTGCTAAAAGATAATAAAAACTGAGCCCAAGAACACATCGTAAGAATTATTTCTGTATTTCTTCCTCTCTCCCTTTTTCTTTAAATGGTCCACTTGAACATTTGGACAAATTGAACTGCTTGTTATTTTAATCGTTGCAATAAGGTTCAGGTGAAAACTGCTTAATCCTTTCAATGTGCAGTAAGGCCCGTTTCACAATTAGTACCCTCATAATCACCTTAAATAAGCAGCTAATTATAACTTGAGAATTAGCACATTTGTATTCATATTATTTCAAATATTGAAAGTGCTGCATGTAACTCTAGAGAAACATTACACAGGAAGGCATCCAGGCACTCCAAAAATATAGAAAATGAGGACGGAAATGACACCATTGACCTCCATTTCCCATTGACGCAAGGTTTTGATCTATGTTTGATTATACGGAGCAACTAGTCATCTCTCTCTTTTCTGGAGAAAGATTGTTGTTAATTGACCAATCCTGAGTCCCGCCCCCATTAGTTACTGTTGCAAAAAGAAATGTGGTGATGCCAGTTACACTTAGCCAAGTGCTGCAGTGTTTATCAGAGAGCTGACGGCAAGGACTACAGTATGCGATGACTGGATGTATTCATGATGTTAACTTTTATGATTGAGGCAAAGTGACGCACATTCAGGTTTCCAGTCTCAACGAAAAACAGGAGTAGAGCTGAGGATGATGAGACGATCAGTCAACATTGCCCCTGCACGGCTGGGTAGGAGTCCCCTTTTCCCCATCTATGGATTAGTAAAGTAGTCTATGTATTTATTACTGAATACAGACCATGGTGCTGACCTAACGTTAGTGTTTTTACTGTAGAAAGTTACACTAGTTACTTTGGGGTGACACACAGACTTGCAAAGAAAATGTAAATAAATTTGATCTTTTGTGGCTAAGGATAATTCATGTCACCAACCTTTCTGTCTTTTTCCGAATATCTTCCATGTTACCCAGTGGTGCAAGAAAGTTAGTGCACACATTTTCTCGTCACATGATCAGAGATTTGACATTGGATAGCATCAACATACATATTACCCATTGCATATCTGTATGTAGCAAAATTTGTTAAAGATGCTATTGACTATTTTACAAAAAAAGAAAATATAACATGATGGGGATGGCATATACAGCAAATGGAGCTGTTTTTTATTTAATGAATTTAATGAGTTCTTCTTTGAAAACAGGCATGTTTTCAAGGTGGCAGTTGCTCATAAGGGCCCATTCTCCACCCAACACATTCAGTACGTTTACGTGGACAGTTTAATTCCACTTTCATTCGGAATGAAAGGCCATTCCGATTAAAAGTGGTCATGTAAACAGTCATTCCGACTGAAAATTAAATCTGATTAAAGAGGGTGGTTTATTCCGTTTGTCATTCCGAATGAAAGAATTTTGTGTGCATGTATACACTCATTCCTCTTTAAGTTCATTCCGGTCTTTCTGCGCATGCTCATTTCCTTGCCCTTCTGGCGCGATGACGTATATAGCACGCATAGCAACGGGCTGCAAAGCAACGGGTTGAGATAGAGCAGTCGGACTCGTTGCACTCACCGGTTTCCATTCGCTACAGCACGGTCTTCTGTCTCCCTTCTCCTCCTCAACAGACGAAGCATTAGCAGAACAAAGTTGTTGTCGTACTGCTGCTTCAAGAATATAAGCAAAACAAGCCCGAAAAAGGCACTAAGAACGGCGTCGTCAAGCATCTTGTTATCCGGAGCAAGGACTACAGTGTTTTCTTCGGTAAATGTAACCACGTAACATCCGCCCCGCCCCCTATCCAATCAGAAACCTTCCCTCCCCCAAACCTTGCGCAGACTTGAATAAAGGCGATTGAACTGATCTCCCGTGTAAACCCTCATTTGGAATGAATATTTCCCATGTAAACTACCTGGGAAAACTTTAATTCCGAATGATTTCATTCAGATTTATTTCATTCTGAATGAGAAGCCATCATGTAACTGTAACCATTGTTAGAGGGCCCACTCTCTCTATGGACCCCCACTTCACTGGTCCAGTGCAACTGCACTGCCTGCACTGTCTGTATTTACGCCCCTGATGTTACCACAGCAATTCGGAGGAAGCAAACCTGCTGACATTGTTGATCTGACATTAGGCAATATAGTAGCTAACTCGTAGCATTGGTACAGTAATAGTAGCTAACTTAAGATAAGACTAAATAAACTGTATGTCCGTCTTTTAACCATCTCGAAATGTGGTTTTCCTATCAACATAAACAAGCCCAGCACATAGCATATCTAACAATAACAGGAGTGGAGGGAGTTGATTGAGGTTCTGATGGGCTCCAGGCCTGCTCAACTCTTACTGGAGCACAGAGTAAAAAGGGACGAGGTTAGGAAGGGTTAATTGGTGAGCCTCATTTCCAGGTCGTCAAACACTGACGCTTTGGGTCAGTAGTCGGACCGAACCACCAACCTAAATTGTCAGTATGTCTCCAGAGTTACATACAGCACCTTTAAAGACTCTAAAGCCAACATCAGACACTACAGCAGACAAGCAGAAAGACTGTAAGGCTCAGTCGGAGGACCCAGTAATGAGCGTACTCTGAACAATGCAAAGGAGAATATGAGTCATATCTTAACAGTGTCTGCCATTCCTTGATTAACCCTTCATTTTCTTGAATACTTGGCTGCTTTCATCTTTTAATGGCAATCATTTCCCAGAAAACTGGCATGTTGAGCTTTATGCCATGCAGTGACACACTAATACACCTTAATGTACTGTAAAGCAAATCATTAAACCGTTAGATCACATAAATCTGCTTTAATTTCTGTAAAGACTTCATGTGTGTGTGAATCATGTGTGAGCATAAATATCTCTTCTCCTTCTCCCCAGAGTGTTTCTCTCAGAATAAAACCCATTAGCCGGGTGAGGGTAACCTGACCTACAGCCAGAGATGCACACACAAGATACAAAGCATGCTAGACTGATGTATGTCCGCGGCACATATTAGTATTTATCCACTCAGCAATGTTTTGCCAAGTGTAAAAGGGATGACACTTGATTTATACAATGTTCTTAGACACTCAGCCTCCCCAAACCTTGCTTTTGGACGTGAAGCTGGTGTAGTATTTAATTTCAGGTGGTATGCAGAACAAGAAACAAACTCATACATTTGTTCACTTCAGCAAAGTAATGACATTGGATACAACACCATATTTAGGTAGCAAAGTGGAGGACAAATAGGAGATGAGAGATAAAGATGGAAGTGAAGGGATAGGGGGACAGGGAGGTGATGCAGTAGGCGATTCATTTCAAGATGGAATTTAACTGTAAAAGGAAAACAAATCTTAAGAAAAGTTTGAGATATTAAAGGGGCTTAAGTGAAAAGGTTGCAGAGACACAACTGTGATGATTTATTTTCAGAGGCAGATTAGCTGTAAGATAGAAAGCAATAACAATGAGTCCTGCACACTGAATGGCAACAGCAAAGGTTATTCTCGATCATGCTGAATAATGCAGGACTCCAGGCCAAGCTCCAGAATGAAGTGGGCAGAGAGTGAGGACATAAAAAAACAACAACAAAAAGGGTTGGGTGGGGGATGGGGGGGCAGGAGCGCAATCCTGACATGGTGAGCTTTTTACTGGGGAAGAGCAGCCTGAGCCCAAGGCACGTGGAGCTGTTACATAACATGGTCAGCAGATGGTCTACGCAAGCACAAATGTGTGTGTGTTACTGTGTGTGACTGAGTGTCAGAGGGACTGCTATTAATCCAGTCATGCAAGGAAATGCCTGAACATGTATGGGTGTCTGGGGTTGTCCCTTTGTATACATGAGTGCACATATGGCAAAGTTTTACATGAAAAGAAAGTGCTCTGCATTTGCGGCCTACTGTTTAGTGACTGCACACAATAGGATGTGAGTTCATTTGAGAGAACAAAACAGCTTCAGAGCGTGCATGTTGTGGTGAGTGTTTAGTTGTTTGTTTAGGCATGCATACTGTTCTTTAATGTGCACATGTCTGTGTACAATGCACAGTACATCCATGCATAAACATCCGCAGGGGAGGTGTATTTACAGCTAGAGAGCAAAACTCATCTGTACACATTCTTTGGTATTCATCAAAACCAAGAGTCTATGAGTGTGTGAGCCTGTATTTAGACACAGTGGTGCTCAAAGCTAAATATGCATGCTAAAATTATCACAATGGCAACAGTAACCTGCTAATATTTAGTAGGTGATGCTTACTATGATCACCATGTTTGTTTAGCGTGTTAGCATGCTAACATTTGCTAATTAGCACAAATCACAAAGTACAACTGAGGCTGAATGTCACTAGTTATGCAGGTACTTGGTCATGATTTGGTCAAGTATTGGACAATTTAAATTTCGACCTGCTGATGCGTGACAGAGGAAATACCAAAGTGAGTACAGTTCATCTTCAGGGGAACGTGAATATTCATATTAAAAAATACAAAATGTCAACCTCATGCTAACGTAATAGACTGTATAAAGTAATGGACGTAGCCACCATGTCGTCACCCATTGGTTTGTGGACTCCTGTACTTAAGTCTTGAGTTTGGCATTTTGGTCGTCGCCATCTTGCTTATTTGGAAACAGATTTGACCATATTTGGATGAGGGGGTGGAGTTGTGGATGAGCGAGTGGTGGGTGTGACTCACAGACTGTAGCGATGCCTCGTAGACAGCCTGTCACTAAGGCAGCGACACCTTTAGTTTTGCAAAACTTTAACTCTTGATAAAATATAAATGGGAAAGATATGAGAATTCACCCCCTGTGCAGTTGTCATGAATGATGAAATTAGCAAGAGAGACCAAAACCATTTTTTATGCTAGGATTAAACACATTTATTCCTGCTGTAAAGTTGGGCATTTTAACATGGGTGTCTTTAGGGACTGACTCGCTTTTGGAGCCAGCCTCAAGTGGCCATACAAGGAACTGCAGTTTCTGGCACTTCTGCATTAGGTTAATTTTTTTAGCCTCGGATATTACTGCTTGGCTGGCACTTGAATAAAAGTCAGAATATCACGGAAGGCTTTAGGTTTCCTCCTGAATGTCTTCATATTGAGCCCGGTCCCACTCCGAAGTCGTCGAAATCCGGTGCTTGGGCAGTGACTTGTGGCATTAGAAACCAACGAAAAAGGCGTCCTTTAACATCGGCATGATATGCAGCCGGTTGCTCTTATAGTTTAATGGCACCTGGCAGCGTCAGGGGGAAACGTGGCGGGACAAGGATGAAAGTTAAAGTGGCGAAAGCCTGATTAGGGCAGGTGGGAGATGTGGTGGATGGGTCCAACAAACACTGACTTTCACCTGAGAGAGTGGTGTTTGTGTCCAATAAGATTCTAAAGCCAAACCCTGCTCTTTTTTCCTAAATCTAACCAGACGTTTTTTGTTGCCTAAACCCAACCATGTGTTTTTGTTGTTGAAGGAAAAAACGTCAATTCGCGGTGCTGTACTGACATAATACATTTGCTTTGGTCAAGACTGTATGTAAACGTTAAATTTGCTATGAAAACAGAACTGTATTTTGAAAGAAGACAATGCATGTAACAGGCAGAACTTGACACGGTGTCCCAGAACGTCAACAACCAACACACCCAGGGTACCTTGCATGTCTTAAGTGGATGTGGGAAGTCTATGACCAAATGTCAATATGTGACGAGGTCGTAGTGAGAATGTGTTGGTATATTTCATGGCAAACCATCCAATAGCTGTTTTGGTTATTGATAAAGAGATAATAAACTGTTTCAGTGTCTCAATGTGCGTAAATAAGACGACTAATTTTATTATCTTTTACTCTCTTAAACATTAAGACACATTGAACACACATTAAAGGTTGTGTAGTTCTAATAAATTTTTATCAGTATGATTTGTACACGTTATTTGTCCTTGCTTACAAGGGGAACTTGACGGGAACGGCTCTGACAGTGGCTGTGGTGAACTGTGCAGGGGGATGTGATGCGCATGAGATTAGGCCTGAGCAAAGCATTACTGGAATGGTGAATTAAAGATTCATGAAATTAACTTTCATGTGCTCCTCCTGTCTATATGCACCACTGCTCTTTAGATAATAAAATGTCTCTGAGATGATTCAGAGTTAATACAGCGATAAATATAGAAACACAGATTGGATAGGCTTTGCATTACTCTGTATACTGTACTGACGTTGGTGACTGCAAATCGCTTTGCGCTGCATTCTTGGGAGTATATCATCTGATGTGCACATGTTAAATCACGTTGGCCTCCAGCCCATGGGAAAAATACTAACATTAAAATGCATTAAAATGTGATACGTTAAATTAAAATTAGGCCAGTTATTGCTTTGTAATGTATGAAATTTTACCCTTTTTTACACTAACAATATCTCCTGAGGTTGCTTATGCAAAGCAGCTCATTTTTGTTAAACAAGCATGATGGCAGACAGTGAAGAGAGAGGTCTTACATTAAAGACTGCTGAGACAGTGCCTTCACCATGGAGCTCTGCTGTGCTGTCGCTGAAGGGGTGCAACAGACCCTGGACCAGCATTCGGTGACACAGTTCCTTCGCCTCCTCTTCTGTCGACCCATCCCCCCGATGAGTGCACAGCCAGTCCAAAAGAGAGCGACCTGAGGACAGAAAACAAGAATGAAACCAGCCTTTAGAATACAGTGCTCCATTTTCTATACTGAAGAAGGATGTTAAGATAATTAATCTAGATTCTGGATTCTTATTTTTAGATATCACAGCTAGAGACAGTGTTCAGAAAGTGTGTTAATTTGACCAAAGAGCTGAAAAAGGATGTCTCAGTTTCAGACATGATAATTAAACACCTACTCATGCAAACTATATTCACACCATTTACATGTGGGTGACAGGAGGGATTGTGTTAATTGTGTAGTGCTAAGAATTAACAAATGTTAAATGACATTAAAAATCCAAGTTACCAGTGTGTCTAATAATATCACATGGGTATGGGTTTTAAAACAGTCATGGATGTGTGTTTTGGGGGTTAGGAAAGCCTTAACCTTGTCTTTGGTAATCAGGCAAAAAACAAAGACTTTTTTTGTAATGGAGCCTGAGTAAGACAAAAAAGTGAGTTTGAGCTGTGTGAAATTTGCCATAATCCCCCAAATCCCTCAGCAGGTCTCTGTATCCGAGATAAGGAAGAATCCTGTTTCTTGAGGATGGCAGGAGCACGAGTAATCTTTAAGGGTTGGAACAAGTATTGACTATGTGACATCAACAGAGGATGTGACGCCCAGAGACAAAACACAGCTGTGTTACTTCATAGTCCAACCGTGACACGCTGTGTGGTCAGTTGCTAATGCTCTGAGACTAGCTTGATATTTTTTTAAAGCATGTGATTCAGAGGACTGCACCGAATGAATTAAAGTCCTATGACTCATGGTCCTGTGGACATTGATTATGAGTCCTTTGGAGTTGTGTTTGACAAACACTAATGACGGCTAACGCTGGAAATTGATTTCATGAATGTGTGACATAATTCCAAGGGACAGGTACAATCTTCAGGACACACACCAGCTTGGCTAAGTTTCACACTTGATGATCTAAATCCAGAATTTGTGTATTTAATCTCACGTGTTTGACAGTTAAATCAGCTCTCTTTCCCCTCTGTCTTTCTACCCTCTCCTACAGGCCTGGTATGACCTGGAAAACTCACTGAACTGATCGGCGTCACATGGAGTGCTGAATTAGTGAGTGACTATGTGGTGAGCCTTTGTAAATAAAACAGGACAGCATACAGTGTGTGCTATAATTCTGAAACGCCAAATAGGCCAAATGTTGATGTTCTGGATACGATGCACCTCCATTATTTAGCTGCAATAAATTCACCTGACGAAATGAGAATGGTTCTAAAATCATGACTCATTTTTGCCATGCAGATAAACTGTCACTTGGGTTTAGCATCCACAAGTGTGCCCTGTGTGTGCACGTGTGTGTGTTTTTGTGTCTAAGCCAGTGGATCAGAGGATGGCATCGCCCTGGGTGGGTGGCAGTGTTGTCATTTGGTCGTCTGATTTATGAGCACACAGGCTCAGACTGTGGAGAGCAGCTGAGCTCTTGAAAGGCACCACAATAGAAACGAGGACAGAGTGGCATTGTTTTATTAGAAGGAGTCATTTGTTCTGAACGCACTCCTCAATAAAGAACCCCCACTGTTTCATTGTGGGTTTCATGAGCTATTGTACTTTTAAATTATAACTTTATTATTCCCGCTGTGATCGTTTGTATAATGTGATAATTTGTTAAGTCACTAGAATTTAAATCAACAGGCAATTAACATAATCATTTCACAATACCATTGCATAATAACCTAATCTTGAAAATGACGGGATTGGAGACGAACGGCCCACTGGGGATTCCCGGCAACAACAGGAACAAATGGACTAGCTGAAATATTTTAATGGAGAGTTGCTTTGTTTTCCCCTGATAGGTTGCTTAAGGTTCGTTCTGTGAGAGCAGAGAAGTCAATAAAATGATTTGCTACTACATAAAATGTTAGGTCTGGTTATACTTTATATTTTTCTCTCTGCCAGTTCCCATAGAAAGACCAAAACCAACATTGTATTGACTCTACTAACAAACATGGCTTGTATTAACTGTAGTTCAGGTTATTCCTCTGTGCTGTATCTCCACATACGCAAACTGTGGCATAAAATAGACAGCAACAAATGCACTGTTTGCTCCTGTTACACTTGCTGAAGCTACAGTGCCCAGCTGTTAAAGGAAACTACTTAGCTTTTTGTGTAGCCGCAAAGCAGAGTGCCACAGACAGGAAGTGGGAAAGTATCAAGAGAAGGACACACACATTGCTGGTTTTGGTTTTCCTATTGTAAAATTAGCCTATATAATAAGACCATCTTCCTTTATTCAAACACTTCACTATAATATGGGCTTTAGATAATAGTATATACATATGCATGATATGTAGTGTTGGGAGGTGCAACCTATAAACCTGCCAGATGTTGTCAGTTTTATTTAAACCCTGCCTCTTCATTTGTCATTTCCTCTGACACCCGGGCATATTCAATCTAAAAATGATTTTGCAACAGTTTCTTGGTTGAGAGACATGTTCTCTTGATAAGTGTGCAACAGGCTTTGGGGTATGTTTGCTCTTGTTTGGTGGGTGTGTCACTGGTGTTGCCTAATTAGCAGTGACATGTCCTTTGAAGCATGGTGTAAAGGCATTAGAGGACATGCTTGTTGTAAATATTAAGTAGTGTTTTTTTTAATAGAATAAGCTGTCTTATCAGCTGCAAGGGTTGTAACAAGGGGGCGTTCAACGCACTACCGTCTGTTTAAATAAATGTTTTGCTACCTTTGGACGGGGCTGAGCATCCCTGGTTCCTATCCATTCATATTTTCCAACACTGGATTCAAAACTTAACAGGCTACTCCATCCCGGTTCACACCATTCAATCAAGAAGTACGTTCAATCTCAAAACCATGTGCACCTTTTTGCTACGGTTTCCGGGTTGACCAACATGTTTCCACTGAACGCGTGCAACAGGCTTTGAGGTTCTTTTTGTCTTGTTTGGTGGGTGTGTCAGAGGTATGACCCAATCTGCAGCAACATGTATATAAATAGATGTGGAAGAAATCTTTTTTTTACTTTACGTACATGTTTTTGTTAATATCTCACACTTGCTTTGGCAATGAAAACATATTTTTCCCATGCAAATAAAGGCCTTTGAACTGAATTGAATTCAACCCCACCTTACTTAAAGACAGTACGTTTGTTTAACACAACAAGGTTTTTAGTTTTTGTTTAAATAAATGGTTTGCTATGTTTTGTCCAAGCTGAGCACAGCCCTTTACTCTTAGCTAAACCGGAAGGTATCACTAATGCATCCAGACTCACTGCAATTGTGGCCAAGATGTGGGGTTATGTTGCTAATGGATTACGGGGCTACTTTCCATAATCAGGCATTAATCAGCGATGGAGTCCGCACTGAAAGTTTAATCTATGTTTTACCACTGGCACTTCCTATCTGTCTGCTGAGCTTTGTGTGTGCCAGCAGTTCAGTTACCTGTGTTACATGTGACTCACCAGAGAAGACATCCAGGTAGGGTACAGTGGTAGAGGAGGTGTGCCGTCCATAATGTGCTCTCCTGGAGCCCAGTGTCCAGTACGTCCCACCTGTGTAGCTCCTCTCTGGCATCTCCTGCTCTGGAAATTTGGCCCCACCAACCTGCCTCTCTCTCAGCTTATCCAGCTCTGTGAACCAGTCTGCAGACTCACCGAGGGGCCCAGCGATGGAGCAAGACCTCTGCTTGTGCCTCCTAAGACCCTGGGACCCACTAAAGTCTCCTGAAGCAATGGTGGCATCTGTTTTCCTGGGCACATTGGGGCTAGTGAGTGGGGAGCCAATTGGAGAGGTCAGCTGCCTGGTGGTGGTCTTCACATAAGAGGGGTGGACTGGAGGGTAGAGTTTGACAGTTGAGGGGGAGGTGGTGGAGGACGTCCGTCTCGGTTGAGAAACAGAGGGACCTTCTGCTGTTAGCTGACTAATAGACAAACTGCCCTTCCTCCTTCTCAGCGACAGAAAGTCCCGTTTCCCAGTTTCCTCTTCCTCCTCCACCTCCATAGACAGGTCCATGCTGCTCACACTCTTGTGAGACCCCATCGGCCCCGCCCCTGCCACGATGGGATCCAAGTGGACACTTGGCACACACAGGTTTGTGCTCTGTGCAGCCTGATGATCTGGCTGCAGAACTGGGCTCTCCAGGTCATCCTGGGGCTCCTCGGCGCTCTCATACGAGGTGCTGGTGGCTGTAGTGTCAGGAAAGCTATATGTGCTGTTGGTCTTGGGGAAAAGGCTGCCACTGCTTCTCTCTGTGTCCTGGCCTGAAGATGCTGGACCACTTTCACTCAGTGACACTGGACCAGATGAATTTCTTGATATGGGTACAACACGACTTTCGTTCTCTAAATTACTACACTCTTCGCTTACTTCTTGTGGTATAGATTCACCACCAACAGTGTGAGACAAAGCTTCCTTATCCAGTTTAAAAAGCTGGTGAGATTTTTCAGGGGCTTTGCTCCCCTCGGATGTTGACTCTCCAGTCAGTATTTCCAGCCTGTCACTCACCCCACATTGGTCTCTTATGGCCTGTTGGATGTCAGAAAGCAGGTCTTCATTTTCAGCTGCTGCTGAGTGAAAACTGTAAAGGTCAGCATCCGACCCCGAGCTTGTCTTTCGGCCGATCTCATCCGCCATAGATTGGTGACTGTCTGCAGTTAGACGGCATAGATTCCCCTCGACATCTGATAGCATTCCCATCTCATCAGCTGACAGACTCGCCTCTGCACCGGGCTTGAGCCCTGGTTTGCCCAAGTGTGCTGACCTCCCATCGTCCAACATGTCATCTTTAGACAACGCTTTCCCCTTTGATAAACTCTTCCTGATCTTCATGCCAGAAAACACAGAACCCTTTGACTCTGGCTTGGATTTCTTCTTACTACCATTTTCTCCTCCTTTACTTGTCTTACTTTGGGACTTTTTTGATTTTTTATCCACTTCCCTCTCATCAGCATCGCCCTCGCAGGAGACATCCCCTGCCACGCCACCACTTCCTCCTCCTTTCTTGTGCTTCGTTTCCTGGTTCCCCATGTTCCTGAGCAGGCGAACACCCTTGGCTAACAGGCCATGCTGCTGGGGTCGAGGCTGGGCATGCTGGGCTTCTTCTTGGGCTGCTGGTGCTGGTCCTCTGTTGGTCAGAGCCCTATCAGAGCTGCTTAATCCCTGCTGTCTGCTCACCACAGTTAAAGGCAGCTGTGAGAATGATGCTGCTTCCCCCCGCGCCGCTGATGCTGATGATGAAAGGAGGAGGAGACTGGCACTGACAGCCGCGGGCTCGCAACCACTCACTCCTCGCTCTCCCCCCCTGCCCTGCACTGCCTCTCTCACTCTCTCATCCTTCCTCTCTGTTTGCCCCTCCTTTCTATCCCCATCTGCTCCTGCACGCTCGGCTGTCTTGCATAACGGGCTGCTGGTCGAGCGAGCAAGTCTCTGATGCTCCGGAGTCTGCTGCCCTTGTCCATTCTCGACTGAAGGGGAAAAAAATTGCTTAGGATGCTGCTGCTGATGCTCTAAAATGCACTGCTGTTGCTGCTGTTGTTGATTGAGGAGTGAGTGCTGTTGTTTTCGGAGGAGGTTGGTAACGCTGCTCTTCCTCCTGCCTTTGAAAGTGGTGGTGAAGAAACTCTCTTTCAGAAAGGGCACCTGGGTCTCCACTGTCTTTATAGTCTGCATCTGGACTGCTGTTGCTTCATCCAGAGGGGAGACGATCGAGGCAGGCTGAAGCAAAGGGATAACAAGTTAATTGTATTGATTCATTTTATATTTAACTTCATAATTACAGAGGAGAGGCAATCTGTTCTGAGTAGAGTCATGAGGTACAAGTTGAACATGACTGCACACAGACAAGAAGTCTTATGTCTCTTGTTGCCCTGCAGTGTATACAGAGTGAACTATCTCTATTGTTTTGATTGTTCCTTGAATCATTTTCACTGTATGTTTTTGCACTTTGTTAAATTGTATGTGTCGATTTCTTGTAAAGATGTTTTGATTTCCCAGGCAGAATTTTCTGGACTGATTTTAGGAAAAGCTAGATTGAGATTCACATGACACAACTGGTGACAGCAAGAGAAACCAAGTGAAAGTGTAAAATGTAGCGCTAAAATAATACGTTAGTATCACAATTTGTTGATCTACAGAAAATTAAATGGCAACCGATCTAAAGAAAACGAGTTAGAAACAATTCAGAAATGTAGTTGTTTCTGTTTTCTCAGTTGTGAATCTTTGCTGATTTTCTTCATCTTCCATGATACTAACTAAGCTGATGGGCTCTGGGAACTTGCCATAGAATTTTATTATTATTATTATTTTTTTACTATTTTCTGACATTTTTACAGCTTAAAGCAGTAACTGAGAAAAATCGGCTGTTAATTTCAGCCCTTATATAATTATTTAGAAAATAATAATGAAAAATACATTGCACCAAATGAGCCTATGTCAAAATGGAAAAGTTCAAGCTGCCATTTTCTAATAAAATCTTTGTGGGTGATAGATATCATGTCTATAGCTAAAGACACAATATTATTACTGAAAAACATTTCATTTACAAACATCTCTTAAAGAGTAGACATTAATTTAATTATGTATGTGTGTGTGTGTGTGGGCCTGTATCAGGGGATGCCTTAAGACTGAATAATGCTTAGATGGGTGTGGTACAGATAAAGTTGAGCCTTTGACACTATACATAACGATTCCCTTTCTTATTTTACTATAGAGTGAGAAGTAAGTTTGAAATAGGTTTAAAGGTTTAAAGTACGAATGTAAATTAAGTGGGTGAAACCACTTACACTCAAATATATAAAGAAATAAATGGCACATTTCTGAAATAAGGTTTCTTATTTACCAAAAAAAACAACTAAATATTACAACTCACACATTCACTTAAGTTTGTATTCATCCAAACTTCTAATTTACAGATCAAAGTTTCTCCTTCTTGAGCACTTCAGAATATCCTCTTAGTAAATCTAACACATTTCATGAAACACACAGCATATGAAATGGTGATAAAACTGTGGAAAAGCCGCTTAGTTAGATATTTAAGAAACTTACATTATAAACGACAGTGTACTTGCCTTACTGGTGGATTCTCCTCAGTTGTTCAGCACTGAATGAAGAAAACAACACAAATGGGTGTTTGTCCTCGCCTATTAGCCGCTCCTTAGCCATGGGTCACATGAAGTTGGTATTTTCCTCATCACATGTCTGGTCTCCTCGGCCATCCTCCATTTGCAGTGTCTGAGACTCCACTAACTTCATCAGGGCTCATCATGGGAACAAACTGTATCTGAGGCTCAGACCAATAAGACTGGGAACCGCTGCTGTGCACAAGTGACGACAGTCAAAGACTATTCTTGTGTTTATTCAGTTTATGGGTCAAATTAGACACTCAGTGCTAATATTGTAGTGTCAGGGAGTGATGCAAGAATCATACTTAACTAAGAATTAGACAAAAGCCTACACACATAATGTCCTGTAGGTATTTTCCAACCCTCCAATCAGGAAACAAGTTTCAGCTGTGTGCTCCTAACATCAGCTGTCCCCTGTTTGTTAGCTAAATGGCTAAGTTAGCTTTGCAAAGGGAGTAAATATATGATAACTCAATCACAAAGAGAATATTAAAATCATAAGGGGGTAAGAAACAAAACAAAACAATTCTACAAACTGGAAGAATACAATAAAATTTAAAAAATGGGAGTCCTAATACATGTAACCCTGAAAGAGCAGGTAGACCACTGAAAATATTGCCATCTAAAAAAACAGTAATATAGATTTAAATATTTTACAAAATAAAATAAAAAATAAGATCTATTCTTTATCATATCATGCAATATTTTCCTGAAGATTTTTTTAAGGCAGGGAATTAATTATTCAACTGCATTATGACCCAGCTTCCTGCTAAGATAATAGTATTGTATTTATCAACTCATCCTGGTTAAATACAGGTAAATATAAATCAAAAGATAAAAGAAAATAACACAATCATGACTTGCAGAATAAAAAAGACGGATATTTCTGTCAAAAAGTTTTTTGTTGGTTTATTGACTTAAAATATGAGTATGATTGGCATACTTGAAATGTAACAAAATGTTTGTGTTCACCATTTTGGTAGTTTACATTCCCAATATTTAAGTACAAAAAAATTCATATCTTGATGAAGAATGTGTCATGACACTGGAGCAGATTGTGTTGAAAGCAGACAAAATACCCACTGGTGACAGGCTTCGGATATTTTTAAACATCTCTTTTGCATACAGTACATAAATCATACCATTGCATCCAACATAATCCAATCCACTCTTTATTCAGTATAACAGGTGTCATGAGACAGGTAGTCCTTTGCCTGAAATACCTTTTAACAATTACCAAGATTTGGGTGCAGCAACAATGTAAAAACCATTGAGTTAAGATAAGAATAACATAATGTGCAAAACAAATAAAGATAGATTCTTGCTTTAGGTGGCCTCCTTATGCTGACTTTGTTGGTGTGTTGTGTTTGGCCACATCTGTGTAGAAAAACCTGATGACCAAGACAGAAAATCTATTTACAAATCAATTACTGTATGTCTTCTTAATAATAAAGAAAAGCTTCACCCACAAATCATATGAAAAAAAAAAACAGATGAGGCAAAAAAGTTAAATAAAAATATTGTAACTTGAATGATTGACTGAATTGATTTAAATATGATAAAATAATTGCCTTTTTGTCTTCATGTTGTCAGAATTGGATGCTGCACTGTAGAAGTTGGACAAACAGAAATACAGCCTGGACAACAAGTCTTTCTCAAACCACTAGAGGCTGCCATTGCTCTACTATATCAAAGATTGGTGGCCTTTTACAAAGAGTTCCTTAGATGACTCATTTTGTAGAAATCTAAAAGACAGTGTAAAATCAAAACACACATCTTTATAAATGGACATCGTTGTGTGTGTGCAATCAATCATTGTGTATCAAGTCAGAAATATCCAAATGTACACAAACAGAGTATCATCAATGTATAATCATTACTCTTGACAGAGAACTGCAAGTACATAAAACACAACCAATGTACTTATTGTCTCCACCATAAAAACCACAACAATCACATTGAACACAACAGCAGTTCACCGACTGTGGTGCCACACAAAATATTCACAACTCAGTTCATCAGAAGAATCATTTTCAGACTGGCTCAAAATCTCAGGAATATCTAGAAAACCAAAAAAATGAATATCACAAAAATAACAGGTCTCTGTTGACTGAAAGTAAGGACACAATTCAAGAACTTTTTATATTCCATCAGACACAGAAAAGCTATATCCATGTAGAAAGGCAATGTACAGGAGTTCTGATAAAAACGCATGCCAGCCAAGAGGATGGCAGGTCAAATCAGTACAATGTAGAAGCCTGTGAACACAAAATAAGTTTTTGTCTTGGCTTTCAGTCACGTATTACAGATACATAGTTTTGTTTGAAATGCAAAACCACTCTGCACATTACACATCTAGCTACCCACAGAGAGAAATGATAACAAATGTGAATCCCCAACCCCATGACAAAGATATCCTTTCCCCTTGTGTCAATTGCACTTCAAAAATTCTCCTGCAATGCATTTTAGAGCCCTTTTCTATTGTTTCCCACTCAGTCCATTTTCTCTCAGCTGCACAGGCATGAAAAGGTAAAGAGTTCTTCAAGGACAGAGGAAAACTTTTCATCTCTGAACCTTACCTTACACAAACCTTTACACACAGCTTTGCTAAATGGATGCAACACAAACACATACCTCAAGACCACCACAGGACTGCTGTGCTTGACGTACCAGCAGAGAAACACATTTAGGAAGCAAAGAAACTCCACACAAACAACTACATGGATGCTTCTTCCTTTTCCTTGTCCTATGTTAAATCTTTCGATCTCTGGTTATCAACCAACCGAACTTCCTGTCCTTTACGTGGACTCCCTGGGAATCCTCCTGTGGAAGACCACCGACTGCCTCTGCTGGAACTGCTGCTTCCTCCTTTTTTTCTGGTCCCAGCGGCACAGCAGTATCATCTTAAAAGTTGTACGGAAAGTCTTGTTGCACAGGGCGTAGCACATAGGGTTGACTGTGCTGTTGACGTAGCACAGCCAGTACCCTACTGCCCACAGGGTCTCTGGGATGCAAACTTTACAGAAGGCATTGATCAGCACCATGATGTTGTAAGGTGTCCATGTGATGATGAAAGCAAAGAGAATGGCACTGAGAGTTTGAGCTGCCTTCTTCTCCTTCACTAAGGACATGCGCTTCCTCTTGGTGATCTGAGTCCGGGCTCGGGATGCAAAACGCTTCGCCAGAGCTGCCTCTTTGAAGGACATTGGGACAGAGGGGGATTTTGTGGTGGTGCTGGTGGTAGTGCTATTGGTGGCAGTGGTAGTAGTTGTTGGTGGATCATCCGAGGCTTGGTTAGAGGAAGCCTCGATGGCAGGCATTGACTGAATCTTCCGTGAGCAGAAGCGTTGGTGGTAACTATTTTCTGAACTGTTGGCTCCATCAGGAGTAGTGGTGGCAGTGGTGTTGGTGGTGACTGTTGAGAGGCTGTCTCGGTTGTACTCCGCTCCCCTCAGGGGATCCTCCTCTGAGGCTGCATCCAGATCCTCACATGAGGTGAGCTGGGAGTTGACAGCAGCCTTTATACCAGGCAGGCTGAGAACGATGGAGAAAATAGCATGACTCTGGGTAATCATCTCTTTGCCCCCGCAGTCCTCATCATCTGAGGACCCAGAGTGGTCCAACGAGACTGCAGCATCGTTGTTGTTCCAACTGTCGCTGCTGCTCTGATCTGGATCGCCATCCCCCTGCCGGGTACTACCAGGTCTCCAAGAGCGAACCCCAGGCCAGCAGTGGAAGCGACCAACTAACTCCCGACATGTGCTCTTTCTCCGGGACAATCGGGTCAACTCGTAGCTGCTGCAACTTCTCGAACTTCCCGTCTGGTGGACAAAACGGGCTCTCTCACCTGCACCATTCCCACCTCTTCCTCCTATCCCACCACGACTCCCTGAACCCTGCAACCCAGCTAACTCCTTCGAACGGTTCTGGGTCTCCAGGTAAATGCGCCAGTAGAGAACACTCATTATCGTCACAGGCAAGTAGAAAGCCGCCATGGCTGTGCAGAAGGTTATAGTGGGCTCTGTGAGGAACTGAATGTAGCACTGATCTGCAGGTACGGTCCTTTTACCTTCAAAGTACTGCCATAGTAGGATGGCTGGGGCCCAAAGCACAAAAGAAACAAACCAGGCTAGGCCGATCATGATCCCAGCTCGCTTTGTTGTCCGTTTGGCCCGGTATGTCAAAGGCCTAGTGATTGAAAAGTAGCGATCAAAGCTGATGACCAGTAGGTTCATAACTGATGCATTGCTGGCCACATAGTCCACAGCCAGCCACATGTCACAAGCCCAGTTCCCCATGGCCCAGTAGCCCATCACAAGATAAGCTGTGTAGAGGTTCATGGAGATGACGCCTATGATGAGGTCAGCCACAGCCAAGCTCAGCAAGAAGTAGTTATTTACTGTCTTCAGCTGGCGATTAACCTTAAAGGATACCACCACCAGGATGTTGCCGATGATGGTGATCAGTGACAACATACCTGTCAGCAAAACAATGAGGACAACCTGCCACAAACGATGGCCACCCAAGGGATCAAGGACTGTTACGTTCCTATTTTGGGATTCCGATGTGAGGTTTAAGAGTTTGCTGGTGGCAGAGGAATTATCCTCCAGGGAATTCACATGAAAACCCATCCAGGGGGCTCCTCCACTTCCTCCTTGGTGGAGAGCATTGGATTGTGGATAGACTCCGGCTGCTGGTAGTGAGGTGTTTGCAGTCAGGAAGTGACCAGGGTCTGTGCTGTTGGAGCTCATTGTTATGTCCTGGCATATTCTAAAGACAGAGACAGAAAAGGGGAAGAAGGAATGGACAGAGAGAGGGAGGGAAGAGGGATTTGGCACAAAAGGAGAAGTAGAAAGGGGGGGGAGGATAGAGTGACAGAGAGGATGAAATGGAGAAAGGACACATGAGCAGCTGACATTACTATTCATATCCAGTAGGTGAGGCTAGAAACCTGCTCTACCGAGCTAGATGTCTGAAAAGACATAGATGTTTGGGTCTTATCAGTCCACCCTGTTGAACAATCACTCATAACGTCATTTGTAGACGATCTGAATGCACACTGTAAATGCATTGCAAGCCATATATCAAATTACAACTTGACATCTGAATCATCCCGGCCAGACAGCCAGCACCTCCAGTCAGAGAGAGAATGACTGCAATCAACACCTGTTCCTTGACACCCAGCAAATTGCAAAGACATTTCACTTACACTCAGGCAATACAGCTGTATAAGGTAATTTTCCCACATGGTTGCCTAGTCTGTGAAGATGACTGTTGGGATTGCACCTTGCATAACATTAGGCCTCAGACAGGGGTGGTTTTGCCCTGTCAGATCAGGTGTGGAGGTTGCACGCTGGTGATCTTTATTCAAAATTTAGCTCTGGTGTCTGGTGTCAGCTTTGGTGTCAACCTGTCTGCCAGTCTGTCAGTCAAACACATACAGAGTGAAACAGTTTTCTACTGATCTGTTTTATGGTTAGACTGCTCAAACTCTGTTGATTGATTTTTTCCCCTAAAATATAAGAATGGCAGGCCACAGCCACAAACAGCAGGTACCTGCTCGAAAACAAATCAAAGACTGAAAGTTACCAATGATGTTACTGGCTACAGCTGGGCTCTAATATTACCTATGTAGGGATCATCCTAAGTATAGACTTGCAGACAGCATGAGGAATGGAGGACAAAGAGGAGATAAATGAATTGAGGAAGCCCTTTAAGACCTTGGGAGGTATTCTGACATTTCTTCCTGCCTGAGTACAAAGGTATTTGGTGTCAGTTTGATAATGCAAATTCCCTGCTCTGAGGAATTTGTCACCAGACTTGATCTAATGTTCCAGGAGCCCTCTAAGAAAAACAAGGTTAAAGATGGATTTTGGGCAGAGAAAGCTAGGCAAGAAAAAAAAATCTATTGGTGAAATGGAGAGAAATTAGCATAGCGAGAGCTCATAGCAGCATGATCCTGGAGAGTCTGAAGTGCTGTTTGTTGTTTGATTGGGAATCACTTCACAATGGAAACAATACATGGAAGATCCTGCTGTTTTTTGTCAAAGCGGTTCTTCATAATTGGATGATAAGATGAGGATCTGCCATTTTGTAAAGCAGCATGTCCTATCCAGTTCAAATTTTGCTGTGCAATCAGTTATAATTACAGGGGGTGTTTTGCATTCAGATGTGTGCATGTACATGTGCATTTGTGTTGAAAACAAAGGAGAGATGCTTGACAACAAATACAGTTAAATGAGGAATGTGGAAAGTCTTCTGACAAAAACAAATGTGTGCTACATGTAATTGTTTTGTAAATGTCGCTACGAGACAATTGAAAACTGAGCTTGGTTCAAAACTGAAATCTCATTATACATTTTCTGTGGTATATTATGAATATCATCTAAATTATGTGGACGTGGGCAGAGCATGTGGTTGTCAGTTCACTGCACAACCTGCATATTTCATGGTTGAGTGGACAGACAGACTCAATCATGTCAACTGATAGCATAATGAATTCATTTTGCAGCATGTAGCTATACACAGCCTATAGATTTAGGTTGCTTTGCACGGTGGTGTTTCAAGAATCATTTACCAATCTAACGCTCTGGTAATCTTACAATATGGCTGGCTAGCTTTAGGTGACACTGTGCCATGACAAAAAAGTTCCACCCTTATTGGTTTTATGTCTCATCATATTTGGAAGGAAAAAGTCCACTGATTTAAACTACAGGCGAAGACAGGCAATGCTGCCTTATATCAATCAGCTACAATCCTGTTCTTTTTTCCACCCCTGATTTCTGGTACTGGCTCATAGAAATGTTGTTCTCATGATTTGCCCCACTCTTGCTCTCTGTTAATCATCACATTCCCTGCAGTCCCTTTGCCTCCGACTCCACCAGGAGACTACTGCTGCGGGAGTGTGAGCTATGCACCTGGGACAGAGTCCGCCTGCACACACACAGTGACAGGGCTAATTGTAGCATCACATTTTGATGTTGTTGTGAGTCTCTGGGACCGTTTAACAGCTTGGTGCTGGATGTTAGCCACTGCTGCTGTGTTAGCTCAAGCTACCCAATCACACATTGAACTGACCATTTGCCCCTGCCCAAATTGGAAACTACGAAGACTCTTCATCACTGAGACATGTGATACAAACATTGATATATATATGTGATATACTATTGGCTCACAAGCCTCTTTAGAAGGGGTAACCACACATCAGACATCCTACACAGAAGTAGACAAAACAGTCACTTTTGACCCATTAAGATTTTTGAAATATTTAATTCACAATGATATACAATGATACAAATTACATTGGCATACTGCAAATAAACAAATGTGTGTTTAAAGGGACATGCCCCAATTTCTCAGGATCTGTTTAGGGTGAACATCATGATGAACATTCTAAAAATATGCATCTCTGTTAGGTAACTGCTTAGTAACACTTTAGAATATGACAAAAAAAAAGCATGCTGTTTTTTTTTTTTTTTTTTTTTTGTGCTCACTTCGGAGTCATTCAAGGTTAACTGTGAGTGACTGTACAAAGCAGAGCTCACTATCCTGTGCTTTCTTTTTCTGTAAAAACCACAAATGTGGTGTTCTTTTGCCGATGTTTGTGAAAATGGCTCATTTTAAAACTTGACACTAACCTGTGCCAACCTGTTATGGGAACAAACAACGACCTGCTACCATGTGGGTCAAGTAAGAACACTCCCCACAACCCATAATATACCGACATGTACATGTGCTGACGTGAGCGGTCAGTAGCTCAGTGGTTAGAGCAGGCATCCTATGTAAAAAGGCATTGTCCTTGCTGCAGCAGCCGTGGCTATGATTCCAGCCCTTCCTTTGCTGCATGTCATCCCCCTCCCTCCCCCCTTCACACTCAAATCTGTCCTGTCTAATAAAAGGTGAAAGCCAAAAATATAATCTTGAAAAAAATACATGTGCTGACAACAGATATAACACATGCATAAAACCACAATAGCACACACACTATTTCTAACCACAGGCAAAGGTATTCAGAGCTGAGTGCTGTACCTGTGCCTTGACAGAATCTCAGACCTCCCACTGAGCTGCTAAAGAACCCAAGTAGCCAACAGCGTCTCACAGCCGTTAGTGACATTGAGCGCCCGCTGCTTCCACTATTACCAAGAGGCTCCCTGCTAACCCCCTCTGTGGACATATATCATTGCATCCATGCACATGCTAGAAGAATTACTCTCATATTTCTCACATATACTACATGTAAGGTCACATACATGCATTGTGTACATCATATGTGCAAACCGAAAAACAGTGCATGCACACACATACTTATGAAAATGAAAATGTTAAACCCATAATTGTATCACAGTATAAACAAAACTTGATGCTGATGAATACAAATGAAGCAAATCAAAAGTGATTATAAAACAACAATCCCTGAGAGAACCAACACAAGTAACCGCAACACTTAATGATAGACAAGCAAACTTAAAAGCCTCTTAAGAAAACAAAGTCTACTTTTAAGTTTGCATAAAGGAAATTCTACTGAGAACACGAGACAGTAGTGTGTTGCTAATGAGTGTTAAACATCTTTTAATTGGCTTATGAGGCAAAAATATGCTTGTGTGAAGATACTGTAAGGGCTTTAACAGTGGGGAAATCAGCCTTTAATCTGCTACCTTGACTTAGCAAACACAAGCAGGAAACATTTAATTAGAAAAACAAATAATGACTAAAGAAAACGAAAATTAGACAAACAACAGTGCAGAGAAGTGCTTAGTGTCGTGTCTGGGGAATAGGGTTAGAGGAGTCTTAGAGAACAGTGGAGGACAAACTGGATCCTTCGGGAAAAGGCTAAATGTCAGACGCCTTGTATCTGCTTATGCCTCTTTAAGAGTCAAAGCGTATTTCAGTTGAGGCACAGGTCGGTCCAGAAGTCCCTCAGATGCAAGAATTTACATTGTTAGGCACACTGACAACACAATAGCATAATAATGTCAATTAAACTGACTGGAGAAAACGATGCTCGTCTAGTTTGTATGCTGTCAAATATAGTATATAGTATATGTGTCTGTACGGTATATGTATACTGTTTATTCTTATACCACAGCAAAAACAGTTCAGCCTTGCTGTTGCCTCAGATTGCAGTGGTTAGCTATCATAAATTTACATCTGTAGTCCCCTGAGAGCACAAACTGGCTGCACAACAGAGGGAGAATAGTTTTGTTTGTTTGTTTCCCCCTAAAATTGAACTGATCAAACCTTTAAAGATAAAAACTGTATGCAGCAGATGACAACATGTGGGGGCTAGCAAGTCTTCAAACCTGCTGCTATTACAGTGAGGCCATTATAGTGTCTGTCTCTCTCCGAGCCCATGTCAAAGTCTATATCTTAAGTCTGACTCGCGGGCACGTAGGTGTGATGGTTTCAGGTGCACAGAGAGATCGATACTCATTTACTGTGTTGCAACACAACGTGTTCCCTGACATTTTCAGGCATTTGTCCCAGCAGGGTTGGACAGCGCAATCCAAGTTGGGTCCAAGGATCCATCTAAATGATTGGGTGACTAAAACACAGCCATTTTAGGTTTCTATTTTCAGCACCTAATCTCGCAGAGCAGCGATACAGGCAGATGATGTCCAGCAAGGATGAGTCATGTTGACAAGTGCTTTTTAATAAAGGTTAAAGCTGCTATAATTTGAAGCAACCCCTTGAGTGCCACAACATAACCCGTTAAAGAGATGCGGTTTTCCATATTTTATTTCTCCCAGTCTTTATATAGGTGTACGGCCCAGGGAGGCTGAATCAACAGTTCCTGTGTTTAAAATAAAAGAAATAAAAGAAAATAAAGAATAATGTCATCGTTTTTTCATGCTGCATGTAAAACTTTACAAGTGGACAGTGCCGGCACCAGGCAATTAAAAGCAACAGGGCACAAGGTTTTCACAGGTGGGCAGTCCTTTATACAAGGGCAGAGATTGGATAGTTATCTTTTAAGTAGTGAAACATAAACTATGGGTTTATATGTGTGTTGGGGGGTGGGAAGATACACTGATGGCGGCAGTAGTTTTGGATAGCATACATTTTCTTTATTGACTTTATAATATCACAGTTTCTTGTAGTAATTACACCTTAGGCGGTCAATGAATTACTCCTTTCTTTGAATTAAAAATTCATATTACATTTTTTTTTTAATATTTCAGTGAGGAATGCTTTAAACTTAATTTCCATTTGCAGTATTATATTTGGTGGTATGGCTCTGTTCTGTGGCCTCTCTGCCTTTCCTCAGGCATATGCAGAAAGCCTCTTCTACACGCCTACATGGACAGCATAAGGTGGAGAGAGCAAACCTCTCTGCCCTTCCATGTGCAAAAATGAGGAAAGCCTAATGCGGAGAGAGCAAACCTCCCTGCCCTTCCATGCGCCTACATGAAAAGCCTCAGGCATGGAAAGCAGCAGCAAAGACCCCCTGGGAACAGAACAGAGCAGCATCAATGACAAACAGAGATGACATTGAAAAGTCAGACACAGCATGAAAAGGAGGAGCTGGGGTGGAAGCAGGTTGCAAAGTAGCCTGCAGAGGAAGCAGCAACAGTAGGCAGGTCAGAGCAGTTTAAATAGGGCACCCTGAATGAGATTCGCCAACTGGTTTCATAGAAAGGAATCATGTGATCAGTCAGCTGACTCCCTTCCATCAGTCAGCTGCTCCATCAGTTGATTGGGCTGTTTGAGATCAGCCAATGTAGCTGGGATGTGAGCTGATCTTGACATCGTGTCCTGCCTGAACTAATGCTATGCTCAATTTTTGGGGGCTTTTTGCCTTTATTTGGTAGGACAGCTATAGCGTGAAAGTGGGAGAGAGAAGATGGGGAATGACATGCAGCAAAGGGACATTGGTTGGAATTGAACCCAGTTGCAGGAGCAAGGACACAGCCTTTGTACATGGGGCGCCTGCTCTACCAGGTGTGCTAGTGGGCACCCCAAGATTTCATATTACTTTTAAACAAACAATAACTACGACAGAACGGGCATTTACAATTTACACGTGGACACTGCTCCTCCGGTGCACATGCATCCTTTAAATAAACCCTCCAGTAGAAAAAGTTTGCCTGAGTTTCTGTCTTCCCACCCTCTGACCCTCGGCTCAAGCTGGTTCTCTGCAGCTCTGACAGGAGTTGCACACCCAACCACAAGCTGTGTGCAATAATGTTCACACAATGAGAGTGTAATTGCATTTTATAGCAGCTTTAATGTTGTAATATCTGGACCTCAAACTTCATCTCCTATTCACTACAATCACTTCTTTTCAGGCTGAAAAGGAGCAATGTTCCCTTTCAACAAAGAACCACTGCAATTAACCAGTCAGGCAGTGCCGTCAAAATTGATTTCTCAAAGGGGCCATTAGGGAGGTAACCTTACTTGATTCCAGTCTGACCACATTTTAATCATATGTATTTTTAACATATGAATTCCTTTGCAAATTCATTAAATTGGTAATCAATACACATTTACCTTATTTAATGTTTATTATGATATAATGAAATTTCAGGGAGCACAAAGCTCATTTGGACAGCCGTTGCTCCCCATTTTCCCTCTGTGCCACCAACAGTGCTACTGGCTCATGTAGCGCCTTACGTAATGTGCACTTCTGTGCTGCAGCCAAGTGCAGAGAGACATCTGGAGGCAGGCAGGGGTTTTTATCAGTTTACTACAATAAGGCATTATTGTAAAAACAACTCAAGCGTCAACAGCTTGAACACATAAAAGGCTACTGCCAAACAAGGCGGAACCAGACTCAACCATGAACTGAAGGTTACTATACAGGCTGAGAAAAACAAATCAACAACTGCAGAGTTAGATTGGACTGACAGAACTAGAGTTGTCAGGCATTTGGCAATTCCAAGCGGGCAACTACAGACTGAATGCATGCATATTTAGACCCAGCAGATGCAAGCAACAGCTTTGAATGCCATGATTGGCTGGGCACTGCTGCATTGTCATATAGAATGCAGATTGCTGCCTTGTGGCAAGAAAACCGACGGGAAATGTAAGGGAAAGTCAGGACTTCATACAGTGATCACTGACTGTGTATTAAAAGCAACAATGCCTTTGTTCTCTCCAAGGAAATAGTCCACTAGATCATCTCAGTAAAGCCTCTGCTATTCCTCAAAGCTCGATGATGTGGTGTTGCACGATAAGGGATAGCACTCAAAGATATAGCGGGTCACACTGAGTGATAAAAGGTGGTGAGGGGCTTGTTTCAGGATGAAATGTGATCTGGCAAGTGGCACCACAACACAGACTACTCTGTGGAGTTATTGATTTCTGTCATTCGAGCAAAGCAGCCGTGCTGGTAAGACAACTCTGACCCAGAAGTTTTATCTTACATTTACCAATACTACACCAACTCATGATGTAAGATACAACTGCAGTGGCATTTGCTGAAAGCAGGCTTGAGGGAGGGTACAGTCATGCAATGCAATGTGGATTAAAAGGTCTAGATGATCTGTTTGATACTGACCGTCCTTGAATCATTTGACCCAAAATACAGACCCTTTATTCAGACATGCACACAGCTACTACCTGAGCAGGAGGTTTATTAGAGGAGGCGGGCAACACTATAAATGTCTATCAATATTTGAAGCAATCATCCCCTGAACTTGCTTAAAGCATTTGATATAAAGCACGTGTCAAATAAACAAGGCTCTGACCTTTGGTAGCCCAAAGAGCAACCACATGTTTTCAAGATTTGTTTACTTCTGTGTCGATGTGCTGCTATTCAACACGGCTAAAAGTGAGTACTACAGGAAGCTTATTAAAGTTCCTGCCCGTTGTGCAAACGTTGTGTTTGAAAGCTTTCATACATCATATATCCTCCAGCTGCTCACAGAGGCCAGAAAGATAGTAGAAGAGCAACTGCAGTTTGTTGCTCTCTCCCCCACCACCTCTGACATGTTGGTTCAGTTAAACATCAGAGCCACTCTGACAATGCATTTTGTAGACTCATAAATGTCTTCAATCATTTTTTTTCCCAGGACCATAAAGGGGAAGTGTTTGCACTGACCCAGTTGTATATACAACCCCATTGCCAGGATAAATGTTGTGTGCATTGTGTGTTTCTGCAAACCACAGATATGTGACATTTGTACTTTATTATGTAGCAGAAATGTTAAAACTCTTTATTTCTTCACATTTCAAAAATGCTGTGGTTAATGTGTGGTTATGTTTAGGCACAAAAATCACTCCGTTATTGTTGAATAAAGATCATGTTTTAGTTTAAAGAGGCCTGGCTGATAACTAAAGGGCACAGAGCGTTTGCTGTCAGGGCCCCGAGGCTCTGGAATAGTCTGCCTGATGAAATCAGGTCGGCCAAGTCAGTGATCTCTATTAACTCCGTCTTAAAACATACTTTTATCGGAGAGCCTTTCCTGATTATACTTGAGTTTTGAGTTAATTTAGACTGTCTTTTATTTCCTCAGTTTTCATATGCTAAAATGTTTTTATCTGTTCTTGTAAAAGTTGTTGTTTTCTTGTCTTGTCTGTTTGATTTATTGACATGTAAAGCACTTTGTAACTCTGTCTTGAAAAGCTCTTTATAAATAAAGATTACTATTGTTATTATTATATTAAAACACCCACTTTGGTCGCACAATCATGGCTGGAAATGCAGCTAATGTCTTGCTAAAAAACACCTGTTTTTGGGGGCACAGTGGTTGCTGGAAATACCGCTGCTGTCTCAATCAAGCCATTTTGTTGTTTATGAGGAAAAAACAGTGAGTGCTGCACTGGTTTAAGACTCAGTGTAATTAGTTGTAAAAAATAGTTGTAAAAAATGTCACATGATCTCTTAAATTGCACACCTGTTTCCAATGCGTTTTACACCCTAAAGAAGACTGTCTAGTCAAAACGCACTTGTTATCCATGTATTAATAAAGGATTTTTAACTACAGTCAGAGTGGCTTGGATGTATTTTTGGACTGCCTGCCTATACTATGAACTTTTACACTGAGTGAGCTGGCCAGTCGTTGTTTTTTATCTTTAGGTGACCATGTTGTTGTTCGTTGGTTTCGAATAGTGGTCAGCAGCTTGGCAGCCGTCTTACCTAGGTGTTACACCATCTACAATAGATGATTTTAACAGCAGTCATTTTGACTTGTCATAGCAGGAAAAGCAAGGGTGACATTTACATTTACTGATCCAAAATGTTGGTGATTAAGAGGAAGTTACATCTTAACAGATTTTTTGGGGGTAAAAAGCTCATATGTATGATAAAACATTCATTCTGTTGCTGTGTATCTTTCCACTGTGCAAGAATGCCCTTTTTTTCTTTCTTTTTTTGACATATTTCTGAACAGTCCACTTGTCATTGTAGGAAAAGCAAAGGTGAAACCGCTAACATTAACAAAGTGTGTCAGTAAGCTTAACAGTGAGCCACCATGCAGAATACCAGGGTCTCTCCTAAACGGACTGTAACTATCATTAATGTTATTGAATACGACTGTGCTTTTCCTACTATGACATGTCAAAATATCTGCTGTGAGAATGGTCCATCCCATTCCCATCCCAAACACTGATATTTTACATAAAAATCATATAAATGTAACAAATCTGTGGTTTGCAGGAAAGTAAAAGGCCAACATTTCCATCTGGTGACTGGGCTCAGTATAAGTATAGGAGTATTCTGATTAACACAAAGCTCTACACCAGTATAGTGTTTGGTGAAAAGTGTGAAGCCTAATTTCAAAACCTGACTCTAATACAGGCAGCGATAACAGACACTGATAAACCCGCATAGTTAATAAAGCTAATTAAAATTATAATGCATGATCTATTTTTCCATTTTTATATAATTGTACCAAGATAAAAAAAATGATAAAAGATATGGATATAATAGAGACATAAGATATTAATATGATATTAACTGTCATGATCCACTTAATATTACTTTTCATTAGACAAAGGTTGTGTAAAGAGGTAGTATATAATGAAGCAGTGTTGGCCTTGTCATTCATAAAAGAAAAAGGGATCTTGTGGTTGCACAGGATGAGCTAAATCCATCACAAGCTGGTGATGATGGGTCTGCTGCCAGAAGATGGTGGCAAGGATTGTGAAACAGCACAAGGCCATCTGTCAGGTACTCACTGCTGACAAGAACAAGCATTTAGTGCCTACTTGGCAGGAGATGGACTTGCTGGAGTCCGTGAGGGGGGCTCCACTCTTAAAGTTCACAGATCTTAAGTGAGTGTGTTATTATGTGAAGGCTTTACAGCACCTCCTCCGAACAAAGGTTGTGAAACCTGCGGAGGATGACGAAGCCCGCAAAGGATGTCCACCATCGTGGTCTGTCTCAGTGAGAAATATGACAAAGCAAAGATGACTTGCTGGACAAGTCATCGCTGGTGCTTCAACACGCAGTGGTAAAAAAAAAGATGATAGCAGGGAGGGGGAGGTGTCTGATGGAGGACAGCGACCACGATACATAAACTTCAAAAGCAGTTAGAAGAGAAGCTGTGAAGGAGGAGGAAGAGCCAGCTGCTACAGCTCCACCTGCCAAGAGGTACACATAGCTAAAAGCTCCTCAGCTTTATTTACATCTTAGAGTAATTAACTGCATAAAAATACACCACATAGCTGTGTATTGTAAAATATGAAACAGAAAACAAACTGCTGCTTTGTGTGCTGCCACAACACTGTGCAATTAAATTATCCTGTATATTCTAAAGTGTTAGATTTATCGCACACAAGGTGACGGCACATTATTACATCTCACATCTCACCATGTAACTGAGTTCTATTTTATTATCTGTCGATCCCTTTACACGACACTACAAAGTAAGTGCCATGAGAATAAACTGTGTGAATTGAGAATCATATGGAGGTGCAGAAATATATGTCACGAAAATCTCACTGTGACCCTTGAGGAGCTCCATAATCACACCACTTCCATCCATACTTCCATTTTCATCCACTTATTCACGGCCAGGTCACGGGGGCAGCAGGCCAAGCAAAGCACCCTATATATCCCTCTCCCCGGCAACACTAGGAAACTAAGGCCGAGCCCACGACATTTGATAAAACACTCCCCATGTAGGATACACAGGTGTTTCCTCGTTCTAAACTCCTCCAGAAGCCTCCTCTCTCTTCTCTCCTCATTTCCTCAAAATGCATTGAAGGGATTGAAAGATGCTTCATGACGAGTAAGGGGGAGAGAGGTGGCAAGGAGGCAAAAGTAATGGGAAGAAAAGGATCCAAAGAGTTGCAGGTGACAGGCTGCACACCTTATGCCATGATGGGAGAGGAATTATTATTTATAGACTTCTTAAATGAAACATTGAAAGTTTGTTTGGCTGCACCTGAATTCTTTGCCAAAGTAACTATGCTTGTTGCCAAATTAAGCAAGGCTAAAATCTTAAGGATTACAACTTTATTGATTTGATTTTCTCAATTTGTTTTTTAGATGATCACAGTCCCTTTCCTCTCTTTTTGGGGAGTTGTGCTATTTTGTTAATCCAAATTTCTGCCAATACTTAAGTACAGGGTTTTATGCAACTATACACTTCAAGGTCACCCAAATATTGAATATCCAGAGACTCCTTTTTACTTTATAACCAGAAAAAAGTGGCCTTTTATTTACAAATTGTAATCACTTAAGCAGTGGTTCCCAACTGGTCCAGCCATGGGGTCCGGATTTCCCCATAGTCATTAGTTCAAGGTCCACACAATCTAATACAGTCAGCATCATACTTTTGTTTGGCCATGTTGTTGAGCTAGATTGCTGTCTCTGTCATGTAGCTGTCTGATAGTCACTCACTCTACAGCAGGGAATGGCACTTTAAAATAAAAGCTCCGTGCTGGAAATTCAATGTATTTAAAAATAAAGTGTGTTTTTTGAGTCCATCCATTCAGAATGGACCCGCGACCCACCTTTTAACCGCTAGGAGGAACCACTGCTCTAAAGGACCATTTAAATCAAGTGTCACAGTCACATTAATGAAAACTCTGTTTGTTTTTCTATTCATTCATTTTTTGTGGTAAAGAATGTTGAAGAAACAAAAAAACGAAATGTTATGACTATAACTTCTGTTCCCTGAAGGAGAGGAACGAGGTACAACACATATAGTATGGGATATCACGCCCCCGCGTGGCCTGACTGAAGAAACCTCTATTCACACCTTTAAGGCAGATGATCTGTGGTGACGCATGTGAGGCCCCGCCCGCACATATATACCTGCGTCGAGCCCAGCTGCGCAGCGGGGCAACCTAGTGTTGTACCTCGTTCCTCTCCACCGAAGGGGCTGTCACATCCAAACGATAAAACCGGACAAAAGTGTGCGGTGATGACCAACTGGCTGCAGCACAGATATCACTCACAGATACCCCTTTAAATAAAGCCCATGATGCTGCCATGCCCCTGGTCGAATGTGCCCTCACACCGTGAGGCAATGTAAGACCCCTGCTGTTATATGCTAGGGAGATAGCCTCCACAATCCAGTGAGAAAGCCACTGCTTAGACAGAGCTTTACCTTTAGCCGGATTAGCAAAACAGACAAACAATTGGTCACATAAACGCACGCTCTGTGTGCGGCCTATGTAAGTACGTAGCGCACGCACGGGGCACAAGAAATGTAACCTCCTCTGCTCCTCGGAAGCAAACGGAGGGGAACAGAAGCTCAAAAGCTCAAACATCATAGAGCTATAGGCTGCAGGGATAATCTTAGGCAAATACGCTACATTTGGGCGCAATGTAACCTTAGAGCCATCCGAAGTGAACTGAGTACACGAAGGATGTACAGATAACGCATGAAGGACACTCACCCGCTTTGCAGAAGCCAAAGTGAGAAGTAGTGCTGTCTTATATGAAAGAAACTTCATATCTGCAGACTCAATAGGCTCAAATGTGGGTCCACAAAGCGCCTCAAGCACCAAAGCTAAATCCCATGAGGGAACGCTGGGTTTAATCACAGGCCTCAGCCTGCGGACTCCCTTTAGGAAACGCATGGCAAGAGGATGAGCGCCTGGTGTCACTCCATCAAAACCAACGTGGCATGCAGATATAGCGGCCAAATAGACCTTAATTGTGGAGAAAGAGAGACCCTTATCCAGCAGTTCCTGGAGGAATGTCAAAACATCCACAATAGAGCACTGAAATGGGAGTACATTTCGGTCTTGACACCACGCCCGCCATTTGTAAGCATACAAACCCCTAGTTGTCGACGCCCTCGCACTCTGGATCGTTGCCACCACACTTGGGCGCAGACCCTTAGCTATTAGATTGGACCTTTCAACAGGTAGGCATGCAACCGCCACAGCTCTGGGTGCGGGTGAACCACCTCCCCTCCCGCCTGGGAGAGGAGGTCCCTGCGGAGGGGAAGCTGCCAGGGCCTCGCTGCCAGCAGACTTATTATCTCGGCATACCACGACTTTGCTGGCCAGTGAGGGGCCACCAGGATCAGAGAGAGACCCTGTCCACCCTCTCCAGAACTGACAAAATCATCTCCACTGGGGGAAACGCATACAGAAGCATGTCAGGCCATGTGTGTGCTAACGCGTCCATCCCTAGGGGAGCGTTGTGGTCCATCATGGAAAAGAACAGGGGGCAGTGGGTATTTGCTCTGGAGGCAAAAAGGTCCACTTCCGCCCTGCCAAAACAGTCCCATATTTGAGTCACCACCAATGGGTGCAACCTCCACTCCCTCACAAGAGGACCTCCCCTGGAGAGGAGGTCCAGCCCCAGGTTCAGGTGGCCCGGGACATGGGTGGCTCTGAGAGACAGAAAATGAGCACTGCACCATAGCAACAGAGAGCGAGCCAGTTTCAACAGGGGAAGTGAGCGGGTCCCTCCCTGCCTGTTTATGTAGGAAACCACCGTTGTATTGTCTGTCCTGATCAGAACATGATGGCCTGTCAGAACCGGACGAAAATGCCTTAGAGCTAAGAAAGTTGCTAACAGCTCCAGGTGGTTGATGTGGAGCCTGCATTGTACCGATGTCCACACCCCTCTCACTGCTGCACCTTTGCACAGAGCCCCCCACCCCCTCAGGGAGGCATCTGTGGACACCACCTTGCGAAAAGACACCCTCCCTATAGGGGAGCCCTGTTGTAGTAAACCGGGTTCCCTCCACGGGAGGAGCACTGACATGCAAGAAGGAGATATCGTCAGCCTCCTCTGGAGGTGACGCGGCGTGCACAGCCGATGAGATTGAGTCCAGCGTTGCAACGCTCGCATCTTCAACAGCCCGAGTGGCACTACAGCGATCATAGATGCCATCATGCCTAACAGCTGTAAGGTTGTCCGAAAACGTAGTTTGCGTCCCAACTGAAACTGAGCGAGGCAGCAGTGAAACGCAGCCACCCTGTGCTCTGACAGACGCGCTCACTTTGAAATCGAACATATTTCCAGCCCGAGAAAAGAAAACTGCTGACTCGGGGTCAGTGAACTTTTCCGTAAATTCACCGAGAAGCCCAGCACTTGGACGTGCGACAGAGTCAGCGACAGGTGCGCTGCTGCCCTCTCTCTGGAGCTCGCGATCAAAGCCCAATCATCTAGATAGGCTAATATGCGAACGCCTTTCTCCCGGAGCGGAGCTAACGCCGCCTCGACACATTTCGTGAAGGTGCGGGGGGTGAGTGACAAGCCGAACGGCAGCACCAGGTATTCGTAGGCCGTGCCCTCGAATGCAAACCTTAGAAACTGCCTGTGGTCCGGGTGTATCGCTATGTGAAAGTAAGCGTCTGTAAGATCGATAGTTGTAAACCAATCTCCCAGTCCGATCGTGCTCAGTAGCTGTCTGAGTGTTAGCATTTTGAACCTGTAAGTTCGTAGATACTTGTTTAACACTCGCAGGTCTAAAATAGGACGAAGCCCCCCCCTTTCTTCGGAACAACGAAATAGCGGCTGTACCAACCTTTGTTCGTCTCTGAAGCGGGAAAAACTTGTATCGCTCTCTTGTTCAACAAGCTGTTTATTTCTTCCCTCAGTACTGCAGCTGCCTCGTCCCCAACAACTGCGTTTGCTGTAGAGTGGAAACGGGGTGGCCGGGCCCTGAACTGTAACCGGTAACCCGTGGCAACAGTCCTCTCTACCCACGGTGAGACTGCGCATGCGCGCCATTGAGGGAGATGGACAGCTAGTCGACTGACCTGCAGCACTGTAGGGAATGGGCTGTCGCCCCCTGGCGTGCCAGAGGGGAACGGCACCACCAGTTTGACCTGGTTTATTTGTTTGGTATTGTTTTGGGTACAAAACGGAACCTTTATTGATTTCAATGAATGCACATTTACAATATTCACACAGTGAACAGAAGGCACCAACACTGGGGCACTTGTGTGTGTGGGGGGTTGTGCTTGGGAGACTGTGTCAGGGGAGTGCAATGCTTCTCGCCCAGAACTAAACATGAACGCGGCCTCTTTGGCAGCAACAGATGAGGGGCAGCAGTGTCTCCCTGCTGCTGGAGCCCCTCTCGGCCCACTCCCGAAGCTAGGATGAATGCGGCTTCTTCCTCCTAGGCGCTGAACCCTTCTGGAGGCCTGGTGGCGGACCCTTGCTCCAAGCCGACTGGCGTGGGATTTGGCCCGGTGCTTGCTGCTTCATTGGCTGGGAGCCCAAACTCGCAGGCGGCGCTGCCCTCTTGGGGGGAGGCGGCGGTGTCGGCTTGGCAGGCCACTTTGGTTTAGCATCATGTCTGGGGATGATGCTGCGCAGGGCTTCTGTCTGCTTTTTTCTCAGCTCAAATTTTGTCTGAATAGCATCGAGCAACTGTCCAAACAGGCCTTCAGCAGACACTGGCTCATCCAAATAAACAGCCCTGTCCCTCTCTGGAACGTCGGAAAGAGTCAGCCACAGGTGCCTCTGCGCAACCACTGTAGAAGCCATCCCTCTGCCCAGGGAGAGCGCTGCACAGCGGGACACGCGGAGGATGTAATCCGTAGCGACTCTAACCTCGTTGAGAAGAGGGGCCAGTGGACTGTCCGAAGGCGGTACAACGAAAGGAAGGATGTCCTGGTCAACCGACGCAGCAGCGGCGGCGTACTGGCCCGACGATAAAGCCTCCTGTTCATCCTCCGACAAGCCATGCACGTCCAAACCGATGTCCAGCACGTCATCGTCATCATGGCAAGCGGCTAGCTGAAGCGACGGCTGGCTAGCGCCCTCGGAGGGGTCCGTTTCACACTCGGCTAACCCGTCAACATACTCCATTTGGTCCACCCAGTCACCAGCAGGGACTTCGGCCAAAAGCTCCTCGCCGTCGGACTCAGACGAAGCTGGGTCCCTCGACTTGGAGAGGAGGGGGTCCTGCCGTGAAACGGTCGTCTTCCCCAGCACTTTCTCCACAAACGTGACCCGCCTCTCCAGGGTTGAGCTCCGGAGCTGGCGACAAGACGCACAAGACCCGGGCTCAATCAACGCCCTCCTAGCATGGAGGACTCCCAGACAGACGGGACATGCTTCGTGCTGGTCCTTGTCGTGCAAAGAGAAGCCGCACCCCTGAGGACAGGGGCGAACAGAAGACTTCTTCTTCGCCTGTTTAGGCGAATACACACGAGATTAGCGCTCCGCGGGTAGCCGATGGCTAACACCGACAGGGGCTGTTAAGCTAATCTCACGTCGGCAGTAGCCTGTAGAACAGAGCTAACTAGCAGCAGCTAGCTAACCCACTCGGTAGAGGTGTTCTCAGCGAGGTGAAGAGCGTAAGAACTGAAGAATGACTGTGGCGACGCAGGTATATATGTGTGGGCGGGGCCTCACATGCGTCACCACAGATCATCTGCCTTAAAGGCGTGAATAGAGGTTTCTTCAGTCAGGCCATGCGGGGGCGTGATATCCCATACTATATGTGTTGTACCGAGTGAATGGACTGAAAGGGAACTTAAACCAACTCCTTCTGAGTTAAACAGTAAAGCCTCTGAAGCATCACCTCGTCACCTTGATTACATGCATCATATGTCCAATAATACTGGCAAAATTAGGGAGCAAAAAAATGTTTGTCTTGACACATTTGCTTTGTTCCCAAAACTAATATGGCATTTAGACTGGGGAACATCTCCATCTGCTAACATCGTGTTTAAATTTCAGACATGTTTATCCCCGCAGCTGTCTCCAAAACACACCCGTTCAAATTTGGGTTTTGGTTTAAGCACCACAGTCCATGTGGTCTTAATACTAAGTATTTGTGTATTTACCAAGAAAGAGCAAGACACTGTGCAATTACTGTGTGCGTTTTCCCAGGAGCCCAGTGTCAGATAAGGACACATTCAGCTCCACATATGTCTTTGTAAATATGGGAGGCATCTGATAGGCTCGTCTCTTAACATTGCACGTCCAACTGACAAGACATGTCCCTCTCAAAAGCAGCCAGCCACTCATCCATTATCACAAACAGTGCGTGGGAGACTCTCTGCTCCCAAGTAGCAAACATTTGGTGGATGTGCTGAGGAGATAAGGTAAATTAAAAAGCCAGAGAAATTATGGTGACTTTATTGCACTGGGTGACAAGAACTTCTCCATGGTGGAAAATAGTCTGTTTTGGCCAGTGCGTCTGAGGTCACATGAGGACTTTGTGAAGAATTCTTTGTATTAAATTACTGATAAAGTGTGTATACATAATAACAAGATCACCATATAATATATAATATATATATATATACAGTACAGGCCAAAAGTTTGGACACACCTTCTCATTCAATGCGTTTTCTTTATTTTCATGACTATTTACATTGTAGATTCTCACTGAAGGCATCAAAACTATGAATGAACACATGTGGAGTTATGTACTTAACAAAAAAAGGTGAAATAACTGAAAACATGTTTTATATTCTAGTTTCTTCAAAATAGCCACCCTTTGCTCTGATTACTGCTTTGCACACTCTTGGCATTCTCTCCATGAGCTTCAAGAGGTAGTCACCTGAAATGGTTTTCCAACAGTCTTGAAGGAGTTCCCAGAGGTGTTTGGCACTTGTTGGCCCCTTTGCCTTCACTCTGCGGTCCAGCTCACCCCAAACCATCTCGATTGGGTTCAGGTCCGGTGACTGTGGAGGCCAGGTCATCTGCCGCAGCACTCCATCACTCTCCTTCTTGGTCAGATAGCCCTTACACAGCCTGGAGGTGTGTTTGGGGTCATTGTCCTGTTGAAAAATAAATGATCATCCAACTAAACGCAAACCGGATGGGATGGCATGTCACTGCAGGATGCTGTGGTAGCCATGCTGGTTCAGTGTGCCTTCAATTTTGAATAAATCCCCAACAGTGTCACCAGCAAAACACCATCACACCTCCTCCTCCATGCTTCACAGTGGGAACCAGGCATGTGGAATCCATCCGTTCATCTTTTCTGCGTCTCACAAAGACACGGCGGTTGGAACCAAAGATCTCAAATTTGGACTCATCAGACCAAAACACAGATTTCCACTGGTCTAATGTCCATTCCTTGTGTTTCTTGGCCCAAACAAATCTCTTCTGCTTGTTGCCTCTCCTTAGCAGTGGTTTCCTAGCAGCTATTTGACCATGAAGGCCTCATTCGCGCAGTCTCCTCTTAACAGTTGTTCTAGAGATGGGTCTGCTGCTAGAACTCTGTGTGGCATTCATCTGGTCTCTGATCTGAGCTGCTGTTAACTTGCGATTTCTGAGGCTGGTGACTCGGATGAACTTATCCTCAGAAGCAGAGGTGACTCTTGGTCTTCCTTTCCTGGGTCGGTCCTCATGTGTGCCAGTTTCGTTGTAGCGCTTGATGGTTTTTGCGACTCCACTTGGGGACACATTTAGAGTTTTTGCAATTTTCCGGACTGACTGACCTTCATTTCTTAAAGTAATGATGGCCACTCGTTTTTCTTTAGTTAGCTGATTGGTTCTTGCCATAACATGAATTTTAACAGTTGTCCAATAGGGCTGTCGGCTGTGTATTAACCTGACTTCTGCACAACACAACTGTTGGTCCCAACCCCATTGATAAAGCAAGAAATTCCACTAATTAACCCTGATAAGGCACACCTGTGAAGTGGAAACCATTTCAGGTGACTACCTCTTGAAGCTCATGGAGAGAATGCCAAGAGTGTGCAAAGCAGTAATCAGAGCAAAGGGTGGCTATTTTGAAGAAACTAGAATATAAAACATGTTTTCAGTTATTTCACCTTTTTTTGTTAAGTACATAACTCCACGTGTTCATTCATAGTTTTGATGCCTTCAGTGAGAATCTACAATGTAAATAGTCATGAAAATAAAGAAAACGCATTGAATGAGAAGGTGTGTCCAAACTTTTGGCCTGTACTGTATATATATATATATATATATATATATATATTATAATAATTGAGGTTATTAAGTATTTACTTAATATATATTAATGTAATTTGCAGTGTTTTTGCTAATATACTGATCATGAAGTTATTTTTTTTGTGATAAACCTCACAAATATTTCAAACCCTTTTAGAAACTTTCCTCCACACTTGTAAATTACACTGAAAAAAGCCACAGTGACTGCTGGAAGCAGACTGATAAAGACTAAGAGGACAAATCCTGCAGCCAAGAAACATAAAGTGACCATACCTATCTTTCAGCTGGCCATTGTTACATTATGTTGCTCCTCATTTACATAAAACTAAACACAAATTCCTCCTGTCAGCGAGTGACATCGCACCAGCACATCACGCTGGTCTCTCACTTGTTGTCTCTCAGCACTCGGTAATGAATGACAACTAATCACTTTGTTTGTTATTGCTGCTGATGGGAGCTCACGGTTAAACTCATTTCAGATTTCTATTGCTTCAGCAATTCAGAGACAATCACAGTTTTCTAATGTGAGTTGGTTTTAAATGAGATAAAGTTTGCTGAGGTCAAAATAGGTTCTTAAATCAGACTGATATGCAGTAGGGTTGGGCAGTTTTCTGTATTGTCATATGGTCACACACACACACACACACACACACACACACAATGGAGGGACAACTACGCAGGTTGATTTCAGCGCTGCTCATCGTGGACTATATTGCTGTCATTGCTCATTTTAGTCAAATCATAAAGTTTGAAAACGAGGCGCGGCTCCAACTAGAAAACAATGTTTTGATGCATTGGATGTGCTGAATGTGCATATTAAGGCAGTACAGGAGGAGGTGCACATTAATAATCCTCCAGGACTGTAACATGCTCATGTTTAAGCCAAACAATGTGTCATGTGACTGCAGTTGATTCAGATCGAGGCCGGAACATGTTCTCACCACAAACAAACTGCACAAGAGTTTGTCTGTAACCGGACCAAGACCACCTCTTCAACAAGATCTCGGTCCAGTTGTTTTGGTGCACAACTGAGTGTGACTGCTGTGTTCACACCTGCCCAAATGAACCACACTTAGGGGGGAAACAGACTTTTTCAATAGAACCAAACCAAACAGGGCAGGTGTTAAAGCAACCTAAGGTTCACTTTCCATTCAGCTTGCCATCAGAGGGAGCTGTCTGTTTGGGAAGTACTGAGCATACAACCGGATAAATTAGAGTTTGTAAACAGATGTTTTGACATAATTTTGCTGTTGTGAAGCAGCAAAAATTTTCTAAGGTTTTGGACTCTTCGTTCATTGGAGACATGAGTAACAAAGATTTCTTCACAGATTCAGCCTAACACATTATGAGTATCTGGTCATTTAGAGGGTGAAGTGGTAGTAAGGTAGTCTTAATTTAGATATTTAAGTGCAGACCAAAGTGGTGGACCAGCAAACCAACACTGCCATCCCCAAAGCCACGCTGCTAGCACACAGTAGCTGCTAAACAAACTATAACAAAAAAGACATATCAGAGGGCAGGTGTCTGAGTAGAGCAAATCCTTGTAGAACACTGCTGGCAACTTATTTAGTTGTTATATATGTTCACACTTTAGTTTCAAAGCCAGCCCAGAGAGAAGATAATTGTTTACATAAGTGTTGTGTAAGACAAAAGTGTTATTGTATTTTCACACTTGTAGGCACTGATATGTGTGTTCACATGTATCTACTGCAAAGGAGAGAAGGAATCCTCCAGCAAACAGCCATTCATGTTGTCATCCACTAACTATGATTGTTTATGTATGTACATCAGCAAAAAAATCAATACTTTAGTTGTCTAGTGTAAATCTTCTATTGCACAGTGTAAATGTGAGAAGTGTAAACTCCTCAGCCCAGAGAGCAAGAAAAACAGGACTTGTGTCTGTACAATGGAAGAAGTCCCGTCAGTCCTTTAATACCAGGAAGCAGCTCGGCATAATTATTCTGCCCTAACCTTGTTTATTCTCCTTTATGACCGTGGGCAGCCAGGAGATCTGCTTTTATTGAGGTGTCTTTTTTGCTGCAATCCAGATTACTGCAGCTGAGTGTCTGAGTCCTGCTTACACTGGCATCAACAGCCATAAACAGACAGCAGTTTGACGGGAGCTTAGTTTGATAAAATAACAATGCGAGGAAGTGAAATAATAATCAGCGTGAGAGGTTACGCAGGGTGCCAAGGATGGCTGTGCATGGGATCTGGCCAAAATATACTTGGAAAGATCTCTGTTGTACCAAGGGCAGGTAGAGGGACAGTGTAACTATTTACAAGGTACAAACTGTGAGTAAGCTGTTTAGGATGTTTCTTTTTTTTTTGTCAGAGGAAGTACATTCTGTTCCTCTAGATATGAACATGCTGTAGTATATTCTACAACACTGTCTCTAGTGTTCATATGCAACTAATTTGCAATCATGATTCAAATTCAGATGGACATTTAATTCCAATACAGGGAGCGGTTAAACAACTATACAGTGCAGCAAAGGCACAGAGAAGAGGTTGAGGAGGATGGATGATTGTACAAAATGTTTGACCAGCATCAGGGTTTATGTTCTGTGTCATGATTTAGGTTTGTTATTTCAATATTTAACAAACTATGATCTCTCTGAAACCTTCATCAAGTGCTTTTTAGTTGCCCAAAGATAACCATAAACACCTGCATCCTCATTTAGCTGACTGGTTATCAAGCTTGTTGAAACAATTCATTAAAAATTCTGAAAATGTTCTGAATAAAAATATATTTAAAATAGACTCTCCTCCCAAGAAAACTACATTGTCACTTGTTTCAGCAAAAGCCCCAGACACAACATGTCTACGAACCAAAGCCCTCTAGTGGCCCGAGGATTTATGACTCCTATCCATCTGGAGAAAAGGAGAAAGGTGCGGTTAGAAGAGTCAACAAAACTTCAGACTTTGATATAGATATAGAGACTAGTGTTTGTTTCTCTTTTTTTTCTGGAAGTCAATAATGGTTTCTTTTGACCACGTCCACAATTGTTCCCTGACCTTAACAAGTATTGATTTTAACTCAAACTATGGTATTTGCCAATCCCTGACCAAGTCCTTTTGTGCCTAAACCTTACTAAACCTTAACAATAGCTGCGCCAGAACCGTAAAAGAGCTTATTTTTCTGACAATAATTTGTAGCAGTCTTAAGGCTTATTTATGCTCAACGTTAGATATGTATACGGACATGGACGGAGCATTCTCTCTGTACTCTGTGTCCATGTCATCCATATTCATGCACTTGTGCTGAAATCCTATGGATACCCGCGAAATGGAGCAGTGCCCCAAGAAATCATGGGGGTGGTGTAGCGTTATTCAAGCGAGAAACGACCGTAGGACACACAAAGATATTTTCAAAATGGCAGAGTGGAACAAATAAGTAATATAGTGAAAAGAATTCTCCGTTTACATGTCTCAATGTATTTAATGGCCTCAGACAACCACTGTCTACAACGCTGCCTCCCTTAAAAGATGCATTATCACAACCTCTTTCGACAAAGCCATGCTTGTTATTGTTTGAAACGTTTGACGCTGCCCTCTAGTGGATGTATCTATGCCAAAATAAAAGACACATGGAAGTATGTGGGCACTGACAGCTACGTTTTCGTATGTAAAAAGAGTATAAATGAGCCCTTAGATGACACAAATGTCCGGCCAGTAGGAGCATCAGATCAAAAATGCTTATGTGCTTGAGGGTGGTTACAAACTATGCATTAAAATTGGAGGACGTGTTTCTTTTTTTTTTTTTTACCCAAACCATATCTGCGTGGCCTTAAATTTCCACCGAAATGTATTAAGCTAATGCCATTCAGTTGTCAACATACTCCTGTTGTTATGGGCTTCAGCTGTTGCCTCATAGTAGCTACGTGTGAGGAGAAAAATCTACATGTGGAAAGAGTAGTAGGATGTTGTTATGCTCCTGACCAGTGCTAGAGGCTCATGGGATTTCACACACATCCTCACCTCTGTGGTGGGTCTCCTTGCTTTTTGACAGCCTCAGTAACAAGCTGCTGGAATCTTTCGACACGGCACTCTTAGACACTTAGACATGCCTGTGTAGTATGTGTGTATGTGAGAGCAGGAGACGGGAAGAAAAATAGAGCGGCAAAATAGAGACGGTGGAAGAATGGCTCAGGAATATGTCAAACCAAAAGGCTGCAGCCACTTGAGGGTGACTGCACGGAGAACGTTGAAAGTTCACCTTTCTTTTGTTCTCATAGTAAATCTAAACCTGGATGAGGTCCAATGCATACCTCGTGTGTGTGTTTTAAAACAAGAGCTAAGTTACTGTCATTGAAATGAGGCTGAGTTTTGTGGTGGGTGTCACAGTGAAACATGGGAGAAAAAAAAAACGCTTGTGCATTAAATTTGCCACAGTGACAGCTCGTTCCTAACAATTCCCGCAATCCAAACTATGAAATACCACGCTTTGAGAAACAATGTCGTTTCGTGTCAGGCTAATTCCAGGCCCTGACCCTTTGCCTCACTCCTCATGCCTGCACTTCAATACAACCCTACACAGATGCTATACACATGTAAGTGATAGGCTATTGCGATCAATCCTTAAAAGGCAGTGCAACCATCTGTCTATTGAACAGGCACTCGAACGAGACCGAGAGGGAGAAAAAACACACACTCTCTCCTGTGTAAACATGCTTCAGCGGGAGGAGAGGGGTCTTTAAATGCTGGAGGCAGAGATGCGGGGTTGTGCAGGGGTACAGGAGAGCAGGGTGAGAGGATATTGTCGGGAAAGCTAAGAATGTGCAAGTAGTCACACCTCCTGCTCGGGGAGTGTAAGTCATCCAGCAGTTGGATATTATGTGTTTATGTGTGAGAGGAGAAACAAAACAGACTTCTCATCTCAGGACAGAGGGCTGTCAGGTGATGGAGACCATGTCTGCTGCTGTACTGTGTGCTTCTACACCAAACAACACACATGCATGCGCGCTCTTCTTTGCAGAAACGCTTACATAAGGCTGATATACACAAACACACCCATACAAACCTTCACTCTATCACACACTCTGTTCCTGCTTTCATTAACACACTTAAAAGCATGCAAACACACACATCACCAGTTGCCAAAGCTCAAACACTTGAGAGGGCAGTGAGTCAACAAGGTCCAAGTACCGAATCGCCACAAAGAGAGATGACGCTGACAGAACTGGTTATAATACAGTCCAAACACTTCTCCTGGCGGATGTTGACAGGCTTACATAGACAGTTAACGAAGCGCTAACTGTATTACAAACATGAACGCTTGCAGGGCATGGAAAAACACACGCGAGATACACACACAGTCTCACGTCTCTGGCTGCCCCTCTGTCTCATTCACTCAAACACTGACGGCCCAGCCGCCCCACCTCTTCCCGCTCTCTGTGGCTGCACCCCCCCCCCCCGGCCCCACCAACACCATCACACGCACACACACACACACACGCACACACACAAAGACAGACTTGGCAAGGGGTGTATCCTATTTCATCCAATAATATCAACCCAGGTGACGTGACTATACCTGGCACTGGGGCCTTAAATAGCTTTTAAATTTGATTCCCTAAATTCTCCGGGGAAGTCATAGTGGTCTCATCTGTCTTTCTCGGTATCAAAAACCCATTCTCTGTTAACCAGCTCCAGATGAATCCAACCCAGACATGTAGATCTGGAAAGACAGGCCTGATAAGAAAAAAAAATACATCACCTGCTCGAACAGAAATGCACTCGAGCGTCAGTGGGAGGGCTTGTGCATATGGTTGTTTTACACATGCATGCACACTTGGAGCTTAAACTAGGCAGAACATGCAGGCAAACATGACTTCATCCCCACTCACTCAGATCAGATAAACCACAGTGTTTTTTTTCTTCTAATGTACAATCTCCATTACGCTGATGTCATAGAATGCAGTCCCAACAGTGTGTAGTATCATAATATGGTATATTTCACTGGAGAAAGTCGTTGTGTACTTGCAGTGTGGAATTGAGTTTACCTGAATTGATTGCATCTCCCTTTCCTTTTATCAATTTTTAATGCCCTTGGCAACACAGCATTAAAGTATTTGGCCTGCTGGATTATTTTATTTGTGTTTACCTCTGTTGTATTATTAATTGCTGCTCCTCTGACCTTTCTGTATAACTGTGTCGTATTTAATTAACTGAGTTCAAAACTAAATTGGATTGGGTAGTGATTATATTGAATGATAACAGACTTCATACAGAAGTTGTGGCTGACTCAAGAGTTTTATTTTGTTTCTTTTAAGTTGGTTACTCCACAAAAGTGATGACGATTGTAGGGTAGATGAGGAAAGAGACAATAGTTTTGATACATGGTTGCAGTTATATATGTATCCATGAGTTCGAAATGTTTCGAATTGAGCAAGAATCTGCCTTTATCCCGAAGATTTAAGACACCAATTCATGAGCCTATAGTGAAAGGGAAAGGAAGGGTCTGGAGGACAATAACAGGAAGAAGTTCTTGGTAAGTTTTGACAGCAGTCAAGAGTCTGAGCTGTCACACAAGTACTGTAGACATGTTGGCTGCTTGGGCTGGATAAACACCGATTGCGCAAACAGTCCTGCAGGGTAAAAATTCACTTCACGTTCAGTCTGAACGCACCATAAGGCAGCAAACAAAAGTCAGGATTGTGTGGGTGTAGGGAAAGTTCAGTCTTACCTTATGTCATCTATATATCAGGGGCTGTATATATAAATCTGAATTAATGTGATGAGAATGTGCAGCAAAAAGGCTTATTTGAAACAGATGAAACAAAGGTCTTGGTCAAATATACAGTGATATGATGCACATATTGAGAACAGAGCCACCTTAATTCTGAAACATGCTCAATGGGTGCCAGTGGTCGAGTGCCACCACAAAGTTTATAGCCTACAATTATATTTTATATTGGGTGCTTGCTGGCTAATGAACCTTGAATGCTAATGGCGACAGGCGAGTGATGGATCGGCCACACTCACAATTGGCTTTTGCCGCCGAGGCTTGTTGTTATTGGTCTGTCAGGAAACATCCAACACAAGAGGCAGACATGAAAAAAAGTCCATTCATAACCGAGGGCTTTACAGTGGCGGGATTACAATGGAGCTGATCTGAGGAGAAGCCAGAGATGAAAACTGACATATTGTAAAATAAATCTGAATGGTGAAGTGTAATCCCTTTGACAACATCGCCTTGTCTTTCGCCATCCTTAGAACGAACTACAAAGCACATGAGACAGATCCTGAAATTAGCATAACCGCTGAGCTAATACACAAATGGACTAATATCTTGCATAGTAAAACTGCCAGTATTTATGGGGGGCCCTGCATCTAGTGAATGATGATCTGTGGCATGTAATAGTTCCCATCCGGCACACTGACAGGAACATTATGAGGATGGAGAGTGATGAGATCTTCTTAAGCTTCTGATACTGTATGGAGCCATGCTGAGTGGAAAAAGACTCTCTTTGACTCCTAGTGCACTTACAACATGGCTGTAATGAGTGGGAGCACTCTCTGCAAGAGACAACGCAGACCAGAGCAGGCTCCTAGAATATTATGTGGGTGGTTCAGCCATAAAAATCATTCTCAAGCTATAAAGGAATCATACAACCAAATTACATTTTGCCTGTAACGACTCTATGAATACTCACCTGCCCTTCATTTTCTTCCTAAAGTGTCATCATTTTAAGTCTTTTACCTTTTAAAACCGTCTCCTCTAAGGGCTTAGGGAGCACAATACCACTTAAATTATAAAGGGAAATACAAGCAGACCGCATGTATTGTAACAAATCACTTTTATGCCTATCAGTAATCCCCTGCTATTTGTCAAAAATTAGCTACACCTTGAGAACTTTCATTTGTCATAATCACATTACACCTGCGGTTCCAAGCGTTGCGTGCCAGAGAGCTTGCTGCATAAATCACAGTGTTTATTGATACTTCACTGCTGGACGCTCATCATCACATGCGCTAAAAGCAGCAAAACATCGGTAACTGTGCTGGCTTGCTGCAAAAAGCAGCAGAGAACAGTGAAGGTTTTAAATTTCCATTAAATTACTCCTGCGGAAAAAAATCTCTTTTTCCCCTGTTCAAGCGCTTGTATCCACCGCCAGAAAATAATAAGCTATCCCTTCTCTCCTCATGCAATACCAAGAATGAAGTTTTCGGCTTTGAACTACCTCTCTCTTAATCAACTGGACCATTTTTTTCACCCTGCAGCCTCTTGTGTGTCGCTCTTCTCAGATGTCAACACCAAACGAGGAGGCTCTGAAGCCCTTAAAGTTATTTAAACAGCGCTGAGAGTGAGTATATTACTCAATGCTGAGGTTAGTGGATGAAGATAAACACCATAACCACTCAAGTGTCTCACTCATTCCTGAGGAGTGTGATGCGGAGGTTGCGGGGCATTTTGCAGCCTTAAAAACTGTAATATATAATCACTGCAATCAGTAGAAAAAGAAGCCAAACTGAAATACAATTCCTCTCTTTATCTCATCCCCTGAACAGAATCTCTTCCTATGGGCTCGTGGATTTATCTCATGCATTATTTCGCTGAATTCATAAATGTTTAGAGGGAGAGAAACGGACAGATGGGATGACTTGGAAAGCAGCAGTTAGACAGTGGAAAGCAGAAGCTAAGTAAGATACAGCAGGAGGGAAAATCCCTCAGTGGCCTGGATTTGACTGATATTATTCCATTATCCCTCTTTCTATTTTTTCCCCGGGTGACCTCAACCTATGCTATGTGGGAATTAAAGTTGCATTGGGCTGTCATCCATGAACAGCAGCATCTATTGTATTCTTAATCCATAGAGTCTGTCAGACATTTTTTTCCTACATGTGGACATACGGTGCACCATACACTAACTAAAGTGTATGTATTTTCAATGGGTGATTGTCACCTCTGCAATTCATTAGCATTAAATATGGAAGGACCTAATTATGCTGAGAAAAGGATTAACTTGCAGGTCGAATGTCATTGAGCTCTGTAAATATTGAACGCCTACGTTAAAGATCAGCTTGATGACGCACTGAAAGCACCACCGTGTGTACTGCTGTCATTAATTTGATGTCAAAATCAAAAGGTCGGACTTGAATCATAACCTTTTAAATTATTCATTAGAAATTAATGTCAGGACATTGTTTGGCATTTTAAAACTTTCACACTCATCAAAAAACAAGTACGAAGAGCTACAACTATTTTATCAATAATTCTGCAACAATATTCTGATAATCTTCCAATTTGTGCCGAAAAAGAAGTTAGTCGTCTCCAAGTATTCTGGAATAATTATTGGCTAATTGTTAAATAAAATGTGTTATCTGTGATCTATTTTAAGACTTAAAGGATGTGAACTGATGAGGTAAGTGAGGAGCCAACAGCTTGAGCGGACAATCGCCTTCTTTGAATCACTGAGTGTGATTGATGTGTGTTGGACCAGCTGATGATCAGCTGCCGGGTGCACATGACTTACAGTGCGCGTCCTGCCTGAGCTAACGCAATGCTTCATTAACTTGTTCTATCTATTCTTCTTCCAAGTCCCAAAATGGGTAGACTCGTTCGGGTTACAACTCAAAGTCACATTGACGTGCTGCATTCCCCTCATGTGAAAACACAAATCCCAAATAAGCCCTCATGTCAAATACTTTCATGTGCTTCACACAAAACACTGTAAGGGGAGAATTTTTTTTTTGAGGATTGGTTATCTGGACAGAGAGAGAGAGAGAGAGAAAAAAAAAACAGGTCAGAGGAGGTAAAAAAGTTTTTCTGAGGAAGTCGGAGTGCAATTCAGACTTTACAAGCTTCTGTGTGAACTTGAAACTCAGTTTCCAAACAACTGAATAAAGCATTTGATTGCTTGTTTCACTCTGTTAAAGGGTGACTGCATCACTGTAGGACATAGGTATTAGCGAACACACTACTCTTCACTGGGGCGCGCAATGAGTTTGAACCAGGAATTTCAGTAACACTTTATTTAGATAGTTTAAAGAGTATTTGTAACATTTCAACAGCTTATTAGTTGAGATAAGGTTTGGGTGATATTTGGTTTTTCATACCAGGGTAAACAGTGTATGATGGCGTTTGTGTAAAAAATGTATGTACAGTATGTATGCCAGTTTCTAGCCCACAATGCTGTGTGTGTGTGTGTGTGTGTGTGTGTGTGTGTGTGTGTGTATGTTATATGCAATTAGCCTACTTAGACAAGTCTTGCTGGTTTTATATACATAGGGCCCATAGAATAATGAATGGACAGGAAATAAGCGCCCTTCTTCCACAGATTTTGCTGGAGGACCCGATTACATTTTTACAAATACTGGTATACTGACACATCAGTGGGCTTAATGGAGATGACAACACATTATCACTCTAACCTCGTCACAATCAACCACGTCCCTAGGTCCGCTGAATGTCGATGTTCTTTGACACTGTGTCAAGTTCTACCTGTTACATGTACAGTGGTGGAAAAAAGTTTTCGGACACCCTTAAAATTTTACACAATCTCAAATATTATCATGAAACATTTGTGGAAAAATCTTTTTTGTGTTTCAAAAGGTGTGGCTGCATTAGACAGATACAAACAAATACAAATTATATTTTTTTGTTTATTGCTTACAAGAAAAACTAACAAAACTAAATTCTTGACAGTTTCAATATGTCAGTTCTCAACATTGTCGGTATCAAAGTCAACAAATAACAGAGGATGTGTTCGAAACTGAACAAAAAATGAATAAACCATCACATCATCAAATTAATATTTAGTAGTCCTGCCATTGGCACGTAGTAGAGCTCTAATCCTGGCTGGCATGTTCCCCACGAGCCTTTCACACTGTTGAGGGGTAATCTTGTCCCATTCTTCTTGAATTACTGCTTTTAATTCTTCTAAATTCTTTGGTTTATGCTTTGAAACAGACCTTTTGATAATCCACCACAAATTTTCAATGGGGCTCATGTCCGGGGATTGAGCTGGCCACTCTAAGACCTGGATACTGTGCTCCTGCAGCCAAGTTCTACTGGCCTTGGATGTGTGGCAAGGGGCATTATCTTGTTGAAACATCCAGTTTTTACCTTGACGGAACAGTGCACGCGCAGAAGGGAGCATGTGGGTTTCGAGAATGGTACAATACTTGGTAGAGTTCAATGTGCCATCACAGACAGTGAGATGACCCACACCAGCAGCACTCATGCATCCCCAAACCATGATACTGCCTCCACCATGCTTGACAGTAGGTACTGTACATGCTGGAGATAATGCTTCGCCTGGCCTTCTGCGTACCCTCACATTAGTAGGAGGAAGATAAAGCTGGAAACTGGACTCATCTGACCACAAAATCTTCTTCCAATTCCTGGCTGTCCAGTTCTTGTGTGCCTGGGCCCAGCGACGCCGGGCTAACCTCTGTCTCTCATTGATCAGGGGCTTCTTGATAGCTTTGTAGGACCTTAAGCCATGATCTAAAAGTCGGCCATGTACAGTGCGGGTGGAACACTGGACACCAGTTTGGTTTGACCACTGCTGCTGAAGCTCCTGTGATGTCATTTGGCGGTTTTGCCTGCACATGCGGATCAGGATGCGGTCATTTCTTGCTGAAGAAACCCTTGGACGCCCAGATCTTGGTTTGTCTTCCAAGCTGTTGGTTCGCCTGTATTTCCGCAGAGTGTATCCAACTGCTGAAGGACTGCATCTGCACTTCCTGGCTATCTGGCGGCAGCTGTACCCTTCCTGGCTGAGAATCTTTATCTTCAGGCGTGTTTCCTGCGTTAGGTTCCTTGTTTTAGCCATTTTTGTGTCTGAAGAACTTTCAAATGTGCTGGCTTTATGTAGACACGAAGCTTGGCAACAAAAATTGTGTCTTTTAATAAAAAGAACAACCTTCATCACTGGTACCAAAATGACCCAATACTCAAAATTTCTTATGTATTTTTATGGAACCAATCAATTTTAAGTTTTTAATGGCTTTTTTAGGATTTATTTAGTATTTTGGCTGTGACTGTACTAAAAGAAATTGCACTTGAAGACCTAAGAGTGATTCTTAATGAAATATTTCACAAATGCATGGGGTGTCCGAAAACTTTTTTCCACCACTGTATTTCAATATACACTTATGTTTTCACCGGAAATTTACCATTTACAGTCTCTTTCAGAATAAACACACTACATTGGTAAAACACAACAAAGTTGTGTTTTTTGCCTTCAACAACTCACGCACGGTTAGGTGTAGGCAACAAAAACACGTGGTTGGGTTTAGGTAAAAAGAACAGGGTTTGACTTTAGAATCTTACTGGATGTGAGCACCGCTCTCTCGGGTGAAAGTTGCTGTTTGTTGGACCCATCTACCACCCTTCCCACCTGCCCTACTCGGACTTTCGTCGCCATAACTTTCGTTCTTCTTATTCATGAACAGACCTTCATATTCTCAGTATAATTAAGTTAAACTTGAACTTTTCACTCAACCTATGCTGCTTTGGTTGAGTAGAAAGTTCAAGTGGGTTATGGGTTGGTTAGAGGCTCAACTAATAAGCTTCTGAAATGCTACAAATGCTCTGTAAACTATGTGTAGGCAGACTATCCAAACAAAGTGTTACCGGAATTTCAGTTCAAATCCACATCCCGGATCTGTCATATTGACAGATGCATATCCCAGCCAACTTGTTTGTCTAAGTGATACAATGTGACTCTGACATCCATGCCTCATGTAAACATTAAAACATGCAACACAATAACAATCACGTTTCCCAATCACATGGAGATATTGCATAATAAACGCTCCTGCAAAAACATCTCCAACTCTCTTCTCCTGATCTGAGGAAAAAAAGTAATCCATGCCTCTATTTCATCACGCATGAATTACTGCAGCTCTCAATTCTCCTGTCTGAGCACGAGCTCCGTCAGCCCCAGAGGCAGGAACGCACAGAATAACTCTGGCTTCCCTGCATCAGCTTCTCCTTAATTTAAGAATTGATTTCTGAGATCTTACAGTCAGTTTTGTAAAGCTCAATGAGGTCTCGCCTCAAGTGAAATCATTGATCTTGTGACCTCCTCTATGATTGAGCAGCAAATTTGTTTCTAGATCCATGCTTTAACCTAAAAGTGACAATTTCACACTCTTACTGTCAGACTTTCTGCAGTCAGAAAAAAAGACGGTCCAGGTCATCTTTTATATCTCTGCTTTTAAAAAATGTCCTTTACTGAGCAGGGTGTTTTCAGCTAGACACATCATTTATTCTGTGTTGTATTTTCCCTGCTTGTCCCTGAAAGTTTTTTTCTTTGGTGATAAACAGAATCAAACAGAAAGTTCTGTTGCAGGAATGACGGTGCAAGTAAGCTGTTTGGATTTGTTATTTTGGTAAGGAGGATTCAAAATATGTTGACATGACTCTCTACTAATAAAAGCATGTGCTTCTAGTGCTACCAGGAAATGAAACTAAACTAAATCTGAACCAAACCCAAATTGTTCTTCCTTGGCGCTTTAAGCATATAGTGAAAAGATGTGTCAGCCAGATGGCCACGGAGTGAGTTATGCTGATATTATGCCTCAGATTCAGTATAATGAATGATTTCCAAATGTCATGGTGGTGTTAAATTTAGAGCCTGTTAATGTACACTTTCCAAAAATACCATATTAGGCTCCCCATGTCTGTCGGCGCTGCGGACATTTAATGAATACTTTTTAAGAGGCTCTCCCTCTGGGGGTGGACAGAATGAGTATATTTCAGAGATGGAGCCTACTTGTTGGCGTTCCTGACGCACCCCAGATCCACATTATTGCTCTGATTTGCCACCTGCATGTATACAGACTGTTATGATCTCAAGAAGTCTTTAGACAGTAGCTGCTTGCTGAACCACAAAACCTATCATTATTTCGTGTGTGTGCACGGTTAATAGATGCTGTAGAACACTGGGTATTTGTTTCCACAAAGACGAAGACACCAAAGATAAATGAAGTTGCTGATACACTCTTATTTAAATCCAACTATAATAAGTGACTGTAAGGGTTTATGCTTTATGTTAATGTGCCTAGTTGAGACAAAGAGGCAACGTCAGAGGCTGAAAAATGATGCCAGTGTGGAAGGGATAAAACTACAGTTTTTCAAATGACCACTTGAGGCTGGTTCCAGAGGTGAGTCAATCTCCACAGACTCCGTGTTAAAATGTTCAGCTCTACAGCAGATATAAACATATTTACAGCCTGGTACAAAAATGGTTTTGGTCTTAAAAGCTAATTTACCCTTTCCTGACAGCTGCACAGGAGGTGAATATTTGTATAATCCACGGTGGCACGATGGAGCAGTGGTTAGTACTGTTGCCTCACAGCAAGAGGGTTCCTGGTTGGAACCTAGGGTGGGGGAGTCCTTCTGTGCGGAGTTTTTTCTCCCTGTGTCAGCGTGGGTTTTCTCTGGGTACTCTTGCTTCCTCCCACAGTCCAAAGACATGTAGGTTAAGTTAATTGGTGATTCTAAAATTGCCCGTATGTTTGAATGTGAGCGTGAAGTTGTGGAAAATGAATGAATCAAAAAAGCGCATTATCAAGGGTGTGGCCACTTTGAGTGACAGGCTGTCTGCCGATATTGTCCTCTCAGTCAGATTCACCCCTCGCCCCTCCACAGCTACAACCTCTCATCCAAATATGGACACTTCTGGCTGCAGAAATCTAAGACGTTGACAACCAAAATACCAAACTCGAGGCTTTAAAATGTCCACCAACCAATGAGTGATGTCACGGTGGCTACATCAATTCTATTTATACAGTCTCCCTAGAAAAAATGAACCCACAAGTCGTTTATATGAACAGTTTACAACTTACAACTTCTATTGTTAGGTGGTTACCTCTACAGCAGTGGTTCCCAACTGGTCGAGCCACGGGGTCCAGGTTTCTCCTTAGTCCTTTGTTCAAGAACCCTAACCCTAACCCTTAAATATATTCAGCATCATACTTGTGTTTGGCCATGTCGTCAAGCTAGTTTGCCATCCCTGTAAAGGAGCTGTTGCTTAGTAACTCACTTTATAGCAGGATACAGCACTTAAAAATAAAAACTTTGTGCCAGAAATTCATTTCATTTAAAAATAAAGTGTGTTTTTAACAAACTTGACATGTTTATGAGTTATTTGTGGTCCATTCAGAATGGACCCGCACCCCTTTTTAGACTGTGACCCATTAGTTGGGAACCACTGTTCTAGATGCAACAGTGATCATTATGGGAGCAAAGGAGGAAATTAGGTGACACACTATAAAGAGCGACAAAATCCTCGTAGGAGGAAGGTTGGGGTGGATATGTCGAACAAATACTGGATTTTGATTCTGGATACTGCTGTTTGTGTCCCATTTGAAACCAAAAGTCAACGCTGACTTACTTGATTTTATGTTTGTCAAATATGTACTGCACTTAGCCTATGTAAAGTGTGTAACATATGTCATGTACGTAACAAACAAAAACGTATCCTAACTCAAACAATGATCTTTTTCTAAACTTAACCGAGTTGTTATTTTGCCTAAATCTAACCATGATCATTTCACAACCACGTGTCTAAAACTGTGACTGTTAATGCTCATGTATGCCATTTTTGGGTTGACCTCCTGCCAGCAGTAGGTAAGTTAGGAAACGCTGCTTTGGGTCATGTTAAAGGGTAGGAACAAAACCTATGTGGTTGTATGGATTGGGGGACTTGTTGGCTTAGTTAGACCAACAACCCACTAATTCTTTAGTGGATTTAATGTTGCTGTACTAAGGTGTATCAGCCTTGCAAGTTTGACACCATACATCAAATTTTATACCAGCAGTTACAGGATATAAGCCAAAGTTTCATCATAGACGAGTCTTGCTTTTATTGACAGAATGATCACTCATTGCTATCTAGGGTGCAGTTTTTGGCTTTTAAGATTTGATTCATGAGTGGAGACCTGACACTAGAATTTAGTTTGACCAAGGGAGCATTTCTGGGTTTAAAAAATTATTTTAAAAAATGCAGGAGGCTATTGAAGCTCTTTTAGGTGGATAAAAAGGAGTGTTTGTATTACAAAATCTGCAGATTTGAATATCTCTATCATTCAGTCCTCTGACATTAAGGCAGCTGAGCAGGTCGTGTTGACTGTGTGGAATAAAGTGAGAAACAGTGACAGGTTGCCTTGGTGGACAACAAGAGAAACGTAGGCTGGTGTGAAGTAACAATAATGCTGTTACTTACACTCTCCCACTTCTTTCCTTCTCTTCAACATGCATATATTTATATTCGACTAAATATAAGTGTCTGGTTCTTTCTATTTGTCAGGAGTTTTGACATGTAGAATACAATAATAATAATAACATCTTAAATATGTAATTATCATCACAGAAGGCAATTTCTTTCTCTAGAAATGGGCTGACCTTGCTTTGAGCTTCAAGCAGACGGTGCTGCGCATACCAACAGGGCAACACAACCCAGCTTTTACTCACTCGAGCTTCTGTATTTCCCTGTGGTTTTAAAATAAAAACATGAATACTTAGTAGCTGCCCTCAGAGAGGCGAGCAGCACTTACTACAGTATAAGAAACCCGGAGATAATTAACCACTTTGATACTCTGCAGGTGGTGTTTCTCTATTTCATGTGGGAAGCTGTCACCTCTGCACACAGCCTCCACTGATCGTCAAGGACAAGACTCACAGACGATTACAGTTCTAAGTTTACTTTCCTCACAAACATTTCTCGGGTTTGTAGAAATTATTGGGTGATAACTGCTTTTGATGTTACTGGCTGCAGTCAACAGAATAACACAAGCTGCCGTGTTTATGCCCAAATCATTTTTATATGAATTCCTTCTTTTAAGTGCAGTCAGATGAATAACAAAAAACTGTCAGGTTTACGCTCAAATCGTTTTTATAAGAATCATGAATCAGAATAGATGCAGTATTTATAACATATCAGTGGAGAGGAGGTGCAATGCTGTGAAAGCTTAGGCTTCTGTGTAGCAAACTTTGAAGATCTGTCAGTTTTTGGCGTGAGCTGATGTTTTCACCACAACATTTTCTCTTCAGGGACGAAGCATCGCTGCTCATTTGATGCATCTACCATAAACTCATTACATTGAATCTATTAAAACTTAAGAGAAACCCATTTGTAATGCTGCTCCCCAGTTCACAGTCTGTACTTTTCTGCAAACTGGAGTCCAGTCCAAAGTGTGAGGGCTACACAGTGATTGGGCACACCACAGCTAAGCCTCTTTTTGGATTGTTTCCAGAATACTGTAGAATGAAAAATTAAAAGAATCTCTGGTCTCTGGAGGATGAAGACTCGTCCATGGAACAGACATTTAGCCCACGGGCAACACACATTACAGCTGATGTGGAAGTTACCGCTGAATTATGAACACACTCAGGGGGTTGGTGGACCACGGTAGATTCACAGGATATGATATTTAAGGTCAGGCAACACTACTACTGTAGCCTTGAGGTGTCCCTCTGCTATATCAGCCATGCACAGGATAAGTCTAGTAAAATTCTGCAGAGAACTCTAGTCCAGCTTTTGTGTTACTACTGCAGTGCCCATTTAAAAAGTGTCAGGATGCTCCACAGAGCTGCCTCGTGTACTTGAGTACAAATTTTAGAACAAATTTGTGCTTTTACTTCAGAAAAGGATCTCAAAACTTCTTCCACCACTGAATACGAAATATGAGCTCACACAGCCACTCTAAAAAATGATCGTTAGGGTTTTTGGATTATGCTTCAAAAAAATAACTTTTTCAGCACAAACAAATAAATGAATAAAATGTTTGTTTCATTAATGTGCTTTAGTCAGTTGAAAACTTACTTTAAGAAGTTGGTCAAAATCAAAAACAATTTTAATATATATGAACAGGATGGAATTAAAATAAATAAGTTAGAATATCCTAAAAAAAATATTTTGACTAATAAATCTCTGGATTAATTTTCAATTAGTTCAATTTAATTAAGCATTTCGAGGTCAAGGCAAATCATGTTGCTTGTACTAAACTAACTGAGTTTGTCAGATTATAAAAGATTAAAAGGATTTACTCAATAATGCCAGAGTTGGAACTACTTAAAAAGATGCAAATGCATATTGTTGCCTTATTTTTTGTAAGTTGAACCAGTGGGTAATTTTTTAGGGTGCACTGCTTCACAAAGCCACTGAGCACTGTTTGCTTGTTTATTCAAAGTTAATCAATATTGAATGTGTCGTATGCCCAACTTGCACCGAATTCGACAATGCAAATCCTTGGATACCCTGCAGTACACCTGCCAAGTTTGAATTAGATTAGATGAACAGTTCTCAAGATATGCAGACGATTCCTTGCTTTAGTTAACAGCAACTTGATGCCTTTTAAGATAAATTAAGATTAGCTGCTTATGTTCTGTTTATGTGCATTCACCGAGGATGATTTGGTTTACTTGTCAGATGAATCTGATGGGGTGTTTTCATCTGGTTAGTTTTCTTCCTAAAAATTAAGGCAAATTATGAAAATATTCAAGCAAATGGATGTGTTGAATATTCCAACTTCATGTTTTAAATCATATATTATCATATGTTAAATACAACTAGCAATTACAGCACTAAATAAAAAGGTATACCAAAGAATATGAGGCATTTCAGCTGCCTAATAACCCAACACCATCATTATAATACACTGCTCAAAAAAATAAAGGGAACACTAAAATAACACATCCCAGATCTGAATGAATGAAAAATTCTTATTAAATACTTTGTTCTTTACATAGTTGAATGTGCTGACAACAAAATCACACAAACATTATCAATGGAAATCAAATTTATTAACCCATGGAGGTCTGGATTTGGAGTCACACTCAAAATTAAAGTGGAAAAACACACTACAGGCTGATCCAACTTTGATGTAATGTCCTTAAAACAAGTCAAAATGAGGCTCAGTAGTGTGTGTGGCCTCCACGTGCCTGTATGACCTCCCTACAACGCCTGGGCATGCTCCTGATGAGGTGGCGGATGGTCTCCTGAGGGATCTCCTCCCAGACCTGGACTAAAGCATCCGCCAACTCCTGGACAGTCTGTGGTGGCGTTGGTGGATGGAGCGAGACATGATGTCCCAGATGTGCTCAATTGGATTCAGGTCTGGGGAACGGGCGGGCCAGTCCATAGCATCAATGCCTTCGTCTTGCAGGAACTGCTGACACACTCCAGCCCCATGAGGTCTAGCATTGTCTTGCATTAGGAGGAACCCAGGGCCAACCGCACCAGCATATGGTCTCACAATGGGTCTGAGGATCTCATCTCGGTACCTAATGGCAGTCAGGCTACCTCTGGCGAGCACATGGAGGGCTGTGCGGCCCCCCAAAGAAATGCCACCCCACACCATTACTGACCCACTGCCAAACCGGTCATGCTGGAGGATGTTGCAGGCAGCAGAACGTTCTCCGCGGTGTCTCCAGACTCTTTCACGTCTGTCACATGTGCTCAGTGTGAACCTGCTTTCATCTGTGAAGAGCACAGGGCGCCAGTGGCAAATTTGCCAATCTTGGTGTTCTCTGGCAAATGCCAAACATCCTGCACGGTGTTGGGCTGTAAGCACAACCCCCACCTGTGGATGTCGGGCCCTCATACCACCCTCATGGAGTCTGTTTCTGACCGTTTGAGCAGACACATGCACATTTGTGGCCTGCTAGAGGTCATTTTGCAGGGCTCTGGCAGTGCTCCTCCTGTTCCTCCTTGCACAAAGGCGGAGGTAGCGGTCCTGCTGCTGGGTTGTTGCCCTCCTACGGCCTCCTCCACGTCTCCTGATGTACTGGCCTGTCTCCTGGTAGCGCCTCCATGCTCTGGACACTACGCTGACAGACACAGCAAACCTTCTTGCCACAGCTCGCATTGATGTGCCATCCTGGATGAGCTGCACTACCTGAGCCACTTGTGTGGGTTGTAGACTCCGTCTCATGCTACCACTAGAGTGAAAGCACCGCCAGCATTCAAAAGTGACCAAAACATCAGCCAGAAAGCATAGGAACTGAGAAGTGGTCTGTGGTCACCACCTGCAGAACCACTCCTTTATTGGGGGTGTCTTGCTAATTGCCTATAATTTCCACCTGTTGTCTATTCCATTTGCACAACAGCATGTGAAATTGATTGTCAATCAGTGTTGCTTCTTAAGTGGACAGTTTGATTTCACAGAAGTGTGATTGACTTGGAGTTACATTGTGTTGTTTAAGTGTTCCCTTTATTTTTTTGAGCAGTGTATATTCAACATAATTTGTTGCGCTAACAACTCCATTACTTAATCAAATTCACTTATTAAGCATTGCTACATAAACACACTTGTGCCCAAATACCATTCTGTATTAATATTTATTATATTTAATATATTAATTGATGTACTTTATGGAGTTATATTAATATCAACCAAATCAATATGGTAATTTATGCAGCAAGGTTTTGCACATGTAATGAGAAGGTGTATTTTCTTAGAGTAGTCAACATGGATGGATTACTGAGCCTCTGTGAAAAGAGACTTCACATTCTCCGAAAGAAATATAGTCCTAAAATATAGCCTTCACATTCACTTGAAGATATGACAACAAAGAGGCCGTCGTGACAGCTTCAGCGGGAGTGTTTGTCCCCAAATTTGTTCTGTAGGACTTTAAGGCTTGGCACTGACATCATGCAGTGAAGGCTCTCTGACTCTGGGGAGAAGGGGCTGTGAGGCAGGAGGGCAGGCCCTTCAGGCGTCATCTCATAATCTACCAAGGGAGTCTGTGGTGACATTTCTGTCATGTTAATTTAGGTAACCCCGTATATGTTAATTATCAACTATTTATATTGGTTCAAAGGACAATTAAGTGGGAAGTGAGGGTAAACACTGTGGAAATCAATCATGATCACACACATGCCCTTACATACGACATTTATCTGTTGATTAATTAGCGCATTTCCCTAATATACCAGTCCGTGGATATTCTTTCACCAATCTAAGATTTAACCCTGCTTAATGGTTTCCATGTACGATATGCATCAGTGTAGTGCTGAGAGAAACTTGATACTGTTCCCTGACACTGTGATGAAGTTGTAATAGCTGTGTGTGCTCATTAAATGACGAGTTTGTTTACCAGACTTTCTGACTTCCTCTTTCCACTTGTCCATGTTGACAAATAAGGTTTACACAGCAAATGAAGTCAAACGTGCCAATTAAAACATTTGTATTTACTAAGTAAGCTGCGGCAGGAGTGTGAAAGGATGTGTCTGTTATTGTAGTCTTCTCATGGCGTCTGATCATATCTGTTGTGATTGGTTTCAAAGCAAATATTCATAATATATAATATAAATAGCACAGCAATGACAATATATAAATATAAACATAAATATGCATACATTTAATTTACTTTTTAGATTCAGAATTACATTTATTTTGGTAGTTAACATACAAAAATAAATAATGAATGACTACGATGAACTTGACCAAAAGTATGTACCATGTGCGTAGACTTATGAACCTTCGACAGCATGTGATATCATCTGTACTTGTTATATTTAAACTCTTGGGCAGATGCCTTGGCGTTAATATGATGATGCTGGGGGTAGGCTTTTGCGTTCTATCTTTTCTTTTTTTTAATTATCATTAATATTATTTTTACTTGTTTGTTTTTTTTGACAAGGATAAATGCTTAAGACATTGTTCTGTATTTCAAATACAAGTAGATGCAATGCATACAAGTTTCTAGCCATGGCTAATTTACTTTACAACCCCTGTCCCTGGTTAGGCTTTTAGAATTAAAACAATAAGTGCAAGACTACTGAGCATGGAGTAATTAAATAAAACATATACATATACAGTAAAATATGGCCAAAAACTAAGTCAAAGAGCAGACCACACTAAGAACTGAGACACAAAACAATTAACAATGACTGTTATTCAAATATGAAGCCTGTGTGTGTGTGTGTGTGTGTGTGTGTGTGTGTGTGTACATGTGTGTGTGTACATATCCATGCATTGTGCTTATATGTGTGATCAAAGATTGTGGTCTGCACAATCAGTGTTCATAGGCCTGCGTCAGTATCAGCCATTGCTTTGAATGTGTGTTAAAAACCTTGAGCTCTGCCAGTTTTTTAATTTAATATGATAATGCATTCCACATTTGTATACCTCTTACTGAAAAGGATGATTAACCAAATGTTGTTCTGCATTTTGCTGCTCTACAATTTCCACGTGTGACACCCCCAGTTCTGATTCCATTATGTTGTTTGTTTACCAGTTGACAGAGTATATCTGGTGCAAGGCTGTTCACACATTTAGAAATTCATTAAATACATGAAAAAAAATTACAAAACTGTCAAAACCTAACATATTGTATTTCTGTAAAATTAGAAAATGGTGCCATCCAGCAGGTTTCCGATCCACTACTTTCCATGTCTGTTTATGTAGTGACCTAATAGGTGTTATTGTTGTTTGGCGTCTGTGGTAAGGTTAAGGCAATAAAACTACTTGACTATGGTTAGCAAAGGTTGTAAATGTTGCAATAAAACACTTGGCTTTGGAAAAGCAGAAGCACTGGTTAAAAAAAAAAACAAAAAACACCTGACTTTTATGAGCACAAATACTGCAACCTGCGTTTGTTTATTGGTCTCAAACACTGGTCAGCCAAATCTTGTGCTTGTTGGAACCAATCTTGCTCTCTTTAAACATTGTCTGTTGCTCTGAGTGTCTTACAGTGACATGGGTGGGTTTACAATGGAGTTTGTTGAGAGCCAGGTGCGTCACACACGGACACTGAAGGGTGCCCCTGGTGTCAGTATAGTGACGCTGACGACATACTTTGGGAATGATTCAAAAACTACTTGCATCTGAAACTATTATGGCTGAATTTGTTAAAAAGAGCAGATACTAGAGCTTCAACCTGGGATCCTCAGTTCCCAAAGAGAAATTAAACCAAATTTTCATTTTTTTTCATTCTGTATCTCATTATTATTATAACACTTCTGGTACCGAGCCCAGCCTCTTAATTCCACCCATCCTCTTAGCACTGTCTCTTTTTAGCATCTTATGAAAATCTGGTAAGAGAAGTTGGCTATAAAATATTAATGTGCCCCTGTAATCACAGATAGTAACACTGCTGTGCACTAAAAACTTCTTCCAAACAGGCACTGTTTATTGAGTCCTTTTGTAGCTCTTTCTCTCCTGTCTCTCAATCACCCTCTTCCTTCCTTTGTGCTCCTCTGACTCTGACACTGTGTCTCTCTGTTCCCTTCAGTTTGTGCAGTGATACCGCCGCTCTTACAGGAGGGTTAGATGGAGGAGGGACAAGGTTGGATGAGATTTCATTGATCAGATGCGACTGACTATGGTGGGCTGCTTTGATCGTGTGTGCGCTTCAGCTGCAGGCAGTATCACCCTATTTCGTACTTTAAAAGCACTTTCAGTACAGCTCTCCCTGGCCTCCCCCGTTATCACAGGCCGTCTGCACAGTGTTTGTTTTGAGTCACATGTTGGGACACAGTCAGCAAAGAGTGATCTTAAATGTTGTTTGTGTACACAGTAAACATTGCTCAACATTACCAGAACTTATCATTTCCTGGGAAGCTATTGAGTATTTATTTGGTGTTTCTTTCTGTGTGTTGGTATACATAATATTTCCTGTTTTAGGATGAATGATGTGACTTAATGCTTGTAAACATAAAGAAAATGTCACTGATCAGAACAGTCTAGCAGCTGCAGCAAAAGTTTATCTTATCTTAGTGGGGTTTTTTGCCATAAAGAATAAAATGAATTATTCAAGTTGAAAATCATTACTGATGCACATTGTATAATTTGTTGAGAACAAAATGACGTAACAGTGGTCAATGGAAACCAAAATCATCAACCCACTGAGGGCTGGATTCAAAATCACATTGAAAATTAAAGTAAAAAATTGAAATCACAGGTTGATCCAACTTTCCTGAATTTTATCACAGCAGCTCATAATATGACACAGTAGTGTGTACGGCCCCCTCATGCCTGTATGCACTCCTGACAACATCTGGGCATGCTCCTGATGATTCGGCAGATTGTGTCCTGGGGGATCTCCTCCCAGACCTGGATAAGGGCATTCAGTGGCACTTGATGGCGTTGGATGCACCAATACATAAAGTCCCATAGGTGCTCAGTTGGATTTAGGTCAGGGGAACGAGAGGGCCAGTCAATGCCTTCATCATCCAGGAACTGCCTACACTCTCTGGTCACATGAGGCCGGGCATCGTCCTGCACCAGGAGGAACGCGGGGCCCACTGCACCAGTGCAAGGTCTGACAATCCCTCTGAGGATTTCATCCCGGTACTCAACAGCAATCAGGGTACCGTTGGCTATGACATGGAGATCTGTGAGACCCTCCAAGGATATGCCTCCCCAGACCATCACTGACCCACCACCAAACTGGTCATGCTGGATGATGTTACAAGCAACATAACATTCACCATGTTATCACATGCTCAGTGTGAACCTGCTCTCATCTGTGAAGAGAATGCGGTGCTAATGGCAGACCTGCTTATTCTGGTGTTCTCTGGCGAATGCCAATTGAGCTGCATGGTGCCGGGCTGTGAGCACAGGTCCCACTAGAGGACGTAAGGCCCTCATGCCACCCTCATGGAGTTTGTTTCTGACAGTTGGGTCAGAAACATGCACACCAGTAGCCTGCTGGTCATTTTGTAGGGCTCTGGCAGTGCTCCTCCTGTTCCTCCTCAAAGGAGCAGATACTGGTCCTGGGTTGAAGCCCCTCTACGGCCCTGTCCAGCTCTCCTCATGTAATGGCAGGTCTCATGGCATCCCCATATGATCTTGAGACTGTACTGGGAGACACAGCAAACCTTCTTGGGACCGCATGTATGGATGTACCATCCTGGAGGAGCTGGACTACCTGTGCAACATGATTGGGCTGCAGGTACCGCCTCATGCTACCAGTAGTGACAAGGACACAAGCAGAGGGGTTTGTCTTGCTTTTGCCTCTCCATTTCTCCTGCTGTCATTTTCATTTGCACCAAAGCAGCTGAGACTGATTCACAGTCACTTGTGCTTCCTAAATGGACACATTGATATCCCTAAAGTTTACCTGACTTGGTGTTATATTGTGACGATCACGTGTTGCCTTAATTTATTTTTACAGTGTAGATGCTACTTTAGTATGCATAGCTTTGCTGTTTAGATAAATGACATTGGAAGCTATTTCAAGTTTAAAAAGTACTATCTGCAAAAACCCACCCCTAAAGGTGTCTGTGTGGCAGTGATAAAATCATGTGAAGGGAAATTAATTAACTTCCACTGACCCAACCAGAAAATAAATGAGAAAAGCAAAGTAAGACAAATGCTCAGTGGACCAAAGTTCCAATGTTTGTTCAGCGTTCAGTCAAACTCATCATCATCTTCTTTATCTGGCCAGCCGATCCATGATGCTGGGTTTTCTGGTGCAGTATTTTGTCATGGATGATAGAGCTCCTTCCGACTGACCTCATCCCTCCTCATCATCCACAAACAGGTGAAGGAGAAAGTCCCGGCAACTCCCTCCTGGATTCCCCTACAAATGATTTTACCCCTAAATCCAATCTCAGACATCTTTTGTCCACTTTCATCTGTGGTGGGAGATTCTGAATGACATGTCTTATGTTGCCCACTCAATTTTTTCCAAAGAAAAGAAGGTGAATGACAGTTTCCTGTCTCCTCTTGGGAAGTTAAACATTTGTTTGCCTCAAATGACAAAAATAACAAACAAACTTTGCAGTTTTTTAACAATTTGCCAGGGAGATTATGTTTTAAGGATACATATAATCCATTTTATCCAGTCATGAAAAAGTTTGCTATGGATTTATTTCATAGCAAGTGCAATATTTCACTTTTGGATGGTGAATTCAGTACAGCACAGTATATCATAACTGCATGCCATGCTTAGTAATAACCACCTTATGTTTGCTCTCACGTCTGGAGCAGCATAATCTCACAGAATCTCCAGTAACTTTAGTTAACTTGGTGCTGAAGTAAGTAAGTAAGTTGTTTTTTTGGTAATATTTGAAAAAGCTGAATGCCACATGCCAAATTTAATAACACCAGCCAAGATTTGTCAAAACCCAGTCCCTGTTTCTTTGTTTCTCTCTTCTGTCACACTCCAACACACACACAGACACTGGATCCCAGCTTGCCACAAAACTTAGTCGTGTGAAACATAAAACGTTGACTGCCAAAATCAGTAAAAGTCAGATGCAGTTTGTCAGCCGGTGTTAATCAAGTTCATTAGCTGGTTTTTAGTATTGCTCCAATATGTGCTACTGTGACTCACGTGGAAAGAGCACCGAGTGCTATTTAGAAATGACTTTCTTTGATATTACTTTTCTTATGAAAAACAATTTACCTGTGACTACTTCATCTGTCAAAGGGTTTTAATTAAGACTTTTACAGATGTTGCACAGAGATGCTTTGAGCCAAATGCTAATAAATGCTGATAGGTATATTATTTTCTATGTTCATCAGCTGAGTAGGCCAGACACTATGTAGACTAGGTTACCTAATGATGGCGCCACATGAGAAGTACTTTCTAAAACAATCCACTCAAAACCACAAATGTCAACCACTTAGTAGCACTATAGGAAAGGTCAGTGGATCACCAGAATTGATTGGCTTCATCCTCAGGGGACCATAAATGTCTGTACCAAATTTTATGGCAATCAATCTCATAGTTGTTGAGATATTTCAGTTAGGACCACCCAACCACCAAGCCTATCGGCCTAGGGGTTGCAGCCTATCCCAGCTGACACTGCGTGAGAGGCCGGGTACACCCTGGACAGGTCACCAGACTATTACAGGGCTGACACAAAGAGAAAGTCAACCATAGCCAACCTATAACCAGCTTAGAGTCACCAATTAACCTGCATGTCTTTGGACTGTGGGAGGAAGCCGGAGTACCCCGAAACCCACGCAGACACAGGGAGAACATGCAAACTCCGCACAGAGGGACTCCCCAAACTGAGATTTGAACCAGGAACCCTCTTGCTGTGAGACAACAATAATAACCACTGCCCCGCCTTGCTGTCCTGCTTTTTTTATTTTTACATCTCTTTTTACGTCTGTACATCCAGACGGCAAAATGTGCTCAAATTTTGAACACTGTTTCTCTTTGCTTCTCCCTGAATTTGCGCCACCTCTCGTCTGCCAATCAAATAAATGTGCATTGCACTAAGCAAAATGAGTTTGCCGTGCCTACCATCAGCCGACCAAGCCATGTCAGGTGGCCATGTTGTTGGACAAAAACACCTTTGGGGCTATAAGATTACTGTACATTGTAAAGCTCGTGACTAGCAGCAAAAATGTTGTCAACATTGACACAATTTATGTTTTTAAGACTTTTCACTATCACTGCCAAGTTTAATACATTTGCTAGATAAGTACATCAAAAGCTAATCTAATGTAATGCGTCACGTTTTAACAGGGTAGCTAGTAATCTGTAACCTATTACATTTCATAAATGCACAGTAAATTTACAGCATTCACTAAACCAGCTGACATGTGTTACAGTTAAAGAGATTAGGATGGGGGGGAGCAGATGACCCACATTTAAAATATGGGATTTTATAAGAATATTTGACATCCTTCCCCCAAATATGTCTCTCACTGTCTGACAACAGTTGTGCCTTTAAGCGACGAAAATGTTTAAAGCTGTGTGAGTAAGAGCTGCAGCTATCAGCGAGGTTACTGGGGTCGTGTCCTCTGTATTTTTCCGAGAGATTTGGCAAACTCAAGTGCAGGTTGCGTTCAATAGAAAGTCACACAGACAGGACACACAGTGGATACAAATTCAATTCTGTTTAGAAGGTGACACACGTTACACATTTACAGTATGACTGCAATATGTTTGTCATTAAATGTGTACATATATCATTAACCTTCAGTGGAGTCCATCAATACTCACTAGAGGACAATACAGCCAACTCCATATTGACTTTTTCTCCTTACTGAAAACACAGTGTGATGGCTGGCTGCATTCTGTAGTGAGTTTTCTTTTCACAGGATAAGAAACAATTGATTCTCCCTCCACCTGCAACTGTACTTTTACTCCTCCTGTTAGCGTAGTTTTATTGCTGAGCTGCTGAGCGCCCCGTAAAAACATTTCACACTCCTGCAAAACTTCAGATATCCCCTTAATTGAGGTGGATGCATGTTGGCACTTGACTGAATGAAAGCAGCAAGGCCTGTCTTTTTCAATATTCATCCACAAATAAAAGTTAGTGCTTGCACTGAGTGTGGAAATGGAAGTGTAGAAGTAGAATTAGAGGATACTTTGGTAAAAACTAATTTGATGATGCCTTCAAGATGATGCAATTTAGGTGCAATCCACAATAAGGTTTTAGCATACTACATGCGGGTAACTGGAGAGTAAGATTAAGACAGAGAGGAAATTAGTCAAATTGTCTTTGGCTGAGAGTCTCTTTCATACATTCAAAAAAACAGATCTCAGTTGAGTAGGCCTTATTAAATAACCTCCTTGATTGAAGAAAAAAAAAAAATAGCGCTTGGTCTCTATTTCTCTTCCCAGAATTTCAGAGTTTGGGTGTTTTTCTTTTTAACCAAACGACAGCATCAGCACAGTAATTTCCACTGGGATAATAAATCACCTCTACCCTGGAGACAGACAAACACAGCATGTGTGATGGATAGCCAAGCTGTTAAAATGTGAAAACGCACAGTTTGGGAGGAGACAATAGAGCGCCGCGGTCTCCGCCAACAGGCACTTTGCCAATATGAAACCACCCATTATCGTGAATAATAATCTTTAGGGGAAGAGGTGATTTAAAACTATGTTGCTTAGGGTGACGACGATGATCGCGCCATAAGTGAAAAAAATCACTCAAACTATGTCATTTGTGACATCAACACATGAAAAGCACAGTCTGGGTAAACACAATCCATCTGAGTAACTGCCAACAGGAACGATGAATAGAAAAAGAACAAAAAATAAGTAAAGTGCAAACAGGTTGCAGCTGCAGCTGAAGACAGAAATATTATGAAAGAGGATGTCAGGGAGAACACAAGCAGGTAACGAGGCATGACATTAGGGTGCGAGAGCCGCGGAAAGGCCGGTCAAGGTAAGAGGAAAAACATAAGCACATAAAAACTAGTTATGACCTATAATGGAGTGAGATGATTATGTGGTTGTAACAGCTGAGTGGGCTGGTGGAGTTGTGGGAGGCTGCAGCGCGGGATGGGGGTGTTCGGGTGGAAAAGGCAGCAGGGAATGCATCTTCTCTTCTAGGGTAAATTGTCTGTGACTGCTTTGCGTGTCCATCATTTCTCTCTTCGGTCTAATTACAGTCGGTTCCACCTGGCTACACTGCTCTGTCGTCCTCGTTGCACAATGACGGTAAAGTATGGCCGCGTTGAGATGAGGAGATGAGAAGTTAAAGTGGGAATAATTGCTGTTGGAATGTGGATTTTTTTTTTCTCTTTACATTGTAGACTCAGCTGCATCAACAGAATACGTGAGCTGTATTGAGAAGCTTTGCTTTCAATTACGGCAAAGTCTTCAAGACGTGTGCACGGGGCTGTGGTAAGAGAGATACTCTGCATTTAAAGAGTTTGGAGGGAGATACCTTTATTGTCTTTCCAAAATCCAAAGACCAAAGTGAAAGCAATGGATTTATCTTTGGGGTCCATGTCATTGGTCCGACAGCCCACTGGTCCGACATCCCATTAGTCCGACGGTCCGCGGTGCTAAACGGCTCCTGGCGGGCGTATTTCTACTTTGATGGTGCGCCACGACCGGCTCTGGGTCAGCTGGGGAATGGCTTGAGGTGAAGCAGGCTCACGGCTTATGTGTTTGTCACTTTCTTTTTCATTTTAACCCACACCATGATCTTTTCCTAACCCTAACCAAGTGGTTTTTGTGCCTAAACCTAACCAGACCTTAACCACAGGGCATCATGATGATTTCGGAACGGACTTCGGAACAATGGGTTTAATATGGTCGGAACAATGGGATGTTGGACCAGTGGGCAGTTCCCTTATCTTTGTGCTATCTGCTTTAATATAAGATGAAAAAATTAGCATGTCAAACTAACTAGCTTGGTAAAGTACCTAGAACAGAAATCTAGCATTATTTCGAAGGCCAAAGAGCAAGTTCAATCGGGAAGACTTTCTTTGTGCTCATCCATTCACATTTCTCTCCATCCCACTCCCACGGCTTCCTCTAATCAGCTGGCGATGGATGTTCACTTTCCTAGTTATCCAATCAAACTTTGCCACAATCTCTATCAGCCAATCAGGATGCCACTGCAAAATTTTAAATCTGCTCAGATGTCATTTCAGGCAGAACTGTCACGCCCTCCTGCACCCCGTTCACCTCCAGCCATTGTATCTAGAGTCCAGGACAAGCTCAACAAAGGCTCATTCCTCTACTCATACAGATCATCGGCACTTCTCTACCTCTCATCTCATCTTCAACATCAGTGTCTAGTCCGATTCGAATATGGATTTATCACCGTCCTTAAATCATACCATCTCTATGGGGTCTAATTGCCAAGACTTTCCACATTTTTCATTCTTATGTGCACACGTTAATAAATATTCTTTTTACTAGAAAAAACAAGTGTCTCCTGATTGAATTGCAGTAAGTGGCATTTTTTACTGACGTGAGCTCTTTGTATTATATGTTGTTATAATTTCATATCACATGTACATTGTCAATTTCTTTTGCATAATTTTATCTTGGACACAACTTGCACATTGTTGATTTGATCTTTTCTTTTTGTAACTACTTTTCCTTAACAGCTTTAAACCGCTTTTACACATACACTACACACCTGAAATTATTTAGACGTTACCCTGAAGAGCTGTATGTGAGGACACATATGTCCGAATCAGCTGAATTGGACATTAAACATACTTTATCCTAATGTCCCATTTTGCCAATGTGTGAACAAAGCAGGTTATTTCCCAAAGAATCTACAGCAAGCGAGTGGAAGTGTTGATGGCGTTTCTGTTATGAGGCTTACATGAAATTAGGAGAAAATAAACTGAGGTTGAAGAAGAAGGATCATTCACATGAAGACACCGACAAAAATGTCCAACTGGAGAGATTTGAAGCCAAAATCGTCAGATAAATTCAAGGAACTGCAATAGGGTTTGTTGTTCCCGACCAAATTACAAACCAGCCATGGGACCACACCACATAAAGCATTTCTAGTCAGTAAGAATCTTCTGACACAGATAATCTCCTGTTGTTTGAAAGAGAAACCCCAGACAATGCTGGACCTGATTCTCTGGACACTGTCCGGAGTTCATATGAGAAAACCAAGCTAGATTTCTCCCTAGGGTAGCTTTACTGTAGTTCAACTTCTCCCAGTGGGGAGTAATTGGTAGCTTTCAAAGCAGCTTCTTCAAAACTGTGTATAGGTCATGTAAAGAAAAGAAAACACCCTCCATGATAGCCCATCCACTCTGTAGTATTTCCTAGTTGTGGGCTAGAGTTAGCGCCAAGCAGTAAATCCTCCAGCTTGACAGGTGTATCAGCAGGGCTTAACGAATGGTCAGTTCTCTAAACTTCCTACTGCGTTATCTGGGGTTTTTCCCCACTGTGTATTATTATCTCAGCATGTGTGCAGCAGAGGCATCTGAATGCAGACCCCTTTTCAAACATCAGCAGCTTCCTTTAAAATGTCTGCAGATCTAACAGAACGGCTCCAAAGATGCGTCACGAAGAAGAGTCCCAGCCTTCACCATCTAATGAGAGGGATGCTCTTTTCTTCTTCTATCAAAACAATGATGGAGGCAGAACCTGAATAATACAACTGTGAGACTCATTTCATCAAGCAACACATTCTTGCCTTCACCTCCTACTTTCTGCTATCATTATGCCCGAAACTCATTTTTAAGCTGTCATTCAGAGACATTCAGAAATAATTCATCAATAGAAAAGAAATAAAGTTGTCCAAAAGGAAATTAAGATGCGTAGATGGAGGCGACATCTTTGAAGTGATGGGACAAACAAAAACAACAATTCACCAGTGCTGTCTACAGGTGTTAATGCTCAGAATGGTAGAGAGGCTGAACCGAGCAAATAAAGATACCTCCAGAGTCATTCAGACAGCAAGTGAGGAATTCTGGCACACATTTACAAACACCACGGAAAATAATTAGTCATTACAATAGCTTATTATTTTCAGACTTTAAGCCTAATTGCGCGACAGGGAATGATACTCAGAATTACCCTGTCTTTTGTGGGCTCATTAGTGAGGAAAGGTATTCGTTTTAGTCATCTATGACACCCCAGCTGAATAACAAGTGGTCCACATCAAAATGCATGGTGAGCGTTTAGCTGACATTACAGCTTTGGTCAAATCACCCCTCAAAATGATAATCAACTTATTACAAATCCTGACAAATATGACCGAGTGCACCGATTACAGGGGTGACAGCTGACAGCCTTTTACCATTAAGCCATAGCACTAATTTAACAAGACAAGTACGACATGTATACAGTTTACATAATAATCTGTCTAAATCACGTTGTCAGTTATCATTTGCTGCAAAAAATACATGCATAAAGCAAACTGCAATTTTCAGTGCTCTGGAGATACAGCGCAACAGGCAGAGGATGTAAATGAAAAATGACAAGCACAAAGCCTTCCAAGTGTACCCACCGTAGCTGTCTATCAAAGGAGGCACATGCCAATAAATTCAACAACATCCTTTTCAAGTCACAGACAGCAATTCAATAAAGAGCCGGAATTACTAGCAGCTCAGAGTTACACCCGTCTACCTACAGACACTTCCGTGACAAGAGAACTTCTCAGCTGTCTTCAAGAGTTGGACAAACGTGCTATCTTACTGAGAGCAGCGGCTCAGCACTGAGCATCATGACACTCTGCGCCACGTTTCAGCAGTCCCACTCACTCGGGGAGAACAAGGGAGGACTTCCCCCAAAAGTGAGCCAGTCGTCACAGCATGGTGTCACTTCGAATTCAGATTGAGAGCGTTCCAGGGCACACGATTGAAAGCTACTTTTATAAAAGTGAAAATCCATAAAGAAAGCTTACTCTGAGGACACCCAGGCAGAGCTGCAGAGAATCAGGAGACTACGTGGAGTCTGTTGAAAAGACACTTAATACCACTCTGCGGCTTATTATATGTCTTTTATGCTTTGCTGACAATCACAGTCGCAGCCAGTCAGTCTCTCAGCTGGTGATTGCTGTGCACCCCTTCTTTTTTTGCTGATCCATTATAAAATCAGTGTGAGCTGAACATACATTTAAGGTGTTGAGGAGAGGCTGAGATAAGGTTTCCTGAGAGGGATGAAATAGCGTTCTAACTGTGGGAGGTGAGACAACAGAATCAAGTAAGCATTTTATAACCCGAGCGCCTCGTCTAATGAAATACTGCCATGCGAGACATTTATTGCTGTGAACCTTAAATTATCCGTGGAGCCATTTGGAAGTCAGATTTCCGGCCTGTGCGAGTAAGGACATATTTTATGGCCTTCCCCTCCACTTCCCCACTTGGGAATTGAATTTGGTGATATTACACAGCTCATGTGCCCTGTATTAAGTTTGCGAACAAACAAATGACATGCTATTTTTGGTTTCCAGGTCGGACGGCGGTTACGCCACTGTCCTGGTACTCCTGGTACTCTGATTGTGTTAGCTCACGGAGTGGCTTTACTGAGCAACTACAGAGCCACTTGCTGATGGTATCAAGCCTCAGTTTGTTATGAAACATGTCTTGGCTTAGTCATGTCTGTGTTATGCCAAGTATTGGCCACCCAAACAGAGGACAAAATTGTGGCTTGTGTTTGAATATTACAAGATTGAAAAAATAAACAATGACAAATGAAAGTATGTCTGTAATCACTGTGAAAAGATGATGTAGTTCGCAAACATACTGAATATACTGCTGTATACAATGTTTAAATAATCAGAGATAGCCAGCAGCATAAATAACAAGCTAATGGGTCAGGTTAGTGGTCATTTAAATCTCAAACATTCTGGCAGCTTTATGTAAAATTTCACGCTCTGTGGTTCAGGTCACGCACAGTTTCACTGATTGATTGTGATGTAAAGGATATGACCTCAAAATAACCTGGGGGGGGGAGGGTCATACAAACAAACTGGCATATATCACTAAAACAGATCTGCCAATCACGTCATACTGCAGTAAGTTTGAGCTGCAGCTACTCAAGTCCAATTAATTCCCGTGTACAGATGTAACAATTAACTGATTAAATTAATTGCCAACTGATTTGATAATCAGTTAATCTGCTTGACTAATCTATCCAGAAAAAAAAAAGTCCTTAGGTAAGAGTAGAGATTTCCTGCACACTGTAAACTTTATCTAAATACACAATGTTTCGGTCCTTAGACGTTCATCAACTTAATCAGATAAAGGCCTAAGATCTGAAACGCTGTGTATTTAAATAAAGTTTATTGCAAGTATTAGGACAGTGTGCAGGAATTCTCTCCTCTTATCTTTTCTTATCAGTTTGCTCCAACATAACTGTCTGAAGTTACTGTAGACGTCATGAGCCTCCACATTCTAACAATAAAAGTAAAACTCTGGATCCAGCTTCTTAAATGTTAATATTTTCTGGGTTCTTTCCTCCTCTGTGACAGTAAACTGATTATCTTTGGGTTGTGGACAAAACAAGACACTTGATGATATCATGTTGGGCTTTGGGAAACACTGATTGACTTCTCTAACCATTTTCTAAAGTTTTATAGACCAAACAATTAATCAATTATTTGAGAAAATAATTGAGAGCTTAATCATTAGGCCCATTGCAGTGGATGCATAATATGATCCCATTTTTGGTCTCTTTGTCCTCTTACCCACCATGTGACAGAGCTTTTGTCACAAAGACTATAACTCTAAGACAGATGGCTATAGATTCTATTAATTATGCATACTTATCAAATTGGATTCTTCTTGGACAGAGGCAGCAGCATCTCTTCCAACAGGACTGTACGCTCACTTTCCTGCTCCTATCTCTCCTCTATCCTCCCTTCTTCACTTCCAAGGTTTGTGTTCCTTTGTTTACATTTTACTCACCTTTCTTTCTTTTTTTCAATACTTTTTCAAAACAACACAACTATACTTCCAGTGCTTGAGACCATGAGGTCGCTCCACCAATTGTACACATTTGTTCATAATAACTGATTCAACTAACAAGTTTGCATTTACTGCTCAGAGAAGATGTTTATGCTCTTCTTTTCCTCCTCCATCTCTAAGTCTCAGTTTTCTCTTGATCTGCCCCTGTGTTTCCACATCCCCATTCTGTCTTTGCTTTTTGTTTTCTCTCTTTCAATCTATAAACTAGGGAAATTCTCAACACAGTCTCACAGAAATAATAACAATGCATTACACGGTGCTGGGCACGAAATGTGTTTAAATTACATACTGGCAGCATGAAACCAGTGCTGCTGCTAGGACTATTATGCATGGTTGCAATTTCTAATATCTCATTGACATTGTTACTTGTTAAACAGTCACAATTTAATAAAAAAAAAATATATATTTTTAGGTTTAGAAAGAAAATAAGCACTTGGTTAAGTTTAGGAAAAGATCGTGGTTACATTCAAACTACTCAATGGACGTACTTTGTGTATTAACAGCAAGTACCCCTGAAAGTACTTTGTGTACTTATATAAAGTCCATAAAGTCACATGTTGTCTTTCAGTTTCACATGGGACACAAACAGCAGTCTGCTGGTTGAAAGTCCATGTTTGCTTGACCACCACTCCCGCCTACCCTATGTGGACTTTCTCGCTCTTTATACTTAATTCATGTGCCCACAATGAGAAAAGATCTTTACTGACATTGCACTGACATTGTTTTCATGTTGCCAGCATGTAATTTTAACACTTTTCGTACCCACTACCACTTGTTGTTAAGAGTTAAGAGTTCTTGAATGTCACATATTTCTATGAGACTTTGATGAAATCTCACAGCTTTTAACCACTTCTGTTGTTTAATCTTTAAGCTCCTATGACTGTTCAAGTAAGGTCCATCATACTCACAACATACCTATATATAGTATGGGGTTGATGAGATAAGGGAATTTAATTTCAAACATGCTGAAATTCTGAGTTGGGGTTGTGGGGGAATACTCTGAATATTGGTACGTATCATCTCTGCAGCTGTATGCCAATTGGTTTTATTAGAGCAGCTGGGTACATATCTGAAATACGCTATCATAACAGGCCAAATGTTAAAAACTGAAAAAATGTTTGTTATTCTCGTTCCTCTCTGCTGGAATGTAGCTGCAGATTCATTGGCATTGTTCAGGCGGCACCCGAGGCATTGGCTTTTGCATTATGTTGTCCTAGTGAAGCTATTAACACCGTGTCACCGAGGCTTTTCTCTGTCACCGGCTGCACTCAGAGGTGGCGATCAGAATTCGCATCAGATCAGAGCTCATCGTCTCTGCTTTTGTCTCCATCAGCTGCAGGTGCAGCAGCAGAATCAGCTTGACACTATTCATTGGTCTCACTGAGAAAGAGATTTCCAGTCTTATTGGGTCCACTTGTATGGCAAGACACGCTGCAGTGGAAGCGAGGTGAATGCACAAACCAATCTGGAAACTGAGTGAGACAGGAAATCAAGACAAAAATCTATTAGACAGTTAGTTGTACAGGTTGTTCCATCGCTAGCGAGTTGGACTGATTGCATTGTACGAGTGAATTTGTTTTGGTGTGTGCTTTATAAATGTACACAGGCAAATTCTTCTTGCACCTGAGCTACAACCTATTCCTTTTCTACAAGAGCAGGAAAGGGCAGACAGTTCACTTTTATTAATACCTGAAAAGGAGCAACACATTTCTTATCATTAAATCTAAAATCCTTAAGCTTACGGAAATTAAAGCAAACTCTGACCTTCTGTTCACACAGAGCACAACATGATCAACGAGGCATTTATTTCCTTAAGAGCTGAGAAACCAGGGGAACTCAGCAGATGAGCGGATGCCCAGCAAGTTTGTCAGCTGTGAAAAGTGAGTCATCAGCCATCTCAACTGCAATCAGATTTTCATGCTTCCACGGTGTTATATTGACTTTCAAGGCTTCTAAATTCTCCAAAAGCGTCAATATTTCAGGATGACTCTTTTCTTTAAATAATGCAATTTCCATCGATTTATTTTCACTTAATGTTTCCTGATCATCATTTGTAGCTTGCCTAGTAAGTAATAAAATATAGAGGCAGAAGAAGTGAAAATCCTGCATTAGAAAATGTTATTACAGCAAAAGTATAGAAGTGTTTGTATTGTATTAAAAACAACAATGTATACATCAAAACAGGAGATATCCCACTCAACTACCACTCATGTCTCACTAGTGCCTGTTTTCGACAGTCATGAGCTGGCTTGGCTTGGCGTGGGCACATACAACAGGGCTACCCTCTTGAAAGTGCGTCTTAAACTGATGACGGCTGGTCTTGAATGATGACGTGTTAAAGCAGTGGGCTGATCCACGGCTAAAGTCCCCTGTTATTTTTGCTGCGTGTGTTTTTCCACAGCAGGCCGGGCAGGGCAGGTAAAAGAAGTTTACCTGTTGGAGGTGAGCTATTTGCAGTGGTGCAGTAAGAGTTGTCTGCAGCTCTTCATCTAAAATCTCACCGTGGCTGTTTCTGAATTCACTTTCCGCCCTGCCATATTATCAGACTTGTCTTTATTGAAGAAAAGCTGCTAACAAAGTTCTTCTAATTCAGTGATTAACACAATTAATTTCCCATAGATTCTTCACAGTAAAAGTCCCCCGATATTTTGTTAAATAAGTAAAAACTTTTATTGTGAAGCACCAAAATAAGGAAATGTTGAGTTTTCGAGCAGCAACTTCACACAATGTCTAACACGGCTGATGGCGAATGTGAAACAGTAAAATTAAGCAGATATCCGAAGTAAAAAACAGGATGCAGGAGAGAAACTAAACTCCAAACCACAGAGATTCAGTTAGAAGCTACGAAAGTCGTCACTTTCGCACAGCGCGTCTTAACTGACATTGGAAACAAAAATCTTCTTGGCATGGCTTTACTCGGCGCAGTCAAGAGTGACAATGGAAGAAGGGTATAAAAGTATGTGGTGGTGTATTTTTCTACAGACAACCAGGTGCCAGACTGTAAGCAGCAGGCATCGAAGAGACACAGCGCCAAAAAAAATGCAAACGTGGCTAGGTGAAATGTCAACCGGGAGTGAATCTGGGGGTGGCTATTACTTTTACTTTAGCTGGCAAGTGCGTTTACAAACGGTAACCAACAATCCTGCATAGTTTACAATTACAAAACACAGGGGTTTTGTATGTAAAATAAGATAAATGTACTAACAAGTGAAACCAGCATGAAATTTTAAATAAATGTAATAAAAAATTCAGTATTTTTAGTTTCGATCAACCACTGTTAAGATAATACTGTAAAATGAAAAGGCTGAAGCAACACCAGGGTGGTAACATATGAACACAGTATTACACCACATCTTTTTCTTTAACTGTATTGGCAGCATGAGACAGAGTCTCTCACAGCATGCACAGATCGAGCCATCATCAAGGACATGGAGGTGAAGAAAATCCATTTGGGGGTTCATTCAAGGTGAATCTTTTATGCTCCATGCCATAACTTCGGAAAGTTAGCAATTTTTTGCTGAGCTGCATGCAACTCAAAACTCCCTCTACCTTTCTCCTTTATCACTCTCAATACATATGAGAGCTCTTTCCTCTCAATAGCGTTCGCCTCTGCCTCACAGTGCAGGACTCTGTGTCCCTCAGTATTGGATGCTGACCAATAACACAGTCCCTCACCCTATAATGCTGATGGAAGGCTTTTTATGCCATCTGCCAGCTATGTAAATTTGTTGGTGTGGATGCTAGTGCATCTGTAAGGTTATTTCTGACTAAATGTGGCTCACAGTGTGCTGTGTAAAGGCAGGAAGCAGAAGGGAGACAGAGGAGGAACAGTAACGGGCAGAGAGACGTATCATGACGGAGAGAGCGAGACCTGGTGGAGGATAATGATCAATTTTTTGTTACCCTGCTGCCATTCCTTCCTCAAAGTAACAGTGCAGAAATCTCATGACTGGTTTAAGCCTTCCTGCTGAAATCTACCAGGATCAGAATTAATCCACACTACTACTTAAATCTTCAGATCAGATGGTATGAGTACTTCTAAATGAATTCAGTTGGGGAAAAAATAATTTTTATCCACTCCCAACAGCACTTTGAACTGATCATGAATATTCAGACCTCAGCCAGCTCGAATTGACCTCAGTCTCACTGGGTGAAGTGAAATGTTGAAAAGCAGACATGTCTGACTGGGCATAAAAATCCACTTTAACACAACGTTAGCTTTTGCAAATAAACCGGGCAGCCGTCGCTTGCAAGTAACATGTGGAGTGGACTCTCGATGTAGGGTCTGTTAAGGTTAATATTTTGGAGAAGCTCTGCTGGTTTTGTCCTCAGGGGGAAATTTAAACTAAATGCATTAAGCTAAAGAAGTCTGTGACTCACAATGGCATCCCCAGGGAAGAACAATCCTCTAGAGGGCTTTTTTTTTTCCTGCCAAAAAGGGAATGGGCTGAATCGATGGAGTGTCATTAACTGCAGGACAGGGTGGTATTCTTGGCTCCAATAATTCACAGAGGAAATGGCTGTGAGCATTATTGTACTGCACAAATCACGCTGGCAGTTAGCTTAGCTGATGGACAAGGGGCGGCCAGGCTTGAATGCTGAGAGAGACACGAACACGAAATTATACATTAGAAGTGAAGCTTCATTAAAGTCACATTTTCTGTATCTTGTCAAAAATCTGAGCAGCACTGTGCCCTTCATCCTTCTGTCATTCTTATGTGTTAAAGGCAGGAGGAAAGGCAGAATGACGACATAACCAGCCAGGGGAATAGAAAGTGACAGTATTAAATTAAATATTAAAACATAATATTTTGCATCCTTAATGAAAAGGAAAGAAGATTAAAAGTTCTCACTAGATCATCACAATGTATGTAATTTTATTTTGCGATATCAGCATGTATTGTGACACAGTAAAGTTTTGATAAAGTCTGTTGATTAAGGCTGCAAATAATGATTAGAGCTGAAACAATCAGTGAATAAAATGAAACTCAAGTTGATCGACAGAAAATAACGCTGCAACTATTTAAAGCAAAGCAAAGAAGCCAAACGGTCTAATTTCAGCTTCTTCGTTGTGAGGATTTGCTGCTTTTCTTTATTTTATGGGAAAGTAGACTTTTTTTTTCTTTTTTTAGGGAAATTTGGATTGCGAATTTTCGGATTTTCAGTATGACATTTTTACAGACCTAATAAGCTAAGAATTGAGAAAATGATGAGGCAGATTAGATAATGAAAATAACCGTAAGTTGCAGCTCTACTAATTTACTGTCTCTTTAAAAAAGCCCATTATTAAAGCACAAAATGTTATCTTCAAATTGTTTGTTTTGTTAGTCTAAACCTTAAAGATTTATAGTTTACTGTCAGATAAAACAAAAAAAGCAGTAAATTCTCATAACTAAAAAGCCTGATTTTTAAAATTTCTGTCAATTGACTAATCAATTCATCGTTTCAGACCTACTGTTGCTAAATGGCTGGTGGATAAAATTAGGGGACAAGAATTCTGAATACCTGACAAAAAGGTACATCATTAGATTGGTGCAAATTTTCAAATTTTGATCCAACTAGAGCTGTCAAGCACTTAAAAAAAATAATTACATGCTCTGTGATTAAAAGATTAATTGCATACATCAATTTTTGCTGTGAAAGTATTTAAAAAAAAAAAAAATTCACGCCAAATGAATTTTGGCAGATGTGTCATAGTAAAGCTACTGGATTTTGGACACAATATTGTCCCCCTGTCCTTTGCTACCCAAACTGGTCTGCAGTCCATTGCAATCCATTTGGCAAGGGAGTTAGACGGTCACAGGTAGACGTACTCAGTTTGCGTCTGAACACCTGGTCAAGTGTGGCTTGACGAGGCTGGCTGCTAGCACTAGCATCAGAGGCTGTGCTAGCTCAGACCACCCTGTTCACTGCTAAATGCTTCATGTTGAGGTGATATTTCAGACTTTAAGTACTGCAATGGTACGAAAGTTCCTTACTGCAGAAATTGCAGAGAACGGTGCTCCTATCAACAGCAGCGTCATTTTGTCTGCCTTCATCATGTGACAAAGCCATTGTGGCCTTCAATGACGCACCGGGACCAAGGGCATCAGGGAACACAATTAATCAGTGTTAAATTTTTTAACATGTGATTTTTTCAGTGATTAATTTATTGAAATGAATGCGTTATTTTGACAAGCATAAATCCAACATTTCCATTGCCCATAATAGTACATACATATAGAGAGCAGAGAGATAGATGCCTCAGTATAAACTGTGTGGACAAAATCTGTGGTGACAAATATTTATCATCTTATCGCCCAACCCTAATTTCCATCACAACAATGCATCAAATTGTTATTAAAAATCTGTCACCATCAGAATGAGCACACTAGACTATATGCAAATCCAGTCTTTTACAAATCATAATAACATAAATACATAAATTAGTTGCCAAACACAGCAGAGGGTAAAATATGTTGCACACAGCAGAATCCAGCCCACTTCCATCTTCAATAATTTAATTTTATTTTCTACTCAATGCACTCGCAAATGACCAGGATTCCAATTACTTATCATTATATGTTCTCGTTTTGATTTACTGCAAATGAAAAGTGAAAATCAAACTTGCGTTATAGTTTGCTTATTTTTTTGCTGCGTGCTGTGATGCAAAATAGAGAAATTCACCCTCCCAAGCGCATTATCAACGTTTGGAGACAGAGGGAGAGATACTCGGCATGTGCAATTGCTCATGCACCCACACACATAGTGGGTACCTCGTAAGTAAGTCGGCTTAAGAGCCTATAGCTGCTCAGGCATAACACTTTCCATGCATACAGTTTGGAGAGGAGGCAGGTATAATGAGTCAAATTACTTTGCTAAATGGAGAGGGCTGGTGCTCTGGAGTATAACACTGCACAGAGGTGACCTCGGGGGGGGGGGGCGTGCACTTTAGTCAGCTCGCTTTCTCTCTGCTGATGGGCAGTATTCAGCTGGGATGTTATCAGCAAGGTTAAACAGGGTCTATAACTGACCGGTGGATTAAGTAACAGACTGAGGGGGAAGGTCTTTGTCTTAAATGTCACATAAATATGCAAACTATTCAAATAAAAGGTCCATCCATGGATACACCACATGGGTTACAAGTATAGAAGAAAATCAGTTTTGCGTGATATTAAGACAAATGCGAGCAGTGGAGGGAAAAAGTTACACCGATGAAGTTTGAGTGACATTAACATAATTACCCTGAAATATTCAAACATTATTTCCATTGATGAGTTGATTGAGGAGACAAAAGACGGACGGGGATAAAAGCCAGACTGGGGAATAGATAATTGAGAGCATTAACTTCATTGGGCCTCGGCTAATGTAACGGGGGGAGTAATGCAATCATTGGCTTTCTGTATAGTTGAATGCTCTGTGGGTCTGATTTAAACAGCCACATTAGTGTTTTAAACACAGCTGGACAAGATGGATGGTATGTTAAACATACACATTAATTGCTGTTAGCCATAAAGACAGATGATTCATCAACATAGATGTAGATAACATGGCACAGTGGGCAGTAGACTAATATACCAGATACCAAAATCAATCACCCTGAGTCCCAAACATGTTTCAGATTCAGAGCAAATTGTGTGTGGGTGAGAGAGAGAGAGAGATGGAGAGACTGCAGAAGTTAATCATGACCCTCATGAAAGCTAAATAATGACTAATGGCAAATTAGTTAAAACATTAAGCTTTAAAGGACGTACATGAGAAAAACTCCAGGGGTGATTATGTTAATGAAAGCACATTTCCTCTCCCGGCTGCTTCAAAGTGAAGCCTACACAGGTGGATTGATATTTCTGCTTGGAGCCAGACAAAGCAGAGAGAGCTGCAGGGGTTAGTGTGAGGCCAGTTACACTCAATGCATGTGTGCATAAGTGTGTGTTACCCACCCGCGTCTGTGTCTGTGTGTGTCTGCATTTTCTATCAGGGTGCGATCTGAGAGCCTCCAGATGCTGCTGCCATTTGCTCCCCTGCCAATCAAAGGCCACAGCAGAATGCCAGTCCCTGAGAGACCTGGTTTACAGGCGGCTTACCTGTATCTCAGTATTACTCGGATGCACACTGTGCACTACCCCTGTAGCAGTCAAGCCAAACAAAGGGATTTTTTTTCCACAGTTGGAGCAGTGGAGTGACAGACAAATAATATTATGGCTTAAATTGTGTTTAGTTATAAATATATATCATCAGATCAGTATGTAATCAAATGCCAGGAGTAAAAACAGTTAAGTTTTAAACCTTAAGATTTCACTTCTGGTTGATCTGGCAAAGTCCCAGCTCAATTTGGAGTGACAAATTTATCAGTTGCAGGGGGCAGAAAACACATTAGGAGCAGAGAACCTGTTCAGTCATGATGAAATTTGATGCTGTCTATAAATCTGTTTAGCTGCCAATGATTGTGTGTAAAGATGGAGAACAGCTCTCTAATTCCTCACAATGTACAAAACACCGTGGATACAGCCGCTGCCATCTTATGCTGGTGACATCATTGAGTATGGTTTGATCGCATTGATCGCAGGTGACACACAGAGCTGTTAATCATGACGTCACCTTTATATAGCATCAAATAACTAGTTAAGCTCATCAGGAAAACGAACACTTGAACATACATCATCGTGATAAGAACTACCAAAAATGACAGCAACTATCTCTGGGAAAACTTTATTTGACTTGTTTAATTTTTAGTTTGGCTCACATCCCATCTGCTAACATGAAAGGGGCAGGCTTTGTGACCTATGCTGCAACCAGCCAGCAGGGGGCGATTGAGATGTTTTGGCCTCACTTTTGGGAAGCTGTCATGTCGTCCATCTTTCACATCTTACACATGCTATGGTAGCTAAACTTTACGATGCAAATATGTTTACCTTTCAGCATCTAGGGACTGAATGACCTGCTCTTTCAGATTACATCATACATGAGATCCGAATCCTGTCAAGTGCGTGCATGTATTGCTTCCTCTGAATCCTTGGAGCATATACTCACCATTTGAATCCAGAGCCTGGTCTCACTCCAAAGTTGTCACAATCCGGCGCTTGGGCAGTGACTTGCGGCATCAGAAACCACAAAAAAGGCGTCCTTTAACATCGGCATGATTGGTGGCTGGTTGCTGTTATAGTTTAGTTTAACGGTGCCTGGTGGTGTCAGGGGGAAACACGGCGGGACAGGGAGGAGAGTTAAAATGGGGAAATTCCGACTGAGGCAGGCAGGAGGGGTGGTGGATGGTTCCAGCAAACACCAACTTTCACCGGAGAGTTGAAAAGCCAAACCCTGTTCTTATTTCCTAAAACTAACTATATGTTTTTGTTGCCTAAACCCGTTAGATGTTGAAGGAAAAAAACACCAATTTGCGGTGCTGAACCAACGTAGTGCGTGTACTTTTAAAGAGACTGTATGTAAACGTTAACTACCCTGTGAAAACGAAAGTGTATTTTGAAAGAAGACAATGCATGTAACAGGCAGAACTTGACATGGCGTCCAAGAACGTCAACAACCAACTTGCATGTCGTCTGTGGCTGTGGAAAGTCCATGTCCAAACGTCGATATGTGACAAGGTTGGAGTGAGAATGTCCTGGAATCCAACATGCTGGACATTTAATAATGATGATGATGAAAATCTTAAGGGTTACAGCTTTAAACAGATTGCTCCAACATGAAAACGATAGAGTGAAACCTTTTTCCATAGGGAATATGTTCTTTATAGGTGCATTAAGAACAAGATTCGGCATTATGCAGTTTATCATTGCAGGGGTCGACTGAGCTTCTGCAGAGATAATGGCTTTTTTAAAAGGACTGGCATGCTATTAAATTAAGTGTCTTCAGGTTAGGCACCTTTCACGGAGCAGGTTAATGGAAATCACACCAACAGAACATGGCAGCAGCTAGTGGAGACAGTGCTGTTTGTACTTTTTGACACCTTATCCAACAACAAAGGTGAGGCAAGAAAACAAGAAGGGGGTGGTGAGATACTGACATCATCTTTGACATTTACACTCATCGAGTTGTTGCCCAGTGGACGTCTCAGAAAAGGCCACTTGATTGCTGCATATAGACCTGTTGTACACTTGTATTTTTTTACTCTGGTAATTACAAATTATATCTTTATTATGTCTGCAGACCTGCACCCTGATAGATGGCCTTTATCAGCTACCATCCATCTTAAGGAGCTACTTTGTGCTCTGTGATATTTCAAAGCATTGGCTCAAAATCAGCAACAAATAAAAAGAAAACTTTGAGGAACGACAAAAGCGCAATAAATGGCCTTAGTGCACGTCATGGAGAATGCATCCGTCCCAATTGCATTGCTGATTCTGGCACAGATTAGCATAGCCTGTAAAGAATTGCTGATATCACTAAAACAGGCTATACTAATTAAAGCCAGAATCATCAATTCAGATCTTCGGACACCTTGAATCCTAAAAACGTAAGAGAGGTTTGGAAGAGAAAGTTGGAATCGAATGAAACGTTAGCATCAGAAGAAGAGTAGATGAATGGGACATAAAAGAAAAGCACATGAGAAACTGCATGCTTTCCTTGTGTGAAAATGTGAAGAATTACAAAACTATGAATTCTGAGTTAAATCTGACAAAATTCGTTCATCACACATAACTCAAACAACATTATTTTCTGTCCTGTCATGGGGAAAAGGGAATTAAACCATTTTGTTTTCACATCACTTGAGCTGGGTGTTGGAAATACTTGCAGTTTGCAAATCCCTTTTCCCCACAGAGAGTGTTCAACACATGGTTCATTTCAGTTCAGAGCAGCACAGGAGCAGAGACGGAGTCCGCAGGACAGATGTCCCCTCGTTCTATAAGCAGTCTTTATCACACAGAAGCCATGTGAATTACAGAGCACACAATGCATCACACCAGAACCAGCTTTTCAGTGAAACCCAGCCTATAATGGATGGCCTGGTGAAAGAGAAATGAAGGGAGCACAGGAAAAGCAAAGGAGAGGAGTGGGCAGGGTGCGAGTGTGAGACAGAGAGTGAACAACCAGAAAGAGAGTTAGGAAGGTACAATATGACAGAAAACAAACGAGCAGAGAACTGCTTTTTGAGATAAGGAAAATATACATTTTGTTTCAGCTCATTGAGAATTACCTGGTGTAGACTGAGCATAAATAGTGCAGAATTTCCCACATAGAGGAATACAACAATGACCAATGGATGAGTCAAAAGCTTCACTAACGAAGATGTTTTACTGGCTTGACTCTCAAACTTATATGTCAAAGAGATGACATTCCCCGTGTTTGCTTTGGTTTGCTCTTTAAAACCTTTGGGAATAAAACACCAGAGGGTATGTCTGTATGTCAGAATTGTCCAAACGAAAAATTAGCGGACAAGATGCTCAGCTCAGAAGTCTCAATCCTTTACCATCTATCTGTGGCTCAGCAAATGTGCACGCTGTGAAAGTTTATCATCATAATGATGACGACCTAAGATAGTGTTCAGCAGATATAGTTTACTGATTCATGTCCATGCCTTTATGACGCATGCCTGGATTTTTATCTTTGACTCTGGAAAGGAAAAAATTCCTAAGGGGTTGTGTAAACCAAATAACTAAACTAGTATGACAGAGGGCCCAAACACAAGAGGAAGAAAGTGTGTTTGCTCCTTTTCAAGGTTACTGGTGGCTTTGTTAAAGGTCCAGTGTACAGGATTTAGAGGGGTATATGGGCAGAAAGGGAATGTAATATAATAAGTATGCTTTCATCAGTATGTAATCACATGAAAATACGAGTAGTTGTGTTTTTGTTACCTTTGAATTAGCTGTTTATATCTACATAGAGTCCGTCCATGGAGTCCGCCATGTTGGTTCAACAGTAGCCCAGAACGGACAAATCAAACACTTGCTCTAAATAGGGCCGTTTGCGTTTTCGCGCTTTAGCACAAGCCACCGTTGTCAGTTCTCCCACAGCCTTGGCTTCAGTCTCAGTCTCCGCTAGATTCCACCAAATCCTGCACTGCAGACCTTTCATTAACTTGAGCAAGGTTCTCCCTTTGTGGTCTTTTGCCACTGAATTGATGAAGATGTGTACATTATAATGGAACTACGAACTAAAATACATCAAATATAAGTTGGTGGCATGGTGGTGCAGTGGTCAGCACTGTTGCCTCACAGCAAAACAGCTTCTGGTTTGAACCTGCCAGACGACTGGAGCCCTCCTGTGTGGAGTTTGCATGTTCTCCTCATGTCAGCATGGATTTTCTCTGGCGTCCTCCCAATGTCCAACGACATACAGGTTAAGTAAATTGATTTTATAGTGTGTGACAGAGGGTGTGACTGTTAGCGTTAATGGTTGTCTGTCTCTACATGTCAGCCCTGTGATAGTCTGCCGACCTGTCCAGAATGTACCCCGTGACCCTGAATAGGATAAGCAGTTATGGATATTGAATAACGAATGAAAGACTAAGAGTCTCCAGCCATGCTAGCAGCTCTGTGAGACTGTACCTAGACACAGCAATACTTTTGAGCTAAATGCTAACGTCAGTGTGCTAACATTTGTAAATTAGCCCTAAACATAATGTACAGCTGAGGCTGATGGAAATGTCATTAGTTTTGCAGGAATTCAGTCATAAACCAAGGTGGGGGACAAATGAAGCCTTTGCAAAGATTCTGTCAGGAAGACAACACTTTTCATGCTCAGGCTTTAAGTTTTATTTCTCATCCTGCCACTCACTCCTTGCTCACTCACTATCTCTAGGTGACAGCATCTAGGTCTGTCAATTGAGTCTTCAACCCCTCGACCTCCCCATCACCACCTTTTCCTTACGGATTTATCAGCCTCATACGCCACAGCAGTCAGCAGCCTCAGAGTCAGCAGCCACTGCCACCATCGTCTGGACTTCATGGGGGGATTTATGTTATTGCCGCTCAGATGTCCCTCGATCACAAAATATCTCCCTCTGGTGTCAAAGTGCCAAAAATTTCTGTTAAATCTTAATCAACACAAATCATCTGTTAATCTGTACACTCACATTCTGTATTGAATATTATCTTTACTTCATTCTCCTGTCTCTCCTGATTGAAATAAAGATTTGACATTGACGCGAAATGAAAACTTTCACAAGCCATTCTGAGGGGGACATAAATGTCTGTACAAAATTTCCTGACAGTCTACAATAGTTGCTGAGATGTTTCAGTTTGGTGGGACCAACCAAACGGCTGGCACTACCATCACTAGAGCCACGCCACTTCAGTTAAACCTTTTGTATTGCAAACTTTTATTTCCCCATTTGCACAGTTTTACCGACCCAGCAGTGAGACACCAGCACTGTTATTCTTGGTCAAACAGAAGCAGAGAGATTGACTAATTAAACTCAAGACCTGGCTACAATTTGATAAAGACCAGAAACAGAATCAAAGCCTCATTTATAAGAATATTTTTTCCCTCCTTCAAATAATAAGCTGTGACATGGCATTGTGTAATACCAGCTCATGCTGCTTGGTTCCAGTCAATAATTTTCAGTGCTAAAAAAGCACTCTTAGTGTGATGAAGTCATTCTGAACTAATAAAATCTAATTAAGTGTTCTGACTTTACTACGCTTTTGCCTTTAAATGGACTGCTGTAAAACACTTATTTCTGTGTGTATTTAAGTGCTGTGCCCTAACAAGTATTTGTTCCATTTGTCCTGTTGTACTTAAGAGAATGTGTGAGGTCCAGTAAGACTTTAAAGCTCAGGAAATGGGTTATTTACTCTAAAATTACATCATGTTAGTATGTAAAGAAGCTAGTGAATGCAGGTAGTTTTGACTCAGAGTGCAGCGGTAGTGTATTTTATCTTCCAAGTCATGTTGCCAGTTCAGAAATATTTCATGTTGTGTGAATATAACAAAAACAACAGCTAAATCCATGATAGCCAACTGAAGGCCATACGTAGCAGGTATCCATTAAAATTCCTGGAGTGTCTCGTGAGAAAGGATAGCATATAGGATGTATTAAATATTGCAACCATGTGCAGAGGTGAAAACACAGCCAGCGCTGTTTCCAACGATGCATTCCTCGACCGTGGAATAACATGTCTACGTGTTGACTGAGGAGTTGCATGATTCGAAAGCCACCACATAAAAATATATTTATGCCACAGGAGAAAAGTTGGAGAGATGCATCTGGACACTGTCTCCAGCAGGTATGGGACTTTGTGTTCTGGCAGCCAAAGTAGGAAGGATAATAAAAACAAGGGAATTTTGTGGAAGGAGGGAACGGGGAAAAAAGAGAAGGGAGGTGAGGAAAATAAAAGTTAAGTCCTGTTGCTTATGTTTAGGTGCTCTTCACAACAGGTTTTCTTCATATTAGCAAAGTGCATGATTCCCCTTTAGCTTTCACTATGAGCACAATATAAGGAAATGAATGTTATGATGATAACATTAAAGTGAGGGTGTTCAATGTGGAACATGCTGTTAGCACAGCTGTGTCTCACTTCCATGTACTAAAATGTCCCCATACACAAACTGAAAAACACTTAACCTGCAAATGGAAGCTGGAAACATATTCACAGTTAAGACCTGGCAAGTAGAGACTGCAAAGGATAAAAAAGGAGCGTCTACATCATTAGAGCTCAGGAAAACACTTTTGAAGGAGTTATGATGCGACTGTAAATGAGAGAGATCATATTCAGGAGATACGGCAGAAGACGGTCAAATGGTTCCGAGGACACATTTACTGTAGCTCACGAATTATAAGATAAAAATGTGGTGGCAAAGTTTCCTTTGGCTAATGCAGTCAGTTATACAAAAATATCAAAGTTAAAGATGTTGGAGAGTAAAGGTAATGGCTCCGAGTCCCGAGGAGACTGAGCTGTATGACTTTGTATCGGAAAACACTTTGAAATTACCTATATCGAGTCTACAGGGTGCACAGCAGCAAGGGTAGGAGTATAGAGCGTGCTGTTCCAACAAGGTGATAATAAAATTAAAAAGTAGTGCCTGAAGGGCATAATAACTTCCCAGACGTTATAGGACAGGTACACCGAAAGGTATAGAGGATTAATGCGGAGAATAGGGCGAGCTTTTTGCAGCAGGAAAACTCGATCACAGAAAAGAAAGATAGCTGTGGAGCAAACATATTGACAGAAAAAAGCAGCAATTTGAGCCAAAGCTGCCTCTGGACAAAGCAGTCAGTTGATGAGCTGGTAAAGTGCAGGAAAGGGACTTGGCTAAAGGGTTGTGCAATATGGAGGGAAACCAAATTAGACTCATTATGTGCAACATAATATGTGCCATCGGTGGGTGGGTGAGCAAGTGAGGGTCTGAAAAGACTCGAGACTCATACTGGAGAGCAGCAATGACATCAACTATTATCACTAAATATTAAAAACATCAGTTGCAACAAAACAGTGCAATCACCACTCACAAGGTATTGTCGATCTACATTGTTTACCAGCACAGATTACTCGATCCATAACAACCTACTGCATAGTGAGGATGGCACAGCATTCAGCCCTGACATGGCAGAAACACCCTCACAGCTGTGGGTCTGTGGTGTTGCAGCTGTGGTGCTTTTCCTTTCCTTAACACCCATGACTTCTTCAATCTGTCCCCAGAGGCTTCCCATCAGTCCCACAGGGCCGCTCCATCTCAGCACCTCTGTGCTTGTGAAATTCACCACTGTCCCCAAAAGCAGCTAATACATATGACACGTACAGGACATCAACAGCACTGCACGGTAAAGGATGGACTGGAACAGACAGATTCATGGCTATAGATGATACAAAGACATATCATGGTATGTTTAGTTGTAGTATATAGTGGTTCGATTTAACACACTTTGAACAGTGTCACAAAAAAGCGACATGAAACTAATATTTGCAAAGTATGCAATTTACGTTACGCCACAAGTGAACACATCAACTCTTTATAAGAATGAAATGTCACAAGCCGATCAGCAACATCATCACAGTCACTTAGCTAATCACTAACAGCTGCATAAAGGCAGATCCAAATCTGATCTTTTATTCAGTGTAACGCGTTTTGCAGCTGTCACAATGTTCCATCGTGCTCTGTTAAAACACTCAACCATTGGAAAAAAACAGTTTGATTAATGAACAGGGGAAAGTCAGAGCTGCACCAAAAATATACAGCAATGAAGACATATAGACACTGCATGGCATCGCCAGACATGAGCTCGCAGATACGTCTGGTTCCCAGGCTAATATAGACACAATGATGGCATCTATGTCAGCAACATTTTAAACATATAACATGTTTCTCATGTGCCGTAATTGGTTTAAACCTGTTTTGAAACTTTCAATGCTGAGGACAAAGAGGTTGTCCAAATCTGTCCAAACCTTCCTGTCCCAATAGATCAGCCCTTTTGAATGTTATCAGCCCATATAAGGCCATTATCAGCCATTATAATGCTTCAGACCAGACAAACTGCTCCTACCAGTGGGTCAGAAGGTCCATATCCAACGTTGTGACATGGATGCAGATTTGTTTAGGTTTCAAAGCCACTTGGTAAGGTTTAGGAAAAGGTCATGGTTTGGGTTAAAATAAGTATGATTCTTACATTATATATGTGACATAACTGTAGTACGTTACGCAAGTTAACTTACATTCGTCAGTTAAAATAAGTAACACAAGGGCTGCCCTCGACTAAGAATTTTCCTAGTCGATCAATAGTCGTCATTTAGGGCCATTAGTCGACTGAGTTGAAGGTGTGAGAAAGAGTAGTATCAGTAACGTTGTTAACACTGTGCTACATTACAGAGAAATACAAAACCATACTAATAAACCTTCATTAATATAGGCCTATATTTTATCTACAAGTGCACGTCACACACTGAGCGAGCCGCCTGTTAATGACGCTGTCGGCTAATGGGCATGTAGCTACTTCCATGTTTCAGATGATACGTCATGTTTGTAGTCGACCAATGAAGATGAGTTTACATATCACCTTGGGTTCGTCCTTCACCTTCTCAAAATGATCCCACACTTTGGATTTCCTGCCCGACATGTTATTAACTAGCCTGTGGAATAACCGCAGGTACCAGCCCTGGAAATTAACCTGACTCCTGTCCGACTCCTGAGCGTGGACATTTCCTGTCCTTTCAAATTAAATTTCCACTTGGTCCAGTCATATAGGTTTTGATTTATTTTGACAAGACGCAGCCCCTAATACAGTATCATGTTTTTGTTTTTTCCTACGACTAAGCGACCAATGAAATCTTGCCAACTAATGACCTTTCTGGTTGACCAATGTTTGGTCTACTATTAGGGGGCTTCTTTATACTACGTCCACTGACCGTTTCCTTTGCTGCACTCATTATTATAACAGCAACTTGAGGTCAGTGCCTAAGAATAAATTTAAATATAGGAGGCAGAGTACCTCCCAATTTTATTTAATTTCTTTGATTGCTGTTGTTGCTCTTTGTAAAGCGTCTCTGAGTATCCTGAGAAGCGCTATATAAATCTAATGTATTATTATTATTATTAATGACCACTGATAGCAGCCATTTAATGAGCTGATAAAATTTGAAGCAGGTGAACAGATCCAAACAGATGCTCTAAATTTAAAGTCATATGTGTGTTTTTCATGATGAACAAGTTTTGAGTTAAGTGTAAAAATCTGTGGGGGAAACACGCTGAAATAAAGTGGAGAACAAAATGGTTCTGTCAAACATACCTAAGCGTTTTACTAATTTAAGCATACACATAATTTAGTATTCAGTGTGCTGTTCTGTTGCGTAAACATGAAAAATATTAACTCTGGTTTCAACATCTACAGAATATTTAATGACCTAAATCAAGATTTGGGCCAAAAAACCCCGATTAGTGCATTCCTCGAAAACACACATCATTAACAACTGCTTACACACGTTCAGCTGAAATTGAAAAACTATTAATGAAGGCTGAGATACAAATTTGGCACAGCTGGAGACTTTTTTAAGGGGACTGAAAACATCACTGCAGTGTTCCCTAATCCTTCCATAGTTCCATCAAAACACAAACACTGTGTGTGTGCATGTGTGTGTGTGTCTGTTAAATGAACTTGTTAGATCAGAGATTTCCTAACTTAGTCAAGGATTATTTTGTAATTACAAGTATGTATGAGTAAGTATGAGCCCCTGAGAGCTGCAGCTGAATACTTAATAGGTTTTTATAATGTTTGAAGTGCCATATTGCAGAACCCGCTGCCTAATGAAGTCCCACCGGACTAGTTTTCCTCACTAGAGCTCACCTTTTGTTCTCACAATCACTCCAACAGTTCAGACAAACATGGTGAGGATATCCAGCGAGAAATAGCTGACAGGTTATGACAGAGACTGACAGGATATTGTAGTTTTTGGCTCACAAGTAAATGCAAACACTCTGTACTGTATGTAGTTGATTAATTTGCAACATTTTCAACGTTGAAGTCTCGCCTACAGAAATAGACAAAAAACACTTTATTTAGTCTTATACAACTTTACTAATTAGCTGTTGTAGAATTACAGACTTAGACCTCTACAAGTTATTTTTAATTTCTGTCATGTCACATGTCAAGCCAAGTTTAGATTACTGGAGTTTTAAAATCTTAAGTGACATTGAAATCAGGTTGTGTTATGTATATAAGGCCAAACTTCACAGATGTTCTTCTCTGTCATCTCAACAATGCACACACCACAAATAATCGTACACCACACACTACAGAATATTATTGAGATTATCCTACCAGAGGGAGCCCGAATGCACCACCTCATGTGATCAAATATGGAAGCAGATGCAAACAAAGTGCAGACTGACGTGGTGCAACAATTTGCTGTAATGTTAGCAATGCCTTGCAGAAAGGCTAAACAAGTCTGAATGGGAAAATGGTTGGGAAGATGCGATCGACAAGGTTTGCCTGTTCTTCAGTGAGAACTGAAAGTGTGGGGAAATACATATAAAACAAATCCAAATCCATTTTTCATACTTCAAAAGAGAGCCATAAGAATTGTGAACACAAAGACTCTTAAATTTGAAGATTTGGTCAACTTTAAAACAACTCAAATTATACACAGAGCAAAAAACATTTATTACCTGTATCCAGTATCCAAAAGTTGTTTCAAAGGAGAGAAAGTCAACATGCTTTGAGAGGTGTTTTTATATTCAAAAAACCACTGGTGGAAACCAATGCCAAACTACACTGTATCTGAGTTAAAGGAGTGAGTTAATCAAATATGAAAATGGATGTTCAGACTGTAATACTGATGCAGAAGAACAGGGTACAGGAACTTAAAGTGTGTAAATTGCCTTTTGGAAAACCTTGTTTGCCTATTTCAGTTTGTTTTGTTGTTGATTGCTAAATATGATGTGCTGTTAAAAGGTTAGGTGTTATGAGCTATAGCTTCAGCCTACACCTTTTTTCGGACTGCAGAAGTGTCTATGTTATGTTAAATTATGTTACTGTAATGTTCTGCACTGTACTGTTTAAGTTATCTGCCATTTTCTGTGAGAGGCTGTGACTTTATTTACATGAATTTGTAGCTCAATATGATGGTCTTATTTCTTTTTGCAAACCAAAATAAATCCCAAATTCTTACTGGAGGTGAGATTTAACTGTCAGTTTTAACTTCTGTCAATAGCATAATGCTAGCTAATGTTAGCCTCAAGGGCTAGAATGTTTACCATTGCTTCCCTACACCATCAGACGCTCCGTACTGACAAAATCATTACTTTAATCATCTGGACTAATATCAAACATGTTTTAAATCATTGGCGCGGCCCTGATAAGCCTGCGGGCAGTTTGGGAGGCTTAAGGCTGGATCTTAAAACCTGTCATATTACAAGATAATCAGGGCCAAACATCAGTATCGACCAAGGTCCCAGACCGTATTCCTCTTTCATTTGTTGGGAGGGGATAAATCAGATAAATAGCTAGGATAAATCAGCCCAAAATTCCTGTGGTCTGAGCCCAGCTTAACAGTTTCCTGAACTGAATGATGCATTTTGCATTGATGCAGGAATTATGAGGTTCTATAGATCTGATGTACAGTGTGATCTTTGGTGATGTGAACATTTCATGTAATTACTGTGGCTTCTAGCTATATACCAGACTTCACTGAGTAACAAATAAGACTAAAGAAAGTGCTTCTGGAATATCAATATACTCCTGTGTTGATAACATTTTCCAAAATAAAATTCCTCAAAGCATTTCGAACCTCAAATCAATGATTACAATGTGCCACCAACTTCGTCAAAGCCCAATAAATCTAACAACCAACAGAAGATAAGATGGAAGAAGCGCAGGACAAACACTTCAGACAGGTAATCATATTCCAAGAAATGAGGTGACAGAAATGGTTTATCTGTGCCTTCCTGCAGTCACACGCCCAAATATGGTCGTCCACATCTCTTGTATAACCCTGTCCACGCCTCCTGTTACTGCGAAACCCAAATTAAATGCACTCGACTGAATTCTATCCAATGCTCGAGTGCTTTAAACCAGTCCTGCTGTTGTACCCACACTCGCAGATACACTGGTTGACAAACTGTAAACCCACTGAACTCTGTACGGACTAACATTACCTACACTGTGCATATGCACCGTTTTCTTCCATGACAAATGAGCCTTGCCTTTGGCCCGCTATTACAAATTATTATTTTTTTGATGTTTGTTTGATTTTAATGTTTTTTTTTGTGTGTGTGTGCGTGTGAGTTTCACTTACAGAGATTGCATTGATTATAGCCGGAGGTCCTCCACTCTCATATGAATGCAAGTCTGCTATCAATCATTGCTTCAGTGCAAACCTGATATCCATAAAGACGCACTCTCGCCAAAGGCTACTACATCTAATACTAACTTTTCAGAGGAGTTGAAGGTAATATTTTATCATGGAACAAGCTACGCAGCACGATGCACTGTGTAGACAGCGCTATCACACAAAATCGGCCATATGTCTTTTTTGCTCAGGGGGTGAATTTTATTACTTTTAAACAAGGTTATAGCTATATTACTCTTACCATTTGTTTCATTCAAAAAACAGAGACTACACAGAATGCAAAAGCTTTTTATTTGTCAGGGCTCTTAAACTAAATGTTTCAGGCCATGGATTAATAAATAAAGCATATACTATAAAGCATATTCCTTTAGAGGTACTATTTCCATTTTTTGTCACTGTGTTTTCACCTCAGTTGAAATCAGCCCTTTGCGTGTGCTGTAAGGTCTCTGGCACACTACAGAGTAAATCACTTGAATACAGCACCTGGTTGCATCCATGTCTAGTGCCAGGTCACAAGTAGCAATTCAGGCCATACAACCAAAATCCCAGGCTCTCCAATTCTGGCTCTCACACATGTCCATTTCTATTGCTGAAGAACTGCCTGTCTTCCTCCTGCGACACTAATACACTGGCTTCAACATTTCTAAGGCTCTTATTTTAAATCACACCCCGCAGATGTTGTGCTCGTGCAGCACAGCTCTCTATTTCTCCAGGCCACTAATCATGTTGCACATTATTACACATCATATTATTATTATTAGCAGTGGTAGTAGTATTGTTGTTTTGGTATTGTGGATGCTGTCGTAAGGCTATTATCATTATTATGTTTGTTTATTTTTCTCGGCCTTGTGTGTGTGCTGATAATTAGTTTCCACAGGTAATAAGTTACAGATGGTATGCACTCACCACTCAGGATTGCTTCCCTATATGGGACTTTGCTTATGCTAATTACAGACTGCCAGGAATGTGCATCCAAATTAAAATCAAACATGATTTGCAAGCATTTCCAAATGGGTACTTACAATGTAGTAGTTTGCACTGGCTTCATGGATGAGACACTGTTTATTTTAATTTTTTCAAGATCAACAAATAAATGTCAAGGTTCCTTACACAGCATTCAGAGCATTATTATACCAGCAAACCACTAAGTAAAGATACAGTGGTGTAATGTAATGGCATCCTGAGCAGAGAATGAAGTCAAGCTACCTCTGTGTGTCTTGTAATCTGAGGATCTCTGTGGTTTGGTGTGCTGAACTAATCCGGCTGCACATGTATATTAGTGCATGTGTGTGGTTAGATCTTTGTACCCACTTGGCACCGCGTTCATACGGTGGTTACTGCTGATATCAGGATGGTACTGTCGCACAAACATAGCACCCACCCTCCAGAGGCCTGTACTATGAAGCCAGTGTAACTTACACAGGATATCTTCTTGCTATCTGGCTTGACTAATCCTAACATTCTAGATAACCATTACTACAAAGCTGATTATCAACCACTTCAGCCAACTCTGGGTTTTCCTATCCAGTGCATTCATGTGAAAGAAGCAGTTTGTTAATTATTAGTGACATCATCAGAACCATGGATGAAGTAGGCTGCTTCTTATCATATTTGATGAAACAGTGGCGTGGGATGTAAATGACAATCTGTAATCTTAAAATGGAAAATCTAGAAACACTGAAACTACTAATCAAAAATTCACCATCATCTGAGACGTATGTTACGTGCAGGTATCACTGAGCTATGGGCCTATGTGACAATAGTATAGAGTATTTTTATGTCACATAAAACACTTTAGAGTAACACCAGACTGTTTTTGCTACTGAAGTAAAGGGTGGAAAAGTAGTTAATGTCTAATGAGGTCTATCTGACCAAAATGTGGCATTTATAATAACAGGTGGCAATGAAAGTGGATTATTTTACTAATAAAATATTATCTGTTTTATCCTATTTCTCATCACACAGGTGTCTCATGTTAAGTATGTAGTTTAAGTATGTATTTTAAGCTGCAATGATGGAATCAGAGTGCAAAAGTAGCAGCACTATCACTGTGGACTAAAATAAACTTTGCATAATTTCAAATCCTGCTAAAATCACATGTTTAGTGTTGTAAACAATCTCCCCATTTGTTAGAAGCTCTGTTTTAAAACCAGTGGAAATCGAGCCCTGGAACAATGAACTTATTCTACTGACTACAACAGCATATAGGCTACTCTTTTTTACCTGTCACTCTTGACTTTTGTCCATGGATACTTTTTCGTCGGTGATCTGATTGGTCAGAGGTCGGGTGTTGACAGGCTGTGATCCGACACTCAAGAGCAGGTTAGCTGTTCAGTATCAGTCACTACAGTGATTTATCTCAGTAAAAAGAGAACCAGCTTTGTAGTACTGAAAACCCAGAGTTAACCCTGAAGTTACCTTGCTAACTTCAAATCCTGCTTCGTAGTACAGGCCTCAGGTCCCTCAAGGTTAACACCGTTAGCTCTGTCAGCTTTGTTGCAGTTGTGTAGTGTTGTTAATGTAGTTAGCACCGTTAGCTGCCAGCCTTCACGTTGAAACATTGTGTCTAGACAACTCATACTCTCTGAAGTTTGCCTTTTAACAAATAGGTGATATATTTCTTTTTGTTGACAAAGCCCATGGAAAAGCAACTGTGTATTAATCCACAGCTGAAACTAGTCCCAACAAATACACAGTTTACTCCTGTCTGACCAAAGTTTATTACAAGCTACAGTGCCCAGCAGATTTAGGGAATTACTGAGCCCTCTTCAAAAATAATATATTTGTGAGCTTTTTTTTGTCAGATTTAAGTCTTCTGTAGATAGAAATTGGGTTGGGACTAAGTGATTTCAGAAAGTACTGAGGGACAGACAGGAACCTTTTAAGATGACTTTGACCGTGAAAATACACACAATATTGCCAGCCTCGCTTTTTAAGAAAACAGAACTGAGATAATATGAAAAAAAATGTGAATGGGATCTTATATTTAGTTTACTTAGTTTACAGCTTTGTGATCACACCCTCAGTGTGGATATGGACTGCAGTTATATAGCATTTTCTTTACCTTAACAGAGTTAGATGTGTCTTTATGAAATACAAACACGTTACGAAACGTTTTAAGTCTTTAATGACTGATCATTACCCATCACGGTGTCATTAGCACACACACACACACACACACACACACACACACACACACACACACACACACACAAACACACATGCAAAGGCTTATTGATCCCACTGAAGGCTATTTCAGATAAAATACTAGTATATACTTTGGTCACTAAAGAAAAGATACATCCTTAATTAAGAAATAAAGATTTTTTTCCACTTCAGAGGTTATCACCACTTACAGCCAAAGGAGAAAATGGTAATTCTTCAGCATGGATGAGTGGATCGTTGCTTCAGAGTGGAAAAAGAAGAATAAATTCCACATTGAACCTTGTCTTTTAGGCAGTGGTGATAAAAGCCAAGAAAAAAAGACTTGAGATAATGTGCTCTGCGTTAGAGGACTTCATTTAAAATGTCTAACGTGAACATTAGCAAATGGCTTGGAGCTGCTTATCCTGCCAAGTGTTAGCAGGGGGAGCAAGATGGTGTCATTTGTGATCACGGGGGATTCTCTGACTCTTAACTCACCAAATGTTTTGGGGAGGCGAAGTGTCTGGAGGTCACCTTTCAGCGCAGTGCCTTTTGGTGTCCATGCTGTCTACAGGGGGTGCGGGATTATCCTCCTCTGGCCGGATCATGGCGTCTGGGAATGAGACAGGGGGCAAGAGGGCAGAGGGAGGAGGAGAGGAGAGGAAAAAAATTAGTTTTAAAGGATGTGTCCAAATTAGGAAGCTGTACACCTATAGCTCACTGACTTTTTTCCTTTTATTGTACATGGAAGGCAAACTTCAATAGGTGGGAAAGCCTACAGCGCTATGTCACCACAATTTAAGCTATAATGACTAGTCTTTCCCTCCAGAAAACTGACATTTTGCCCCACAAAGTAGAGCCAAAGGGATTTAGTCAGCAACTAATTTGTATATGTTTTCATGTGTGCCGCTGCCAAGGTGCTCATATTGCTCTCAGTAATCTACCTCTCCATCTGCAGTGGTGTTAAAACCTTTCTTTATGCAATATGTTTTAATCAAGGATCTACTCAAGTACTGTTGCTACCATTCCCCACTGGATAATATCTGTCAAAGGGAAGAATGGCATGTCTTCATGTCTAGGGAAGTGTTCATGCCTTATATAGTCTTGGTCTAGTAGAGTTGCCTGCTGCACATAGCTGGATCTAGCCAGGGGCTAAGGAAGCAGACCTTATGAGAGCTCATTAAAACAGTCTTCAAGTCTTAAGAGACAAATATGAATGTACCACAAAAAAGGAGCATGCCATTGAAAATAATCAAAAGTAATGGAGCAGTTCCCAGACTGAAAAAGCATTTATTAAAAATGGAAGTTGTAGCTCAATTGTGTAGGCAAATGAAAAAGGGTGACAGAGAAGGGGACGGTCAAGGCAAGGTCTTGCTACTAATATTCAGACAATTCACAAGCGCCTACAGTGTTGTGAAACAAATGAGCACGCTACTCTCCTCTTCGTGTTACACTTACAAATTACACCTCAAAGGTCAATCGAGGAAACATTTCTCCTCTAATGGGGAGCTGCATGACATTTCAGGGCGAGGACGCTACTCTTTGCAGTGGCATGTATTTTTTTAGTAACACTGACATTTTCACTGGCTGCATGAAGACCAAACTAATTTAAATAAAAATCCACAACTGTTTTCTTGCATTGTGTAAAAGGCGTTCTAACAAGATGGAGTGCTTCATCCTAATACGAACGACCTCACTTGGCCTATCTGCTCCACATTTTAGCTGAGTCTGCAGGGGCACTCTCAAGTGAGCCATAAAGAGGACTGAATGAGACAATTACCATTTTCAAGTTTCCACTTTAAATCTGCAACCTTACTTGATCTCAATTCTCAATTTGCATGAAATACCCAATGAATGAGGGGGCTTTTCCCACAATAATATGAAACAGCAATTATCCAGATAGAGGATGAATGTGAATGTACAATAGCTCATTACCAATCTAAAACAGAAAATGTGTCATACAGTACATGTGGAGGCCCCCCCTTAGCTGATAAAAGGTCAAGTAATTATATAAGCTTCAGTTCTCTGTCTCACAGCAAATTATTCTGAAGTGCTCATTTTCAAAATGCAACTGTGAGGAATATAAAAGAAACTCATGTTTAATCAGCAAACTTTTGTCAAATGTGAGAATATTCATCCATGCACCAGACATCTGAAGGGCACAAGAGCAAATCACAAACACTGCAAAAGCTCACTGCACCAAAAAATAAAATGCGTTGTATTTGTGGGTTTGGAGGCAACAACACATCTTGTTCTGCTCATTGCTATAACAACTCCCACGAGAGGGCATTTGTCCAAATCTGAGGATTTCATTTGTTTTGCATCAACACCAGAAATGTCTTTGCTAGTCAAATTGCATACTATGCACTACAAACCCATTAAATATACGATCATTAACATAATCTTGTGTTCATAAACAGTATGTATTCTTTCAGATGCAATGAGCTTTAATTACCTCGCCACTTCCTCAGAGCGTCCTTGCCAGTTGGAGATGCATAACCATGGTAAACTGTACCAATCTCAGCTCTACTGGCATCTGCAAGCATGACGAACCTTTGGAGTTTTTGTTTTTTGTTGTCACATCTATAGGAGTAACATTGGAAAATGCAAACTGCAGGGCAACTCTTTGTGTAACGTTAAGTCACAGGCATCTTTGTCGCCAGATGATGCATAAATTAGCTAAACGCTAACATCAACATACTAACAGGCTGATGTTTATCAGGTATGTGTATGTGTGGGCCCGTAAACGCTGCACAGACGGAGCTTTTCATGAGTTCTTTTTTCCTCAGCAGAGCTTTGTGAAGTTCAAGTCACCGGTGGATAATTGGTTGGTCGAACCGATCAGAGATGATCAGATCGACAGAGGTGCAGCTGCTGCAGAGGCAAGTGAAAGCAAACTTTTAGACTCAGTGCAGTGTTGGACTGAATCCAACTCAGAAATATGTCAGTGAAATCAGAATCATATCCTTAAAACGAATGATCAACGATTCTTTTTTAAAGTCCACGGCTCAGGAGGACGTTCAGAGTGACAGAGACACTCATGTAATTTAGTAAACAAGCTAATGGCACTAACGACAGATTAGAAATGTGCAACAACATTTTTTGCCGACACTAGATATCAAATAAAAGCCAGACACTGCCGTATTTAGTTGATGTGAACTGTAACTTCACCACTTCCAGGCAGAAAAGCAGAAGAGAGAAGATAAGGTTATCTCTGAGCCTTCCAGAGAAAGTCTGTCCTCCTCTGTGCCGCTGCATCATGTCTATGGCCGTCTATTCCAAAGAGTAGAGTACAAGTCAAGAGTGCTTACTCTGAAGCAAAACCAAGGGACCAAAATGTCCCCAGAAGTATGCTGCACAGCACACTGTCTATTAAAACAAAAAGACTGCTTGACTTGAAGCTATCTTAGTCGAATGAGGGGTCTCCAACTGACAATTCAAATCTCTGACCGTCAAGGGGCAGCCCTGGTGCAATGAATGGTTGAGTTTCACTTTCACTGCACTTAAAGTTCTCCATGCTGCTTCATCTATGCCTAGAGTATGCTCTACAACCAGAGAGTGTGGTGCAATGAATAACCAAACAATATTCCAATCACTCTCCCAATGAACGGCCCGGCTCCAAAAACAGAAAATCAATAAGCAGTGCCAGATGTTGATATTGCGGCAGGCTGCCACAAATAAATTAATGTGTGGGAAACCCTGATGTGTAAAACATGCTGGGAAACATCTGTAACACCATCCAGTCAAAAACAATCAACTATGTCAACAGGAACTCGCTGTAATTACAGTTTTAAAGGGCAAACATTGTATTAAACTTCTTCATTTTTAAATGTAGGTTTTAATTTATTCCTTAATATACATGGAGAAATATGTGCTTCTGTCATGTTTAGTTGTGTGTCTCTGACAGCAGTTTATAATGAGTTGGAAATATATCATCATGCTGACCTGGAAATTGTGAGAACATTTTGTTATTTGAGGTCTGTTGTGTTAATTTTGTAAAGTGTCATTTAAAATGTTTCCAGTTTAAACTGCATTTTAATAAGTTGTCAGGTCAGATGTATTAACAGTGTTCCCAACAATTTAATGACTGTTTGATTCAGTTAGTTACATAACAGCTACACCTGACTGTTACTGGGTGTAAATATTTATAACAGCTTAGCTCAACATAACTAGTTTGCATGGTGCAGACAGCTTTGTCTTGTGATGCATAAATCTTCACTTAGTAAGCACTTCTGGTAAAAACTAGGCTAAGTTTGACCTTACAAAGAGCTGGTGAACCTCTGCATGCATTATGCAACAGTAAAACTTGTGGTGAAAAGAGCCACCTGGTCACTTCCTGTGTCTTGAAGGAGGTAGACCGGAGTCTGCAGCCCCCTCAGGCTGATACCGCAGCACCCTGGCACTGTGGTACAGACAGAAACCACAGCGGCAACAACTAAAACATGATAGGTTGGACAGTGCAGATTAAACACTGCAAATCTCACAACACTCCCCTCACAGTCCCACTTCTCTCTTCCTCCTAAATGGAGGCCCTTATCTCACCTAGCTATGGTCCAATATAAATCTACTAGCAAAGCTCTTCAAATTTATTGGCCGAAAATTGCAATGATATCACCTTTCACTGACTGTTTATCCAGCCCTGTGAGCGCGGTAAAGCGAGAACAACTACACAGAAAAACTGCCCTTGATTAATGTCTTTTCGGATTTATGTTATACTATTCTTATACCCAGTGTCGGGTTGATTTAAGAGCTGCGAGTTCTGTTGGGGCGTGATAAAAACGGGGCTTAAACTTCATTGAATGCTTAGGGAAAAGGGGATAAATGTTTGCTAAGCCTGTTTCTGATATCAACTATCAAGCAAAATCTAAACCTAGCAGCAAATACTTCATCCCACCTTGGTAACTGCTGTAAACGACTTAGTATCTAATCACCTGCTTGTAAGGGCTTTGCAAGAGCCTCTGTGCCTCAGTGGCTTACAAATGGCTTTTTTTTTGATGAAGTGATGGTGCGGAGGAGTGTATATTGTCTCCAGCTGTAACTCTGCATACAGGAATGTGTAGGAGCAAAGCAGTTTGTGTGTGTGTGAGAGACAGAGAGGTGAAATGACAGAGATATACAGAAAGACAGCGAGAGAAGGACAGAGAGTGTGTGTTTCCTATGGTTGAAGTACAGTTGAGCTTCAGCCAAGGTCATCCTCTTACTTATGACATACATGGAGCCAGACTGAGCCTCTCACTTGGACACTCTCCATCTGCTCTCACTGATAAGGATGGCTTCTTCATGTGCAGACAGACACCACGGCTCTGTATTGTGTAGATCTAGTGTGATTAAAACCATATTTAGATTTCTTTGAATTGCAATTAAGAGGACACTATTCTCACGTATATAGTTTACACCTTTAAAAAAATCTTTTTTTTTTTCTGCCAGGATACTGCAATGGAAAGTGGTTGTTTTATACCAAGACACTGCTGCATTTCCAGCCAGGATAGTGCCAAGGTACAGGGTACATTTATTTTATTTCTCGGTGCATTTTTAAACACCTAATGAAATGCTGGGGTAAAAACAGTCCATACACAAGCTACTGTATATCAGAAGAGGTGCACTGCAGCCACAACTGCTCAGTAGAGAAGTATTTCGCTAAAGGACCTTTCCAGCCACAAAGGTGGACACGGATATTCTGTTAATTGGTTTATGCATGTCAGCCGGGAAACTCAATTGCAGGCTATCAAAGAGGCCTGAAACAGCTTAACCCAAGTAAGACCTTACCCAGACTGCCAACAGTTCATGTTTTTTCCCTCAGTGTCTGAAGCCTGTATAAAATTGGAGAGGGGTAAGTGCAACTCGTTGACCAGCAGGACTATTTTGCTTTTCCCTGATCAACACCTTGCCAGATGAAGACTGCTTTAAAATTTATGAGAAAACAAAAATGTGTCCTCACTAGCTAATCATTGAGGACACATTTTATTTTATCTTTTTTTTCTATAGTCTTCTGTTGCACTCAGAGATCCACATGAATTCAAGAATAGGGCTCGGTTAAAGGCAGCAGCTATAACAGAAAGAGAAATATGGCTGATAATAAATACTGTATGCGTGAGACATTACTGTTTATAGAGATTAGATTGGCGCCATGTTGGTGCCAGTCTTAAACAAATCCATGATGATGGTGAAAGATTATACAGTGTGGCAATAAAGTAATGAAGATTCATGTTTGCTGTATGGGAGGATGGTTTGTTGTTTGCAAACAGTAACACGCGATTCTGCAATTAAAAAGAACTGACAGCGCTCTGTATGCACATCACAGTCTGTACATGGCTTTCAGCACATATCAAACAAATTGTGCATTTGGGCATCACTCGAACAGAAACCATGCTCCTGCATCAATAACCCACAGAAACTTCGACACCAACCTGACCACAGGCACAATGTTTTCTCTATTAAAAGTTCATGTTGTTAAATGAATAAATCTGTGAGCCATCTGCTAAAACACCGCAACACACACACACACACAAACACACTCCCCCAGTGGTCTGGTGAAGGGCTACATCCAAAACTTCAATCAAATGGCCGAACTCCAGGCAAGCTTCTGTGACGCCGAGAGGTTCACGGACCGATCACCATAACTACAGCTGATGATCTCAACATGCTGTGCTTCCTGTTAAATGTGCCTTAGCCCGTGGAGGTGGACCAATTGGCAGGAAATGAGAACAAATTGATTGGGAAACAGATGGAAGAGAAGCAGCCACCATGAAGCCCATGAGAGTGTAAAGGAAGGAAAGAGATGAGGGGCGAAGACGAAAATGAGACATAGAAGGCGAGAGCAGACAGTTTGAAATGCCGTAAAGGCCAATAAAAAATGAATCATGAAACATGCCTTTTAAAGGCTTAGAACATTATAAAACATTTTCCTCTTTAAAATCAGTGAACAGATATTTATATTGTATCCAGCACATTTTCACTCCCAACTCATCAAATACCAAAGCTTGGTCAGTGGCCCTACACATCAATCAATCAAATCAATTTTCTGATGCTCTAGTTACCCCTCCAGTGTCAGTTTTGGATGTTCAGTCAAATCAAATCAAGTTTATTTATACATCACATTTAAAACCAAAGTGCTGTTCAAATTAAAAGAATGACACACAAATATGTAGTACAACAGTACAACATGTACTCAAAAATAGAATAGAATAGTAAGAACAATTAAATACATAAAATAAAAAAATAAATTAATACATAAAAAGTTTATAAAATGATAAAATATTTAAAAGAGCAACCAAAGGCCACTAAAAACATCTATGTCTTAAGATTTGTCCTAAAAGTGTCAGTGGAGGGGGAGCATGTCATTGAGAGTGGAAAGCTATTCCAAATCTTTGGAGCAGCTACTGCAAAGGCACGATCTCCCCTACCCACTAGCCTCAATCGTGGGACAGTTAAAAGACATTGTTCTGAAGATCTAAGAGGTCGGGAGTTGGAGTAGGGGCAAAGAAGTTCAGAAATGTCGTAGGGTGCCAGCATATGTATGGCTTCAAAAACAAATAAATGAACCTTAAATACATCCTGTATTTGATAGGTAGCCGGTGCAAGGACCCATGACAGCGAGTAAGCTTAGGCTTGTTACATGCCTTGTGTCTTTTCAAAATAAACTTTAGTTCTCACAGGAAATGTATAGATTTTGCTCATTAAATGCATACACTTTCTTTTCAATATAAACTAAGAATGCTGGTAAAACACCATCTAGATTTACTTCCTTTGGTTTAGGCAACAAAAGTAGGCTACCTGGAAAGGTTTTTAAAAAAAATATATATATATGCTTTGGCTTAAATTAAGTACGTTTGTTGGTAAGGTAATGTGATACGTCACATACCTCCCAGTGTTTCCCATACATTCATTTATCTGTAGCGGTGTGCCACGAATAAATTATCTCCGCCACATATAGATTTTTCTGCTTTTGGCGCTACCTGTTCGACCTCGCTCATAAACACATTATAATGGGACTCACTGTCTGTGACTGTAGCTTGTCGTTACAATTCCGGTGCAATAGGTGGCGGTATGCATCGTAAAGATGCACTTAACACACCTGGTCCACCAGAAGAAGAAGAAGAAGCAGACGTAGTAGCAGAACGGATCCAAAGACCTCTCGGTACAAATATGTGGGCAAACAAGTCCAAAAGTGGTCGGAACAACTCTAACTCATCATGTTATATTAGCTTGTGTCTGTATTAACATAGCTGGAAGCTCAACATGTGCAGAGACACTAACTCATGCTGTTAGTTGTGTTAACTGCAGCGCGAGTCCCATAGCAGCTCGCCCCTGTTAATCAATTACAGCAGCTGCACTGGCAACGGGAGCGGCGTGACAACCCCGTCTGTCGCGCGACAACTCTCTATTTTACGCGGCTCTTCTATTTTTGTCACACTACGCCCCCCTACGCAACCCTCCAGCAGATAAAAACTACATGAAATAGTGTGCTAAACGAGCACAATGTGTTTTTAAATGAATAAACCATTATCAGAGGTGATATGTGATGATTTTTTTTTTCACGCATTTACCCATGTTGATCCGTGACATTGTGTAAATGTCCGTGGCGGACATTTGAAAGCGAATAGATGACAAACTACAGTAAACTTGTAGATAACTCAAATATATGTAATAACTTAGGTGGAAAATGCTTTAACATTTCATGCAGCCTACATGCAGCCTCTCGGCTTGGCAAACGGTAAACAACCCCGCTGGCTTCTCTACGTACGCAGTCAGTGGAGCCCAAAAGAATATGCCGCGACGCTACGCTGACGTGACACTTACGTTTGCAGCCGGTGGAGCCCAGCCGTAAGGTTCTGCTCGTTAGTAATTAACTCTGACGTTGGATGTTCACTTCTTCACACAGATGAGTATTGAAAAATATTTTCAATACCCCCCCCGGACCACACCACCACAAATAGATTCCTGTCCTGTGGGAAACACTGCCTCCTGTACACATAAAAGAACACTTTGCTGCTTGCCTCCCACCCGCCCCATGCAGATTTTCAGAACAGTTGAAATTTGAGAATTACAAAATGCTGCTGCCTGGTGTGTCTCATAATGCCACTAAAAGGTGCCTCTGAGTGTTGGTATCTGATGGAATTGCCCACTGTCTCCTTGAGTTGAGAGTGAGACTGAGATTGTTGTATCCAACACTTAAAGAGCAAAAAGCACAACTTTGAACTTTCAAGACTCCTCCAGTAAATATCAAGTTTTTCACCTTGTTAACACATCCATATGGTGTTGTTTTATATTCTACAAAACATATAATGACCAAAATAAGCAGTCAACCCAACAACTGAGCATGTCTGAGCATGTCTGCATTGGTGCTTTTGAGTACCAATGAGTACCAATGGCAGTCTTAAAAACACTGGCTCTGACTTTCACGTTTTTTTTATCTACAGGAGCTACTCCCATAACGCTACAGTAAAGTGAGAAGTATCAGAGTAGAAACCATATTTTGCAAGCTTTCACTTAAATTTGTCAGAGCTGGCAATCTGGAACAAGGTTTATCTAACATTAGCAACACATTATAAGCTTTTTGATAACGTCGTCAACCCAAAGGCTTCTGTTATCTGTTGCTGTTTTTCATGGAAAAACCTCTAAATATGTAATTTGACATTTGGATCTTTCGGATCACTAACACACTGGAGCAACGTCATCTGCTTCAAAAAGTTAAACACATTGAAGCCAATCTGTAACACTGGTTTTTGCTGTGTGTTCTTATGTAACGTTTCCAAGAAACAAGAAATAAAAAAAACAGAGAGGCCTTGAAAGTTTGCCAAAAACAGAGCATTCTCGTCCTCTCACATTTGTTAAAAGACATCTTTCTAAAGAGTTCCGCACAGAGACAATATCTCCGCCATCACAGCCAATTTTAAGACAGATTCAGGATTTATTCAATCTTTGTTTTAAGACATCAACACTGATGGCAGAACGGGTCTTTTTGACCTTGCCAAAAAAAAAAAAAAACTCCACGAGTACTAGACAGTTGTCAAGCTCTTCAAAGACACAATCCGTGATCCAAATATAAACACAGGGGTCACCCTACCACCAAAATTCAAAAGAAACCTGCTACGCACTCTCACACTGACATGTCTTTTAATAAACACTAACTCCAGACAGCAACTGAATCAATGTTATTAATGCTGCCGGAAACTGTTTGTCATTATCATTAAGACAAATCCTTTAGTTATATATGTGAGTTTAACTAAAATTAATATGGTCAAGAAAGGATTTAGCTTTTGTGTGACAGCACAGTAACATCAAAGACAAACAGCAGAGCTTGTACTGGCAGTTTTTTATTTTGTAAGGACCATGGAAAGTGACTTAAAAGCTACACTTTGGAGCTGTTGACCAAATTAGCTCTGTTTTATGAAACAATTCCAATCGGGTTTCTTAAAAATCTTGGTGCTATTTAGAAAACCAGCCTGAATTTCCACCAGTTTTGAGTGCAACCATTGTAATCAAGGATCTGTGATCATTGGAGGGCATTCCACAATGCACAATGGAAGTAATCAGCAGTAGCAAGATGGCAGATCACACCGATTACTAGGGTTGAGCCGAACACTCAGAAGAAGTGAGTATCCAGTACAGATAATGGACTTTTTATTTGTGTCATTATCTGTACTCATGATAAGGGAAAATCCTCATGTGGGTAGCTATGTTAAATCTGTTACTCTTGTGATAAAAAAAATATCTGAAGCTCAATTCTGAGGCTGTTCTGTAAATACTTTCCTCATAGGTAATAAATATAGCAACTTCTGATTGATACATATAAATTACAGTCTTAAAATAACAACTTCTGAGTCGGCCCAACCCACTTTTGACACAAACTTGGCCCATTCTTAGTACAGATACAGATAATCTAGTTGGTTGAAGAGATACAGATAATGGTGTATTCCCTTATCCACACTGATTACCTGCAAGCTCTTCTTCTGTTATTACAGATATTTCTTTTCATCCAAAACACAAGCATGAACCTGCAGAATATGGCACGCCCACTAATCTCACCAGGGCTCATACTTTAGGTCAAGGTTAACCTGCTATTTTTTATATCTTAAGTTCCACACCAATTTATTGTTGGTTGAAATGCTCCAAATGGTTTAACAGTAGGTGCAGAAACCAGAACAGACTCCATTTCATGTTGGTGGAAAAGGGTCACAGTAGTGCTGGAGCAGAAATTTCCACCTGGGGCCCTGTTTTGTTTGCACACATATGAGGTGCACATGCTAGCACGCAAGTTTCACACCATTCTGCTGATTAGCAGTTGAAAGCAGTGGCAGCCAAAGACGCACCAACGAAAAGCAACAAAGAAGACTGCAAACATGGACGTAGAAAATGCAGGATTTAAAATATTCAAAAAAATTGCTTAGCTAAGGAACACGCAGTCTCGGATACACACAAGAACACTCCACAGGTTACCTTGAATCTCTTCTAGCCTTTGTATTCGGGTCTGGTCTTTTAGTACAGTTACACATGATGATTATGGCTTTGATGACAATGACCCCGTGATGCAAGTGATACCAGCATTGAAAAGGTAGCTCACTGTGTGGGCAATAACTCTTGAAATGTCCTGTAATACCTTCTGGGTTGATATAACATCCACCCTGAATAGCCACTCTGATAAAAACCTTTTGTCATCAGGGAAAATGACACATGGCCATTTTAATGAATCTCCTGTGTTGAATTGGGGCAGGCAAACACACACACACAGACAATCGCACACACACTTCTCTGTGTTCTTCTAGCTGACTTCACTCAGTCGAGGTCAGTAGATTACAATCTGTCTTGTAGGGCAGGATATGAGAGCTTCTTATAAATCTCTCTGTACTGTATGAGGGTAGAGCATCATACTCAACATACCCCCGCTTCACTTCCAGAATAGAGAAGTACAAATGTAGGGGCTGATGATGTCGGGGTATAATACAGCTGCATAATTTTCTCTGTCCAAGTAAGAGGCATCACTATTATTATACACTCTTATAGAAATGGGGAATTACATGAAGAGAGCTATATGAGAACTGATAACAAGAAGAATACAGAATTGAACCTTGGTGGAAAGCTCTCAGGATTGTGCCACTTCACTGTGAATTACCTCCAACTTCAAATAAGCCTCTGTACTGTATGATACTTCATCATGCCACCGCTGAATTGAGATGTGCTGTCTACCTCATGCCCGCCGCTATTAACACCTTATTGATCCCGATGAAGTAGACAGTGTCAGATAAAGACAGATCTAAGCCAAGCCACATCAAATTACAGTCAAATCTTTTCATATAAAGTGCTTTAAATAAACAGGTTGTTCACAGAGTGCAAAGTGCATGAGTCATCAGTGGAGGGATGAGACTTGAATGGGTTGAGGGTAGTTATCTGCCCAGAGTGTGAATTAAAAAATCTGAGCTCGGTCTCCACATCATTAACCCTTCAGAGTGACACTGACCTTAGACGCTCATTTGATCTCATCATGTTTTGGTGAGTGTGGAAGTGAAATAGAGGGTGAGTGTGCGGGGGTGCAGCTTTGATGTTGTAATGCAAAATTTCTTTTATCTCTCGTGGAGCGTTTGAGACTGGGCCGGCTGTCCAAAAACTCAATTAAAGCTACTCTGAATGCGAGCCGACAGCACAAGAGGAGGCGTGAGGCACGGAGGTGCGAACAACACAATGGAGCGCGGGGGGGGGTAAATGCAACTCCTAGGACAAATGGGACCACAAACTGAGCAACACAAACAAAAAGAGCAGATTTTTAAGATGAAATCTTCTGCAGAGGGAGAAATCATGAAAAAGGATGAAAAGATAAACTGCACCAGCTCTGCGTCTGGTAGCAAGATGACCAAAGGACAACCTAATTCCTGTTTATGAGCTGCTCCGAATGTGTGATATCCAGCTGGCGTACAAATAAGCTTTCCACTGAAGTTCATGTTAATGGTTAGCATTGTGTTTGATTGATAATTGAAGGCAGCTTGCTTGACAAATGATGTGTATCCTTGCTGCAAAAGGAAATTCCTCAGCTCATTTAGCCAGCCATCATCCGGGGCTTCATCACCACAAACACCACAAAGAGGCATAAAAGAATTCAGAGAAGCTCAAAGCTCTTAGCGTGCTCGCTCAGCCAAAACTGCGTGGGTTGTTTTCTCCCCCCCCATGAAGTGTATTGTACCTCAGAAACAAGGTGGAAAGAAAAGTAGATATGCGATAAAGTAGGAGGATGGAGTGTATGACAGGAAGAGGAGGTGGAATATGTGTGTCTTTGCATCTGTGTGCTGTGTGTATGAACAGGACTGGCAGACCCCCCCCTGCATTCTTTCATGACTATGAAGAGATGCACTGCAGCTTAGGTGAGGAGAGAGGAGAGGAGAGGAGAGGAGAGGAGAGGAGAGGAGAGGAGAGGAGGTGGGGAGGAAAAGAAGCAGAGGCATGGCTTTTTACATTAGGCCTTTCATCTCGCTTCTGTCATTGGTCATCAGAAATGGGAGAACACCGACTCCCAAACACTGCTCTCCATTCCAATTTCATTTAGCTCAGGACCGCTTGAGACATGAGAGAATGAGAAAATAGAAGAGGCTGTATAACAATGTCCCAAAAGGAGCAAAAACAGTTATTCATGCGCAAAGGAATTTAACTGCATTGTCTCAGCGCCAGTACCAACAAAAGAATATTCTTGGTTTTCAAATAAAGATGGTTTTCCATCAGGCAGGAACTATGTCCAACCTTCATCCACTAATAGTCATGAAATACTTCCTGTGGACTCTGTAGTCCAAAAAAAGGAGCGAAAAATGTAGGCAAAAGGTCAACGCTAACGACATCAAGAGAACAAACTTATTATGAAATCCAGCTCCCTTGGTTTCTTTAATAAGAACACACTGACTGTCTCTCACAAACAAACATACAGATAAAGACAAAGTCTTTTCTCACACATCAGCGAGGCTCACAGTGGGATTTTTAATATGTCGTGGCCATAATTCGATATGCACAATGCTGAAAAGTGTTTGTGTTTTCAAGGAATCGCTTCAGAGGGAATCATACATTTACCAGTGTTGTGAAAACATGGCCTTCGAAATCATGGGAACAACATCTTGTGTTTGCCTTTTCACAAGTTATTTGTCCAGTCTGACCTTCTAATGCTGCACAAACAGTAAGTCATAAACAGTGAGGGGCAGACCCAGGATCTTCACTGAGATAGCATATTGGAAAAACGAGCAATAATGGAGAGGAGCTGAGCTGTATCTGCGTAGCACTTGCAAAGAGAAAGTACATTAAAACTGGGACCTGATGATAAAAAAGAACCTCAAATTAATAAATGTTGAACTGAAAAACACACACAACTTCGCAGTAATCCTGAAAACTAAGAGGCTCCATCACGCCAATGCCACTGCCAGATACAGAGTCGTGTGCTATCTCACATCAGTGATAAAACAGCAAACAGGTATTCTTCACTTTTCTCCGAAAAACTGCAGTAAACCAAACTCATGACAGCTGAAGGGCCTCTGCCACAGGAGGTGACAAAGACAGACATGAGCAGCAGCAGTCAACCAGTCTTAGTGGAAACAGTTTCTCCTCGGGACCACAGAAGAGTAAACAGAAACGAGAAAGAGAAAAGGATTTAGAAGCTGAGCCCTGCAGCTGGTGAAAATAAAACGAGGGACTTCATCCTCAGAATACATGGCTACCTGCAGTAGTCTTCAGAAATTGTACACTTTCTCTGTTTCGAAAACATGTTGCTGCAATACAAGCAGCATTAACTTTGGAGATGCACTCAGTGAAGCTCACAGATGAGTTTAAAAACATCTGCAGTGAGCTGGAAGTCATCTGGGGTATCTTTAGGTCCTTTAACAAAACTACAAAGTGTATCTTTCTGTCTATGATTTATTTCAGTTTGCAGCTGTGTCATCGTCCGGTGGGATGCCAATGTCCTTATCCGTGGGGCTCAATTTATTATCCAGTGAAGGGATAATGATGCTGAGGTACATGCTAATGTCTCCACAGTAACTACACTCATAACTGATTTCAACTGGGTATTAATAAGAGATTTTGGAAAAGCAATCCAGACTAATTAAAACACTCTACATCATCACAGAGACACTTTCACTTAAAGGAGAACTGCCTGTTTTCAGCATTCATCCATGTTATTCCTATGGTCTAAACAGCAAAAGGGTTCCTGCTTCGTACCCAGGGTGGGGGAACCCTTCTGTGTGAAGTTTACCTGTTCTCTCTGTGTTGGCGTAGGTTTTCTCTGGGTACTCCAGCTTCCTCTCACAGTCCAAAGACATGTAGGTTAACTGGTGACTCTAAATTGGCCGTAGGTGTGATTGTGAGCATGAATGGTTGTCTGGAGATCTGTCCAGGGTGTACCCCGTCTCTCACCCAATGTTAGCTGGGATAGGCTCCAGCTCCCTCGCAACCCCAATTAGGATAAGTGGTTATGGAAAATGAATGAATTAATGTATGAATTAGTAAACAAGAAAAACTCGCTCTACAAAATCCAAAAACTAGAGTGCTAAAACTGAAATTTGGGATGTTATAAAGTGTAAAGTCTGAAACTGCTCTGCAGACAATGAAAAGCTTGTTGGAGGGCAGGAACAAACAACAAATCCATAAGCTGCGTGAACTGGATAGAGTAAAGTGACCATAAAAGGTTTGGATGAACCAGCAGGCAGCAGGTATCATCAGAAAAATGACACTCATGTTGGATGTGATCCATACAAAATGAAGATTTTTTTCCACAACTCAACTGATTTACCTGTGTTGACACGACCATCATTAGAAATTACCTCGTCCTCCAGACCTCCAAATATTAGACGGCAGGCCAATAAAAACACACAAGCGTCGTGTGGATTATAACTATTTTGTGTGCGGTTGGGTCCATGACTGAAACAACCGTGGCTTGTTTTTAGCCAAATGAGTAAAGGTGCTTGAGTATGACTGTCTTTTATATTTCAATGCTGTATATGGATATATATGGAACTTTTCTGGCCACTATTTTCTACCCACTAGTTCAATCACTCCCAGAGGTCTGGTGAAACGCAGTTAAAGATCTGTGCCATTGCTAAACACACACAGAGAAGTTGTTACAGCAGATTGTAATTGCATCCAACTCAAGGTATGTTTAACACAATGTTTAATGTTAACATTTGAAATAAGATGACTCCACTCCTCCAGAGTGAAGGTGGAGGTTTTTGATCCACATCTACTGTTGTGATTTTTTTTTTTTTTTACATCTCCTCTTTACATCCCACTATTTTTGGGACTTAAAGTGGGCTTTGTTTATTCCCAATTTAATTTTTTGGAACAGTCGTAAACATAGCAAATCACAGGCTTTTGTGCAGTGTTGGTAGTCTCTGCCTCCAGTTGCCTGCCTTCCATCTGGACAGCGCACCAATGCAAGACATCACATACAAAGAGGCTTTGGGAAAGATGTTCTAGATAACACTGGGCGCACCCAGGGGGATGTTCTGAGTATATTGGTACATTTGTTTGAGAACTGAAAACATTATAATAGACTAAATCTCATTTGGGCATAAAATAAGAAAACAAACAGTCTGTGGGTTCACAAAATCAGGCGCCTATTCATTGTCAGTGGAGTAGCTCCAGACTTGATGACATCACAAGGCTGAGATGTTCTCTGGTTTCTGGCTTTGGGAAAGAGTGGCTCATGTTCACAAATATTGATTGAACTTTCAGAGGCCATGGAAATAACATATTGGGACTCTTATTTTAGGTGGTGTTCCCCTTGAAGCTCTTGGCGGTGCCTCATCTATTCTACAATAGTGGTTCTTTTAGGTGAAATAGCTCTATATACATCCCTCATGTTAAAAACATGGTAATTTGACGTAATTCAACAGCCATCGTTTCGGGAGTTTGAGCAGCAGTCAGATATACAAGCCAAGATTTCCTCTTCCGTGTGCCGGTCATTTTTAAAAAGCTAATAAAAAGCTGAACTGTCATCAAACGAGAGCTGGTGGGCTCCAAGGCTGCATTTTGGCCAATGCATTCCACCTCTGTTTACCTGCTACTCAACTGTGATCGGTCAATACCTCTCAGACTACAAACAGGAAAGAGAACCCATCTGTTACCAAAACCTTGTCCCGTTGCCTGTAGATTCTGCATACATATGCAGATATCTGTTTATAGAAATTACTTTGAGACAACTGTCAACTTCTCTGTTCGCTTGCTAACTAATTCTTATGCATTCTAAATTGCAAAATGTGTTCCAGCTCTATGTCGGTGAAGATTCTCAGTCATCCAGGTCATAGTAATCTTCAGTGCGATATCGTAGGCAACTGGACTTGCTTGAGTCTCTTGAAGATGTTTCGCTTCTCATCCAAGAGTCCATTAAAACTATAGAAGCCTCTTGAGAGGTGAAACGTCTTCAAGAAACTCAAGCAAGTCCAGTTGCCTATGATACAGGACTTAAGATTTCCAGCTGTATGGATTTTTTGTTTGGTTGGTTGGTTTTTGTTGTTTTTAATCTAACTAAACTAATTGAGTTACCCAACAATCTTTCCACATTTCCATCTGCTCCTGCAGAACAAACACCTGGAGTACATGTACCACTGGTTGGGAAGCACTGTCCTATAACACATAGCCTATTTATGGTTTTTGAGGGTACTTTATTTAAAAGGGGGAAAAAACAAATTAGCACCTACAGCAATGCTCTATCACCCACTGTGGAACAGAAATCATCTGTTGTTCAAAGTCTGAAAATACCTGCAGCACAGACGAACAGGAGGTCGGGGAATAATGAGTGACAATAAAATTATAAAAATGCAAAACACAATCAAAACAACACGCTTCAGAGAGTGCAGCGAAAACAGCCTTATTAGAAAACACCATCCCGTCAACACATAAACGGAGCCATAGTTTGCTGTTTGGAGTGAAACAAATATAGAGAGGCTCATGCTCCTACACTTCTTTGTTCCTTCGCTGCTCCGCTGGATCAAGAGTTAATTCTGCTCAGAGTGACTGTGGGCTGCAAGTGACAGCAGTGAATTAATGATTCATTATGCCAGTGTAAGCAAATAGTGAGCCGGTGATGGAGGAAAATGGATTTACACACATCCAACGCCAACCATGACATCTTTTCAGCTGAAAAATCTTCACGTATCCACACAGGAGAAGTTAAAAGCAGGACTGGTGTGTAAAACCGCAGGATTTTATGTGCTGTTCAGATCCACACTTTTTTTTTGAAAGCTACTTCTGAAGAAATCTGAAACCTAAAAACTTCGACATTCATAATCATTCATTATAAATGTGATATATTGCTTGCTCAGCCTGGGGCTTTCTTCTAAATGAATTTTCCATTTGCTTTTCATTCAGGCCAGTCACTTGAGTCCTCACTACATCTCTGCCTCACCATATGTTCAGAGGTACAAGATGAAGTGTAACTGTAAAAAAAAAAAAAAAAAAAGTTAGGACTTTGTTGAGTCTGCAGGGTGCTTGATGCTGCAGAGGATGTCATAAAAATTTGATAGTTCATGTCGAAAATATTTCTCCAGTTTGGGATTATTAATGCAGCAAAAACTGCACAATCGCAGAACGTGTAGTACATGCATATTCCATTAAGAGACATGCCGCTGGTTTTACTGATGATGTGCTTTGGGACAATTTGTGTCCAACACATAAGAATATTTACTCTGGTTCAGAATTTGTGGCACAGTAATAATATGAAAGCTCTTTTCAGGTTTGCACATGCGAGTCTACAAACTTCTTAATCTCCTGTGTCCACGGATCACCTCAAGGCTGTAAATTCAGCCGAGCATCACAGATTAGAGTCTTGCTTCTCTAGTTTCTATTTTAGGGAGAGAGTTGTTCAAGTTCACAAATGTTATATCATCCCTTCCTCCTACCTCTTCCCATTCCTCCTTTGCTCTCTATCTTTGTCACGACCCGAGGGAATAGAAGGTGTAAATTGCTCAATTAAGTTGAATTCCTGTTTAAGGCAAGCAAAGGTATTATAAGATGCTGAGAGCTTGTAAATCTCCAGTGCACCACATGACCAACACTTTAGTCTTTGTCCTATGATCTTGTGTTAATGTGTTAAAAATTTTATATCAGAATAATAACTCTGCGTTCCAATCGTACCATATGACTTAGTATGTCCCAATACAGGGTATGCCAATTGAAATATGCAGAAAATACTTGGATTTCCTACTGCATCCAATCGCATTTTGCAGATTTCAAGCCAGCATGCTTTTCTGGCTATGCTGACCCCCAATCCTTTGCACAGCCGAAGATGCGTCACATCGACTGAGACACATAAAGATGACAGCTCAATGACAGCTAACAGAACCTGCAGTGACAGATGACAGGATGTTCAAGTGTAACACTTCTTCCTAACGTATAGCAGGTGAGGGAACTCTGGTAGCTGGAACTTGCAAAAAATTGTCCAGATAGACTGTGAGCGACAACATTTAGGGAGCCTACTGAGGCCTGGTTGAGCCTAAGCAACATCTTGCTATTGCTGCACGGCCAACGGCTACTAAGGTTGAATGATTGGAGTTGTGCAAAGATTCGCAAAAATAAAGCCAGGGCGAGCATTTTTTTAAGCAAGCAACACGTCGCTTAGCCTGTTCACTGACACATTAACTAAGTAAGGACATCTTTGTTGAGAAAAACTGAAACAATCTGATGTTGTGAGTTGTGTGTATGACTAATACATTCAGATAGAGGTCAACCAATATTGGATATTGGATTTGCAATGGGTGATTGAAGAACCATCGTTTGGAACAGGAAAAAGCCAATAGCCAATATTACCCCAAACCCTGTCACGGGCACACAGCAGAAGGGAACCGACTTCCTCTGGAGCTGTACCCACTGATCATTTCCTTTTTAGTCCATTTAACACAACCCTCCCCTCTGCAGCTCAGGTCAATGACGTACGTTTCCGTGTGACTGGTAAGGGCTGTGCAGCCATCGGCCACTATACTGTAGGAGCCAAGTTCTGCCAGTAACGATAGTTTGTAAAATGTCCTATTGGCACAGATTAATTGGCCTTCAGATATTTTAATTTGGCGCTACGGACTGTGAAGGATATATGAGCAAGAGGGTCAAAGTTCAAGGCCCAATGTCATGACAAAGTAAATGTCCTATTTGCATGCATACTCCCTGCAACAGTATGTTCTTTGTCTTATAGAGCAGCTGCAGCATGTACTAAAAGTAAAAAGAAAAAGTCTGATCCAGAACGCAGCATCAAGTAACACATCAGCAGATGCTACAATCTTTCAAATTCCAGAGACATGGGGTTTGAAATGGATGGTCTTTTTTAGTAAAGACGTATGAGCAGGTTAAACATGGAGCCACTGATGTCTAGAGGTTTTATGGATGTACAGCAAGCCATCTGCATATGTCAGTCTGATGGATGAGGTGGGGGCAGAGATCGAATGACCTCCCTGTTTGGACAAGCCTCGTGTAAGGTTCAGCTCCATCCTGTCACCTCCACTGACTGATAGTTGTACTGAACGCGAACATGCCCGTACAATCGCAAAGACAAGGCTCCGATAATGGTAGTGAGAGATTTTGTCTGGGAGGTAGCTAATCAATGTGTGTGTGCATTTTTGTAGTATATATGTCAAAGAGAAAATACAGCAGAAATAGAGTAATGCTGGCCGTAAATAAATACGAGACTGAATATAAAACTGTGGAATAATGGTGCTCCAGCAGCTCTCAGCCAGTAAATAAATTCAGCGCATATTAAGAGACAAAGGATGTCTCATTTCATTCCCCTCCAGTCCTCAGAATTATGTTACTATGAAGGAATTGATTTTATCTCAGACATCCAGACCTCCAAAGACTGCAGAAGTCACAACAGAAGTGAATCAAATAAGGCGGTGAGGGATTTATTAAAAACACACAAAAAAAATCTCCTAATAGGGACACACTTTCAAAACCGATTCAATAACAATGCAACATAATTAAAACTTCTTTTCATACTCGTCGGGTACTTGCACATTCTATCATTTATGGCATATTGTTACAACAAGGAGGAAAACTAAAACAACATCCTTACAGTGACACAAACATAGCTATTATTTTTCTTTGAGGTATTTAATTGTTGCCGCTCAAATGGTGGAGAAGTAATGATAACAAACTTACATAACTAAGCTGAAAATGTTTACGCTTTGGCAATAGCGATGCTTTCAAATTTTGCTCTGTATAACAAAGAAAAGTGACTGCAGCTCCGAGGGGGAAACGTCTGTCTCGGATGCAGCCATCTGCAACGCGAACTGTCATTTCATTTTTTTCATGGGACTTTGAACCAAAGAGACAAATGGATTCTTATTCAAGCTCCCAGTATCTTATACAGTGAGAGTAGCATTCAAAGAATTAGGAAGCGACAGTACCTGTATTATTGTCCGCATGGTGAGACAAGGGTCAAACAAACAAGTATGCAGCAGAGCCTGTTTGACAGGTTTCTACAGGAAGCATTAAAGTGTAAGACTGCTTAAATCAACGTATCCTGTCGAAGCTGCAGGGACGCACGGCAAACTGCACTTAAAGAATTATCTGGCAAACATCTGAAACATCTGCCCAGACAGTTTGTTCCATTTAATTAACTAACCTGATTGGAACGCTATGACCAACTGAACAACTATGTTTTAGGCATTTTGACAGATTTCTCATTTCACCCTTCAGCAGCTCGTAGACATATTCAGCGGGGACAACTGGCGCTCCATAAAACTGAAAAGAGTCAAAATACATGAGTCGAGGAATTTCGACTGTCTGGAGTCTCTTGCCTTCATCAGTATTCCTGCCTTGTTAATGTTACTCTTCAGTGACAAAGCATTTCATACAAAAGCCCAACTCATCCAACCGCTAGTTATTAAACAGATTTGGCTGTAATATGATTAACTTTATTCACATTAGCAAAAAATAGCGCTTGGAAAGTAACCATGGAATTGAGAAGGAGCCCAAACACTGGATTGTGAACAATGTAAATAATCTCTGCCACATCCTGATTATGATATATGGAGAACAAAGTGCTGTACTCAAACTTGCTGCCAAGGCTGAGACAATAAAAGGGGTCATTACTAAAACAGGGAAATGACTCAGACTGTGTCACTTGCTTTCCAAAGAACTGTCAGTCACTGCTAATTCATTATGCCACCTCAGATCCTGATATCTAATGTACAAATAATAAATGGAGAGGCGGCAAAGAGGTCGCAGGGTTATCCCACTCCCCTGGTGGTTCTCAGCAGTTCAGGATTAAGCAGGATGTGACTGATGTAATGATAGGAGCTTAAGGAAAATGAGGCAGATGACTACATACTGTAACTGCCCCTTCATGTCTCTGCTGAAAAAGATTTAATGAGATTAATTTAAAGAGCTTTAGTGAGGCTAATCTGGATAAAGGAAAAAAGTGGTTAAATAAACATGAACAGCAAAGAGGAAGGAACAAAGAGGTGGCATAGCCTGAGAGAAAACTTGAGGAGTTTACTCTGGGTCATCGACAACATGTAGCCTTTTTAATGAAATATCATTGTGAACACGAGAGTGTGAGCGGAGGAGAGCTACAGCACTTCATCTTACCAGCTCAAAGCCCTCTGTATAATCACACCACCAGTGTTTAGAGCCATATTGGAGGTTTTAATTATTTAAAGCCACTCTGTGCAGAATTATTATGTAATTATAGCATCTGTTAAATTGTTATGAAGGCATAAGTTTTTGTTTGTTGCAAAATTAAACAATCCTGGTAAGAAAGTTGCTTGTTGCCTTCAGTCTATTCATCTGAGTGGCCACAGGGAGTGCAGATGGGAATTAGCTAGGAGCTAAATGTGTTACAGTACATGTCTGCTGCTTGTGCAAGATTAATATGTTTTGTACAGGGCCCCTAACAACTAAGTGTAGAACTCAGCTGTAGAAATGTGTAGTGTTGTTTGCCGTAGTATCTTCTTTTAAACTACCACCTGGTGGCACCAAAGTTGGAATTTTGAGCCACACTAGCCGCATGGCACTATGGATGGCAATGATGGTCAGCCGCTCTCACAGCGTATTTCCACCAGATCCGATAGCTGAGGGTTTCTTAATGCCAGTGTTGGGGAAGCTACTTGGAAAATGTAGTGAGCTGTAAGCTACCAGTTACTCTACTACTGTTTCACTACATTGAAGTTATCAGAGAGAGAAATGTAGCAAGCTAAGCTATGAGACAATGGCAAAAGTACGTTGCTACTTGCAAAGCTACTTTTATTTTTTCCCTTTATGTCAAATCAGTGTTATCTGATAAGAATAAAATGTCAGCTAAACAAATAGGTGGACAAAAATGTTCAGTTGAACTGTTTATCATAAAATAACAGACTTAAATTAAAACTTTCTTGTTTTTTTGAAAACTTTGTGACATTTGAACATGTCCTCCGATAACACATCATCATCAGTTGGCCTTTTGCTCTCTTTCTTTCTCTGTCCTCTTCCTACTTAATGTATTTCTCTGTCTTGGCCTCTCTCAGTCGACTATGGCTGTCAGTAATTCAAAAGCAGAATTCCAAAATATATTTTTCAGTCAATAAAACCATAACAAATAAAAGACAGTAGTTTTTTGGGGACATTAGAACATGAACATGTCCTGAAATTAACACGTGACATCAGTATGTCACTCTGTCTCCCCTCTCTTCCTTCTTAGTACTGTTTTCTGTCTCTCAGCTCTTTTCTTGGCCCTTGCTGTGTCTATTTCTCTGGAGTCCACTGCAAATCCACTAAATATATACAGTCCATGGGCAACAGACATGAGAGACGCGTCAAGAAGTGCAATGTAGCCAGTCAGAGGCAGAGTAGCCAATAGTGAAAGCAGCAAGCAGAATAAACTGAAGGATTAGTATGTGATGTCATGCAGAAGTGCTTCTCTCGTCTACATGCCTCAGTGTGGCACTGGGGTCAGTCACATTACTAATCCTCAGAATTACTATTCTTGCTTTTATCCAGACCTCTGCAGAAAAAAGTCCACTGCACTTCAGAGCTTTTCCTGGGAAAAAGAGCTTGTAACTTTTGTGGACACTACCACACTACTCGGTCAATGAATTAACTGCGCTACTGAAAAGCTATTTGACTCAGAAAGTAGTGACGTCTCCACCACGCTACTGAGAAATGCTGTTAAATTAGTACTGTCGCTACTTGTATTCATTGCCTAAGAGGAGCAGGAGAAGCAGTCGCACAGCGCAGAGTATGGCAGGAGGGTTGCAGCAAGTTTGGAGAAAGGGTTGTAGTCCATTCACCAGGGTGTATTTGCATAAAGCAGACCAGATTTAACTTTATGAAAATGTGTCCGTTCACACACAGACCAGCCATTATAGACAGGGGACAGCATTTTTTCAAATCGGGACCCCTTATCCACACCCAATCCAGCACCATAATGTGTTAACTTGTGTAATTCCAAGGCTGCTTAGGGACTCCAGTAGGCAGAAATATTTTTAAAAAGACCATTTTGAAAATGACAATGCCACTTTTTTCACTGCCAAAATTTAGACTAACTTTGGAGTAAAACTTATCCCCCTACTTACAAGACAGCATGATAAGGTACCAATGGACACCTTAGGTCATCTAGTTTCTTTTGATACCAGTATCTTCATTCTAGCTTTAAAACTGAGCTCTCTACGAGTTTTTGATTGCTAGTCTGCCTAGCGCCTCACTTTTGCCACATTCAGCTTCTGCTTGTGACACCTGGTGCAGTCGAAACTCGGAAATATAAAAGTAAATGTATTTATCATGTAAATACATATAACTTCTATTGTCAGAGATATAAGTCACTAAGTAAATTGTTGTACTGAAGCCATTTAAGGGTCAACCATAGACCTTTACACGAGCCCATCCTGAGCCTTGGGCCCAGGTCTTCTGTACCCTTTGACCTCCCCTGATCGCGGGCCTGTCCGCACACAAAACTTGGTCCAAGCTGTTTAACTAAGTGATGTAGTTCTTCTTCTTCTTTACCATTATTTAACCAAGACGTCCCACTGAGACTGAAAATCTCCATTATAAGAGAGACCTGGCCAAGGTAGCAGCCAATCAAAACACATTAAAATGCAACTAAATATAACATATGATATAAAAATCCACAATATAACAAGAACAACAACTATTCAAACATTGTGGCCGCTCATGAAAAAAGAGCACAACATTCTTTCCGATGCCCTGAAATTCATCAATAGGTATAAGCGTATCTAATTTTAGATCTTAGCTATAAAATGAAACAGGATTTAGCAGTGGCATTGTCTGTTTCTAACCTCACGTTATCAGAAATAGATTTTGGTGGATTGTTTAGATGGAATAACAGAGAGTTAATGAGCATGCCGCCATTTTGGTTCCTGTTTGAAATGCCAAGCAAAGAACCAGGGAGGTAACAGCATGGTTTACCCAATCAGGTACATCCCACTTCTTCAGTGGATACGCCTAAAGAGTGGCAAGTTGACTGGAGCAGCGTGTCCCCAAACATCCTCTCTGGATGGGTCCATGTCATTGGTTCGACAGCCCGTTGGTTCGACATCCCATTAGTCCGACTGTCCGCGGTGCTGAACAGCTCGCGGCGGGCGTATGGTGCGCCGCGACCGGCTTGAGGCGGAGCAGGCTCATGGCTTATGTTTGTCACTTTCTTTTTCATTTTAACCCACACCATGATCTTTTCCTGACCCTAACCAAGTGGTTTTTGTGCCTAAACCTAACCAGACCTTAACCACAGGGCATCATGATGATTTCGGAACGGACTTCAGAACAATGAGTTTAATATGGTCGGAACAATGGGATGTCGAACCAATGGGCTGTCGAACCAATGGGCAGTTCCCCTCTGGATTTGGTGGAAGTTGGCAGTAACACTTTGGTCCAGAAAGAAATATCTCAACAACTTCTGTCAGTAGGCAAATCCTACTGATGTTGATGACTCCCTATCTTTTAAGTGAAATGTCTCAAGAACTACAGGATGGATTGCCATTAAATTTGGTAAACTACCAAATTTGGCAGATTTTGTCAGGTATCAGGATATTTTGTAATCACTAAAGTGATCTCCTAACTTTCCAGTCATCATAAGGTCAAACTTAAATTGTCACCCCTTTGTTTATGACCAAGTATCTGTAAAAATTAATGACTTTTCCATTAGCTTGAGCTGTATGTGTTAAGTGTTGTTAACTGTTCGGTGCTAAATAGCTGTGCTTCTTCACCCTCCCCAGTGCAAGCAGGGTTGTTTGAAGCAGCAAAATTCCCAAACTGAGATCTCTGTAAAATGGTGTCTTGCTTTGTGCCTCTGCCAGTTTTGCTACTGCTGTAGAATAAGTCCTTGTTTGCCACTTTGATTTGAAGAGATTTAAGCCGAGCTCTTTGCCAGGAATCCAGACTTTATAAATCAAGCTGATTTAACCATTGTATTTTCATGTTTACAGCATATATTTAGCTGAATAAATATTGATAAATAATAAGCTCCCACATCTCACGTGTGTTGCCTGTATATGCAATAAATATGCCCAGCTTGGGTTATGATTACATTTCAAAGAAACACAGAGGGTACGAAGCCAATAAACAGTTTCCTTTTTTTTCTACCAACATACCCTGCCAGAAACTTTTGTATGGAGACATGCCAGGCAATTCCATCCATCCTCTCTTACCTCGGGCCTGCTTTCCGTCCCAAAGACACCACTAAAGTTAATGTACTCTGGCTGTCTAGTCCTCCACCAAATCTCCCCCATTTCTGTCATACCTCAGAATCCACTGAGTTTGCTCTACGCCGATTTGAAATTGGAACGAAGGCTGAAAAAAGTACTTCCACCACTTTCCTTTCACAACGCTGTTCGATAAGGCTTGTGCCCGTTATTGCCAGAGGGTTTGCGCAGATGATAAGGATGACCACAATACAGATGACCGATCGTAAAACCTACTCCAGTGATTCATGTCATTGCCCTTCTCCCCACAAAGCTTTCATGCCATGCCAAGTTACACACATTCCTGCAATGAGCTCCAGATTATTATCACTTTGTTAAATGGAAGTAATCCCTGGGGAGGTGTTAAAGGTTTGCACCGGTCCATCCACCAAACATTGAGGAGTGAAAATACCAGCAGGGGAAAAGAGGCATTCCCTGATCATGGCAGGGAGTCTGACTCAAGAGACCAAAATCAACCAAAATAGCTGTTTTGCATTAGTTTTGTTTGTTGTGGCGCACACTGATGTTTAATCTTTAATTCTCACTTCCTTAATTTAACTTTTGGGGGAACAGAACTGCATCGCTTTTAGGACTTAATGCTACTCTTATCATTGATTATTCATCATTCTTCTTATTTTATTCTATTCTGTGTAACAGTGCATGCTGTTCTCATTCAATGTTCGTACCTGTACCTATGAAGAGTAATGCCCCAGAATTTGCATATAACCCATATAATCACAAATCAGTAATTCATATCTAACCCATGACCATTCATTAATGAAGCTCTAGCGAAAGTTCAGTCAAGAGGACAACACTTCTCATGCTCAGGCTGTAAGTTTCTTTCTCACTCTGCCATTCACTCCTTGCAAATAGGCTTACTCACTATCTCTACGTGACATTGTCTGGGTACGTCCATTGAGTCATCAGCTGATTCACAATCAACCCATAGCACAGTGACACACCTTCTCTGGCAGCCTGTCATCTTACTGCTCCTCATTATAAATATGGCTCTTTCTCTGCAGTAGTTCTTTCTTGCTACCGTCATACGCGCCCTCCTCCTTCCCATCACCACATTGTCTACAGATTCATCAGCCTCATACGCCTCAGCAGTCAGCAGCCTCAGAGTCATCAGCCACCACCACCAGTGTCTGGACTCCATGGGGGGATTTATCCTGCTGCCGCTCAAATGTCTCTCGATCACAAAATATCAGGTGTCCAAGTCTTCTGTCATCTGTTAATCTGTACACTCAAACTCTATGTATCAAATACTATCTTTACTTCATTCTTCAGTCTCTCCTGATTGAAATAGGAGTAAAGTCCACGCAACAGCACAGATTAGGGTGGTGGATGGGTCAACCAAAGCAGGACTTTCCCCCCAGAAGACCGGTGTTCATTTTCAGTGTGAAATCAAGTGAACTTTGGGTAATTTTAAGGTATGTTGTCACCGTTTCTTTTTCTAAATCTAATCAATGTAACTTTACGTTAAGTACCTTACGATTAGTGTGTAACTTTACAATAAGTGCGTTATGTGACTACATCTAACCATGTTATGTAACTTTACCTCCCTAGACCTGACCTTCATGACATTACTTTGCTAAACCTAACCTATATAACTACTTTCCTAAACCTAACCTATGTAACCTTATGTTAACTACGTAACTTTATGTTACATACATTACGTGAAAACACTACTTGTTGGGTGCTAATTAATCATGAGCTGATTAATATGTACATTCATAAGATATCATATGAACCACTGTATGAGAACACGCTGAATGGCGCTGGATGAATATTGCTTTGTAAATTTTTTCAGTATATATAGGCTTGCACATAAAAAGACTGAGGAGTGAATTGCAAAGGGTTAAGCCTAAAGGCAAAATGTTAAATTTGGTTGATGGACTTGAAAGGGCTTCACATACCCTGCGTCATAATCAGGCTGTTGTCTGTTTGTTACTATTATGAAACACTTCAATTCCCCATAGGAACATTGCACATCTGCGTCCCCCTTGTCAAATTCTATTTCAGCCTTTACCCTGTCCAACAGGAGGAGCCCACTGTGCAGTAAAACACACATGACAAAATATTGAACCGCACACTTCCTCAGACGCACACTGACAAGAGAGCAAATTGGCGTAAGATTATTTTCATACCCGTTTGTTGCTTTAGACTCATGTAAATGTCAGCTGAGGATTTGATTCGCTGGCCTGGGGGCTGTGAGTCTTGTTGGCTTGGATTAATTTTCCTCTACAGAGTTTAGCCAGAGGGCTCGCTCTACATCTTGCCCTAGCGTGGTACAAGTTCTGCAACTCCCTGTTTCTTTCTGAGATGTCAATCAAACCAAGAACTGAGGAAGACTCAAAGACAGGTGCTGGTTTGAACTCCCTTAAAGAATGGGACCTCCTTCAGGGCAAAAACTAGGAAATCGAAATTTCAAGTAGAGTTGTTCATTTGACTTCACTTTGAACACGTCAGTCCATCTTTGGCATCTGGTGGTAGCTCAGGCTGTTGATAATACTGAAACAGGCATAAAGCTACAACAAGAGGCAGCCCTTGAGCATCATTAGGAGTAAAGATAGAACAAACAAACTTTGGTAAGACGGATAAATCAGGTGAACTGGTGTAATGAAAACCAGCTGTGTGAACAATTAACTAATTATAATAATAACTAATACTGTAATATGAACATACAGATCACTTTTTGATCCCCAAAGCATGACTATAGTACTTATGGGACAAGTACTACTCAGGGAAAATGAAGCAGACATGTTCCTTAAGGGCTTCATAAGAAGTACTAATATGTTCAAAGTGGTTGAGCCCTCCATCTCAAGACATGTGTACGTCATACAAACATACACATACAGTCAGGTCCATAATTATTTGGACAATGATACAGTTGTCATCATTTTGGCTCTGTACACCACCACAATGGGTTTTAAATGAAACAATGAATACCTGCTTAAAGTGCAGACTCTCAGCTTTCATTTAAGGCTTTTTTCAAAAATGTAGTATGAACCGTGTAGGAATTACAACCATTTCTTCACACAGTCCCCCGACTTTAAGGGCTCATAAGTATTTGGACAAACTAACATAATCATCAATTAAACAGTCAGTTTTAATACTTGGTTGCAAATCCTTTACAGTCAATGACTGCCTGAAGTGTTGGACACATAGGCATCATCAGATGCTGGGTTTCTTCCCTGGTGATGCTCTGCCAGCCCTTTACTGCAGCCGTCTGCACTTCCTGCTTGTGTTTTGGGTGTTTTGCCCTCAGTTTTGGCTTCAGCAAGAGAAACGCACGCTCAATTGGATTCAGGTCAGATAATATGACTTGGCCATTGCAGAACATTCCACTTCTTTGCCTTAAAAATGTCTTTGGTTGCTTTTGCAATATGCTTCAGGTCATTGTCCAACTGCATCTGTGAAGCATCATCCAATGAGTTTTGAAGCATTTAGTTGAATCTGAGCAGATAATGTAGCCCCAAACACTTCAGCTTTCATCCTGCTGCTCTTGTCAGCAAGACAAGACTTCACTAGAATAAATACAGAGGGTTTATCACAAGATGCAAACCATTGGTTAGCCTTAAAAATGGAAGGCCAGATTAGAGTTTGTCAAAAACCATCTAAAAAGCCTGTACAGTTGTGGAACAGCATACTATGGACAGATAAAACAAAGATCAACTACCAGAATGATGGGAAGACAAGAGAAGAAAGAAGGGAAGGAACTGCTCATGATCCAAAGCACACCACCTCATCAGTGAAGCATGGTGGAGGTACTGTTATGTCATGGCCATGTATGGCTGCCAGTGGAACTGGTTCTCTTGTATTTATTGATGATGTGACTGCTGACAAGAGCAGCAGGATGAAGGCTGAAGTGTTTGGGGCACCATTATCTGCTCAGATTCAATTAAATGCTTCAAAACTCATTGGACAATGCTTCACAGTGCAGTTGGACAATGACCTGAAGCATATTGCAAAAGCAAGCAAAGACATTTTTAAGGCAAAGAAGTGGAATGTTCTGCAATGGCCAAGTCATATCATCTGACCTGAATCCAATTGAACATGCGTTTCTCTTGCTGAAGCCAAAACTGAGGGCAAAACACCCAAAACACAAGCAGGAAGTGCAGACGGCTGCAGTAAAGGGCTGGCAGAGCATCACCAGGGAAGAAACCCAGCATCTGATGATGCCTATGTGTCCAACACTTCAGGCAGTCATTGACTGTAAAGGATTTGCAACCAAGTATTAAAACTGACTGTTTAATTGATGATTATGTTAGTTTGTCCAAATACTTACGAGCCCTTAAAGTCGGGGGACTGTGTGAAGAAATGGTTGTAATTCCTACACGGTTCATACTACATTTTTGAAAAAAGCCTTAAATGAAAGCTGAGAGTCTGCACTTTAAGCAGGTATTCATTGTTTCATTTAAAACCCATTGTGGTGGTGTACAGAGCCAAAATGACGACAACTGTATCATTGTCCAAATAATTATGGACCTGACTGTACATGCACTCAAATACACACACAGTATCAAAAAGGTTGATTTTTTTTTTTTTAGGGGGATTTGGACAAACATTGACATTTGTCATGCCTCAGTAGCTCAATATGTCAGACACTAAGCTGAACAGGTGCGGGACTTAAAGCCACAGCGCACATCCTATAGAAAGCCTATAGAAACGCTGCTGTTTTGCACAGCGGCTCTTCCCAAATCTTATCAAAAACACAGTTGGCAGCGACTCAGCAGAGATATTAGCTCTAACAGGTTGGCACAGCGGCCAATCGGCAACTCCAAATCCCCTTGAAAAAGCACTCACTCGCCTTTTAAAAACCGCATCCCATGAGCTTGGCATTGTGTAAAAATCCTCAACAGTGTCCTTAATCGACACCCACAGCTATGATCCTTTCCGTAAACATAATGGCCTGCGCATTCCGTCTCTGTTGTGCCATATGCTGCTCCACAAGTAGTTTGTGATTAGTTCTGATTTGGAAAAACATCAGTCACGCTGTTTTAATTGTGTGACAGGTGTTACATAAAAGCGGGGCCTATACTTCACTCTGAATTACGGAGGGCCATTAACAGAGATGTTGTCAAAACAACAGCAGTGCAGACACATTGCTGTATGTAGATTAAGCTGCGCAAAAAGCAACAGACTGAAGCAATTTCTGTTCTTGTACAAGTCCTAATATGTCCAAAGGTCAAATCTATGTGCACCTACGCTTTCTATACTATAGGGTCTACATTTCTGTCACTTTTTCCAACCCTAAATTGAAAACCTAATCTGATAGAGTTCACCTAGTCCTCATCACATGGCCTCCTCTTTCCTCCAGTGGAAAACATCACATAAAAAGTGTGAAATGAAGAAGCCATAAAGGAGCAAAAGATACATCACTTACATTACAGACTTCTTCACCTCACTCTAACCTCTGACATGATTTGGAGACGGTACATTACAAAGCCAAAAAAATTGATTCAGTCAGGATGTGCGTTAAAGCCGACTGCTTGACACACAATTTGACTCACTTGATATGTGCTTGATGAGCTGTGTTACAAAAGCGAGAGGGTGTCAGACAGAAACAAACAACTGGAGGAATTTTTTTTCGGTATTTTTTCAGTCGTGGCGTGCCAAGTATTTCACGGCTGAGCCCTAAAAAGAACGTGCGTACTGATAAATTCTGACAAATTCATCCTGACAGCAACCTAATCACAGAGCAGCATCTAATCTAACTTTATGTTGCTGTGATTAGACTTGAAACACTTTCAATTTAGTTTTAATTTATGAGGTTCTTGTTGTGATATTAGTAAAATATGATTCATCTGCCATCATCTCACACTAATAATTAAAAGGTATCGTCACTAATCCCAGAAATACATGTGCCTGAGCATATAAAGTGATATGTAATCAGATTCTATACTGATTGGAGAGGGATCCCTCCTCCATTGCTCTTCTGTGTTTTTTCCTATTGAAGGGATTTTGGGGGGAAGGTTTCCTCATCTGAATCAAGGGTCTACAGATTGCAAAGCCCCTTGAGGCAAATTCAGATTTGTGATACTGGGCTAAATAAATAAAACCGACATGATTTAAACTAGCATTCGAGAGTTAAATAATATTTTTTATTGAACCAACGACAGATGTTTGTTTGTGCACATCAACATCTGTCACAAGAGAGCCTCATGAATTATAAATTATTTTAAACACGTAAATTATTCATTTTATCGCCTAGCAGGTGTGACAGCGTTCCATCTACTCATCATCTGAGTGTGTAATAGCATTGCTTTTAACCCCACCATGCAGTTATTCAGCGTGTACAGCATGTCACAGTATGCGGTATTCTTTGAATTCCCTTAGCTTGAAAAATCCAATCAAACATCCCGCTGACAGACATCATCGTCACTTTGTCATCATTGCCCATAACTGCAAATTGCATCGTCTATACTGTTGCTTTAATGTTGAGAAACATCTTCCTTGTACGTGTCAGACAATACGTTTGATGAGTGAAAGCGTTTCACTTTATCATGAGCATTTATCTTATCATACATAAATGGCTCTGCTGCAGACAACTTATCTTTGGTTGAAATAAAAAAAGATGAAAATAATGAATGTTGCATTGTTCAGAGGATGTAGAAGGCAGACGGGCTCTTTGGAGAATTCAGCAATGTGGAAACACACAATCAATAACATTCAAAGCAAACTCTACTCTTAAAATATCAAGGCAATGTTTTTTGAACAGAAAAAGAGGCACTGCGGAACATCACTGTGTTTTCAGTCTGATTTTTTTTAATACTTAAAAAGGTGTCTTTGAATCCTGTTTCAGTTTTTCTGTTTTTTTCCCCCTGGTCACTGAAGTATTTTATACTTTCCAACTTTCAGTTTCCCATCGTCCACAGAAGGTGGTCACCCATATTTACAGGCATCTAGTCACAGCTTTCTAAACATGATCATGCACTAGCTACTTTCAGGATCATTAGCTGTTGAGCATTATAAAACAATAGCCAATACCAACGTGTCAGCAGGGAGTACTTGCTATCCTTAATAACACTTTGCAAGGAACAGTCCGTTTGAAAAAAACCACAGTTTAAGAGGACTAAACACTCAGCTCAAACTGTTTACGAAGAGCACATTCTTGTTAAAAATGTGTTAGTTTATGTTCAAGAGCTACCGTGGATACTTTTCTGATAGATCATTGTGCTACAGTGAGAAAAGGAACGTACCGTATGTTTATTTTAATTTACGAAGCAATCTTTAATGCAATCAGTGCTGTGTGAAACTACATTAACTCAGAATAATAAACAAGCCATTGATGTCGGCAACATTAATCGAACAAAGCAATACACAGTTGAATATTTAAAGGCTGGTTCAAGCCAAGTCAAACATCCATCATCGTGATAATTCCACCCTTTCTGCGTGTTACACCAGTCATTACGTGAGCCGGAACTGGTGCAGACTCACCCTCTGTTACTAGTTTTTGACACACAGTATACATATTTCACCAGCACTCTGTGATTCTCTGTTGTCTTGTTCCCCAGCTTTTTTTCTCACTCTGTGTGTACACTACAGCTCTCTTTTACCTGGAATCCATCCCCCCGGACCTCTGCTGAAAATGATGGGAGGGCAAGTTGTTATTGATTTATTTGCTAAGCACAGACAGAGAGGACATAAGAGCAGTCATATATTAGACATGAATCTGAATTCCCTCAAGTGAGGTTTACATTGTCACGAGAGCAGATGTAAAGAGAATGAGTCTGTCTGAGGGAGAGGCAGTGAAACATGACAGAGGGAGTGAGACAGACGGAGAGGGTGAAAGAGAAAGAAGGACTTAAAACTTGGACAAAAGAAAGAAAACATTAGAAGAGATGAAAAAAAAAAGCCTTAGTGTAAAGATTGCTGGTGCAGTGGAGTATACCAGCATGCTAGACATTTACAAACTGTATGGAAATACTGGTATGCGGGCTGCAACATTTACAGTTACGGCTGACAGATCCATATGTGCAGCCACCGGAGAGTTTATAAACCTAAAAGACCGACACTGACCTATGTACATAACACCGCTGACCTCAAGTCTGCCTCCGTAAATCACCCTTCCTTTTCCTGCCCAATACCCGACCTTTGAACTATATCTCACTTGCATTATCTTGATTTGTGTGTGTGCGGATTGCTGTGTGCTGAACATACACAATATCCTAAGGTAAACACGGAGCAGCCGTTGTTAACAGCCCAGAAGTGAGCACCTTATTGCCACCAATAAGGGGCAGCTCCAGCTAAGCTTATAACAACTAGTAAAGGTCAGTGAGTGATGAGTGTCAGTTTAACACATGTTATGTTAGCTATAAAAAGCCTTGATTGCATCCGTGGGGCGCCATCATTGCAAGTAATATAACCATAAGACGCCAAAAAAAAACCTGTAAAGTCAATAACAAGTTATTTGCATTTGGCAGCAATATAATTATGATTAAACCCCTTCTGATGCAGTTTATCTAAATTAATGGCCATATAAAATATATTTTTGCTTAAAACATCCAGCTGCTTATTGAATAGGGCAGTTCCCAGAAAAAAATGTGGGTGTTGTATGCATTGTACGTTTAATACACATAATCTTATCAACGTTTCTAATGTGACCTGATATATAAGCTGTATTTGTCATCTAGAGGTGCAGGGGATGGTGGATGGCACGTTACCTAGGCGAGACCATCGCAGACCACTGCTCCAGACCAACACACAACGAAACCAGTTGTGTTTTAGTGAGTCATTATTGTGTTTCCATCAGCTTTTTAGGCTCCAAATGTGTTTTGTAGCAACCTGTCTGTGTTTTTCCAGCAGCTTTTAGGCTTCAAATGTGGCTGTTTTGCAGCCACCCATTGGCGGGGATGGTGGCACAAAGTGTACTTGCTTTTGCCGAAACATCGCTGCTTTTCCTGTCAGTATAGTGACACAAATAGCAGTTGTTTTTTACTGAGAGACAGGAGCCTTTCCTGCTAGGACTTTGCCCCGAAAACCAGGTACTTTAAGCCAAAACATGATCTTTTCCTAACCATAACTGTGTGGTTTTTGTGCCTAAACCTCACCCCACGTTAACCACAACGTACTTCAAACAAAAAGTTTCAATGTAGCCACAACATAATAACATACAAATATAATGTATTGTAGTTTTAGAAACATACTGTGAAGTCAGTGTCTTCCCAGCATTGGATCATTGAAGTGAAACAGGTGCAACAAACATGGTACAACAATAGGAGCTGGCGACAAAGAAGCTGAGCACTCACCCCATAAGGCTTTACTGTAATCTCACCCTCATGCAGCTTGTCTACTTCCTGGAGGAACAAGGAAGGAGAGTAAGGCTGTATAAACACAGCTCTTTATGGACACCCTAATTGACCAGGCAATGACTGACAACTTTTTATCTAATGCTGAAATCACCTCTCCTGTCAGCTCAGGAGATTACTAGCACAAAGTCTACACATAAAAACTCTTCATTGGAGACATTTTAAGGCCATCTCCAGGGGAATTTGTGTGATTGTTTTAATGATTGAACTGAGATGGAAAAGTTTTCTGCCCATGTGCTGTCTAAAGATAGATGCTGTGCTTTGCTCTGTTGTGGTCTGCATGGCTGTGAAAGTGGATTAAACAGGCTTTAACATCAAGATGAGCTCTAATGAAACCCAATGGGGGAGTTAGCCTGTCTGTTTGGCCAGCTGACTCCTGTAAAATACCCATCACTGTCTCCTGTTGCCGGCTCTAAAAGTAGCCTGGTGGTGCCAGCCAGTGCACGCTTCGGCCTGAGGGCTACACTGGTTGATGCTTTTGTCTGGATCATACAGCAGCTGAGACTCTCTATCTCACCTGTGTTAGTCTTTGCTAGACTTATCACTAATCATTATCGTATCTTGATCAAAATAACCCAGTAATAAGTAGTATCTAAACGTCTCCTGTTAAACCATACCTGAATTCGATCCAATTTGTACCCAGATCTACAAAACTGTGACTATCTGTATGGTTTTGCTTGCAGCCAACCACTCAGCCAAGCATTCTTGATTTCATGCGACATGTGACTGACCCACTACGACAGCAGCTACAATCCATATGGTCTGTAGTGTGGTGAAGAGCTTGGTGTATTTGATAGAGCTGGCAGTTCAGCCAACACATTCTCACTCCGACCTCGTCACATACTGACGTTTTTTCCACGGACTTTCCACATCCAAATACGATGTGCAATGCACCCTGGGTGCGTTGGTTGTTGACATTCTGGGACACCGTGTCAAGTTCTGCCTGTTACATGCATTGTCTTCTTTGTCTTTCTTTTAACTCTTTCAAAATAAACACACAACGTCGGTACAACAACACAAATTGCCTGTTTTTTTTTTTGTTGCTGACGTTCTCTCAGGTGAAGGTCAAGGTTTGTTAGACCCATCCACCACCGCTCCCACCCGCCCCACTCGGACTTTCGCCACCTTAACTTGTCCCACCACATTTCCACAGGCACAGTTAAACTATACAGCAACCTGCCATGTAACATGCCTACATTAATGGACACCATTTTTTGTTGGTTTCTGACACTACAAGTCACTGCCCAAGCCCAGGATTTCGATGACTTTGGAGTGAGACCAGGCTCGCTCAGCATGCCGGGATGCCACCAAAACATTCAAAAGAATACATACATAGTTGCCCATGGCAACTAGTGGCACTTTATGCAACTGTATGATTCCACTCACATGATGGGTATCGAATGAAGCAGAAAAGAATGTATCAATTGAAGTCCTCTTTAATATCAGTATCACTGATATTGGTACTGATATGGTATTTTCAAATGATACCCAGCACTAGTTTTTGCCCAACACATCTGTCACATTTCCACTTAAAACCATATTCATACGTTTGCCTTAAAGAACCAAGATGACATTGTTGGAGATATGCTTATTTGCTTTCTTGGCAAGAGTTAGAGTTAGTACTGTAAATATGAAGCTACGGCCATGGCCAATTAGATTAACTTAGCACAAAGAGAAGAATCAGGAAAAACAGCAATAGCCTGGCTCTGCTCAAAGTTTAAATCTGCCAAAAGCACCTCTAAATCTCTCTAATTAGTTTATTCCGTTCATAAACCTAAGTGTAAAATCGACAAGTTGTGGATTTACATGGGGTTTTCCAGGACCTCTTGGCTGGGATTAGTGACTTTCTGGAGTCCTGTTGTTTCTGTGAGGTTTACATTTTCAACACTAAACCATTGTTATTGTAAACTTCAATCAAATTACTTTATCATTTATCAATTCGCAAGTTTTCAGACAGTTGGCAGTTGAAATGCGTCTTTTCCTGAATCCGTCATACACAAACAGAACAAACATGTTACAATGGGATGGTGCAGGTCAGCCATGAATGGCACCCCTGGAGCAGTTTGTAGGTTAGGTGCCTTGCTCAAGGGCAACTCAGCAGTGTTCAAAGGGTGAACTGGCACCCCTCCAGCTGCCATTCCTCACTCGATACTTGATCCATATGGGGACTAGAAGCAGCGACCCTCTAGTTTCCAAGCCAAGTACTCACAAACTCAACTACTACCACCTAGAAACAAACATGTTAAAACGCTTAGAGGTGCTGGTGGTCTGATTCTTGTTGTCTTCAGACAGAGCCAGGCTCGCTGTCTCCCCTTGTTTCCAGTTTTGATGCTATTCATTCTTAACTTTACCACTTATCCTGTTGGGGGTCGCTGGGGGGGCTGGAGCCTATCCAAGCTGACAATGGGCAAAAGGCAAAAGGCAGGGTACACCCTGGACAGGTCGCCAGACTATCACAGTGCTGACACATAGAGACATTCCCTCTCATTCACATCTATGACCAATTTAGAGTAATCAGTTAACCTGACGTGCGTGAGGAAGCTGGAGAACCCGGAGAAAACTCATGCTAAAACAGGCAGAACATGCAAACTCGGCAGAGAAGGGCTCCTCCACCCTGGGTTTGAACCTGGAACCGTCTTGCTGTGAGGCGGCAATGCTAACGGCTGCATCACTGTGCTGCTAAGCTTAGCTAATCTATTGATTGTAACTTAAAATCTACCATACAGGTATGAGAGTCTCTTAGCAAGAAAGCAATGAGCATATTTTTCAAAGCCATTCAAACACATTCCTTTAATGACTGAGCTAAATTGTAAAGAAAAAGCTTGACTTGAAGTGTCAGTACATTAGAGCAGAATGATATCATACATATTACTTACAAAAGCTAGGCTAACCTTGCACTTCTCAAGAGTGTACATTATTTTTTCAGCAGCATCAGTTAATATTCACCAGCTTGGCTCTAATAAACCAAAAGTATCTGCGCCAACAAGCCACCATGTGCAGCACCCACGCAGAACCACAGGTACAGCAGAAGGTAAAAGCAAAAACATTTGGAGCCATCCACACCAATGTCACAATGTACTATCCTCCACCCACGAGCCCATTTGGGAAAGTCATAATGATGATCAATATGATGGTATCACTGCACAACATAAGCATCTATCATGAGAGGTAAGCCTGAAAAAATACTGGTCAACCAGTATTGACCGGGGCACAAACAATACATCAAGCCATGAAAGCTCTGTCGCCGTTCACCCTTCTCTCTCCTCCTCATCCTCTCCTTCATGTGTCTCTTCTTCTGAATGTCCTCCACTGCATCTCTCCCCACAGCAGGCAATGGAAAGTCATAATCATCTAAACACATTCCTGCTTCACCTTTAACAGACTTGTAACAGACCGTGCGATCACCATGACACAGAACTTGACTGCACTGTTCCCTAACAATGGCTTTGTTGACATATTGATACAAAAACACGGCAGTTGTGTTGATATATGCAACATATTAAAATGTTGAACTATCGAGGGGTTTGCAGCCACGGTGGAATACTTTGTGATTCATATACGGCTACTGTACTGTCACACTCTCACTCTGGCTACTGTGATGAATAGCTGCAGCCGTGGACTAAAAGGAAAATATTTGCACCATGGCACAGATGCCATTCCCTCTGCTCTTACTCATTATCCAGCACAATGTCAAAGTACCCCCAGGTCACTGAGAGGGAACATTCCTTCACATTGCCATCTATGGGCATCATAAATAAACAGTCACCCCAAATCATGAAAGCCTTCCACTAGCCATGTAAGGACACAATTAATTTCCTCCTCTGTCCACAGCAGTGCTGGAACAAATACTTTATCTGATCACCATAATAATTATATTAAACGTGCCACAAGAGGGAGAATACGCATGAAAAACCATACCCTTTAGTGACAATCCTTTTCTTCTTTTTAATTAACTTTCGCTTTGATGGATCCAAGACATAAATTCAATATTTTTTACATTTTTTTAATTAACTTTACACATTTGCTGGAGAAGCCACGTAGCCTTTTCAGAGGAGAGGCATCAGAAGAGTGCAGGGCGCACAGGGGTTGGGCAGGGATGCTGAGCCGGACAGCGGGGGAATAGCAGCAGCACTTGTTTGCCAAACTTGCATTTAAATCAACATCACATAGGTGCTTGCAATGGTATTCTAATGCAGAATATGAGAATGAACACAAGCACAATAAATCAGTGATCTTCAGTTGCGTCTGGAACTTCAAAGCGCAGCGTTAAGCGGTGGAAAGCGTGCAAAATGAAGCAGCTGGGAATCCGTACAAGGAGTAAAGGAGAGGAGCACATACTTTGCTGTGACACAGTATTAATAAAACTTTCATTTTTCTGTCTAATTTTCACCTACCTCATAATAATCAATAACGCACGGGTCAAAAGCAGCACAAGTAGATGGGAAAATGGCAATCCAGTCAAACTTGTCACGGGTCCATATTTGGCACAGCAGCAGTACGGCAGTCCAATCTAGTCACATCTGAGGCAGCGCTAACGGTACACAGCTAACGAGGCTCGCCTTCTACCGTCACCGAGCCGTAGATTGGGTGGCGATGCGAGGAGCACCGCGGGATCTCCAAGGGCGCACGAAGGATCACTGCGTCAGGATTGGCCAGATCGACCGTGACGCACCGGCAGGTGGCACACCCGGCGAATAAAAAAGTCCAGATTCATTCATAGATAATAGCTCTGGGAACTGTAGGAGCTCCACACGCACACTGGCAGAGAAAGCCGACAAACTCCACGGGAGACACACAAGATCAAAATGGTCAGGGTCCTCCTCGTTTCATCTGTGGCTCTGTACAAGCTGAGTCTGTGCTATTTCCGTTTTAATAATGGGACAGTGTCATCACCCAAAGCTTCAAGCTGTTTCATCTGGCACAGAATACTGAGCTATTTCACTTGGCACACGAAATGTCCTGTTTTCTAATTGCAGTCTGTTTCCAGAAATGACTCCACTGCAATTTAAAAAACACAAAAGAGCACTTCTATTCTTCTGCAGGCTAATTATCTGTTACACACATTAAAGAAGCCAAAATAAGTCTAAATGATGTGGTTATTAAATTATTTTTTTTAGCAAGTCTTACTGATGGGATTCAGGGGCACTCAAAAAAGCAAATAGCAAAGGAGGAGGGGGAAAAAGAGGAAGAGGAAGGCAGCAGCATCAAAGTGAAGATGTAGCCTGTATCCAGAGACACTTATTGAAAAATCATTACTCCACTTGTTTATTTCACCCAATGTGTGACCAAAAAAAAACAAGGCAAGTGGAAACAGAGTGTATTTTGACACTTGTGTGAGTGTAATTCAAGGAGCCAAAGCAAATGTTTTAATAATTTTTTTATAAACACAAATAAGGAGTGAGTGGTAATCCTTGGAGGAATGTGTAAGCCAATTACAACTGGCTGCAGGGACTTGTGGAATGGAGCCTCAGAGCTTCCTGCTCAGACTCACTGCAGACCCTCGGACCATATTTCCTGTTCCCTGTACGCGGGGCAACATTTCTATGAAAATACAGAACAGTTAGAGACATGAATAGGATATCGTGCCGACTTCCTCCGCCATTTACAGTGCTCTCATCATCCTAATGCCTTGTGGGCTATTTGACACAGTGTCTGTGTGTACTTTCCCATCAGCGGCTTGTTTGCATCCTGCGAGTGGGGAACCAGTTCTTTCCATCTGGATGCTGGATGTGTATATGTGTGTGTGTAGAGGCTTACATAATATTGCGAGTGTTGTAAGTAGATGAGAAGGATGGCTTAGACACTTGCTGATCTGGTTGGTTATTGGAGTTCATGTTGGGTGTGCTGTGTACTTTCCTATAGCCCTGTGGATATTTGCTAATCTGAGGGTATTAAAAGAATCTTGCATACTTTGCAGAGATGTAAAGAAGAGACACAAGAGACAAATAAATCAAGGTAGAATGAAGGCAAATATTGACATAAAAGCCAATTTGTTTTATTTCAATGTTGACTACGCCCAGGCTGATAGAGCAAACATTGCAAATGCAGGCTGCAAACGATATCAGGGACTCTGGGGATAACCTACAGCAGTAATCACCGCATTATATAAGCCGCACCTGAAGTGTTAACAGCATGCAAATTGAGAAATACGTAATAAAATTAAGTGTCAGACACCTCCAAGTGAGACACATAGTTAGTGTGGTGTCTGGATATATTTTTCACATCATAAATAATAATATGGAAAAGAGACCCCAGTCAGTGGTTCTAGTCCAGCACACCTGCTATGTGGGCCTCGACAAACACACACTCTAAGCTGAGCCTCAACATTCACCTTCCTGCAATTTCACACTGTCTGATTCCTCAAGAACTGCATGAACTCACTGATAACCAAGTCACAGTAGCCCACTGGTCTACACAGACAGTTTTCAACGCATAATGGCCTCTCCCATCCAACTCCCACTCTGAAGAGTGTCAGCAAAAAACCCGTTAACAAAGATATAACGCAGAAAGATTGAAATAACTTCTCAGCTACATAAATGCTAAAGACGTATTTGCTTTTGTGCTGAAATATTCAAGGTTTCATCTCAAACATGAGCGCAAGAGTTAGATTCTTACACAAAGAGTACTGCGTCTCTTTTAATGATGTATGGGAAATAAAATTCAATGAAATGGAGAAAAATGTTTTGCCCACAGGGTGCACCACAGGCCAAGAGGTGCAGACAACTGTGAGATGAACACGTAGTCAAAGAAAGTCTGGTGTTTGTGTTAGTGACTGCGTACACAGCCTATAAAAATATATGATTGAGGATCATACTGCAAAGAGTTGTTTTTTTTTCTGAAATAAATTCACACTGAACTAGATCTGCAATGACAACGTCAATAACCGATTAACAGAAAAGTAGTCTGCAACTATTTTGATAGCTGAATAACCGCTGTAGGCAGTTCAGTTTTTATTTTCTTCAAGCAAAAATCCCAAATATTTTATGCTTTTCTTTGTAATAAATGATAGTAAACTGAACATCTTTGGGTTATGGGTTATTGGTCTGAAAAACAAGACGTTTGAGGACATCACCTCAGGCTGTGGGAATTTCTGACAGGCATTTTTCACTATTATCTGACATTTTATTGACTAAAGGAATGATCAAAACTGAAGGAAAGGTTGATCAAAAATGAAAATAATTGTTGGCTGCAGCCCTACATCATGTTGTTGTACATTAATACAGATTCAGCAGCTCAGTTGTTTGTAAATAATTCACTACAAACTGTGTCAACAAGAGCTGAGAATTTGTATTTGTATTTTGGAAAATGACATGAAATGAAGAGAAGTGATGTAATAGATAAAGTTTTTGTTACATGACAGAATAAAGTTATTACAGTTCTGTGAGGATAACAGTAAACCCAATTTCTTTATTGCTGCATCTTGAGATAGAAAATGTTCACAGCTTCTTGCACAGAAAGGATACACCTCGGCTGATCGTTAAGGTATGACACTGTATGAAAAAACACTTTGAATGATACCAGAGAGGTTTCAGAAATGCAATATTCTCCTGTGGACTTCTTATTTTTGCTTGAGTAACAGCGTTTGATGGGGAATATACCAAAAAGAGTCAGTTTGACCTGAACAAAACCCAAAGCTTTAAAATTCACTGGATAGGCTCTATTTCATTTTAATATTTGGTCCTTTCAGAGAAAAAAAGAAGAAAAGTCACGACATGAAAACATCATGCATCGTTGCTCCAAACCATGAAATGCTTTATAGTAACCACAGCTGGGGTTATTCTAGGTTACAGTGAGAGAAACTAGCCTGCCTGATCCTACATTTCTGATTTCACAGCATGAGTAATTTCCCCCGATGATTACAGCTCAGACATACTGTTAGAAAGCTTTAAAACCTCATGTTGGCAAATATTCCTGGAAAAACACATCCGCGCTGATGAACAAATTACTATCACTAAGAACTAATTATCATATTTTGTACATAACCACACTTTTAATATGCACACAAGCAGCATGTACAGAAAGAAAAACCACGTAATCTTATATTCTGATGCCGGCTGGGCGCTGATGCTGATGACATATTGAATAGCACCAGTCTTTGATTTTCTGGAGGGCTTTTCAATTTAGAAAGAATGTTTTTTTCCCCAAAAAATAATTAGAAGCTAACACCCTTTGGGTGAATTCTGTGTGTGTGTGTGTTTCCAGTGTGTCCATGTCCTTCCTTGACATGTGCAATGAGATAATGGCATCTGAATACTAATGAGGTGTTGGATTATCAAGCATTCCCAGCTCTACATTGCTTTCTCATCATTCTTCTCCCCCCCAACATCACTTTCATTCAAACTGTTTTTCTTACCTCAAGCGTACACATTCAGCTCAGCATTTTCCCTTTTATAGGCATCTTTTCATCCCTCCCTTCACATGAATAAAGAAAAAACCTAAATCCTCTCACGATGTCCAAAGAATTCTGCATTTTCGGGGACATTTTAGCACTGACCTTGATCACAGCCTGACTTGTCATCCCCACTGTCATCCCTGTCCCTTAGCAAGTTGTTAGTAGAATATACAAGTGGGCCTGGCCTCTCACTGTCTCCCTGCAGAACTTATTTGCCATACGGCCTGTCATTGGGATCGTCAGTCCTTCACCATGAAAGCTCTTCAAAGTGAAGATTGCTACACAAAATATCTGGCTGCATATTTCTCATTACCGCACCACACACGCTTTGAAACTACTCATCCAAACTCAGACAAGCCAAAATCACTGGAAACAAGACTAGGGATTGCATCGCGTCAAGATATTCCCACTCTGGCTTAAGCTTGTGTCTCAACATTTCATTTATGGGGGAACCATGGGGAGGGCAATCAGTCAGTAATCGCTCAGAGGTCAACAGCCTGTGGTTAGAGCTTGTGCAAGTTGTGACAAACAGTAATCACAATCAAACAGAGTTAAAGAAAATGTGCTTCCTCAGACACATGCTATAAATCAACAGCTCTGACTCACAGGTTCTACTTGAATCGAAGGACAGAGACGCACCTCAAGTTTTGATTTAGAAAACATATGGGTAATGAAGAGAGAAGTGATTATAGAAATATGAGGGAAATGGCACACACCTGCATGGCACATATGCATCTTCAACACATTCTCACTCCGACCTTGTCACATATTGACATTTGGTTTTCACGTCCACATACGACATGCAAGGTACGTGTTGGTTGTTTACGTTCTGGGACACCGTGTCACATTCTGCCTGTTACATGCATTGTCTTCTTTCAAGATACACTTTCATTTTAACAGGAAATTTAACATCTACATACTGTCTCTTTCAAAATAAATGCAGGTACAACACCACAAATTGACATTTTTTTCCCCTTCAACAACAAAGGCACATGGTTGTGTTTAGGGAAAAACAACAAGGTTCGGGACACGAACACCCACTCGGACTTTCGCCGCCTTAATTTATGTCCTTGTCCCACTGCGTTTCCCCCTGACGCCGCCAAGCACCGTTAAACTATTACAGCAACCAATCATGCCAACGTTAAAGGACGCCTTTCTTCAATGGTTTCTGACGCCCCAAGTCACTGCCCAGCACCGTATTTTGACCTTAGTCCTTTTTAAAAACAATGGGTCCGTGATTTCAGACAAAAGCAGCTTGTTATTTCCAGCCAGGAGCTGCCCAATTTACAGGCTGACATAACAACTATCACTGCCAGATTTTACCAGAAAGCAAGCTAGCTGGTTAAGCTAATGTTAGCTCTGTGTCTCCAGCTGCCTTTTTTGAGTCTTGTTTTAAAAGAAGAAAACTCAATCGACAAATACCGATGCATTGTCAAGGTCTCAAGGCAATACACAGGGCAGCCTTTAGTGTCTCTATGTGATGCATAGCTGGAACACGGTAGAACACATGGTTAATGTTGTAAAATAGTTGCAGTTAGGTTCAGAAAAATCAACCATGTTTTGGTTCAAAATAAGTAGTTTTTTTTACATTATGTAACCTCACGTAAATATGTCACAAGTGACATCAGTGCGAGACGACCATGTGTAAATTGCATAATGTTATCTTAAAATAACATTGACTATTGGTTTCCCATGATACACAAACAGCCGTCTCCTAGGTGAAAGTCCAGCTTTGTTTGTGGACTTCCTCGCTCTTAATACTTGTGTTACTGAGGCTCAGTTTATACTGGAGTTAGTTAAAACCACAGTGTGTCTCATAAAAATGCTAAATTGTGCCTTTGGCATCTATATCACATGTTGAGTGACAAAGCAACAGTTTTTGATGACCTGGGAATGAAAACAGGCTGGAATCCTATGTAAATATACACTACATGGCTACACACATGAACTCAAGATTGAGGCTAAGGCTGCATGTCCCAGCAGCCTCACAAGTTAATGATTCACTAAAAAGACATGGGCATAAAGGAACACAGTGAGAGGCAGGTTGAAGAAAAATCTGCAGAGGTTGAGCTATTCTGACTTTTAGTCACAAAAACCCTGGATCCTTCACTTCCTTGATAGCATCTTTCATTAGATTATCCCCGACTGACAAACACCTACATTTCTCCACACCTCAAGTTTGTAACACTTGAGTCTCAGGCAAAATCCCTATAATAGTTTTCCAGGCTCTAGAAAGCTCCCCAGAAAACATTAAATTTCTATTCTTTCCACAGGCTGAGTTGTTCTCCGTATGACAAGCAAACTGATCTTCATGGGTGACACGGTGGACTGCCACTTTAAAATGCAAACAACTTCGAGTTTGTTTGTTGCTTTTCCCCTTCCTGTCATCAGTCATTGCCTCACATAACATCACTCTGATCCACAGCCACGCGATAATTTTATGTTTTCTTAATAACCAAATGCTGTCATTGTCAGACTCAAGGTGAAGAGGCCATCGCCAGTGGTTCATTGTGATGCATGTTACAAAGCGTCCTTCATAAAATCCCACATATTTTTCTCAATGCAATCAGACGAAATCAAAATGACTGCTAAAGTGAACTGAGGAGACACATACAAAACAGTCTTTAAGTTGACAAACACAATCAGTCACCCCCAGACTTTCCTTGTTTCGCCCTGATTTCTGCTGGTCCCATCTGTCACCAGTCAGCAGCTATTCAGTCAGAACAAAAGTCAGATTATTGAGGGTTTTAATTATGCCAAAGGACTAAGCTAATTAATTATCGCTATCAGTGGTATGGAACATCCCTTTAGATAAAGAAACCAAATCTAATTATCTTTTGACCTCTCTCTCTTCCCCTCAGTAAGCTCCTCAGCAAGTGTACAGTCAACACATGACATGCATGAACTTGAAAGTCAGACATTAATATTCTGCGAAATTTCCACTGCAGAACTCTCCAATAAATCGTATTCGCAGGCATTCATTGTCTCGCTAACACACAGGGGAGTAGGAGCTGAAGCTTTTCCATGCTTGAGATAACTTAGCAGCATGGCTCACAGCTTTGACAGACCCAGCTGGACTGACTCGAGCCATAAAAAAAAAAAACTGGGCTTTCCCCACATCCAACAGCACAATGCATAAATCACTTGTTTGTATCAGCATGCCACGGACCGACCACTTGTTCACCAAGCTGCTTTGTCTCGCCTCCCTGAGTCCCAGCTCCACTCCTTTCCTAATGATTTACCAACTGTGCACCTGGTTAGTCAAATACTGATCTTCCAATATTCATAAAAGAAAGACACCCAGCGGGGGTTTTACTGGGTACAGTTGAAAACACAAGCACTCATGGGGCGTGTGTGTGCGCCTGTGATAAGGAATGAGAGTGTGACAGTGAGAAAACAAACGAAAAACAACAAGTGGAGGGATGGATAGTAACGGAGCACAATTTCTGAGTTTTGAACCCTTATATGTACTGGATAATAGCTGAACCTCAAGGGCAATATGAGGGTGTTCATCCTTTTTGTCTCTCGAGCAGATTCTTGGCTCAGTTACTGAATTGAACATACAGACGTCCAGATGTTAAAAATCCCAAAGAGATCTAAGGGAAGGGAGTAATAATCAAGATAAGCAAAGGCAAAGGGATGCAGAGTAATAACGAATTAGTGCGTGTGCGTGTGTGCTGCCTGCCCACACATACTGCACAGGTCTGCCTGCATGTCTACCTTTAAGCACCCAAATTTACTCTGTTTATCTCTTTGCACTTACACAATCAGGTTAAGTACTGATAAATATCCTCCTGCTCCTCCTCGGCCCTCGAAAGAAAGACCACATCTGGTCTTGGTTGTTAGACTCATATTAGCTCTTCATGCAAGACTAATCAGAGCCATCCCAGCCAGGCTTATAGGATAATGCTGGATCATACTGTTTCGATGGACTGGGAAACAGTTCATCACGTCTCATTACCTCATGAGGACACTGTGATATCTGCACTTAGCTAATGTAAATCAAACTCTACTAGAGGTTACATTACTGAGCAGCATACGTTTTATGATTGCACAAGTCGTGAACACATTCAAAAATCATTTAGGACTAATCTTTGTTGTTTTAGGAACAAGACTAACTGGATATTCACTTTAAGAGCAAGAAGTGAGTGGCGCTTATTGCAAGTGCTACTGCAGCATTCGGTCTGTTCAACCTTAACTGACTCTGACCTCCACTCCGCTCTCTCTGTCCTCAGAACCAGCCGTCTGTCAGCAGCAGCTACGGAGGTGCTGAAAGGACAGTGGCCGACGAAGTTGTCTTCACCTGGCTGCCAGACAGCAGAAATTTAAAAAAATGTTTTTCGAGTAGGTTCCATGAGGAGTATAAAGGAGGAAACCATTAATGCCTTTATTTATTTATTGACTGATTCCAGGATGCTGTGCGCCAACATGCATGTCAGTGTGGATTGATACCTTTGATAAAATTAAAGCAGATCTGTTCCTTGAGGCGAGAAAGTGAAGAAGTTAAAAAACTGTATGCAAAATTCATAACATAGCAGCAAACCACTATGTGCTATGTGAAGATAAAGTGAAGAAATGGTGTCCTGAGCAGAGAATGAAGTCACGCTCCCTCTGTGTGTGTTGTAATCCGAGCTTCTCTGTTTTTGTTGTGCGGCCGCACATGCATGTTAGTGCCCCTGTGTGTGTTCCACTGCAATTATACGGTCCTTACTGCTGATATTGGAATGACAGTGTCACAGAAGCATCGTGCCCACCTTCCAGTTCCCCCCCAAGGTCACAATATAAGCTCTGTCAGGACTGTTGCCATTTTTAGCACTGTTGACTGGGTTAGCAACTTAGCTGCTAGCCTGGGCTCAGCCATCTTCATGTTGAGAACTATGTGCAGACTATCGTGCCCCAGACTCACAATGACAATGTTCACCATTGCTGTTAAGCAAGTGCTAGACATAAAGTACAGCTGAGGTTGATGTCAATGACATTAGTTTTGGAGGTAAAAACCTCCAGGAAGGAAGTGCGCCAGACTTTGAAACCAATATAACATAGTGGCCAATTAGTGTAACTACTTCTGGGTCTGTCTCTTGATGCCATTGGACCCCAGAAGACTTTTTCCTGTACACTTAAATTGAGAAAGAGACATCTGACTGTATTGCTTTTTTGGAGGGTCACAACCCCCCTGAAATGACTCATTTCACTATCTGATCCATTTGGTCTGATTTAACCATTTTGACTCCATTCAAGTGAGCGGAGTGCTAAAGCAGAAGTAGCCTGCTTGGTCGGTGGCAGTCTATAGCACACTTGCTCTGTGGGTCCAATCATACAAATGATCTAGGTAATTTTGCACCAGGGAAATCCAACTTTTTTGGCTTCATGCACCACTGAGCCACTCATATGGAAAAATGGGGCTTCATTTTCTATCCTGTATCCAGTTCCCTTTATACAACCATGGTTTTTATTCATAAAACAAAGTATTAAGTATAAATTTTACTGCAATTTCAACCTGATGATGGCACCAGAGAAAGAGTTAAGAGATCAGAGAGTTATTACAATTCATCCTAAGGGGGACATAAATGTGTGTACCGCCAGTCATGTCGACCATCCAATACTTTTTAAGACATTTCTGTCAAAGCAACCAATAGCTAGTCAAGGCAGTGCTAGAAGAAAAGTCAGGGATCACGAAAGTCATTAGGATTTATCCTTTGTGGACCATCAATAACTGTACCAAATTCCATCCCAAACCATCGGACAGCTGTTGAGATATCTCATTTCGGACCAAAGGAGTGGACTGATCCACCAACGTTGCCATTTGTGGCTGCGGTGCTACTGTAGCTAAAAAAAATGGAATTCATATAATGTCTGAAAAAGGTCTAAATTCTTCAGGGATAAAACCACTGTGTATGCAATGCACTAAACAAACTGTATACCCTACTCTTATTAATTATTCAACAAGATTCAAGACCTTTCGTACTCGTGACACTGAGCAGAGTCCCAGTTGACAGCTCATTGATAAATGATTCAATACTGCACACTCATGTATTTAGATTGAAAAATGAACATATCATATATGTACAGTATCACAGTAAAAATGGGTCTGGCAGAAACATGTCTCACAGCTGAGCAGAGCAGTCTATTGCCCACGACAGACAACACAACGCAATAAAGATACACACGGTTTCAGGTTATTAAAATTGGCAGGCTGTTTATCATGTCCCTCTGGGTGATAAACACAGAGAGAGGTGAGTGGAGAAGATAGAGAAGAAGAGGAAAAACAACAGAGAATGTAAGTTATTCTCACTCTACAATGTATTCAGCCTCTGTATGAAGACGCTATCTTTTAAAGCCAGTGTAGATGACACTTCCACTTTATTTCCAACCAGTGTGGAGAAACTCAGAAACTCAACTTCTGTGTTTATACTTTTGAACGCTGAAAAGGCCAGCAGGGGTCTCCTTCCTCCAGTATCTCAAAATAAGTTTCTCGCTTCAGTGGAAAATGTGACCGTATGGTTTTTTGATCAAAAAACTCCCCCACCAGCACACATCCTTTAGATACAGATTTAGAGATTTGATTATAAAAAGATTAAAAAAAAAGCTCCACCCTCAGTTAATTAAAAAAGTTGATTGGATACAAAACACCCCAAGTAGATGTATTGGCCTCCACATTGCTTCTGAGTCTCAAATAGTGAATTAGTAATACTGGCAGATTTGCCTTTGTATTTCAGTTAATTCAGGCCCATGTATAAACCACCAAGAGAGATGGGAATGACTGGAACAGAAATGATGCATCAGAACCAACTTTACAGTACATTTATCAATGAATAAAATATAACTAGTAGCATCAAACTGACTCTGAATTGGAGGCTGGTCCCCTGATAACAAGCATTATGCATTTTTTGTAATTTTCAGCTTGGTCGTCATTTTCCTAGTTTTCATGCTATTAAGATGCAGCTCCAGTTATGGTTTATGGACTTACATTTGTACAGCCGCTCAAGTCTCCTGACCACTTAAAGTGCTTCTACATTACACGTCACATTCACCCATTCATACACGCTCATCACTGGTCGCCGATGCTACCACACAATCTGCCACCTGCTACTCAGTTAATCATTCACACGCACTCACAGATTGGGGTGCAGTGTCTCACCCAAGGGTAATCTGACATGATGGCTGGGATTCAAACCACCGATCTTCTGATTAGCGGATGACCCGCTCTACCGTCTGAGCCACAGCTGCCCATTTAGCTGAGAGTTGCTCTCCAATAGACCCTTAAAGGCCAAAGCAAGCTCCAAAAACTGGATTATTTTGACCTGCATTGTCGCAGAGCCTGCATCTCAACCTGCATTTAATTTTTCAACTATTCATGGCCACTTGTCTCCCAAGATATTAAAGTTTGAGAACGATAAAATAAAATAAAAACAAAGTAATGATCACTGAAGCCAACCACTTTTACAAAAGATTGGAGAAATCCACTGCTAAAATATTATTGAAACACACACACTGTGATGCAACAAGATCCCACTGTCCACTTCTACACAACATCACTGTGAAGGAAAAACTGTCAGTCAGCAAAACAAGGAAGTTTGCTTTATGAGAAAAAAATCCTTGTGCGTGTTGTCACAGCTGTAATAAACAAATAAGGAAGTGCTTTGTGTGAGCGGTATCAAAATCACACCATATGGACCATAATAACTGATATGCAGTAATAACTGTTTGACCATAGTTATTTAAACAAATGTAACTTGATGGTGCATGGATGGATGGATTAATAAATAAGCACATGGATGAAAGTCACAAGTGTGAACAGAGTTGGCTGAACATCTATTTTAAGGCTGAAGCCTCTCATGTCAGCAGAGCTCTGAACGTTTTCACATCTCTCAGGTAACTCTACAACAAAGCTGCACTTTGGCTGCCCTTTCCTTAAGCACATTCTCCTGAAAGGCAGTAAATGCAATGTGTGTGTGTGTTTTTATCGCTTGGTGGGCATCACTGCAGGTCAGCACAGTCAGTGCTTGGGGACTAAAACCTTTGTGAAGACTTAAAGGGAAATTTTGGTTTATTTCAACCCGTCTCCTATCGTCCTAAATTTGTTTCAAGTCACTAGTGACATAGAAATAATAGTTAGCATGTTAGCCGTTAGCCTAGATACAGCCGTAGTGTCAGACCTGTTAAAACGTAATTGAACGGGCATCCTTTCAAGTGCAAAGTTAGTCCACTAAACAAGCTTTTTTTTTCCACAAAGACCGCCTCATATCGTTAGGATAAATGTCAGATAACATATAGAAAACAACATGTAAACGTGTTGTCTTACCTTACCGGTGTGGTGCCATGTTTGTTGTTTACCATTTAGCTAAGGCTGCAACCGGTCCCATTCCTTGCAACAGAGGCATTCCTCTTCTGTGGGCACTGGGACACAGCATTCACAGGTAACGTTACACCACCAATCTCCAGAGCTAAATCCTTCCAGCAGCCATTCCTCCTCTGTCGTCCTCTACCTGTTGTGCCTCTCTCTCTCTCCTCCTCCGTTCTTCAGTTTCACGAAGCTCTTCGTCAGTGTATTCTGGCTCAAATAAATAAGGGCGGCCATCGACTCTCGATGTGGAAAGCCTATATACTAACATTCCACATTTAGGTGGTCTTCAGAGTTGTTGTCTTACCTTACAGTGTGTTTACCATTTACCTCTGCTTCCCAAAGCGCGGCCAAAATATCGCGAGAACAAGCAGCAATCTCATACAGTGCCTGAAATCTCGCGAGAACAAGCAACAGCAGCTGCAAGGCAGAACCGGACAGTATCCTGAAAAGTTCATTCATTTATTTTATGAAAGATTTATAGAATAATGGCTGACTTTTTGCCAGACTTCGACTTTGTGGAGGAGGAATTTGATTTTGCAGAGTTTTATGGCCGCCCTTATTTATTTGAGCCAGAATACACTGACGAAGAGCTTTGTGAAATTGAAGAACGGAGGAGGAGAGAGAGGCACAACAGGTAGAGGACAACAGAGAAGGAATGGCTGCTGGAAGGATTTAGCTCTGGAGATCGGTGGTGTAACGTTACCTGTGAATGCTGTGCCCCAATGCCCACAGAAGAGAAATGCCTCTGTTGCAAGGAATGGGATCGGTTGCAGCCTTAGCTAAATGGTAAACAACAAACATGGCACCACACCGGTAAGGTAAGACAACACGTTTACATGTCGTTTTCTATATGTTCTTTGACATTTATCCTAACGATATGAGGCGTCTTTGTGGAGAAAAAGCTTGTTTAGTGGACTAACTTTGCACTTGAAAGGATGCCCGTTCAATTACGTTTTAACAGGTCTGATGCTACGGCTGTATCTAGGCTAACGGCTAACATGCTAACTATTATTTCTATGTCACTAGTGACTTGAAACAAATTTAGGACGATAGGAGACGGGTTGAAATAAACCGAAATTTCCCTTTAAATCCTGGTCACTCAAAATACAACCCCAAAAAATACCCTTGAAGAGATGCTACAGGTATGTTCTGTGAATGCATGTGAGCATGTATGTGTGTTCGTGAGTGTGCGTGTGTGCAATCGTACCACTAAACCACCGTGCCAGGATCCTGATGTGTTTACAATCACGCCTCTCTGTTATTGGTTCTGCATCAAGGACTGCCAAGATACTGCCACCACTGGGAAAACTGACACAGCATGTAGTGCAGGTGCAAAAATCTGGGAGGGACAGTGCCTGCACAGAGAGGCAGGGACAAAAAGGCAAGATGGAAGGAAGAACAGAAATAGAGTCAGACACCAACGCACTCATGCATGAATGCACAGCAATCTTCTCTTGTGATTTAACTTAAAAATAAACTTGAAATGTTCAGTACAATAATGGACATTCTGGAGGAAGTGGGACAGTGCATCAGTACCAAAGGAAATCCAAATGACCACTTCCACACATTGACAGCTCCACACTGCGGATGTACCGTGCGCTGAAAAGGCCTTTTGCCACATCCAAAATTAAAATGTACTTCAAAGTCCTTTATCTTTGTGAGTTTGAAGATTCTTTCTCAACCTTGGAAATAGCAGCTTAAAGGGCCAGTTCACACAAAATCAAAAGTACATATTTATCCTCATACATGTAGTGATATGTATCAATATAGATTTTTGGTGTGTGTTGCAGAGTGTTGGAGATATCGACTGTAGAGATGTCAACCTTCTCTTGAACATAATGGAACGAGATGGCACTCAGCTTGTAAAGTATAGAGTGACCTCAAAATTTCCACGATGGAATAAAATAATAATAGTAAATAAATAGTGATAAAAAAGTAGTGTACTGTTATGGCCATGGTCGTACCCCAGAAGATTCCCTAGTGTTTCTACTTCCTTGTGATCCCAGTGCTCCTGTCCGTATCTCTCTCTTGTTTACTTTTCCTTGTGTGTGTTGGCATGGTCTTCCTTCCTCATTCTCCCAGCACTGCTCATCATGCACACCTGCCTGCAGTTGACTCGTCACCTCTCCCAGTCTGCTCACCTGCCTCTCATCAGCTCATCAGCTTGCAGTATATCTACCCTGGCTCTTCAACCATCCTTCGCCAGATTGTTGTTTAAACCACAGCAGCTCATGACTCGCCTCCCTGCTCTCATTCCACACTCATGCAAAACTCTTTTCTTGCCAACACCGCCCTGATTTGGTCCTGTGTTTGGGTCCTGCATGTGTCCGTAACTGTGTCCATGTTAACACTGACAGCAGAAACCTTTCACTTTCTACTAACAATCACAAGTCATGCATCACATTTTATGGATCTGAGAATGACTGCTGTTGTGTACCTGTCAGTAATGATGCAAAATGCTGACAATTAAGTGTGTGGCATCTCAATGCACTGCTCACTATTTAGAAATCTATTGTGTGTTATAGAGGCAGTGGTGAATGAGTGAACAAGGGAGTGATTTCAGAAGCAGTTTTTGTTTCCAAAGTATTCAACTACATCTTGTAAAGTTTTTCAGCTGACGGAGCTGCTGAGTTGTCATGAAGATGGCTGAGACTCCTGAATCAGCAGACATGGCCATGCAGTCGAGCCACAAAGGTCTCCATCTTCAGCTTGACCCGTTCCTTCACTGCTGCAGTGGGGTCTTGGTTTGCCGCCACAACACAACTTCTTTGACTCCAGCCACCTCTTGGATCATGCAAAGAAAGTTATATCCGAAGTTTGGACCTTAAAGATTCAGTGTGCAATTCTGGAGAAAGATAGTTGCTGTTCAGTCTCATTCCCATGTCATCAAATACAGATGACCTTAGGCTGGTAGTCAGACTGAACCATCAACCCAAAGCATGGGTATTTTACAAGGCACGTAACACTGGGAATGAGACTCAACAATCGACGATCTTTCTCTAGACTTAGATGCCTCATCTTTAAAACCTTGTGGCCACAGGCTTCAGTCAGATGCTCCCACTTTACCCTCACTACATGTTTACTTTTCCTCAGCTTTCCCCACCAACTCACTTCCTGGTGGTGATCAGCTCAGCTCCTCTCTTCATCTGAGCTTTTGCTGAGGTATTCTGGAACAAGGTATGCTCATGAACCACCTGTCAAAGCAAGATATTTCTTAAAGATATACAATGCAGGATTTTCAAAAAAATGTATAGTCATACAAAAATAATCCCTCTGTGACAGTGCAGTGTATTTGTCTGCAGAGACCCTGCCACCTGCCTGTATTTTTTTTATCTTCTTCTCATTTTGCTGTGTTCAGACAATCCTGGGTACAGTGCAGGTGTGAGGTCAAATGGTAGCAACCAGGTTTCCAGAGTGTGAGCAGCACGCAACCAAGAGACAGATACAAAAATTTGTGTACACAAAGCCAAATATAGGGGCCAAACGCCAAGGGGACAACTTTGAGGACAGTATTTAATACCCCACAACTTCATACAAGCATAGGATGAGCAGAAAATCACCTAAAAATGTAATTAAATTAAATAAAACACAACCACGAATTATGGTCTCAAAAACTGAGCACAGTGTTAGTTCAGGCAGGACACAATGTCAATTTCAGCTCACATGCCAGCGACATCAGCTGATCTCAAGAATCCAAACAACTGATGGAGCAGCTGATTGATTGAAAGGAATTAGCTGATAGATCACACGATTCCTTTCTATGCAACCAATAATCATGCCTACTGTTGCTGCTTCCTCTGCAAGCCACTTTGCAACCTGCCTTCATCCCAGCTCCTCCTTTTCATGCTGTGTCTGACTTATCAGTGTCTTTTCATTTCTTTTCGTTTCGTTTGTCATTGATGCTGTTCTGTTCTGTTCCCATGGGGTCTTTGCTGCTGCTGCCTTAGGCTTTCCATGTAGGCACATGGAAGGGCAAGGAGGTTTGCTCTCTCTGCCTCAGGCTTTACACATGTGTGCGGAAGGATGGAGATGTGTGCTCTCTCTGCCTTAAGGCTTTCCATGCAGGCGCATGGAGGGGCAGAGAGGTGTGCTTCCTCTGCCTTAAGGCTCTCCACGTAGGCACGTGGAGGGGCGAGGAGGTGTCTTCTCTCTGCCTTGGGCTTTTCACATAGGCACATGGAAGGGCAGAGGGGTGCGCTCCCTCCGCCTCAAGCTTTCTGCGTAGGCCCGAGCCAAGGCAGAGAGGCCCAAGGACAGAGTCATACCGGCAAATATAATACTGCAATTAAAATAAAGTTTTCTTTGACTGAAGTGTTCCTGACTGAAACAAACAACTATTCAATTGTGGTGATTAATCCCGCTGAATGTCATACATTGTCCAACTGTTATTATTGTATCCACTAGGGCTGTAGTCTCCTGGTCGACTAGTCGATTATTTGGTCGCTATGCTCTCATCTGACCAAATTCTCATTAACCGAATAATTGCTGTGTTACTTTCATAAGAAGAAAAGTGCTACGTACATCAACAGCTTTCCAGGATTAATCTATTATTTCCTGCGGTGGGGGGACAGGCTAAGTTACCTGTGTTTGTTGACAGAAAGCTGGACTCAACGCTCAGCGTTGCGGGGACGCAGACCTCCTGTCTGTTTCTGTAAGCTGATACCATTCCCCTCAGTGGAAAGAAGCTTGTATTTCACAGACAAGAAACAATCAATTGTGAATACAGTAAAGCCTCCACTAAAACAGCATTTTAAGTCGTGTGTGATCTATCCTTCAGGGATTTATACTTCGGGATTTATCCTGGCTTCTGCTCGTCGCTAGGCTAATGTATACAATGTAAAATGCCATAGGCTGGCGCTAATAACGTTAGCATGTTGTATTTGCTTGGAAAACGTGATTAGTATATGACAGTTGTTTTGTCGGTGAATGTTGTGAGTTGTAATGGAGCCAAACTGTGTGCCATTACCTTTGTTACATGCTGCTGTTGTCCCTGGCGTTATATGAGAAGAGGAAAAGATCGCTAGACGCTAGGCTAATTTATACAATGTAAAACGCCACAGACTTGTGCTAATAACGTTAGCATGTTGTATTGGTGGGGGAAATATGTCCAGATAAAGACAAGTGTTTGTCTGTCAGTTCTGCGATTTATAGTGAAGCCAATTTGCGCACTTGTGTTTGAAATTGTCTCTATTAAGCCATGTTTAATGTGTGTTTTGAATCAACTATATAAATAAAGTTTGATTTGAACTAAACTTTACAGCACTTTTTTTTCCCCCCACGACTAATCGATTAGTTGAAGATTATGTGCGACTTTAGTCGACCAAGATTTTCTTTGGTTGACTACAGCCCTAATATCCACTCTATTGAGAACTGCATTTGAATTAAAGTTGTTTGAAGCACAGCACCTCGAAGTTCAGCTGGCATTAACTTCACAGATTCCAAGTTGTTTTTAATGTGCAACTCATTTATCTCTCCCACTCTTTAACAAACAACACAAGCCATTATGATACAATACATTTCCCGCTACTGCAAACACCACTGAGCCAAGTCTCAAAACCATCAAATTATAAAGCTGCTAAATAAACTCTCAAACAGTGTGTGTTTGCACCCCTCTGTGTGTGTGTGTGTGTGTGTGTGTGTGTGAGCGCCTTAAATAAACAAAATGCCATAAACAGGCAGGGTGAAATGTTTGTGTTCCTTATTAGAAAGACGAAGGGTCGTGACGTGCTGGCTGCTCCCTCTAAATTGGGCTGCGTGAGGAACCAATTAGTGCTGCAAAGAACAGTTAAAGTTCTCATCCCCTCCTGTGCCAATCATCATAATGCAATTTCAGCTGACAAATTAAGTCCAATTTACGGAGACAATTAAAGTAACTAAAATCAGAAACTAGGTTTTGCCCCCCTTATTTTCAACCCTCAGGGCTTCAGTGATAATATGTGTGTATTTTTTTCCTTTTCTTGAGAGGAGAAATCAAATGACTAAACCTTTACGTCAGCCACTCTCTGTGATATGAGTCTTTGCACTCACGCAGACAGAGGAGTAAGAGAGAGGCGACACAGTTGAGGAAATCGCAATTGGATGAACAGCCACAGGTCAAGGTAACTGAACAATTCCAATAGTGAAGTAACTGTTTGTCTGTCTGCTTTGAAGCTTATTTACACCATACAAAGGATCTAGATAAGAGACACATTGAAGTGTGAGTGTGTGTGTGAGAGAGCTTGTAAGACTGATAAAGACAGGAAGGAGACAGATCCAATTAGAAAGGAAAGCTGACAAAGAAAGGCAAGTGTTCAGGGCTGATAATAACAGCAATCAATACAAGTCTGAAAGCTGGTTTGGAATCTCTACAGTTAGATTAAGTGTTATTATCTGAGAGGACGAGACATTTAACCAGACTAAGGGACGATGACTCTTCAGCCACTTCTTTGTGGTTCGAAAAGGCAAGTCCTCTACCGATAAACTAGAGCAGTGGTTCTCAGCCAGGGGCCCGGGGACCTCCTGAGGTCCTTGAGGGAGTTCCAGGGAGTTCCCCTCAAAAATAGTTTATTTTCATGATTTAAATTCACTATAGACATGAGCCCAATGCGAATTAGAGTCATAAGAGTTACTAGTCTGATCACAGGTTTCACATCCTCCACAGTTATCTCCTCAACTGTAGTTGACAACAATAGAATTCTTGGGGTCAGGTTCACAAAGCACCTTAAGTTTGCTCCTTAAGTATGTCACTTGAGGCTTTCATGAAATATCTCCCCAATAACTGACTGGAAAGATGCCATTGTAAAAACCCACAGAGCAATCCTTGTTTGTAAAGGGGCTGGTGCAGCTTTGGAAATTTGAGGGATCTGACCGCAGGTAGTCACAATCATAAATTGACTTCTGGTAAAATTTAAATTGCATAATCAGTTGCACATCATTGAAGGTGTTCATCGGGTTGTCCCGGTTTAGGAACACTCTTCTTGGGATACCTTAATTTTTCTAATTAATTTCCACAAACTCAGCTATGTGGCAGTTAGGATGGAGTCAGAGGTACCTTATGTTTTTGTCCTTATTTTGGTTAGTCAGGTTCTTAAATTAAGCAATTCCTTAAGTATAAGACCAAAATAAGGCAAAACACTTAAATCATTAAGTAAATATTTTAAGGGAACTTAAGGAGAAAACATGTTTTGTGCAACTGATTTTTTTTTTCACAGAAACCTTAACTATCTATAGGAGTGCATTATTTTCCCTTCAAAACTCATGGCATTCCCATCAGCTGCAGCTGTACTTAATTTAGTGTTAACACCACAGACTGTTAAAATAATAGACATAGTTACTGTGACATCACTCAGTGGTTTGTAGACTGCCGTTTCAAAGCCAAAGTTCGGCATTTAGGCCATCTTAATTCCTAGGAGCCATATTTTGACGGGTAAGGGTGGAGCTATGAAGAAGGAGGATCTTACTTATCAACTGTAGCGACACCTTGCAGACAACCCATCACTCAAGAGGCCCTGCCTTTACATATATAACTTTAAGCCTTAATGAATTGTAAATGGGTGAGTTGTATAAAAATTCAGCCCACATACAGTTTTCATGAATGTTGCAATTAGCAATAGAGACTAAAGCAAACTTTGTATCAGGCTGTAAACTTGCATTTCTCGTGTAAAGCTGGGCATTTTAACATGGATGTTCATGGGGATTGACCCACTTTTGGCGCCAGCCTTAAATGGCCATTCAAGGAAGTGAAGTTTTTAGCACTTCTACACTGGTGTCATTTTTCACCCCAGAGGTTGGCACCTGGTACAGAGCCGATGTACTAGAGCAAAAAGATCATTATAAATTTGCAACTGTGGCTTGCATTTTTTTTAGCCATGCTAGCAACACGGCTCTGTGTATGGCAACATCAATCTCCTGTCAATAAATATTGAACAAATATCCACAGAGCCAAGAAAATGAATCCTAATGACCAATGATCTCCTGACTTTCCTTCCAGCACCACCATCAGGCCAAAGTAGTCACTTATATAATGAAACATCTTAACATCTAAATTAATTGGCTCAAAAATTGGTAAGGGCATTCATGGGTCCCGGATGGTGCATCCTACAGACTTTGGTAATCCTCTGACTTTCCTTTTGTTTTGTTTTTTTTGTTTGTTTTTTTCATGAAAGGTCTCTACAACTATTGGATGGACCATGAACTTTGATACATACCTTAATGTTCTCCTGAATATGAACTCTAACAGAACTCCCTGTTGGCTCACCTGGTAGAGCATGCACCCCACGCACTAAAGGCTGAGTCCTTAGCAGCGGCCACGGCTTAGAGAGAAATGAAGAAGAGGAAAAACTATTAATCCTCAAGGGAAAATCCAATTTTTTTCACTCTGTTGTCATACACTCACACACAAACAAGACCTAAACATGCATTAAGTGTTGTCAGAGTGAGGAGGCTGCCCTGAGCAGGTAGGGGCTCATCCTCATCCAGGAGGCGTATTGGCACCTCTCAAGCAACCAGTGCACGCTCCATACTTGGTCCATACAGAGACTTGAACTGGCGACCCTCTGGTTCCCAAGCCAAGTCCCTATGGACTGAGCCACTGCTGCCCAGGTCGGCTTGATTCCGACCCCAATCCCACTGCTGCACGTTGTCTCCGCTTATCTCTAAACCTCCTTTCCTGTTGATCTTTAGCTGTATACTATCCAATAAAGGCAAAAAGGCCATTATAAATAATCTTTAAAGAAAAGATTAACTGTAACAACTTTGGTTATCACCTGACTTTTAATCTAGCACCCCCATCAGGACAAAGACTGTGTCAATGCTAAAAAACAGCAGGTATAAAACTGGCTGAACATCAGCATGTTACCATTGTCCCTGTGAGTGTGTTAGCATGCTGATGATTTACCTCAAAGCACTGCTGTGCCTACATGTAAGAACAGTCACAGAGAGCCACTTGCATAGCTGTAGACCATTCTCCCTTTACTTTTTATTGCAGCCCACATGAACAATATCTTCATTTTAATCATCTTCACTGTCATGAACATGGGGGCTTTGAGACTCTCTCCCTCTCCTGACAACTATTTCCTTTTTTTGTCACTCCGACACTGATGAATTAAGTTAAACTAGACTGGATTTTTATGAAGAATGTATGAAGGAAACAGGCAGGCTTAGTCTGAATACATCTCCACCTGCTGCTGCGGTATTTCTGGAGGTCAAAAGTAAATGCAGGGCTATTCTCTCTACTTGTGGATAATGCAAACTAAGCCCTTATTTGGCTTGATTTTGCTTTGAAACCAAACAGGGACTAAATATGGCCAAAAGTCACTTCTTGCAGAAAGAAACGGAGATGACCAGAATACAAATTCGGCAGTTGGCACTACATCATGTCTGCCCTAATCTACGGAGCCAAAGGGATTATAGGGGAGCAATGTCACATTTTAACCTGACATATTCACTGACTGCTACACTCAGTCTATCTGCTTGACACACTCTCTCTGCCCCTGTCTGACTGTAAGCATTCCTCATCTGTCAGGGGGAGAGAATACAGACAGACAGACAGCCAGAGACGCAGACAGACACACAGACCCACTGACTGACTGACAGACTAAGCTAGCAGCTACAGTTGTCTGGGAACACCGAGTCCAATGTGACAACACATTCTTATCATAGCCACACAATGTTCTGGGAGTTGTACATCACATCACGTCCCTAAATAAAAGACCCATGGGCGAAAAATACTGAAACTTTTCCCTACCTCCTTGCAAAACTTATTAGTATTGTAGAGCTGCAGTCTTACTCTTCATAACCATAAATCCCTCCAGAAGTATAAATATTGAAAAAGAAGCAGCTTTAGGCAACTGGGTTTAACACTGAAATGTCTGCATGGTTGCTTGGTGGAAATACTAAAACACAGCTTCTGTCACAGTATCTCATGAGAGTCCTTTAACAGTTTTTGGTGCAGGATGGTAAAAGGGGTCATTTGGATCTCAGATTATATGCAGTTGCAAAGACTGGATTCAGGTGCTGAACTTTATTTACTTAAATGAATTCCCAAAGCTTTTTGTGCCTTATTGCAGATCCATTCATGCCTAAAAACATAGTGATTATTATTCAAACAGGGGCAGCCACTTGGAAGCAGTTTGTCTGTCATCATCTGAAGCACATTTTGCATACGATCAGTGAAGTGCACCCCGGTTCTTAATCTGTATGCATTTAAGGGAAGATTGTGCAAAAAAAATATTGGAGATGTGAGTGTGGTTGATGGCACATTCTACCGGATTTATTAAGGTTCAGGCAATTTGCAAGGGTCAGTTTTGTATGGAAAATTGCCTGGCTTGAAAGCAGGTGCTGATATGTGCACGAACTGTATGTTAATGGAAGGTGGTGATGAGGAAGAGAGACAGTTTAATTTGCTCCGGGGAAATCGAGATGTGTTCAAAAAAGCAGCTGCATTGATTATTTCACAAACAATATAGTGACGAATTCATAGGACAGAGGGCAGGAATTATAAATGAACGTGTTATCTAATACAGTATTAACACAAATAAGGAGTGAACTGAGCATTGTGGCGACGTGGTTAGTCTATAAAACCTTTGTTAAAAGTTATGGTGGCATATCCTTTCTTTTGTACTGTATATCTAGGTATGCCATTCAATCTTTTTATTATTTAATTCGTTTTGTTTCCTAATTTCTAAAGAATTTGTTATGTTTTTTTAGACTTTTATTTCTGGTACTATTTTTAAAGGAGCAGTGTGTAGGATTTAGTGGTACGTAGTGGTGAGGCTCACAGATTGCTACCAAATGAAACTCCTCCTATCAGTCAAGGGTAAGCTTCCCGTTAGAATTCCTTCAGCGTTCCTTGCTCAGAAGGTTTTTTACCACGAGCCTAATTATCCCCTAAAGTCTCTTCCTCTCCAAAACAAACAGACAAGGGATCCATCCATCCATTTTCATCCACTTATCTGGGGCCGGGTCACAGGGGCAGCAGGCCAAGCAAAGCACCCCAGGTGTCCCTCTCCCCAGCAACACTTTCAAGCTTCTCCTGGGGGATGTGTAAGGTGTTTCCAGGTCACACAAGATATGTAGTCCTTCCAGCATGTCCTGGGTCTGCCCCGGGGCCTCCTACCAGTGGGACGTGCCCAGAACACTTCCTGTGATCAGATTCCTAAACCACCTCAACTGACCCCTTTCGATGTGAAGGAGCAGCAGCTCTACTCCGAGGTCCCTCCAGATGTCCGAGCTCCTTACCCTATCTCTAAGGCTGAGCCCAGCCACCCCCTCATTTCAGCCACTTGTATCTGCGATCTCATGCTTTCGGTCATTACCCAAAGCTCATGACCATAGGTAAGGGTTGGGATGTAGATGGACAAGTAAATCGGGCTCAGCTCCCTCTTCACTACAACGGTCCGTTAGTGAGTTACTGCCTCAAGCAGGGAGTTTAAGTATCTCAGGGTCTTGTTCACGAGTGAGGGTAGAATGGAATGGACCATGGGTCTCATTTATAAAACAATGTGTAGCATTCGTACTAAAAATGTATATACGGACAAAAGCCAAAAATGGTGTGCACCAAAAAATACTCAACAATTTCTACAATCAGGCTTCCACCTCACCATCTGCGCCACCAATTTCCTGTCTCCTAGGTGTTCGTAAGCATAGGTCAAAGCTTCTCCCATCAAGTCTGTGTTTATACATCACAACTTTTGCATGGGAAGTGACGTACGCCTCTTTCAGGCCTCTTTTTACGCAGCGTACGCAGTGTTTATAAATGAGACCTAAGGTGATTAAAATCAGTAAAAGCATTGAATAAAGTAGTTTCATGTTACAAAACAGTGTTCTTCCTACTCTTGCAGATGGGCTGCTAGCCCAGCACCTGCTAATGCATGCTCACCTTTTTTTTTTCTGGTTTCAGATTGTCATTCAGACATTCAGGTGGTTTTTCCCAGGATACAAATGTTCGGCAGAGGTCTCCTCTTTTCCAAAACAAACAGACCTGGTGATTTAAACCAGTAAAGACACAGAATAAAGCAGTTTCATGTTAAAAATCTGTGTTTTTTGTGGTGACCTCCAGCACACCTGATAGAGTGTGTGACCCATGTAGTCTGATTCCTCGACAGGGGGTTCGATTCCAGGCTGCGGCCTTTTGCTGCATGTCACACACCCACCTCCCATGTTTCTTGTCTATCTGAGCTGTCCTATGAATAAAAGCAAACAGTGCCTTGGGACTGCTAACTGTGGTAGCCAACACGAAAATGCAAAAAAAGTGAATGGCCCTATATGGAGCCAATGTTTGGTTTGTCTGATCTGAGCTACTGTAGAAACATGGTGGTGACTGACAGTTCATTCTACAGCAACAAAAACATTCTCACTTTGGGTGATTTTACATTAAAGAAAACATACTTATCATATTATATTCCGTTTCTGCCAATACCTCCCCATAAATCCTAGAAGGTTTAAGTTTATTCTAATTTTATGAAAACCAGCCTAACTACATTTTGATTTCTTCTTTTGAAGATACTCATCTTACAAACGTTCCACTGAACCTTTCAAATAGATAGTTTGAATTTTGGACATACCTTGTCAGCACTCAAAATATTGATTCAACACAGATCTCCCAGCTAGTCTGTTGATTGACACACCATCATACTAATGTATGACAGCGCTGAACAGCTACACCCAAAACATGTCAGACAGTCGCTAATTTATAGTATTAATTATGGCTTCAAGTGGCAGCACTGCTGAGCAGCACTCCAGTTGATGAGCATCATTTTTGATTTAACATGGATTGTATCGACTTTAATCATCCCCCTTACCATCTGCCTGTCAGTGATAATTTGTTTCTTGACGTCACCCAGGAGCTTGCCTTCATTTTGTGTTTGCAGTGTTCTACCTCCAACGGCTTTAATGAATGCCTGACTGACTGAAATGTTAAGGTTGCCTCTGATAGCCACTGATAACGCTTGACACATAGTATAATGGTCCTGGATTATCACTGGGATCTGGCACAGGCACACAGATAGAGATCTGGCATTGGCACATCCTCAGATTCACTGAGCTTCAGCCAGCAAGTTAGACAAAACAAACTAAACTCAAAAGAATTAAATTAAAATAAATGTGCAGACTGCTGCCACCTGATCAAAGCACCTAGTACAAAGCGGTCCGTGATGACTGATATCCATCTGTCTAAAGAGAAGGCAGCTTAATGATCTAAATATAATGACAAAGATAAGCTAGAGGGACAGACAGCAGCAGGCAAAACAATGAGTCGGTATTTATATTCAGAAACCTTTGTGGGCCAGATACACCACACACACATACGCACACACAGAGCTTAATCAAGAGGCAGATTTGATTGCAGGACTTTTGAGAGAGGGACGTCTGCATGTGGAGTTCAGATGGACCGTGACGATGACTTGTGCTCAGAGCATTGAACTGAGTGTGATGAGACTTTTGCTCTGTGGTTACACAAGTGGACACAAATGATTGGAGTGACTGATGAAGCATCAATCTCTTTTCTCCCTTGAGGTCAGTGTGATGGCCTCCAGTGAATCTGTACAAACTGTGCAAGGCAACATAAATAAACAAAACCAGCATTAGTGCAATTACTCAACTATTACACAACATATTGATCATACAGATTGGAAGAAAACACGCAATAAACCCTTCAAAAGAAGAAAAAAAAACTCAGACAATTTATTTGCCGCATTAGAGGCTTTAAATGGCAATCACTAATCAAACATGCTTCAGCGTCTCAAGGCAACCAGCCTGAACTCTGACCCGAGGAAATCGTTTGAGATTAGTGTCAGCCAGTTACCGAGTCGAGTCTGTCTGCAGCATGTGATAATATCTCCACGATAACCTCCAGTCAGGCGTTTGTATTGGCAGGGGGAAAGGGTCTCTTCGTGACCTTGACAAAGACATATTTTAGACACATATTATTCATCTATCCCTCTCTGTGACTGCATGCAAGAACGCAAGATTGTTTCCTTTTTGATTTACAGCAATCAACCGTGGCAGGTATTCAGAGCCAAGGGCCACACGATGAAAGAAACCCGAACAGAGAAACTATGCTGGCTTCTGTAAGTCAATACTGCCTGGTGTTTTCATAACTGAATTCTGAGGATTTACTGTGAATTACACTCGCTTGTGTAAAGTTTGTCATTGCCTTGAGCCACATTTAAAGCAAACAGATGCTAAAAAGCAGTTTGTATTTTTTACCAAATGACATAAATTAAAAAAATTACACATTTCTAATGGACTATCTGCCCTCGACAGTATTTAAATGGTCCACTCAGGGAAAAAAAGAAGTGTGTGTGTGTGTGTGTGTGTGTGTGTGGTTAATTGTAACGCTAAGCTTAATTATGAATGTGTGCACAAGTGGGTTCCCCTTGGCAATATCTGGGTCATTTGAGGAGACAAGGAACAAGCCCATTTGCCAGCAGTGAGGCCATTCACACACCACATTTGCCCTCATTCAACTGTGTTGCCATCAAAGCCGGCCAAAGCCATCTGCCACCCTGTGCTGTGCGCTGTCCAGGTAGGGTAGAATTAGTGCAGGCTTATCACTTACTCCCAGACCGTGAAGGAACCTCTGTTTTAAGAATTTCCATTTCTGCTACCTTTTTGTGCAGTGCGTCAAATATAATATATTTGTGTTTTTTTATTTACAGTGACAGGGAAACTCAGAGGAGAGACAGGGGCACAGCTGTGGCCGTGACAAGGACATAACGAACAGGATGACTTCTGCATCCATGAGTGCTATCAGGCAGGAGCTCCTGTCTTGCATTTAAAACACTTGTAACACTGCAGCGGCTGCAGAATGTGACAGTGCCACAGTGCTTGTCTTTCTCCCCTTTTTTTACATCTGTTATTCCACTTGAACACACAGATGATATCAGATCATCTGAGTCAAATTATGCCCCGCTATCAAACCTGATAGACTGGCCCCTGATACTTTAAGATCTGTATCATTTTGCTACGTCTTGGATTGTTATCAATCAAAGAGATCTTCAGTGTGACAGGAAGGACTTTCAGAAGTCAGGTTTTAGTGGCCATAATATCACTGTAAGTGCTAAAGGGAGAAAAGAAAAAATTTGGAAAGCTAGAGAGAATATTTTCAGTTTGTGCAATGGGACATTTTTGTAGAGATGAAACAACTGTTTTTTTAAATAAATGAAAATTAATTAGCAACAATTTTGATAATCTTAGTCAGTAGTATAGCTCACAGGATATAGATGATGGGTATTGGCTGCCTATTTCCTGCATGTTACCTTTTAGAAAATCCTCATCGCTACCAAAACTAGTCTTGTATAGTCTGATCTTTCTCCACACTTTGTCTTAGCACTGTGTGTGAAACACACACACACACAACAATCTCTGAGCAAGCAACCTACATGCTAAAACATATTTTACTTTTTTATGTGGCGTTTTCTTTTGCAGAGATTTTGGATGCTTTCAGACCTAGAGTTGTCTTGCTTTGGTCTGAATCAGGGACTCATTTTGTTACAAAGTTGTATAATTGCCTAGAGTTGGTTCGTGTTCTCACAGCAGCATTTACAAGCAGACCAGATAAAATGCCTTGCACAAGAAAGCTGCTGTTGATTGGTCAGAATTTCCACGTGGGAAAAAATCCAGGAAGTAAACAAAACGTTGAAGAAGAGTACACTTCCAAGATAAATGTGACACTTCCTAATGTCACAATGGAGGGACAACTACGCAGGTTGAGTTTAGCGCTGCTCATCGTGGACTATATTGCTGTCATTGTTCATTTTAGTCAAACCATACAGTTTGAAAACGAGGCGCGGCTCCAACTAGAAAACAATGTTTTGATGCATTGGATGTGCTGAATGTGCATATTAAGGCAGTACAGGAGGAGGTGCACATTAATAATCCTCCAGGACTGTAACATGCTCATGTTTAACCCAAACAATGTGTCATGTGACTGCAGTTGGTTCAGATCCAGGTCGGAACATGTTCTCACCACAAATGAACCACATCAGTTTGTTTGTAACTGGACCGAGACCACCTCTTCAAGAAGGTCTTGGTCCAGTATTTTGGTGTGCACCTGAGTGTGATTGCTGTGTATTAGCTTAATAAAACAAGCCACTGGATATTTGGGAAAACGGTCACATGCATTTTTTACTATTTTCAGACAGTTAAAAAAAACTCCATTTTCATTTATTAAATGCAAATTGTGAACATGAGGTGTCCACGAGTAAAAAAAAAAAAAAAAAATCCTCATATTGGTTAGACAAAAAGCTGAATGAGAAACTTTTCACACACATTATGCAAGACAAAAAACAGTATTTGGCACAGCTGATAAATGTCTACAGATTATTAATAGGTGGATAATCAACTCACTTGAATTCTGTGTAATATTGTGTATTTGTCAGACTAACAATAAAATATTATTATTAATTATTTAATTTGAGCTTAAAATGAGTTTTCTGCACAAATTACACATTACTTATTTATTAGATTCCTTTATCAACGAGTACACACACACCCACACATAAACTAAGGATAACAGCTGAGCAGGCAGATGTCCAGACAGCTGAGGATACAAAAACAGTTTTGACGATTCTTTCTTTCAAACCAAGCCAGTCTTGAGACTGTGCATTAAAGTATTTGGAAATTGAGTACAATGATTAAGAATAATATTGATATTCATCTCTCTTGGCTTCAGGTTAGGCTCCCTGTGTCAGTGCAACAATAGAAACTAAATTGATGTAAAAGTCCTAATAATTCCTGCCAATAAACAAGTGCTCCTCAAACCGGATTTTTTTTGAAATACACATAATTCCACTTGGCTGGAAAATGGGTAATTTCCCCAACTGCCTGGGCTTAGTTTTGAGCGAGCCAATTTGCCAGTTTCAATTATTAAAGGCAGCACCTGTCTCCTTTCAAATTTTAGAGGCTCAGATTACTGCCCGAACAGCCCTGCAGAGACAAAAACCCACTCTGTGTGCAGATTTTAAAGTAACAGCCATCGAAATGAAATAAGATGCTGGTGTGATGTGGGATTCAAAGGGGGGTGATGCAAACCTGCTGGGACTTCTACTGACTCTCCAGCCTTCCCCTATCCCCTCTTTCTTACTAAAGCCTCATTGAGTAATTGGCTTTCTCTTGGCATTGAGTTGTCCAATCTAAATGGTAATTTGGTAGGCCCTCCTCTTGTCACTGGTGGTAATGCTTGTTTACTGGGAGACAGTTACTCCATATGAAAATTAAAGTTGTAATGAGAAGGCAGGGGTCTGTCTCACTGTCATGAGACAATATGTCAAAACTAAGACTCTGGTCTCGAGCACTTTGTGTGATAAGCTACATATTGCCAGAGGCACAGCAGTTGTGATCCTAGGAAAAGAAAATAGGGTCCAAATTAAAACATCTACTTGTTTTTCTTTTATTTATTTTAAAAGTGACATGCTCTCTGAGTGTGTCTGCTCTCTCCTTGTTTACCACTGTTTTACCCAGGTGCTCTGGTTCCATCTAAAACACATGCAAGGTAGGCGTATCGGAGTCCCTTAAGTGTCGGTAGGTATAAATTTTCATTCTCTGTGATGGATGTGACCTGTCTGAGGTGGTTCCCCGCCTTCCCCAAAATAGACTGGGATAAGATCCAACCACTTTAAACTTAAATAGAACTATTGGAGTAAGAAAGACAATAAATCATATGTGTAGATAAAGAAATGAGGGTGAACAAATACGAGCAAGATGATTTCTCTGCAGGTTTTGGATTCTGGCTGGTATACCATTGTGCTTTGTTGAAAATACACTATTAACACCTTCCTTACAGTGTGTAGTTTTAACACAGTTAGTGCAATCTTTTCCTACTTGCAACCCTTGGGGTATGTGAGATGCCCTGTCTGTTCAGAAAACAAATAGCAGGTCTAAGTTTCATCTGTCACTGTGATATTAAAGTACTAAAGTCAAAGCCATGGACATCTGGGCAAATAATCTTCCATCATGTCCTCTGCTTTATTATTTCTTATTTTCTGACCTTGCAAAGTGTCAGCATTTCACACCATTTTTTAATCTTTACTTTTGGATGGGATGACAGCGCATTTGTTGATGGAATTTGAAAGAAAGAAAAAAAAAAGCACAGAAAAGCAGTAATGTGGTTTCAGGGTCCGTTTTTGCAATGCCCTCTAAAGTTTTGATTTGGTTCTCCGGTCCCTTGAAGTAACTCTATAGTAAAAGCCATGGCAGTTTAATAATGCTCCAAAGCCTGAATAAGGATTTAAGAGAGTGGCATGAGAGTAATGGAGGGTGTAATGTTTAATCACGAACAAAATGGTTGTTGCAGGTACTTAATCTGCCAAAATCACCACAGGATTTCACAGCCACAATCCTTACTGGCTCCCTGCTCACTTGGTGCTTTTAGTTGATGGATTAATAAGGCTGCATTCTATTACAGTGCATGAGACAATAATACCACTGATGCCAAAACTGTGAGTGAGGTTTTTAAGATGCTTACCTTGGAGGTATTACCTGACAATCCCCCATTATAATCATTTTTTTGTGACTGTCCTGGTGGAGATCCTTCTTTATTTACAAAGACAGCTGGTTTCAGACACCCTCATATTAACTGAGCAAAAAAGTCTGATGGCTTCCATAAACTGGCAGAGGAGTGGCCAAGTTTGATGTCATAGTAAAAGAAAAGTTTGTATGGTTAGTTTAGTTAGAGCCAGGCAGCAACCTGTGGGGCTGAAAAATAATGCCCGACAAGGAAGTGTCAAAAACTGCAGTTAATTCAACAGGTTAGACTAGTGTACAGGGGGTGGATTTTCTAGGGCAATAGTCGACCACACATTAGTCGACCAGACAGGTTATTAATCGGCAAGATTTTATTGGTCGCTTAGTCACACACACAAAAAAAACTTTATTAGGAGCTGCACCTCATCAAAATGAATCAAAACCTATGTGACTGGACCATGTGGGAATTTATTTTAAAAGGACAGACACAGGAAGAGGCCACACAGTCAGACAGGAGTCACATTACAAACCAATCACAGCCGACAGATATCTTTCCCTTCTTCTGTAAATATTCAGTCTGATGAATACGGAAAAGTTGATCATGTTAGTGCAGGGCTACCCAGAGCTTTACATCTGTCCCATGGACGATAGGCCTACACACTTATAAACAGCACCTGGAAGAAGATCAGCTCTGCACTCAGGATTTTAGGTAAATAGGCTATATGATACTTGTTAAGTAGGGGTGTAACGGTACACAAAAATCTCGGTTCGGTACGTACCTCGGTACACAAGTCACGGTTCGGTTTTTTTCGGTACAGTAATGAAAAAAATAAACAACTATTAAATATCTTTTACTTATTGGTAACCTTATTAAAACATACCACCACAGCAGTTAACTGTTTTTACACAATTTTTGAATGAAACAAATATATATAAAATCCTGCTTTTTCAAATTGTTTGAATGAAAACAGAAATATAAAAGTGAAAAATAAAATCCTGCTGTTTTTTTAACACATTTTTTTGAATGAAAAATATAAATATACATTTCTGCTTTAACAGTTTTACTCAATTAAAATAAAAAGTATAGTGCAGCTGGTCAGCGTTAAAGCCTGCTCAGATTCAGTTTTACTAGGAACTTACTAAGTTTTCCCACTTTGTTAAAGTGCAGTAAACAAAACATGCTTATATCTAAAGTGCAGCTTAAACAATTTTACTCAACTCCAATGGCGTTGGTTATTTCTTTAGCGCGATGGTCAGGGAAACGCTCTTTCTTTTTAAACGACGACGATATCGTAGTTTGCACCAGATTGCTTTTTCTAGTCGTGCCGGTTAATGTTCAAACTCGGGTGGTGTCGCTTTAGATGCGTTAGCATGTTAGACGTGTTTCCAAGTACATACCCGACCGCTGTTCTGCAGTGTCGGCACACTGCTTTTGTCTTGTCCACTTGTTTATTTCCATCTTCGTATTTTACCCTGAAACCAAAGTGTTCCCAAATGGAGGACTTAAGGTTTGCGGGTGGGTCTTCAGGTTCGTCAGGCTCACTTGCCATGTTGTCAAAATGCAAGAATGCGCTGCACAAAGTGAAAGTGGAGATTTAGGGGACTTGGTAAAAACAGAATTAAAATAAAACAAAATAAAATAAAATAATATCCTGCGCAGGGCGGCACGGTGATGTGGTGGTTAGCACTGTCGCCTCACAGCAGAGGGTTGCCGGTTCGATCCTGGGTGTGGGAGCCCTTCTGTGCGGAGTTTGCATGTTCTCCCCGTGTCAGCGTGGGTTCTCTCCGGGCACTCCGGCTTCCTCCCACAGCCCAAAGACATGCACAGTGGGGACTGGTTTAATTGATAACTCTAAAATGTCCATAGGTGTGAATGTGAGTGTGAATGGTTGTTTGTCTCTATGTGTCAGCCCTGCGATAGTCTGGCGGCCTGTCCAGGGTGTACCCTGCCTCTCACCCGATGTCAGCTGGGATAGGCTCCAGCCCCCCCCGCGACCCTCAAGAGGATGAAGCGGTTAGAAGATGAATGAATGAATGAATGAATATCCTGCGCCCAATAATTCGGTACAGGGTCGTGCCGAACCGAAAGTAGCGTACCGAACGGTTCGACACAAATACATGTACCGTTACGGCCCTATTGTTAAGGTTGATTAGCAATCTCAGTCGTGACCTGCAGCCGCGCTCTTGAAAGCTGGCACAAAAAAGGCACAAGAGTAACATCCAGTGCAGACTTCCTGTTGAAAGATGTGGTACCTGCGGTTATTCCACAGGCTAGTTAATAACATGTCGGGCAGGAAATCCAAAGTGTGGGATCATTTTGAGAAGGTGAAGGACAAACCCAAGGTGATATGTAAACTCATCTTCATTGGTCGACTACAAACATGACGTATCATCTGAAACATGGAAGTAACTACATGCCCATTAGCCCACAGCGTCATTAACAGGCGGCTCGCTCAATGTGTGACATGCACTTGTAGATAAAATATAGGCCTATATTAATGAAGGTTCATTAGTACGGTTTTGTACTTCTCTGTAATGTAGCTGATACTGATACTATTCTTTCTCACACCTTCAACTCAAACCATTGTGTTGCCCCGCCCAAAATATTTAATTCAATAATTAAATTAATATTGTAAACATAAGTAAGGCTTTAAGTTATGCATTATTAAGGACAGGCCGCTTTGAGTGAAAAATTGTTTGTCAACTTCTCAGTCAGATCCATCCCTTGTGACCGCCGTAATGCCAAACTGGAGGCTTTAAAATGGGAGTCCACAAACCAATGGGTGACGTCACGGTAGCTACATCTGTTATTTTTACAGTCTATGGTTGAAGCCTGATGCTGGTTGCCGAATGACTCAATCAGTATAACCACAGTAGGTCAACATGCGTCATGGTGCTGTGTCTCTGTGCTGCACTTCAACTAAAGCTACTGATTACTTCAAATGGCTGTGAGGATTTAATTAATTGAAGGGGAAGTGTTTCTGACACACTCAACATGATGTGAATGACACATACTGGGAACAATAAAAAATCATTTAGGTCAGTACTGACTGCTTATTGCGAAAGGGAAATAATCTAAAGAAGAAAAGGTTATTTCTTCATCCACTATATCTAAAAAAAATCTTCCTGTACATGAGCAAGAGTCCCTGTCTCTACAGCAACTTTTCTGACTTTAAACTTAAGAACTTGGCTTATTGTTAACGCACCACTAAGACTCTACCTGTGTCTCTCCCTAAGAAGCCTTCGTATGCTACACAGAAGCAGACAGGCTTTGAGCGATTTCCTGACAGGTCAGTGAAACTAAGACAGAAAGAGTCTGAATAAAGAAAATGACTTTGGAAAGAGAGTCTGGGGATGACAGCATGGATGAAAAATAGACCATTGCTTATGTTTAATCTCAAATCTCAACACACGCAGTACTCATAGTGCAGAGGATGAAATCGATCATATGTTCGCATCACCAAATAATGTTCTTTTATACTGAAACACAAGCAGCATGTCTGGTGCCAGCGTTCAAAATCAACGCAATTAATAACGTTTTCATGAGAACACAAAAACAAGCAAGCAAGAGAAGACTGCCCGGTGCTGCCAAGTGTTTAAATAAAATCAATAAATGACAATTACGGACTCATAAAACAAGATCTATGTGCAAAACAGCCACAGTTTGAGACAGACAAGAGCTACCAAACTGAAATCAGAGGCAGTAACAAAGAGTGGCTGCTCATATTTAATTCAGGATACTTGGCCTCAGGTATGAGTGAATTCACAGCTGCACTCTCTCCCCCTGATTTCTCTCTTCTTGTCATCTTTTATTGATTTACAAGTCAGATTACATTTCCATGATAAATTCGGGTGCAGAGGTATTATCTTCCAAACAACCCCAAGTGTCTGAGGCGATATTCAGAATGATCCAGCCACATGCCCCCATATCCGTAATCATTTTTACAATGCCCTCTATGCAGCTGTTGTGTGCAAACCAACTGTTATTCTTCCATCTGCCCATGCATAATTCCCACATTCCTTATTGTTGGCTACACACGCTGTCCATTACCGGCGTGTCTTAGAGTAATGCAGACCTGAAGACTTTGCATGATAGATCCATAGCTCATTGATTTCCCATTTCCCATTGAAGACTATGACAAACATGTCTGGGTCCATTAGTCAATGTACATACAGCTTGTGCGTCACAAGGTCAGATAAGTTTTTAATATTTCTGTGTTCCTGACAGGTCCATTGGCTTTTTGTAATTGGTTGAATGTTTGTAGTGAACTCTGCAGGGATGCATGTATTACATGTGGCTTTGCAAAAAGACAAATGAGCATCTGTGATTCAATATGTAACAATTTTCATTTATGTATGGCGCTGCACTGCAACCTACTGAGGAGGTTCCCAGGGTCGTATGTATCCAAGGGCCTAATCCAACTTTGTGCTGAGTTTTGAGCATGTATCTCTAAATATAAGAACTGGTAGCAACAGTGCCCACAACTCAAAATCGCAAGATAATGTCAGGTGCACAGTTGCAAAGCCATCATCAGTGTGCAGCAAGAGGGGTCCTGGGGTTCAAACCCAGGATGGGGAAGCCCCCCTGTGTGGAGCCTGCATGTTCCCCTTGTGTCAGTGTGGGTTTTCCCTGGGTACTCCGGCTTCCTCCAACATCCAAAGGTTAGCTTAATTGGTAAATTGGCTGTACGTGTGAATGTGAGTGTGAATGGTTGTCTGTCTCTATGTGTCAGCCCTGTGATAGTCTGGTGACTTGTGCAGGTTGTAACCTGCCTCTTGTCCAATGTTCGCAGGGATAGGCTCCACAATGGTTTTCCAAGGAAAACAATGGGTGGAAAATAACGGAGAGAACACCAAACAATAGAAAACGTTTGAACAGCTAATATAACAGCTGTGTGCTCTATGAGGAGTTTTTCTAAGACCTGTGTGCATAAATGTGGTGAAAGCCATACAGAGACAACAAAAAGAGCTTGCAGTGGCCTATGCAATGACAGAACGTCATGACTGTACTTCATCATTTATTCAATAAATCTGTTTCCATTGCACTTCCACACTTTTTTTTTTGTGCACATGTGCCAACCCTCCATGCAGCCTGTTGCAGATGCTCCTGATAGTTTGAGAGTAGGTGTTTCTGTGATGATCTGGAGAATGCAAGGATGAGGCCGATCACAGAGTTCTTTCTTTATGCACATTTACGAGCTCGGATCAACAATGGCTACATGCAGAAGCTATGTGTGATGAAGTGAACAGAGAGAGACTGGTGTCAGGTACACACTGTTACCTAAATGGTGCTTTGCCAAATTTAACTTGGCCTTAGGCCAGCTAAAATTAGTCTAACTTGTCCATCTAGCACTTCTGACACCATGACAGCTGTCCTGGCGGAACATGATCCTCAGGGGTTCTTGACCTAGTATCCACTGGTCAGTGAAGATGTAAAAATACATACTAACATAGTTTTTTTTTTTTTTTTACAAACTTTAGCTTTCTTTGTTTTTTTTTTCAACATGGCATAATTATCTATTGGGTGCAATAATTCAATGCTTATTCTGTGCAATATTTTCAGTATACAAATTTATCTTGCACATAACTACATATTTCTTATGTTTACTTTCATTCTATTGTTGTTTATTCTATTGATGTATGTATTGTAGCTAAATTTCACACTTACAACTTCAAGGCAGTGATGCTATATATTTTATTTTTAATATTTTAATATCTAAAGTGCTAGTGTTAGACACTGTAGTATAATGCACATTCTCTATTGCTTCATATTTACATACTTCTATTTCATACTCTTATTTTTATTTTATTTTTTATAATTCTCTGTTCTTTACAATGAAGCGACTGTAACAAATCACAATGGTCCCTTTGGGAATCAATAAAGTATTTCTGATTCTGATTTTGATTTACCTTTTACTGCTACACAAACTTTTCTACTTCCCCCAGGCATAAAAACTTTATGGGGATATTTGAAGATTTTTTAAAATTTTTGGCTTTTCTGCTCAGTTTTTTATGCGCAAATTTAAAATTCACATAAAAAGAGATGGAGAATGTCTACAAAGAAAAAAAAAAAAAAACCTTGCCTGCAAATTTGAGCGTAACATCTAGGCTATAAGTATGTGGGTGATTTCAACATACTGACCCAGGGAAATGTGTCTCTTTAAGAAGACATTGAGCTTGGGAACATAGGACCACGGGAACATAAATACGCTCCCAGGCTGGCTCCATTCTTGATTACTGATAAAAACTCAACACAGTAGTGGCAGTGACCTTGGGAGTATCAACACATGTTGTCAATGCACATCTCCTCAGCTGCTTTAGTGTTGCTTACATTCTGCTGTTATGGTACAAAAACTTGAATAAAAATTGAATACTCCTAGAGTCAGTCTCACTTACTGCTGGAATTTTTCATCAATTTATTGATTTTGATCTATTCGACATGCAGCTGGTAACAAGCATTTTAACTAAAATACTACATGCCATTACTGCTGCTTAGCCTGTATTTTATTTTCTTAAGTCTGCACTTTCAGCAGCTACCATTGTGGAAAGGAAATTACTTTCCCTTGTGCATGTCAAATAAATCTCAGACAAGTATGTGCAAGTGTTTAATATCAGTATGTCTTGGCTGGGAGTCGGGGCTGGGAGAATGTGACTGAGGGAAGAGGCAGTTAACTTAATGAATAGCCACAGTGATAAGGTAGCTGCGTGTCAGCGGTCATCGCAGAAGACGCTGATGTCCAGCCTGAGACAGACACACACATCAGCTTCGCCCCTTGCTTGATAGAGTACACCCAGAGTTCATGTGCATTATTTTCTCCGTAGACATTAGGGACCTGATCTGTGTCACGTAGTGCTACCGTGCTGCTCATACTTCGAGCAGACAGTGTAAATTCCCCGACTGAGTTATGCTCCACAACTTAAACTACATCCAGACCATCTGGCCTCAGCGTTGCTCCACCACAGGATGGAAAGATCATGAAGACTAAAGCAGAGCTTGGCGGCTACAAATGGACATCCATCTTATCCACAATACCTTTTGATCAATCGGATGTGGCAATTACCCGCTGAACAGTCCGTGTATTTAATCTGGGTTGTTTGGGGGGAACTGGGTGCCCTGCTTCAAATACATGGTGTTCTAGTAAATTAACAAGTGGAAGGCTACTTCTTATTGTGCCGTGTGTCTCCTGCAGATCTGTGGTGTGAGAGAACTGCACACAGGGGTTGGATGTCTGTGGGTTTGGTGTTCTGACGCTATGATTGATTTTGATACACAGAAGAAAGGGATAAAATTCCAAATGAAATAGGCTTTTGATGAGAGGTTTTTCCCCATTCCACAACCTCTGGGCAAAGCTGGTATGGCAACTGATCAACTAGTTTATATAATCTCTGGTAGCTTCAGAGCTGGCAGCTATGGTCCTTATGAGTCCTCAACATAGACATGGTCCTTGAGGTGTTCTCATTTATTAATAGTAGTGGTATGAAATTGGGTGCTGCAAGAAAAATGTTTCTGTCTTTACATGTATTTGTACTAGTGATATTGTGTTTCCCCTTCCTTTTATAGGCTCAATACTTGATTCAAAACATTTGACGAGATGGCCAAAATACTCTGAGCGTTAACTTGCATTTAAGCTTCTAATATGAACCTAATTTGTTCAGAACATATTGTGTAGTAGCTCAAATAGCAAAGGAGCTACTGGAACGCAAACGCACACAGAAGAACTGTGAGGTTATATGAAATAATTTTGGAACAACAGTGTGTAGCATCAACCGTAAAGGTGCAGTTTGTAATTCTGGGGAAAGAATACCGATGCTTTGGGTTGGTAGTTCGGTCCGACTACCAACCCACAGTCATTTTTATTTAACAATGGGGGACATGAGACTCAACAATCTACAATCTTCCTCCAGAATTGCAAACAGAACCTTGAACACAGCAGTTGGCTAAGTAATGTGGACATCTGTGATCTTGACTTAACAAAAACACAAAACAAAAAAAGACATTACAGTTGCTGATCGGGTAAAATAAATTATTAAATAGCCAAAGCCAACTTTAAATTAAAGTTAAATTAAATTAAAATAGCATTTATCATGTCACAGTGCAGTCACATTCCTGTTAAATTTCACTGGAGGGTGTTGAAAACAGGCAAATGATTGTCAGAAATTATGTTGAACAAATAATCATATCCCAAGCCGACATAGCGTATGAAATGACTCCGTTCCAACCCTGAGGCTTGGTTTTCCAATTCAATACCAAGGATGATGACATTTTTCCTCTGAATCACCTAGCATTTGATGGGAACCAGATCAACCCCCTCCGCCTTTTCCTGCTCAACAAAATGTCCAACGTGTACTTTAGTTCTAGGTTCAGTGACAATGACAGTGGCCTAGCAACATAAGGAAACGCCACACCAACTGTCACCAATGATTCCCAATTAAATGATGCAAAATCCTGACTGTTGCATGCAAATCTGACATTATCTTTTTCCAACTTGACCCTGCCCATGTCAAACCATTAGGAAGGGTAAAAACAAAAACACAGAATTCTCAAATGTGGAATAATCAAAACATGTCAAACCTTGGCAGTGTGCCTTCATTTAGGATGCCATCAGTTAAATTTAGAAGCTCACTGAGAGAAAAATGTTTTCAGGCCTGGTATTTTTCAACCTGGACCCTATTTTCCCCCACTTTTGAGTCTAGAGCAACTTTCTCGCTGGACAAAAAAAAAATCACTTCTGCCCACTTAAATCTAGCTTCTGTCTTTAGTGGGAAAGGATACAATCTATTAATTTCCAGGACAAATGACTCTGCAGTAGTCACAGTTATTTATCCGCTCCAGCTCAGAATGCCGTTGATGACAATAAGGTATCTTCGAGCATATGTTAATTTTTGCCCCTTTTCCAGAGCAATGCAATGTAGTGCTGCCACAAATTCTGTCCATCTTCAGCCAAGTAGCGCTCAAACATTGTTAAAAATTAGTTGGCACCAAGTTTAAGAGAGAGACTGAATAAGTAACAGATATAAAAAAAAAGAAATGAGCACCATATTTTTACTGATCTCCATGCTCCATGCAATAAACATGACATACCAGTAAAATAAAAAAAAAGAAGAAGTAAACAGAAAGGCAAACATCTCTACTGCAGAGACGTGTACACAGCTCTGGTCCACTTGCACTGGCAAAGGAGTCTATCTGTTTAAATGGGTTTTCCCACATTAAAAAAAAACCACATATGTGCTAATTTTGATGGAAAAGGGTAAAAATTGTATTATGTCTTTAAAAAACCTTGATAAAATTTTCTGATGTTTATCTATGTGACTAATGATAAAAAATGGTTCAGAAGTGAGCAAGAGTGCTGCAGCTCGCAGCGGCTAAACAGGCTGCAATGTAAGAAGCAATAGTGCACCGTCAATGTACAACCACTAGCACAGCTTGTTTTCACCACTAAGTGTCTAACAAGAAATAAAACATTTCTCTTTACCTTTCACTCGTCTAACCAAGCCTCGCTCAAGGAGTTAGTGCAGGAAGACAAAATAGACCAGGAACATCAAGTAAAAAGTAACAAAAAAACATTTAATTTCTTTGTAATATCCTTTCCATAATGTTACCAGACACTCTAACTAACAATCTTAGCCTGTCTATGGCAAAAACAACTTCTTTTATTGGACGTACACTGATGATATGCCATTGCTCCGAAGACTGCATTACAGCATGTTTCTCAGCTGCCGCCTGCAGCACTCTCACTCAATATTGGACCAGTTTGAAAAACAGTTGTTTCCATTCATCACTTAGACACTAAAAACATGGGGAAAGAGTCCAGGTTGAAGAATACCAAATTTTCCATTTAATCGATCTCCCACATCAGCGATGTCTCCTACATATTGTAGATTGACGATTAATTATAATGTTGTTTAATCCAAACACTATAGCTCTATCAATGGGAAAAGTATTTGGCAATATTGCAAAATCTGTTTATTTTAAAGAATATAATAATCCCAAACATTTTTGCATTTCTCAGGAAAAAAAGCAAAGGTTCCTCATGTTTACCTTATACCCTTTTTTTCTGGTCCTTCAATGAGTTACAGGCATGCTTACAAGTCATAACTCAAGAAGCAACATGAATACATATCAGTAGCAGACTTTGTGTAAGCCCAGCGTTCGACCTTTGCATAATGAGGACGATATCTGTAGGTGGCCTTCCCACGCCTGTCATCCCACTGTTCAGCTCTGCGCACACATGCACACTCCGTGCAAGTTTTAACAGTTTAACAAAACTCACCACGCTCCTTTAACCAATGAGTTACAACCATGCATTCCCCAGAGAATTTATTGTCCGTCAGAGACGGCGGCCAATCATGTCGTTAAGCTCAGTGATCCGCTTCCATGGCAATATTTTGACCTGAGCTCTGGGACACCTGCTGGTGTGCTACACAGTGGCTGATAATGAGAAGGGAAAAGAGCTGAAGCTGGGGAAGGAGAGGAGAGATGAAGAAAGGAAGGAAGGGGGGGGGGGGGGATAAAAGCAAGGACAGGAGGAGGGGAAGGATCCTGGAGAGATGAGCACAAGAGACAAGAAGAAAGAGCATGAAGAAACAGGGAAGAGGAGGGTAAAAAGAACAAATGCCAGAGGGAGAGTGTTTATCTGCATGTCACACAGGGGAGAGGGATGCTAGGCTGTGATTAGAAAGACAAATCACTTCATTCACAAAACATAAGCTTTACAGACGCATGCAAAGTGCCGTCAAACTGAATTTGCATTGCCAGCTTTGACTGCTCGAGATAATGACACAGAAAACAGTATAGCAGTAGTAGTTTTTCTGTAGCCTTCAGGAACTACTGAAACGAGACTGCCAAAACAAACAGCACATTAGTTTTACATCCTAACATAAACTAGAGGCTCTCATTCTTTACTTCCCAAATAATTTAATCTATATCATTTAGAAATACTGACGTGCATAACTATCAAGTACGCATACTTTGTGGGAAAATCAGTCCAAAATCAATAGTGCACACACAAAATTCACGGTAATTTAGTGAGTCCGAGGGCATCAATCAAGATGGCTTCAGAGTAATGCCATTATCTAGGAAGGCCTTAGATCTCTCAGATTTCTTTTCATCCCAGTTGATCCTCATATTGCTTACGGAAACAGTCTCCCACAGGGAAGAATTCCCAGCACCGCTCCTGGTACATTTTCCACACATAGGATTCCTGGCAAAGACAACAGAGCGGTAATATATCTCTTAACTACCCCAAACGTATCCATTCTTCAGTAAAATAACTCTGAACAGTGTCCACAAATAATATTGTTTCAAATTTAAGCTCTTCCAGTGTTTGTCTGGCCCGTCGAGAAACATTTTCCACATTCCACCTAGCAGCTCCCTCTTTAATCCACACCTGAGAATAACACCACACTGAAAGGATACACACAGTATATCTAGGGATGAGTCCCAGAGCATAGCTCCGTTTGGAAATAGCACCCAATTGTCGTAAATGTTTCAGGGTGATAAACAGTGTAATATTTTCTTCTTTTTATCAATTCCGCAGCATCAGATCCAAAATGCAGTCAGCGCTGCGAAGATAAACCTAAATTATTCCAAATATGAATGGATTTATTACTGTTTTTATTTTACACTGTGCAGTGTTTACAGTTGAGCGTGTCCTCGTTTATTCTGACGGACATCTCTTTCATAGATTTAGGTACAGTACAGTACAGTACAGTGTGAGGAACAAGAGAGGAAGTTGAAGCTCTTTAAATACACTGAAACTATTATTTCCTCGCTGATTTACAGTAAAGCACTCGTCTTTGCTCCTCTAGGCCACAAGTCATTTGAACATGTTGTAGTGAAAAGATAAGACAAGTAAATTAAAATACTTGCAAGTTGAAACCCCCCACTTCAGATTTATAGCTGTAATACAGTAATGGTTTATGAGTGAAAAGATAAATTAGAATCATAAGGGGTATGCCTGGCATGTACATTATCATAAAATGTGCGTGTTGAAACTGATAGGGCTTTTGAGAGACAGAATGAATACAGATTCTGTCTTTGCTGAAAAGGTTACACTACAGCTTTGTCAATGCGATGACATAAGCTGGAATAAATAGGTCACTGAGACACTCAGGAACGATTGTGGATATATTAAGGAATGTGGCATTTGACGATGACAGAAGAATTGTTTCCTAGCTTTAAAAGTGCACACCTTGTTCTGACTTTGATTGGATCATGCAACAAAACAAGAGAGATGACTCGTATACCTGCCCCGTGTGTTCAGTTTCATCCTTGTTAATAAGGTACATCAGAAAAAATCTGTAGGAACACAGAAGAGGGGTTCATGTAGCGCATCACGTACCTCCCACACAGAGAGTTACAGCATTAAATTAAGAGCTTGTGCACAAGGCCAGGGATTGTGGAAACAGTTGTTAGTAGTTAGTTAGTTAGTTAGTTAGTTTAGTTGGTATTTCAAGTGGAAATACAATGAGAGAAAACAGCTGTATTTTGACAATCAGGTTATTTGCTTCAATGCTTGTAATCATTTATAGGTTGACAAGAAGAATGAAGCAATGAATTGTGACGTTTCAGTCTGCAGACCTTCATCAGGTAGGCTTTTAATGTTGCATGAAGGACAACCATGCATACATAGACATGAGCATAGCAAGGTCTGTTGGTGAGAGGATGCAAACACATAGAGAAATCCATACTAATTAGGTTCAATAAGCTTTGTCAATGGCAATTACTGATGTGGCAACAGTGCACAGTGCAACAACAACTTATAAAATAACCATTACTAATCATCCGCATCATGGAAAAGGTGTTCATTAATTCAGTGGCTCAATTGTGCATCCACACAAGTGACATACAGTGTTTGTGACGTTTGTGTTATATGTGCAAAACCATTGAAAACCTAATAAAAATTGTGTCAGTGAAGATTTAGGTAAATATTTTCTGCTGTTAAACATTTTCTCACCTCTATTCGCATTTCATCCTTTTGTGATGAGTTTTATTTGTATCTTCATGGATTTTTCTGCTATATTTTCTACTATTTTATTGTTTGTTATCAAAAAAGCTCATATGGATGCTCCAATATATGTTAGCGTCCTGTGACCAATTGATTCATACTTGCCTGTGTCTATATTTGTATGGTAGTGGAGCTTCTTTACTTCTTAAAGGTTGCATGGAAGTATGAAGGCAGTGGCGGTTATGCTTGAAAATAATGTATCTATTGTCGTATACAAAAGGAGTATAAATGAGTCTTAAGAGGAGGCAAAAAGTCCTGTGTTTTCGTCTGTAGGCTTAAGTTGGTCGAGACACATCCACTAGATGGCACAAGAGGGCAGAGTCAAAAGTTTCTGACATGGCGACGGTGGAGGAGGTTGTAATACTAGGTTCGTTCAAGATGAACCAGGCCTGCGCAGATTCGATCACCGGCGATCGGCGCACAATGCATGCCGGTTAATTTTGTGTCTGACTTCATCCCGACTTGCTCTGACGTATTACAAAAGTGGACAGCGATGAAACCACGAGAGCGAGGCGGCCGCAGTTTTCAGAGCCAGGCGCTGCAGTTGCTTTCCATCGACTGCACCGCCTGGCTCTCACCTGATCTAACAGCTGATTGGTTTAGATGTCGACTCAACAAGATGACGTTTAGATAAACTACTCATTTTTCTAGAATTTTAGAGATTAAGATTGTATTTGTCTGATTTGAAGGTTTATTCTGTGAACAGAAAACACGTGTAACTGATAGTGAAGTTTAGTCATCAGAGACTAAATACATTCATCATAAACTATACAGAGTCTACTGTATATTAACACTGGCCTGTTTTAATTAGGGTCCGGGCAGCTAAACTGCCAGGACACTATTGTAATCCTAGGTATTCTTCTTCTTCTTCTTTCTTCTTCCTAGGAAATCATACTTCCCATGGGTGAAAACTCACCAAACTTTGCACAAAGGTCCAGTCTCACGCCAGATATCCTCAGCTGTAAACTCAAGCCAATAGTCCTGATGGTGGCGCTACAGCAAGCGTCTAAAGTTCAAAACTTTGAAAATTCATAACAAATCAACCATACGTGCTACAACTTCACAACTTTCATCAAACTGTAGCCCCAATACCGAAGAAACTTTTATACATTTGAACCTATTAAAAATCATGAAGTTCATCACTCTGTTTTTTTTTTCAAAAACTGTAAAACTTCCTATCTCCTCCCAAAATTTTTGCTCAATTGACACCAAACTTGCTACAGAGCATCTTCAGACTGTCCTACACAAACTGTTTCTCAGATTTTTGATTTATTAAAAACTGAGCCTACAGTGCATCAAAATGTTTGACCGTAAATGGTACTGTAAACATATACATGCAAATTCTTGCTAAATAAATCTTCAATGTTCATTAAAAAAATGACAAAATTCTAGAGTCATGGTAGATGATGTGTGGCAAATTTCAGAATTTTATCTCAAAAACTGAATTTTTGACAGCATTTTGAATTTTGCTCTAATGTGAACAATTGGAGTCAATGTAAAAATGGCAATTTTAAACATCAGTTTTTCACTTATGGAGCAAACCAATCATTGTTACAAACAAATTACCAACATCTCCATGCTGTCTAGATGCAATATGTGTATTTTCAGATTTTTGTCTTAATAACTGAATTTTTTTACAGTGGTTTCAAATCTGCCTTTCCATGCACAGATGGCTGCTAAACCTGCACGTCTGGCAGTTCAAGCCTCAGCTGATGCAAAAGGCAGATTGTGTTGCTAAATTTCTAAATGGCTTCCAATTCTTCTGCTTGTTGCTCAGAATTGCCTAAAAATGCCCGGACCCGACCCATCGCTGCGCAGCACCTATAATTACTGAAGTATTTAGCAACACAGAGACTTGTGGTCAGTGGGATGTGAGGATTCTTAAAATAACATCTGTACAGATGTGAAGCCCTGACTGTATCTAACTGAGCCTTAATAAAAGCTGTTGTCATGTATTCTTTTCCTCTGAAAATATGAACCTTATAGTCAAGCACTGTTTATTTAGCCTGTGTAGTTGAGGGGACAGGTCAAACTGATATGATGCTGATTCACAGGAGAATTCACGTCAAATGGAGGTTAAACCATGAACATAAACTACAGATCACCTGTAACGCATTTTAATAAATTAATCTATCATAATTAAAACAACTGGAGACTGAGAACAAACTGATATATGGGTCTGATCACTTTTTTAATTAATTGACATCATTCCAGACAGGATGTAAGTGTGTCTGTGACTTCCTGTACGGACTGAAGACTGTGGGAAACTGTCGGAAGACTGTCCGACTTCACCGCAGCTTTTTGTCACCGCCCCCCGGTGCGGCCGCCTGCTCTCGTCTACTTTCCAGGCGAGGCGCAGTCCATCTCGAACGAGCCTAAAGTTCCATTTAAAGATGGCTGTATTGTAGCTGGTCATTGTCGCTGAGGCCATTCAATAAATACGTCCCATTCCGTCATTTTTAAAGTCTCTTTATCAAGTTCTACTGTCGTGTCTTGCTTGAACTATGCTACACTGCCCCCATGATTTCCAGTGGTACTGCTCCAATTTGTCCTTATCTGTACGCTTCCAGAAAATGTGCACAAATACAGACGACATGAACGCAGAGTACAGACAGAAGGCGGTTAACTATTGATAAATATGAAACAAGACAGTGGTTTGAAACTGAATTCTAAATGCAGGTGCGGAGGTCTACCAGGGAATGTAAACATAACACTGCCGTTAATATTTTAAACCAAAAACAGGCCTAAAGCCAAACAGAGTGACATTGTTTAGAACATGATAGGGCTATTGGTTTATAGGGATAAACTGTTAAAACAGCCAAGTGGATGAATGATTAACTAACATCAACACAAACTGAGGTGTCATTTTTCCGTAAGTGATGTTGGCGCATGCATAATATTTCTGCTTCACTGCAGCTGTGAAAGACAACATCACAAGCGCCTTCAACTGGCAACACATCAAGTCGTGAGTTTTAGTATTTACAAAATTAGTAGGTCGAGGCATGACAGTAGTGAGCGTTAAATCAACTCACAGATAGTTGGCCAAGTTGTGCTCCTGTAGAGTGTGAGTCTCGAAGCCATGAGGGACCGTATCAAAGTACTCACTTCCTATTCCACATATAAAACATTTGGTCTGCGGGAGGAGAGATGTAAGACATGCAATGATTCATGAAACGGTCTCAGAGAAGCATGTTCTCAAGAGCATGTTAAAAGAAAAATAACCTCAAAGCCAGAGGCCTTTTCTGTTAGTGCTCTGTGACTCAGACGCACAACAATATGACACCTTTTAAGATGCTTCTCTTACAACGACACTCAAAGGATGCCCACAAAAGGACTGTAAATAAGAGCAACTAAATACTCCCAGGACTACTCACTGCCAGGTTTTCAGAAAACACAGGGGGGCATATTTGCTGAGGATTTGCATCATTTTGGGGGGTATGAAACAGTCAAATTACCACCCCATATTTAATATGTAGCCGCACAAAGGTTCTGTGTTGGTAAAATGACAGAAAAAAAGGGATTTGCGGTTAAAGCAATGTGTATTTAGGGGACTCCTATTTAGAGCTACAAATTATGGGGATGCGAGTAGCAGCAGAAACTGATTTATCATTGCCAACTGCAGCAGAGCAAATTGTGTCTAAATAAAACAGTGCCTCAAATTTTTACAGCTGCTTTCCCAGATGTTAAATATCTGGGAAAGCAGCTATAAAATCTGAGGCACTGTTTCATTTTTTGAGAGACACACAGTGGAGAGAAACCAGGGAATACATGAAAACACACATTAATAACAAGACATGACCTGACACCTGAGAGCTGCTATTCTTCCTCTGGCCATTCAGATTGGGTGATTCAACAATATTCAAGAGGAAAACAGACAGTGTGAGCTGTGTGATTTGGGTGAAGTGGGAAGTGAGAGACATTTTCTTTTATACTGTACAAACTATGATGACTTAAGAGAGTTACTGTTCCATGAAATGGCTTGACTAAACCCTGGGATACTCTGGTCCTCTGATGACCAAAAGCTGGAATGGCTGTTTAATTTTGAAGTGTTTAGGTTTGCCAAATTTGCCACAAAAGTGGAAAAGAAGGAAAGATACAGTGTTTAATTAGCACTTGTTTTACTCAGTGATTTGTTTACTGAGGATGCGTGAGTCGCTTTGCTCTATTTTTTGTTTCCCCTCTTCTCTTTTTTTCTTATTGTTGTCTGAAAATGCTCTACACTAGACTGTGATCCTAGCTTGTTTGATTTTATGGTATCTTGTTAGTCCATGCAGGCTGGGCATAATTGTTTGCATGGCACAATAATAAAAAATTAATTCATTTACTCACTATACTATACATTAATATCATACTGTTCATGATCATATCCCCTGCTTGCTTCAGTTAAACATTTTGCTTGAGTTCTTTTTTAGTCTTTTTCTGCACAGCAGCTCTCTGCTTTTTCGTGTGATGTGTATTTTTCATGTGAATGTACAGTGTTTGCCACTCATGACCATGACAACTATGCATTCAGTGACATCACACGTGCACCCTTTATGTTTAGAGGGTAGCTCGCCGCTGTTTGTCAGAGCGTCTCTTCTGCCTTGTTGCCTCAGCAGTCCCGCCTTTGATCTCACGCCTGCCTCTCCTGCACCTTTGGACTTGTTTGCCTGTTCCGACTACATACGGTTGTCAGCCTGCTAATAAAGTCTCTTGTAACCTTACTTGTCCTGCCTGCATGGCTTGCTTTGGTAGGATTTTGTTCACATCTGCTGCTGCCTTTAGAGGCGTAGCTCTGAGGTTTGTACAGTATGCACCGAGGCTACGTGGTCAGTAAACTCCTGAGGTTCCAACAAACAAGCGTTACATGTAACTGGCTCAGCAACTCTGAGCGATGCACTTTGTGGAATCGTAATTATGAAGAAATGCACCTTCATTTGTATTCTGCTGTATCTAGCCTTCACTCACTAAGCCCTAAATGAACTTACATTCTCTAACAACACTACACTTGTGTCAGTATGCAAGCAGTGTGACAGGAGTCTAACAAGCCTCAGAGACTGAGAGTTCTGAGCAAACAATGATTTAAACAGCCAACTGCTGCCAAAGACAGCAAGTGATGCTTATCTTATCCAAAATATATTCCTCCAGGTGTGCCATTTACACATAAATACCAGTGATTTTTTTCCCTCAGATTTCACTTTCTGTTACTGTTATCCACTAACTATTCAGAAGGAATAGATAACGGCATCCTCTCATTAAGGCCAGTGGTACGATCGTTTCCTGTAACACACAACAACTAAATCTACTTAACTTGCTCAATCTTGTGCTCACAGTTATCTCTTTACACACTAACTTAAATTACAACTGACCTCAAGCTTACTTGGCAACTGTTGTCAAGTATTTATCTAGATCGGTATCTAAATCGGCACAGCACTTCATACTGTGCAACCACAGACTGAGTTTGGCATTACGGCTGTTGCCATCTTGGTTTTTTGGAGCCAGAAGTGACCATATTTGGATAAATGGCTGGAGCTGTGGAGGAACGAGGGGTGGATCTGATGGAGACGAATCAGCTGACAGTCATCACTTGAAGTGGTCCTGCCCTAATTACGCATAACTTCGGCTTCCAGAGCCATCCTTCAAAGAACGTTTTTGGCACTTCTGTGTTGGGTTCTGTGTGTTGGCTTCATTTTTCAGCCCTGGAGGATGCCACTTGTGTTCAACCCCCATACAACACAAAATTACTTCCTATCAGTAGTGCACTTGCCTGTGCTGGAATGTGTGCGTACAGGAAAAGTTTTTCTGAGAGAAAGTGCCAAATCTTACCTCCATATCCTCTTTCACCTGCTCCTGCTGGTCACGAAGCTCCCCAAAGGCATCAATTATCAAGCCTGAAAAAAAAGGGACACAATTGTGTGTCTGTGTATCTGTTTGTGTACATGTATGTATGTGCACGCCTGTCTCTGAACGACAGGTGTCAGTGAAACTTAAGGACTCGGTGGAATAAACAGATACTTTGTTCTTTCTCGAATTCCTCATGAAAAATTCATAAAGTGTGCTCTAGTCAAACAAGAGGAATAAAATGTATTTGTGTGTGTCTCAGTGAAAAACATGTGGAATACATGTTGATGCTGAGCTGTATTTGTTAAACAGATTCAGTGTTTGTGGCTCACCCTGGATGATGGCCAGGAGGATAACGATGACGAAGAAGAAGAATGTAATGTCGAAGACGATGCGCTCCACCTCAAACTCATCTCCAGCAGGGTCCTCGATCTCATCACCAATGCCCCCGCCTGCACGCACTCCAACATACATGTGGAACATGTAGCACTGACAGAAAATACATTTTATATTACTGTATAGTATGTGCAGCTGTTCTCTTTCTGACAAGGGTATGCAGTAAGGGGGGGAAATGTAAAGTATCTTAAAAATGGACTAGAGTATTGTTTTTTTAAACTCCAAGGACGACACTGTAAGTTGAAAATTCAAGCTGCAAAACAAAATCAAAATTTATTCAATTCATTTTCATGCCCGTTTCCATGCTAGTTGCTTCTGGGGAGCCATTTGAAAGTTTCCAACAGGCAGCATTTTTACACAATTTCACAGAACAGTGGAAGTTTTATTTTAATCAATATTCTGCCTCAGACAGTATTTCCCCAAGAGGAGCTTGTGTACAATTATGAGGCAAGAATTAACATTCTAGTTGTCTAGCAAAGACTGTACTGTGCTTTTAACTGCCAAGGATATTTTCCACAAGTAACCTGAACAAAAATAGCATAGAAATTGACTGCTAAACCTTCAAGGAATATCCAGACTTTGAAACTGGCACTTTTTTCCTCCATACAGGCCCAAATAGAGATGTCTCCTGCTTGTCTTTGGATTCACATTTTTGCCATTTTTCCATTTTATTTGTATAAAAAATGTGGTGGTGTTTAAATGTTGGAAAAGGGATTGCAATCACTGCTGCTAAAAGTCCAACATAAACAATAACACAGCGAGTGTGACTGAGGATTTAATGTAATATCCCCTGCCTCCTATAATAGCAGGGTTTTATTCAAATGCTATCACTGCCAATCCGCCTGCATATGTGAGTGACAGTGGAGTTCACATTAGAATAGAGCAGGCGGTGGGGTGTTAATGTTGTGAATAGCCAAACAAAAAGCTATGCTGAGGCTTGAGGGACTGTTTTCTATCCATGTGTCCATCATTTTATGGAAAACTAAGACAAGAGGCTGTTCTTACTTTAACAATTGGGATCACTGTCAGAATCCTCCTCTACCGCTCTCAATCTGTGGCAGCAGAAAACCAAGTGTGCAGCTGTGTTTGTGTTAGAAATATAAACACAGAGAGACAGAACAGATATATATATATATGGAGAGACACAGACCTCTAAGTGTGTGTCCTTGTGTTCATATGCACATTTAACTCACAGTAAGCATGTCATTGCACTTCATGTCCTGGGCGTCCTTGTCTTCGCTCTTGTCGTAAAACTTCCTGAAGAAGTTGAAGGCCACAACAGTGTAGAGATAGACCACAACCGCCAACAGGCCCACAGTGAGGACCAACTGACAGGCACACACATAATTACAAAGGGATAGACAGAGGCAGATGGGCTTTAATACGCTTCTTCATCTTAGAAAAGCCCCCAATATAACCCTACAGCGTGAAAGCAAACATCACATGCATGCACACTGCACATATGAGCACACATTAAGACAGATGGATAGAGAATTAAAGACAGACTGACTGACACACACACACACACACACACACACCTGTTTTCCATTATGTGTGACTGAGGAAAGGATGGTGCGAAGGGTCTTAAAGCCCATGGCGATGTCCAAAAGGTGGGCAGCAAAGAAGAAATTGTTGTAATGACCCAGAACCGACATGGCCATGTACCAGGCCAAGTACAAGAAGGACTGCGCGCACACCAAAGACGACATACACGCACATAAAAACAGGCAATATAGATGACCAGGACAAATGAGAGAGAGACAAATGTGTATTTTAGATAAGGCAGAATCACAGGATATTACCACCGTCACTTATGCAGCATGTGCAATTGTATCAAACAAAAATCTTAGCGCAGCAGAGCAAGAGATTAAACAAATGAGGGATAAGTCATAAAATATCAGATATGTTTTATGCACACTGCTCAGTAATTATCAGTTAACATAAATTGCAGGAAGTGACACCTTTATCTTGGCTATGTAGGAACAAGAGGGCACACACAAACACACTGTGCAGAAGCCACGAAATAGTACACACGAATGAACTCACATTATCAGTGAACACAACTCCTAGTTTCCAGACCTGGTACTTCATGTCAATGGAGTTGAATCTGAAATAAATAGCATCATCACACAGATACATGGTGAGAACCTGGAAAAATAAGGCCAAGATGTCCACGGCTAAAATCAGGCCCATGTTGCTACAGTGTCTTTTCTCAAAGAGCCCGTCTGTCACGTGGCTTCATTTCAGAATGTCCTGTTCCTCCTCAAGTACAACATAATGTTCTAGGACCTTCTTTTGTCCGGCCACCCCTATTAGGTAACACACACATACTCAAATACACATACACAGTATTAGTGAGATGGCTATTTATAATGGTGAAGGCTATTAATATTAATAGCAGCATCTAAAATGTTATTTTAAGATGTAACTCACAAGGTCAAGACAAGAACTGGGTATGCAGTAAACAGAGTGGTTGTGTTCATCATGAGTCCCATTCACCTCTACAGTAAAGTGCATCAGATAAAGAGCTGTATTGATTTCCTTATTTGAATGTTTTTCCATTAATATTAACACCAAGTTGCCTGTATGCAAACATACTTGAAGTTATCCTCCAAAGGATGCCACATTGGTATCATCATCGCAGGCTGCTAGGTGTTAACAAGTGCATACTATATTACCCGTCGAAGGCCAGAGTTATTTATTATTTATAACGATACTATATATATGCTATACTGAAATAAAAAAACAATAATTTGAAAATCTTGCCTTTTGACGTGTCATGCACAAAAACAACAACAAAGATTTAAAATCCTATCCTATACAACAATCCATTATATCTTTGAGAAAATGACCTGCATACAATGCTAAATAAATGACAGAATAGATGGCTGCAGTTTCCCACAGATCGCTTAAAGAATGCAAGATGGCAAGGACTTTCTTTTTTTTACTACTCACAGAGCACTCCAGGTAGTGTCTCTCTTGAGCCTCCTCTCTTCTTTTCTCTCAGAGCTGAAGTCTAATGCAGCTTGGTCCAGACCGAGGAGTTCGCTAATCTTCTCACTGCCGTAAAAGTCACCATACTTATCCATCACCTGACAGGGCAAGATTTACATAAAACAATAGTCTCTCAGGTGCCTCTTCATCTGAATAAAGAATGACAGGAGGTAGCAAGAGGTAAGAGATTGAATTCTCCTGCATGTAATGAGATGGCAGCTTAGTTCTGCTACAAGATGATGGTGATGCTTATGATGGCTACTGAACATAAAGAGATAGATACTTGTGACCTGATACAAGTTTTTCAATTCAATTTGATTCTATATAAAATGCCCAATATTATTAGCCTCAGAGGGCTTTACAGCATATGACATCCCCCTGTTCTTGGACCCTCACAGCGATAAGGAAAAACTCCCCAAAAAACCCTTTAACAGGAAAAACAGTGGTTAAAAACCTCAGGAAGAGCAACTGAGGAAGGATCCCTCTTCCAGGACTGACAGACATGCAATAGATATGTGTTACGACCAGGTAAACATACAAATGAACAGTGATCCATATGACAAAATGATACATGAAGAGATGAAGAGACAGACAGAGAGTGAGATTTTAGGAGCAAAGTGGTTGTGCGCCCCACAGTGGCATGTTGGTTGTGTAGATGGTCTGGTCTGTTTTTATTGGATGCAATCTGACAGTATATAAATAATTAGTAATGACATGGGCTTATGTTTTTTACCTTCCATCTAAACTATTGTATGTATATGTGCAGTGAACCTTGGCTGGCGACTGCAGAGTTTCTCCTTATCATTATGCTGCTGTGGCTCTGAGACATTCTCTGTCACTTGATTTATTGTCTTAAAACAAGAGCCAACCACAGTCTAGTTTTATTATGGAGCCATTTTCTTATTACAAACATAAGCAATCAAAGTATGATGAGCAATATCTACAACCTCAAAACTCAAAAGTGGATTAGCAAAGCACTTGAGGGCTTTATACCATCTATTTTACTGCAGGCTTGTAAAATGATGTAATACAGATTATTAAATGCATTGTGGCACTGCTAAACATACCTAATATAGAGTGGCCATCCCAGCATGGTAGTGCAGTAGTGGCCTTGCAGAAGTGCCTTAAGATACAGTGCCATTAATGCCCAAGACCTCAAGAAAAGCTCCAGGCTTTAAAGCCAATTTGAGATAGCAACCAAACTGTGGAATTACAATGTCCAGTTAGTTTGAAACCCGTAAAACAGTGTCCTTTTTAAGGACCAGCGGCCAGCCTTTACTGTCAGTTTTCTTAAAGATATTTGTGGCAGTAAAAACAAATTTTACTTAAAAATATATTTTGGCTGAAAGACAGGCATATTTCAAAGCATGTTTGTTTGATTGGCAGGAATCTCAGCCTATCACAATCAGCTGTGGTGGTTTCCACCTCCTTGTCCTACTTGAGCCCCATCTACCCTTGGACCAAATTTGCAACATCCAAGAAAATCTCATTCCAGCTTAGTAAAATGAAGGTTTCAAAACAGCCCCTTAGAAGCCAGAGTGCCATCACTACCTCCATGTTTCTTTACAGTCAGTGAAACAGACAGTAGCACTCTATTCTCTGATCATTATACATGAAGTTTGGAACAAGATGCAACAGAAAGTGCTATAACATCATTTGGGTAGTAGAGATACATTTGGCAGCCATTTCAAGACTTTGTGATTTTAATGACTGGCTCTCCTGATTTAATGCATCAGAACTAGTAAAACCAGATAGAGTTTTCTAGTTCAGTTCAACAGACCTACTTCTTTTATTTTCTCTTAAATTCTGCTGAAAAGTCAACTGAATGTTCTCATAAAAGGAAAAGAAGACCAAAAAGGAGTTTCTTAAACTAAAAGCAAAGAATAATTTCTTTTCATCACAGCAGAGCTAATCCAAATGAGGAAGCTAAAAGTGCCTCACTGTCTCCGGAGACAATAAAACTGTTTTGTAACTGACAGGGGAATAATTACACCTGCCATTAAATGGCTCATTAAATCTCAGTTAGTTTCTTAATGAAGTGTCACTGAGTGAAATATGCACACAATCACATACATCCATAAGCACATTTAGAATAGAACGTTTAATATTTTTACAGTGCAAAATCAAAGAAGAGCTTACCTTCCTCTTCACAAATTTATCCCAGTAATTACTTGGAAATGATCTGAGAAGACAAAGACAATGATCAAATATTTAGAAAGGAAAAAAACGTAATTAAAAACAGACAACAGAAACATCACTGTGAGTGAAACATTTCTGCACTGTACAACTATAAAAAAGCTGCCAACAGCAAGATTCTCAAACTATTACCACTAGAATAAAACATGTTTGATATTAATTTAACATCAGCCAGCTGATTATGTGGCAACGAACATACGGTGTGTTAATGACCAGTCGGTCCCACTGCCCTTTGATGTCCTCCTCAGGGGGCTGCTCTGTCACATACAGCCCGTCAAACTCCAGCCTTCGCGCCACTTCCTTTTCACGTTTGAATATCACCAGTGGTACCTGCCAGTCAAGCACTACAGTGATCTCTTAACTCTTTAAATGTCCAGTGCACAGCTGGCAGAACTTCACATCTCTGACATTCTGATTAGCTGTATGGGTCAAAACCTAACAATGTGCTTCGTTGTCAATCTGTCCGTGGTTTAACACTACACTCTTGGGCTTTTATGATGGAGAGAAACTGATTCAAGAAAGTGAAATGAGTTCATTAAAAATCTATAAAAGTACGCGCTCATGCTGGTATACCTTGAGACAGTAGTATCCGATAATACAACAGAAGGATATGATTGTGTGAGCCACGGCCAGGAAACGGAGTGACGGCTCCATGTATCCACTACTCTCCTCCAGCACAAAATAATCTCTGTCCTCATCGTCGGCAGCTGAGTCCAGTTCCTCACTGATAACAGATGTGACCGCTTCCTTCTCTTCTTGAGATTCAGGCAAGGATGCTACCTGGAAAGACAATAAGAGACCAAAAGAGAGAGTGACCTCACCAAAGACATACAAGCACAAAATACGAGAAACACACAATATAAGGCAGTACAATGTGACAGCATCAAACTCAAGGAGACCACAGAGTTAGACTGACTCCTCTTGGTCACAGTCTTTGGCGAATTGCTATACAGGCTCTGGTGAAAACACTCTGTTACAGACATGTCTTGCATTCTGAATTTTACTTGGATGAAAGAACAAAAGTATAAGTAGAAAAATGTACTTCAAATATTAAAACTTAAACAGTCTAATATGCAAATAAATGGCTGATGGATACATCACAATATCAGACTATTACTACTGATGCATTCTTGTATACATTGTTTAGATTGGTCCATGTGCCGCAAATGTTGATTGCTGTGTAGTTTAAAACACAAATTTTATGTGACAATCACATTTTTTGTAATTAAAATATACTCTCTAGAACAGCAGTTCCCATCTGATCCAGACACAGGGACCACATTTGTCTTAAGTGATAAGTTCAAGGTCCATGCAGTTAATATATATTCACCGTCTTGTGTTTGTCCATGTTGTGTAGCTAATTTGTGGTCTCAAGAAATGGCACTTCAAAATAAAAGCTCTCTGCCAGAAATTCCCTATACTTTAAAATAAAATGTAATTATTAACAAACTTGTCATGTTCGCGAGTCACTTGCAATCCATTCAGAATAGACTTATGACCGACTTTTGGATCGCGAACTGCCAGTTGGGAACCACTGCTCTAGAGATACTTGTAACTATTGCTGTCCAATAAATGCACTGAAATAAAAAGGAAACTATTTCCCTCTGAAATGTGATGTAGTCTAAGTAAAAAGAAGCATGAAATAGTGATATTGAAGTATACTTTGTAGTACTAAGTAATACTTAAGTAAACTTGTACTTAAGTACAGTGTAAGTACAAATAATTTAGTAAATGTACTCAATTACTTTCCAATGTTAACACCCCTGCATATTTAATACTACAGCAAAATGTAATGCATTTGAATTTTACTCACCTTGTAGAAGAGGAGGATAAAGTTGATTGCAAAAGCTACAAACAGAGCCAGTAAGCGCATATTATAAAAATTCCTTGCAAAGTAATTCTGTGGAAAAAAGGAGAAAAAAACATTTAGGTATTTTATGCCTGTACAAGTTTATGCCTGTGTATGCAAACTGAAGTACTTGTTAGTATGCCTCTTTATCTCTGTTGGTTTGTATATGCATAAGTGCACAAGCATGTGTGAGTGTTTTTGTATATTACCAGCAGGCTCTTGTTGTGAGTGCTTATCATCTCCCAGAGGGCAGAGTGTTGGCTCTCTGGTTCCTCTGACTTATTAGAGCATCTCTTGGCTCTCTGTTCTGCTTCTGCTTTCTCCTTCCTGGTTTTCTCCTCAAATTCCCTCCCTCTGCAAACAGTTCAGTCACAAACAGAGGAAGGGTCAAAGGTCTGAGATGATGAAATCCAACTTTTACTTTTTAATAACTTCATATTTCTTTTGATGACATCAACATGACAGTGCTTAATTTGGCAAGTTTGAGTTTTTATAAGTTTCAGACCTACAATGCACTGTCACAGCTACCAAGTGCATTGTAATGTAATGCAATGCCACTGTTAATTACTTTCGTACTTTAAAGGATTAATTCATCCCAAAATCAAAATACGTATTTTTCCTGGAGTATTGGAGATATCGGCCACAGAATTGTCTGTCTGCTCTCCAATATAATAGAACTAGACGGCACTCAGCTTCTCAGCAGTTTCATGTAGGAACTACTCTCTTTCTACCAAACTACACCCACCAACCGTACCACCTGGCAAAAGAAACCGTACATCTACTCGTGGACAAGAGGCTCGTGCTCGTGACAGATAAGATGAAACACATTAATGGCGTCCCCCCTCAGCTGTGCTGTAATGTTAGCTAGCTCAGTGGTGCTAGGTAAGCTAACAGTAGATGCACGCTTCCTTCTGCGAGGTGATACAATTGGCAAGTGTTGTTTGGTGGGTAGAAAATAGTTCCTACATGAACCTGTTCACAACAAGGTCTGTGGATTATTTTGAGTAATCAGGTTATGATTTCTGGAAAGAGACGTTTTTTAGATGTATTTTTTTAGTGCTTTGAGCACCCCAAACTGAGTGCCATCTAGTTCCATTATATCTAAGAGAAGACAGCCATCTCCACAGCTGATATCGCCAACACTCGGCAACTCACAACAAAATAACCTAGACTGGTAAACAGCATTACAGGTAAGAGGAAAAATATGTATTTTTGATTTTCGGGTGAACTGTTCTAATTGCAGTCAGCAATTCTAATGACTTGGGATGTTATGAGAACATTTAATGATTCCTCTTTCATGATTTAATGGGGAAGCAAAAGACTCACTTTGCATTCTCCACTTCAGGCACTGTCTCATCTTCTGTTTTTCCCTCTGTGACTGTGTGGGCCTTACGTTGCTGTCAGTGAAATTCATGAGGAAATCAAAAATTAATATAAATCAGCATCAAAGCAATATAAAATTTAAGAAAATATGCTGAACAAAATTTGTGAGTATCACAACACATTGAGAGTCTTGTATCGTCTCATATTCAAATAAATTAAAATGAATTCATACCGTCCCCTGACGCTTTTCAGAAAAATCAGCAGTGGCACTTGTTTTGGACGTCGTGTTGAACAGGTCAGTCAGACTGGCAGTTAGGTCTTGTGGTATAAGTCTGTATTGACCTCCATCCTTCTTCACTTTAAGACCAAATATGTCTGACAGTACATCCACCTCCCTGGGGGAGGTCACAGCTGCCACATGGCCCATCTCCCTCAATTCTCTCTGAGAAGAGAAACTGGCTGAGTACTTCCTCAGCCTATCCACACCACTTTGCACCTCCATGACCTCATCAAGAGTTGGCTCGAGAATACCACCGAGCAAATCCGACATCCTCATCCTCTTGGCTCCCTCTATGAGCCCACCACTGACAAAGGCTATGTAGAGGACATATAAGATGCTGCGAATAACAACACAAATACACCGGACCTGAGCCATAAAAATGAATCTGAGGAAGAACACAGCTGCCATGAGGATATCCTTCACGGTCATCTTCATCAATGTCTTCAGGTTTTTGACAGAAAGCAGAGATATCAGCAATAACAACCAACGACACATGAAAAACACCCCGCTGTCGTCCTGAGCATCCTCTTCACTCTGTTCCTCTCCTCCTTTGTCAGCACACCTCTCTCCAGTGTCAGAGCCAGATATCTGTGCTGCTAGCTGCATCTCAAAGATGGTGTCCTCACAGAAATTGACAAACATCTCCATTTTCTCCTTTTCTCCACCCTCATTGACCACATCAAAAATGAACTGACGCTTGGACTCTTTAACCTGAGGCTTCTCCCACTGTGTGCGGCTGGATTCACTGATCTCAAAGTAGACGCGTTCAATGCGCTTCCCACTGCCGAGGATCTCAATACGTCCTAGATAGGGTTGGAAGTACGTCAAGACACACTCTGCCAATTCCAAGAATGTCCTAAGTCTCGAATCGTTGGGCATGTGTTCAGACAAATTGGTGAGGAGAACAGCAATGCTGAAGCCGATGTCTTTGGCTGGCTCGTGGAAGCGATCCACAAAGGCCTCATAATCCACAATTTCACTATCGTCTGTCTTCATGCAGGAGAGGAGGAAGTGAATCTCAGCTGAGGAGAAATGCTTGCAGTTCTCCATGGCTTTCTGGAAGTCTTTCCTGGAGATGTAGCCCTTACGATAAGGGTCGTACTCTCTGAAGGCATCTGAGGAGGTGAGGTCTTTAAGTTTGAGAAACATGTCAAAAAACTTGAGGATCATTTCCACATTGCCTGACGATTCCACCAACATATCCACCATCTGCTTTCCAATAGTTCCATTAACAGCAGTGCCTGCAGGGGGGAGGATGAGCAGAGAAATAAATTCTGGATAATGGTGACTTGTCGCCTATTTATGATCATGAATTGTGCAAAAAACAATGAAGTGGAAATCTTGCCTTCTAACATGGAAAGCAAGAAAACAACCATGTCCTTTTGTAAATCCATGAGCTCTTTCAGCAGATCAATTTGCCTTGAATCCTGAATATAAAATATAATACATAACAGCAAAGTCATTTCATATCTTACATTTTACAAATTTACAAGACACATTACCAGAGGCAGTTCACATTGTGCGCAACAACAGATTAACAGTAAGTGGTTTGTATGAACATAAAGACCCTAAAGTGCACTATCAACTAGAGAAGTATTAATCTTATGATTCAGCAGAATTTTGAAGGGAGGTAAGATGATCAAATGTCAGTGGATTAATGTGCTATACCTGAGACAGCTTCATCTGCATGTGGGCAAAGACATGGAGAAATCCCACCACAGCGTCCCACAGACGACTGTGAGCTAGACTCTGTTGGTTCCCAGCACACGGGCCCTGGATTAACAGAACAACAATGTGAGCGGCATAATTTTAAGAAATATATCAACTGTAAGACAATATGATATGATCAGTTGGAGATAAGAAAGAAAATTAAACATTAACTTTTATCATTCAATGCAACGTTCTCCGTTTCTGTGTGTTGAGGTCTAACAGTGAGAGCTTAACCTTGGCTTTTTTTTGGAGTCATAAATCAGTGCCAGTGTCAGGGCCTTATGGAAAATGTCATATGTGGGCTAACATGGGCCACGTTACATAATGCATTTGTTGACACTATGTCACATAGAAGATGTGTGGCATGGCCTTTTTTGGTTAAAGCTTGTTGTATGCTGTTTTGGGAAAAAGGTTAGTGCCTTATGTAAGCTGTAGAGAACCAGTCCAGTGAGACTTAACTATGAATGATTCTGGTGGGAGAGGGACGGACAACTTTGGCTCTGTATTCAGGTATAGTCTCTCCACAATGTAGTGTATACAATATATTGCTTCCTTCAATCCCCTCAAATGCTTTGTAAGTTTATTTCCTGATTGCCAGTGTTGTAGTGAAGACCACCTAAACTGAGACGAAGTTGCGACCGAGACCAGAGTGCTTCAAGACCACGTCCAGTCCAAGACATTGAGTGTTTGAGACAGGGTCATAAACCAAAACTGGTTAGTGATATCCCTCACAGTTGTCATCTTGCAGTCTTGAAATAAAATCCTGAGTCCAAACAAAATTGCAATCAAGTCTGAGACAAGACAGAGACCTTGAAAAAGCAGTCTTAAGGCCAAGACTGATCTTTCTGAGTACTACAACACTTCTGAGTGCTGAGTGTTTGCAGGTAATTTCCACCACAGAGCTCACAGAATTATACATGAAGTACAGTAAGAAGACATTTTAACCTGTGATGGAAACTGACTGACCTGTATGTACTCAGTGAGAGTGTTGAAGACCTGTTTGGCCACTTCTATGGCCTTGGAGAAGTTCTGTTGTCCATGTGCATCAATCACATCCTTCCCTGAGTAGTACCAGTAGAAGTCACTGATTGACTCCTGCAGTGTAGCACAAAGAGATATTTGTGGCTCGTAAGCTTAAATAAACCACGTTTGAAGTCAAAATATTATTGTGATAGATCAAAGATTAAAACTTTACCTGCACTCTCAGTAAATAGTCCACAGTGGTTATTATGATGTTGACGGTGGTGTTGTTGCCTGTTTGTGTTCTCAAGTAATTCTGGAAATCTAACACATAAAGGAAGTTGGAACATCAAAATGAATTTAACCATGTGTAGACAATGTAATTAGACAATGGATGTCAACTGGAGCAAGTTTTTTTTATTACCGTAATTTTAAGGTGACATTAAGGTGTTACAGTTTGTGGTCCTTTTTCCAAAGACAACAGTATAATCTATGTGAACTTTGTGACAGTGTGCGAGTGGATACAGGCAATAGGGCAAATAACCTGAGTTGTGTCCTTCACAGAGCAGCTGCAGAAAACGGAACAGGTCACATGTTATGTCTTTGTCAGGCATCACCTTCTCTCCTGGGAAAAGATAGGGTAAGAAATCAAAAGCGTAAGGGGCAAGGCATGGAGTTATACTGTAGGAAAGGTGCGGCACAGTGAATGAGAAAACGTACAGAGAATTTAAAAGAGACACCATGGAGGGAGACAGCTGTAGAAAATATGTGAGACTGAGCAAGGCAAAGAAAGAAATAGGATTTTGAAGTGAGAATTTAGAGTATGTTCAAGGCCAGGCAATCTCACAGCTGGCTCTTCTACTAAGACATGGCTCCACAGAAACTGATTCTTTTTTTATTTCCACTTGAATACAGTACCTGAGCTCTCGTCCATGGCCATGCCTAATCCTTCTGCTTTGTTCTGCCTCTCAAATGCGTTCAGATCCAGAACACTGGATAGAAGAAAACCACACACACACACACACACACACACACAAAAGGATGAAAAAATCTTTTGCACTCCTATTTAGAATGAAGGCCTCTGTCACATTTGACAGGACTTGACAGAGATGGTTCCTACACTCACTTACCTACATGACCGCATGAGTCCAGCCATGCTCTGAAAGAAACCAACGTCTTGCTTCTCTCTCAGATAATCCAGCATTTTCTATCAGACAAACGCATCACAGAAAAGAGCTGATAGATGGACAAGGATCTCACCTGAAGCACATAAGGTTAACTTAAAAATGTATTTTTATTACTGCAAGCTTTGCTACAATGTCTCTGCATCAAGGCATCATGTTTATAAGAAGACAGAATTTGAGAGTAATATGTTCTGAATAGGGACACAAGAGATACAGAGAGATTTTATAATGGGTGTCTGTGGGACAGCAAGAGTGCATAGAGGAGCTGCAAAAAAATATTTTTTAAAATTTCTGAACAAGTTGCTCTCACTGCCCCGATTTTCAACATACACAATCTATACATCAAAATGTGGGAAAACTTGCGCTGGTCGCAGACATGTTACTATGGAATCAAACACACTTACACAATTGGCTCAGTGAGCCTTCAAGCAAAGACAGAGCCATTTTTTTCTCATCAACTTCTATAAAAACTGAGATGAGAAATTTCTGGAAGACAGCGTATGGTAACAGTTTTCTAACCTGCTCACTTTCTCACAATTTTGACACCACAAACAATGACATCTATGTTTTATGATATTACCATGTCAGCCCAAGAGGATGCGAGAGACTTGTGAACATGCAAACCTATTTCAGGGATCTCAGAAAACAAGGTGAACGACTTGAGAGGCAAATACTGATGCAATATTGTACCTGTTGCACAGTGGCATTCCCTCCATTGAGAACAGCAATACCCAGCTTCAATGTAGGGGCAATCATGGAGCCCATGGCGCCTGATGGGATGTGAAATATACCACAGTCAGAGGATGTACAGTACCGACTCATGAATAATAGCCTGCTACAGATCATGATTTACATTTTAGGAAAGGGCAAAGCACATAGAAATGCTTTACTGTATTTTAACTGCTGAATCCAGGAGGCAGATGTAAAGTATTTCGCTTACACCTTACTATAAGAGAATGCCCCTCGACTAAGGAACAGATATACCATAATATAAGTCATTTCTGAGAATTACTATAAAAAGTAATTGCTCAGTATTTAACATTCCCTACCTTTGCTGGCACTGATGGTTTGCAGGACCATCTCAGAAGCTCCACGACGATGCAGCCTGGCCTGTTGGTACAGCAACTTCTGTTTCTCCATCTCTTTTTCCTGAGCCACACAACAGTCAATTCACAACAGTATCTCCACTACATTTATTTTTACACTAACACTTTTTAAAATACAAATGCATATTATGAAATGCTCACAGTGGAATATAATTCATTTAAAAATATATTATTAATGCAACAGAAAAAAGAAAATTAAAAAAAATTAAACCAATTACAATCAAACACTGTTGACAAGAAACACTTGACATTTGTTTTAAAAGTAAGTGCCCATTCTCTCACTTCAAAGCTTTCCACTTCTTGTTCTTCATCCTCCTCCTCCTTTCTGTGGCAGCTCTGGGAGAGCACATGTACAATGCAGGGCGGTAGAAAAACAGGAATAGCAAATAAATCAATATACAAGAGGTACAAATGAACTAACACTTGAGCTACTTGTCATATATTGCATGTGACATGCACAAAGACAAACATCAAATGGCATCAGTTACCATGTTCTTTTACCTTGGCCATTATAGTAGCGTAGGACTTATAGAGACTGTCATTTCCAAGCTTACTGTGAACAGGGAGAATAAATAAAATAATATTAAAGTATATTAAGGCATTGACAGATGCAGCATTCTAAAAATGGCTGGTTAGAGACACTGTCCAAGGCAATCTGTAGCTGCTCTATATATATAACTATAGACTGCATGGAAAAAAAGTGGATGTAGTCACTGTGGACATTCTGAAGCCTTGAGTTCGGCATTTTGGACATCAACATCTTGTTTTTTGGAGCCAGAAGTGACCATATTTGGAAGAGAGGGTGAAGCTGGGCAGGAGCAAGGGGTGGATCTGACTGAGAACACTGCCGTGGTAGCGACTTGTCAGTCACAAGGTGGCCACGCCCTACAGCATACCCTGCTTTAATGACCATAATTTACAAGAAGCACATTATGCTGTCTTGAAGAAGATTTGAAACTAGTGATTGAGACCATTAAATCATAGGAAAAATGTTTACTGAGGTTAAAATCGAGTGAGAAGTGGGGTCATTTTCTCATAGACTTCTATAAAATCCGACTTCTTTTTCCAACTAGTGGAGTCGCCCCCTGCTGGCCATTAGAAATAATCAAGGTTTCCACGCCTTATTAAACATCAAATTCAAGAACTTTCAAGGACTTCTACAGCCCAATTCCTTAAAATTCAAGGACCCAACACAGCATTTACTCCAACCACTCATGCTCGCACGTGACTGCGGCAGCTGTGGCTCATAAGGTAGAGCAAGTCATCCACTTATCGGAAGATCAGCGGTTCAATCGCTGGCTCCTCCAGTCTGCATGTCAAAGTATCCTTGAGCAAGATACTGAACCCCAAATTGTTCCCAATGGCTGTTTCATCATCAACTGAGTAGCAGGCTATTACTTTTAATGGCCGCTGTCTAATTATGTCTGTTTTCAAAAACTTCCAATGGCTTGATTTTTTTCCTCATATTCACAAACTTTCAAAGATTTTAAGGGCTTGAACGAAGCCTGAAGAATGCAGTTTTAAGACACTTTGGCAGTGACTTCACTTTTCATACCCGAAGGCTACGTCCACTTCTTTTATAGTCAAAGACTTAAATGTAATCCCCTTGATTACACAGTTGAATGCAGCACCACATTGAAATGCCCCTTAGCAGTGTGTGGATCTAGAGTGCAACCATTTTATTCACAAGTCTACCCAGTAGTATTGCGCATTTTTATTGACCACACCAGTAGACCTGGAACTGGGCTGATTTGATCACATCTCTGCAGAGTGCCCTCCCACCCCTAATGTCTTTACAGTGACGTGGAGAGAAACTGTTAATTTAATATTACACTCTCAGACAGCATGTGAGACTCTGCAGGAACATCATGAGAATATAACAGCCATACCACAGTGGGATTGGTGGACCAAATCATGCATGACTGAAGAGAACACAACAGAGCAAACATTTCTGCAGGCTGACCATAAAAACATTTGAAACAGTGAATATTTCAGGCTTTCAGGGAACAATGGCCACGCATGTTGGACAGAAAAAAAATCACCCTTCTGAACAATCTAATATCTTTACTGCATGTGATCTTTCAGAATGAACACACACACACACACACACACACACACACCTCCTTTCCGTCAGGGCGCTTCGACTGAAGAGTGTAATGAGTTGTAGGAGAGGATCGATTGGTTTGGCACCTTCCTCCATATCCTTTTCTCCCTCTCTTTCACATCCACACAGCTCCATCACTCCTCCCCTCTGCAGTCACAGAGAGAATAAAGCCACTAGTGTGTGCTGTTAAATAATGTCCCTCCACAACCGCTGGTGGCTGACTTACATTTACACCCTGCGGGTTAGCTCTGCTGCAAACACACGCTATACAGTATACACAAACATACATAACATGATCATGTTTATGAGGACAAAGAAGACAAAACTATCTCTATCTGGAACTTCTGCTGAAAATGCACATGCTCAAAAGGCCTTGATGTTTTTTTCAGTAAATTAAATGTTCATACTGTTAATAGCACAATAAGACAATAATGCATGCAAAATATTACATCACAACTTTCAACTTCACCACAGTTAAAGATTTAACGGACTTAAGGGACTGTGTCAAGGAGTGTGCCCAACAGGCAGCACTTACTCCAAGTTGTAACAGCTCCATCATTCTGTCAACCCTGTCCAAGTTCTTTGCAACAGTACTGTGTGTACTGCCAGGGTTTGATAATGTTGTGTGTTTACAATGAAAAACACAACAAAACTAGAAAAATACAACCAGTAGATTGCAGATCTCTGCCAGGTGTGTCTGGGGGCATGTGGGTGGGAGACATGGAGTTCAGGGAAGGTCATGTTATCAAGGTGTATTCTGCAGATGCTCATCTTTTTTTTTTTTTTTTTTTTTAAAAAGAGAACAAACTTTTCTAAGAATGTCGGTTTCTGAGACAAAACAAAGGCCAAAATGTGGCCTCCAACAGACTAAGTAAGGCTTGTTTTTTTTAGCCTGTCCAATTGACAGCTATGCCTTTTGCTATGTGATTGTGTTAATTGCTTATAGCCCCCACAGTCCAGTTAAGAGGAGTGAGGAATCAGATGTCTGCAATGGTATAAAACAGTAAAAAAAAAACAGTTTTTTTAAAAAAACTGTGAATCATGACAATCATAAGAGATCTTTCATTATACAGTCATAAATGTGCACAAAATATATTATGCTGATGGGTCCAGTAGTATGCGACACAGACACGTGCACACACAATCACCTCCAGACTTATGCTTGCCAGAGATAATGACGCTGATCAAATGCACATTCAGTTTGCTTGGGAGTTATGTTGACTAAATTGAGCATGGTGCTGAGATGATATTATGAAAAGATCAAAAGGATTATATCTTTGGAAAATACAGATATGGTTTGACTGATAACTGACTGAGAGTATCACTTCCCAGTACAAAATGGTGAAACATGTCAATTTCTTCTGTGTAAAACAGCATATTGCGGTATTAGTGTATAGTGTGAATTTGGTGCAGCAAAGCAAGCGAGATATGTATGCGGCCTACAAGATGTGCTGCCTGAAAAGCTCAACCAAGGGTTTTAAAATGCCCTTGTAGGTCATCAACTGAACTACAGAATCAGCTTGAGACAGGTTGACATTTTAAGAAAGTTGCCTGGGTGCAAACTGCCAAAAAAACAAACAAACACATGGGCTATGTTTGAGGTACAGTCATGTTCATGATTAGAAAATCTTGGTTGAAAATGGAAAAATGCCAATTTGTGTTTCTCACCTGGTCATAAAACTCTGGCCTGTTTTCACTTTTGTATTTTACAGAATTATTTCAAACTACTGATGTCACTAAGGCTCGCTTTTCCACTCACAGCCAAATCCTCCACGAGCTTCTCCTCAAAGCTGTTGTCCTCAGCTGATACCCACAGTTTATTGTAGCCTTGGATGAACAGGTTGACAGCTCTGTGCCTGGGGAAGAAGAGGGTAGGGCAGAGAGACAACATGAGATTCTTCATTTGCATAGACAAATGCAAATAAGAGGTTGAAAAACAGGCTGCATTGAGGGACGCTATTAAACCATAAAAGAGCTCTGATTAGACTCTTTATTAATCAAGGCCTCTTATACTTATTCTAGGTTATGGCCACTCGAGAGTAATGACTATAATTTGTGAGAAACAAACATCAAATAACTATTCCTATAGTGCATACAAACTGAACAAAGCCTCCGGGTTTAATATGCGAATGCTAATGTAATCACATGTTTATACCTGGGTAAGTTGTAAAGGGGAGCCATCCTCAGGCAGGCCACCACTGCTCGTTTCCTCTGTTTGGACAACACCTTGTGCCACGCAGGTTTTTTACTTTTCTGTGGGTGTTCCACCTGAACCCAAAAGCAAAGATAAATAAAGATGTGACACAGATAATGTAACAATGTAGTGCACATGACCTCAAATGACCCCAAGGAGAGCTGCAGAGATCCATCTTCATGCTTTTGTTTTACATTTATTGTACATATGCACTGCAGGCATGACTATCCAAAATAAATCAGTGTGTGGAGTAGGAACACACCCATGTTTCTTATCCCCTTAGCTACCAGGCCTTGTAATATCAAACAGCTGAAAAGGAGGCAAATCCTCACTTGTCAATGAACAACAGCTCTAAAAAATGACCAACTAATCATGTTGGCAGAAACAAAATAAGTCTGCAACGTTCAGCAAACAAACACATTGCTCTACCCATAGACTAATGATGACAGAGAGGGGTCACGAGTCCCTTTACTTGCAGAGGACAATAGAAGAACTACGACTCAGCATCTTCATCAGGGATTTTTATAGAATGAATAAATGTACAGCCTATTTATACACCACAAAATGGCTGAGACTTTATCAGTGGCCCTGTGAGGACAAGGCATATAGATGGCTCTAAGGACATCTAGACCTCATACAGTTGGTAAAAAAGGTCACATAAGTACCTTAAACTGTACTCAAAATCACCTAAACTGTTAAAATAGCTCTAAAAATAAGGAAAGCAACTACAAAATAAACTATAAAACCTTTCATTCTCTCAAACTATCATTTATCTTCACAGGATGCCAGCTTCTGACATTTCAAATCAGAGGAAAGCTCTTTCAGTTTCCCTAAGAAATCTTTCTCTCTGTCCCAGACCTTTTTCACAGCAGCCATTTTGAGCAGTCACTGTAGGAGAACAGGTGTTACTGATAATATTAACGATGGCTCCGTTCTGTCCCAGCAAGGGCTCATTATGCTCAACATTAGATACGGAGACTGACGGAGCCATCTGTCCAAACTCTGCATTCACTTCATTCTGTATTTGTGCACGTTTTCTGAAAGGTCACGGATGTGGACAAAACTGAGCAATACCACCGGGGGCAGTGAAGCGTAGTTCAAGAGAAATACAACCATAGGAGACATTAAAGAAGTTTTAATAATGATGGAAAGATATCTCTGATTAAAGGCCGCACAGATCACCACCACCTACAATGCTGCCTTTGTTTAAAGGTACAAATTACCATGTCCTCCGACATCGCTTCATCTGTTGCTGTGTGAAACTTGACTCTGCCCTCACACGCCACATGTTGGCTGTATCAAGGCCATCATAAAGGATGCATGGAAGTGTGAGGGCAGTGATGTTAACAATGTTTGAAACACATGTATCTATTTTTGTATGTGAAGGGAGTGTAAATGTGCCTTAAGCCATGACAGTGTGACATTGAGCCAGCATGCACAATACAAGGACCCTGAAACTGAAGCAGCTAAATGGAATTGAAATGGACATCATTAATTCTATTATTTGTACTTGTGCTTTTTCTACTGTGACATTTCAACATGTCTTAAAAAGGCCTACAAAGGAGAGGTCCATCAGTGAAACAGCAAAAAAGCCAACAGTTGGCTGGTGAAGTACAACTAGCCACATTTTCAGCAGCTTTGATTAAAAAAAAAAAAATCACAATTTATCACTCATTATGTTTTTATAAGGTTTTAAAAGCTCACCTGGTCCAGGTAATAAAGGACTCGAGCTATTTCAAGAATCCTGTCTGCAGTACTTTGGGCATCAGTGATGGCAACCTGCTGGCTCGGGTGTTCTGCATAAAGGGTCTCCTGCCTCAAACAGCTTGACGCCTGTAAAGCGAAAAAAGAATTTATTTCTTTCATCTCCTGTCTTTCTTCTGTATTTCAATCATGCAATTATAGATATTTTTAGAAAGACTGCTGGAGAGGTCTTGAATTCAGGGAAAAAAGGCTACGGCAATGAGAAAAAATAATTCAGAGCGAGAACCTTTAACAGGGCTGAAAGAGTGAATGAAGGAGCTTGGTTTGAAATGGGTTGGCTAATAAACATTATTAAGGAATCAAGTTGCTGTCCTGAAGCTTGCGTTCCCTATCGCCTTTAATTTCCTTGCTTGAATTCTCACATGATCAACAACAAAGCTGCCTATTTCACTGCAAATAATAACTAATGTTCATACAACCAACAAAGGATGGATCATGGGCTGTGAAAAAAAATACCATCAAATGTTTACTTAAAAGTTTGTTTATGCTAATGACAAAGTAGAATTTATGCTTTTTTCCATCGCCGACTTATGAATAAACATTTATCACTGACTCATGAATAAGCAGATACTGCATGCATATTCTGAACAGTATTGTGACTATGTCACATTGATGTCTCTGGTGAACAATGGGTAACTGAATGAGATTATTAAAAAAAATATATACATATATATATATATATATATATATATATATATATATATATATAAAAAAAACAGCTTATGATTTTGCAGGCTATGAGAGCATTCTCCAGTTTAATTTACCACACACTTGCTGCCTTCCTCAAATTAAAAGTCACATGTACTCAGGCATGGCAATGAATATGCAGAACATCTGCAGAATGTGGAAGGTATACACTTCGTTTGTACTCTAAGAATAGTCCAGATGAATGCCCTTTCTTGTTATCTGCACTTCATTTCTGCTCCAACCAATGACAGGCTGCTACAGGGATTCCACTAACCATATGAGACAATTACCTATCATATAGGAGTGTCTTCAGTTTTGTAATATGAGAATGTTGTCTTAGGTTGCTGGGCCCAAAGAGAAAAAAATCCCCGTAATGCAACTGGTATTCATGAATGAAAACACTGAAATATTGTATACATGTTCAGAACACAAAAATAAAATGCAGTGACAGCCTCTACCTTACTCTGAAGATGTATAAGGCAAGTGAAAACATGCTCTCGAATCTCATCTTCAGTTTTCTTCTGTGAAAAGCAAGCAAGCAATGGCAACATTAAATATATATACACCACAGACATATTTTAAAGGTATAGTGTGTGGAATTTAGTGCAGGAGTGTCGAACTCGTTTTAGTTTACAGGCCACATACATTTCAATTTGATTGCAGGTGGGCTGGACTCGTAAAACCATTGCATAATATCCTATAAATAACAAACACCTCCAAATGTTTCCCTTTTTTGTCAAAATAAGTACATATTAAAAATACTAATCTATTTACAAAACAGCCTGTGATGTCTTGAGAGGAATAAATGCAATTTCAACAGTATTTCTCAATTTCCTCCACCTTCAGTCAGACAACAAGTCACTATCATTACATGTGCATTTTAGATTTAGAAAGCTACTCAATGTTTAACTTGTTACTGAAACCTGGCACCTCTTAGCCATCACAAGTGCATCACTATTGGGTATGCAAGGTCATCCCATGGGCCGGATTGGACCCCTTGGCGGGCCAGTTCTGGCCCCCAGGCCGTATGTTTGACAGCCCTGATTTAGTGGCATGTAGACATGAGTTTGCAACACTGCGACCAACTTAAACACCTCCCATGTGCCAAGCATGTAGGAGAACTACATTGGCTGGTGCATTACCACGAATGGCCCTACCTAGAGCCAGTGTTTGGTTTGTCCATTCTGGTCTATTTTGGAAAAACATGGCTGACTCTGTCAAAGAGGACCTACTCCATATGTAGATATAAACGTCTCATTCTGAGGTAACAAAAACACATAAATTCTTGAATTCAAGTCATTTTAAACTGCTGAAAACGTCATCATGACTACTATTTCTGCTAATATATCCCGCTAAATCCGACACACTGGACCTTTAAGACACTCATCTTCATCATGGTCATACCACACCGCAGATTAACAATTAACTACACTCATTACAATGTGATCTACACCTTCAAAGGGTCTGTCACATGAGGACAATATTAATGCTGGTACATGTCCAACTGACCTGAGTGAAGCCGCTCTTAGCCAACATGATAAGGCTGTGGTCGCTTGGAAAACTAAGCCTGAGTCCCATGGGGAGCAGTCTCTTCATGGAAGCCACAATGAGAGAGGTGTGCGTGGAATAACGATCCCCCTTCCTCTTCATTCTCCTCTGCTCATGGCTGAACTGAGTATTTAAAAGCCGTGAAGATAAATTAACTTTGATACTTGACTGAAAGTTGCCAACTTTTTTGTGATTAACATACAACTAGTAGGTGAGCATGAGGTGAATTTATAATTACGTCTGACCTTGGACATTTTGTCATTGTTGACCAAGAAAGCCAGGTTGTTGATTTCATTTTGGACCACATAGTTCTGTTCCTCCCATTTGAAATTCTGCAAGCAAGGATGAAGAAAAATGATTTGTAGGCTACAATATTCACTTGAATAACACTGACATGAGAGGAATAAATAAAAATACTGCGTGTCATCCTCACATGAGATTTGGCCCAAAATATAAAGACCTCTGCCACCATGCTGAACAGCTGCTCAGCGTCAGGGTTCGACTCTTTCAGCCAGCTGGCTCTGAGACAAGACAAACCAAAACACATCACTGAATATCACCGCAGAATTTATTCCTATAAAGCTTAACATATGCCTGAAATAATAACTTTAATAACCACTAAATGACACCCTGACTACTCTCTTTATAATCACAAAAAAATCTGTGTTTTATTCATAGAAATAAAATGAACAAAAAGGACACTGAACTGTTTGCTGTAATCATCTGAGTAGTTCACCAGAAAATTGCTACTGTTATTGGTTGTTATGGTAACAACGTGCACACATCAATGGGGCTGTCAAGTGTGTCAAACTCACTTGATGAGAACTCAATTTTTACCTACTGCTGCTTTTTAAGTGATCGAAGGTATTGACATCTTTGCAGTGAGTAGATGTTTTTGTAATTGGCAATATTGGGGATTACAAGTAATATAGTACATTTGTTTTGCAACTTTTGTTAAAATACTTCCTTATTTTCCTGTTTCTTTTGTAGCCATTAATTGCATATGTGTCAAAACATGATGTAACGTTACTGCAATGCAATGCCCAAGTACTCCGATGAGTTATTTTTCTCTGTAGGTAAAGCTGTAACATATCCACCTCATTTTCAAACACGGAAGTAAATAGTGATCAACTTCCGTTTTTTTGTGCGTGACTTCCGGTCAGCCGCTTTCCGTCATGCTTTCCCTTTCCGGAGCTAACGGTGCAAGCTAATTTTTTTTCAATTTTCAGTTGTTTATGTTATTATGTTAGTCAATCAGTTAGTTAGTTAGTTAGTTAGTCTGTGTATTTTGTATAACGTTAGATAACTGTGCCCACTAACTTCCGTTATAACGGAAATTTATTCCCTCTAAACGCGAATAAATCGCACGTCAATCATAAACTATGAACCAAAAAAGCACAATCTATCCCGAGTGAGACAAACTGCTTGATCCCCGTCTCCAGTGTACCAGCAGACAACCTGCAGAACCGAATCAGCGAAAAAACACACCGGGCTACACAGCCTCTCTACCTGAGCAGCTGAAGCTGCGGCTCGCACCCTCGACACACAGACGGTGCTTCTGCATGCCAGCCAAACGTGTGCGCAACTGTGAGAAATAAATATGTGAGGTGTACGCTGCTTTTCTATCTTTTTTTTCCCCTTTTCTTTCTTTCTCTCTGTCAGCGACATACACTCCTAACACAGGACAGGTTGTTCTAATTGACTTAGTTGATCATTAAGCCATAGTGATGCACTGATCAGCTCTGATAGCACCTGAATCAGCATGTACGCATCAACCATCCAGCCGTTATAACATGATTGAGCTAGCAAAGCAGTTTTGTGTTGCTATGTGTGGTATTTATTCAGTTTTGGAAAATCACGATGTCTAGAAAGCATCAGTGGCTGCAGCTGACAGGGACAGCTAACGTTAACACTAGCAGCAAAGCTAACATCAGGATCGTCATCCGTTAAAAGCCTCCCGTTGTCGGATACGACATGAAACTATTCCAGTTAGCTCAATCATGCTGTAACTAAGACATCCGCTGGAGAAAATATTTTTTTCACGGGCCACTTTGTGAGTTTAGTGAGTTATTACAGACACGGCTAACGGCTAACAGCTAACGGTTAGCCCAGCTAATCTACAATAACCATGTTATTAATTACACACAGAGAAAATACTAATGTTTGTTCAGTCATTGTGTTTATAGACTTTACAAACATCAGATTAGTCTAAACGGTGATATAGTGACGTGAAAAATGTGATATATACATATATATATAGCTAAACTCAGCAAGGTAAACAACAAGGCGATTCCCATTTACACAGTGGTAAGAGTGCTGGACCGGAAGTGTCGCACAAAAAAACGGAAGCTGGCTGCGTTCTGTTTTGCCTCCGTGTTTCCGTGAAAAATAAGGTGGATAACCAGCAAGCTTCAATTCCTCTTTAGCAGCAAGGCAATGGAGATAGTGCATAAAAGACACCTCTCCATGCTTTGGAGTACACCGCTTGTTTGGTCATTACTGCAAAGCCTCGCCTCAGTGAGTTCTCAACTTGCAAGTCAATTTGTTTATAAGTTAGCCCCCTACAACGGTTGTAACAGCAACACTGCACATAAAATGGCTGCCACTCTAACCATCCTGCTATGCTGACTTGAATGGCAAAGTCCACTCTACTCTTATTCTGCATCTTTGGTTTTACTTGTATTTTTCATTGCCTGAAATGCACCAAGAGCTGTTTCACAAAGATAAATGGAAAATTTGGTGCTCCAAAGGTTTGTGAAGAACTTCAGAGACCAGATGATAATCATGGGTTGGGTGATGTCAATATCAGATGAAGTGAAATAAGTTTCACTTTCTATAGACTCCTCTACAATTTAAAATTACTCCTGGAGCTTTTGGACTGAGAAAATAAGCTTGCCTACCCGCATCTAAGCTCCTTGGCAGCATGCCTTACCGATTAGAATCCACAAATGGGATAAGGAGGGGATAGAAGGCGTAGAGGTCTCGCACTAGTAAAGTGAACTTCTCCTGTATGTGCAGCTCTGCCTCAGAGGTATCACCCCCTTCTGCTTTCATCTGCTCCTCCTCTAGCAGCACACACTCAGCCCTCTTCCTCAGTTTTTCCATCAGTGGCAGGAAGTGGCTCTTTAACAGCTCAGTTCGGGCTTTGCATATAATTGGCTGAGAGAAAACTGAAAGATTTGACAACTGTTAATAGTGTGAAAAATAAAAGGTGTAACTGATGTGGACTAAAGAAAGCCACACATAAGTAACAGTATTGTATATGAGCACAATACCTGCCAGCTGTTTCATCCAGTCGCCCTTGCTAGCTCCCACATGGTTGAGGATGATACGGAGGATGTGGCCGAGAAGGTCACTAGCATGTTGAGGAATGACAGCGGTACAGATGGGGCTGTCTGGCTGGCCCTCAGGGCCCCACTGCCACCAACGGGACATGTAGCTGCACAGCATAGGCAGAGTGACCTCCGTGACATGGATGTAGTTGGCCTGGCGAGCACCAGCACCAGCGCCTGCCAACTCCTCCGCTTCCTCCAGAGCCTGCTCCAGAGAGGGCAGATGGGGACACATGTCCTCCACCTGATCTGGCAGCCCCAGGTCTAACAGAAACAGATATGGAAAATAAAGCCAAAAAAACACAGGGTATAAAAGGATGGTGGACTACAAGTGGACTTGTATGGGGTCCATCATCAGTGTATGACATACAGTCGATGTCTCCCAGCACGCCCCCAGTTTGAAGAAATGGAATGCCAACACAGAGGCTAAGCAATGCACTACTTTATTCACATAAATAAAGTCCCTTCTACAAAAAACTTATAACAGTTTCAGTGTACGCTAGATTGAGAGTATTTTTACCGCTTTACCTTTCCATCAGACAGCCCATTCTGATGGGAAAGCTGTTAACACCTTCAGTTCCCCACACACACTCTCTTAAAACCCACCAGATTCCATTCACAAAAATGTGACTTTGGTTAATCCAAACCAATCATTTTAAATGCCAAAGTCACACAATAACACAAACAAAAAACTGAACGCAACAGCAGCCCAGCAGCTCCTGCATTCAGCGACATTTATCGCTGTTTTTTTTTCAATAGTCTGGCTGTGAAGAGACAATGCAATGGCTTTAGTTTCCTGTCAGATATTGTTGTCTGATGGCAAGATAAAGCAGTGAAAATATTCTAAATAAAGTGTCACTTAAACTGATATTGATTTAATTTTAGGTGGTGGAAATATGGTTTGTTTCTGATCCCTCCACAGCAGTGCATTTATCAGCCTCCGTGTCAGACTACAGCCTGCTTCTCCAAACTGGGGGCGTGCTGACTGACATCTACTCTAGGTAATACACTGACTACTGAGTAGTAAAGCACCTCATACAACCCCACTTCAAAATATCCTAACTATCCCTGTAAGATAAGGGGTGAGAGCTTTTCATGGAGCCTGAGATTAAACAGACAACACTGATAAATATCTGTCTGTATACAATGTGTTTGTTTATTACCTTCTCTCTCAGCAGCACTCATGATGTTGTAGATGGAGTAAGGGTTGTTGTGGTTGAGGGATGGCTCCAGGAAGCATACAGGAAAAGTCCCAGTCAGGGCTGCCAGACACGCACCTGCTGCTGGCCTCTGCCTGTATGGGAATGCCATGTTAGGACAAAGCATGGGGCTGACTTGTGTCCAAATCGTATCAAACTGTGTGGGGTAAGATTGCTGATGTAAGTTTACTTGCCAGCAACTTTTTTTCTATCTCACGTTCCAAAATTTACCTTATCTTATCTTGGCCTTAATATATTTATTAATAGCCTTAATCCTAGGTGTCTGATGAGTTCTATTCTAAATCGAAAATCCATGAAAATGAGCTTCTGATTTCAATAATCAAAATCAAAAGCAGGATCAGTGATTCTCCCAGTATAGTGGAGTATACACATAAAAGAGGACGGTAACAGTTAATGAAGAAGTGCCAAATTTTTAACTAGAATTATATTTGAAAAAATACATTTTTAAACATTTTATTGAAAGAAAACATGACATTATAGTCATTAGCACAAAAAGGTAGTACCCCTCCATGTAGATGCTGCTACTGGTGCCAAGAGAGTAGAGGCTGTTGACGATCCTGTAACAGGACACCTGGATACTCCCCACTGGAAAGACAAGGTGATGCTTTAAGCTGAGATCCTTGTTAGGTTCCTTTCAAACACAGCCAAGGATGCTGAGTAGGGAAGCTGATAACGAACAATCATGAAGAGATAGATGAGCTGGATGGCTGATTTAGGTAATGAATGATTCCTGGAAGGTCAGGATATTAGTGAGGGAGACAATATGTTCCTGTTGCTCTGTGGCCATGACTGAGACACTTAATGAGCACTGGTTTCAAAGATGTGTAAGGTAGGAAGTTGAGGGGAGGGTGTCCCTGTGTGATTGCAAGGGTGTGGAAACCAGCTGTTCATTCAGCTCCATAGCATGCAGAGGGTAACAGATGAGACGGCTGAACACGTGGTGGTGGTGGTTGTATATGTACTGTTGTAAAGGTACAGGAAGGTATGTTAAAGTTCCTAAACTGGCATTGATTAAACCCCTAAAAACCCACATCTGTTCATCAAATTTACGTATTTAGAAGGTTTAGCCATTAAAAAAAAACTCCCACCATGCCTTAAAATAGCTTAGATTTAACTCGACACCTTTGCCTTATTTAGTATGCACACATCTATGAATATGCAAATAAGCCCTGTCTCTATCACCATGCACCCCTCAACCGTCGCCTGCAGCTCAACTCTACCTACTCACCTCCAGCTTTGCTCATCAAACACACATAAACCTGATGTTTTCTGTTTTGCTAGCTACACAGTGGCAAGTAGTAATAGAGGAGTGTGTCGAACTAGATACTGATTTCAAAGAAGAAGAAAAAGACGACAACGAAAATGACAAAGAAGAACAACTGTTCAGGGTTGCTAACATGTCAACTTATCAGACTGGTAATGTTTTTATAGATCACTTTCTACAATGTTGTTAACATAACAGTAATAGATAACATTACCTTTCAGCTTCACTAGTTTATTAAGTAGCTAATGATTATTTGTTGCTAACATCAGTCAAACCTTGTTACTGATTGCCACCTCTGTCAAGTTGATCTGAAAGTGAAACCTAGCATGTAAAATACCGATACGTAGCTACATCTGGCCTCTCCTTTGACACCCCTCATTTAGTGTTAGCCCCACCAAGCCCCTCAAGTTGACTGGATTAGTTCCTTAAGTATGTGACTGGCTGTCTGAATCTGTGTTTCTGAGAATGTCATTGGTAGACTACAATTCAAGGCAAAAATGCTCACCCATGGCATCGGCTGCTTATTTTGCTGATGGTGTGTATTGTAGTATATGAAAACACCATATGGACATGTCAACAAGGTTAAAAACTCTCCAACTTTTCATTTGAAGAGGTCTTTAACAAACTGCCATTGTAACAGTGTATTTTAGGGAGCATTCTAAGGTGAATAATGTGTCGTACAAAAATTTGAGGCATGCCTCTTTTACGGTGGTCGACATCCAGGTCGCCCTTACCTAGGAGGTCCAACCCATAGTTTTGGCTGCCAAGATGCTGGAAGAGGGATGTGAGGGTGGGCAGGAGTATGGAGGTTGTGTAGCTGAGAACCTTGGCCACCCCTCTAGCCTGCTGACTCCTGCTCTGAGGCAAACAGACCAAGGTCACAGAAAGATTTTCTACAGTCATCTCCAGATCAGCTGCAGCTGCCTCGAAGAATGAATGCAGAGATGCTTGGATACACTCTGGGGCTGACTTCATCAGTGCCCTAAGACCAAAGGGTGAGAGAATGGCAGTTAATATTATATATATATATATATATATATATATGTATATATATATATATATACATATATATATATATATATATACATATACATACATATATATATATATATATATACATATACATACATATATATATATATATATATATATATATATATATACATATATAGGGAGAGAGAGAGAGAGATAGATATATGTAACTAACTAACTAACTAACTAACTAACTAACTAAAAAGAACTCAAAATAATAACAAATTTTCTCAAAATATTGAGAAACAATACTAAGTTGTTTTACTTTTTTTTAATTGGCGAAAATGGGCTTCCATATGTATTTGTAATTAAATAAACAGTAGTTGATTTGTTTTCTGCAAAATTAAGCAATATTACAGGCACAAATAGAAATCAAAAGTGTATGAAATTAAAAGGTAAAAGTGTTATGCAGTGTGTCTTTTGGCAGGCTAAAATAAAACCAGTCAAATGAACTAAATAAGTTGCTAATCTATCCTGCAGACAAGTCCAAATGACATCAATCTCTTCTGAGCCTAGATTCTACCTCTAGCGTCATGCTTCAGAGGCATTGTCCTCAGGGAGTAAAAGTGATATCAACCACAATTAGATAGCATCAGTGTATCAGTGGCTCAATTACACCAGTCATCTCATCCTCAGACATGGTGGTGTGACACTGATGTGACCGCAGGCAGAGCAGGGAGATCGATTCAGGCAGAGTAGGACAGTAGTGCCATCTAGCTACCTGGCATCAAGAGCCTGAGCCAAAACATGGAGGCAGCTTGCAACTGATGAGGCTTCGTTCCCTGGAAAAACACACACAAAATATGCATAACATGCATATACAAACAAGGCATTAGAATCTCAGACATCTTAAACAGCAAACCAAGGAATCAGCTGTGAAAGAGAACAAGTGGGACAAACTGATGTCTGAATATTTCCACACCATCCTTACCAAAGAGTGAGATCCTGTGTCTTACTAGAGCTGCAAGCTTACAAAAGAGGCTGGATGTGAGGAGAAAAGACAAGTGAAGTAATGAGGAGTGGAAAAAAGGAATTACAGGACACGAAATCAGAAGAATGAGGGCTCTTCTGTTAAAGAAAAAAAAGCCTTAAATAAAACAGTTGAATTATTATGCAAAACATGTCTGAGGAATTGTCTCAGACTACTGTGTGTTTTGTTGGGGGTTGAAACACACCTTACAATCATCTCCTTTTCCTTTTTGGATGCGTGACTTCTATTACCACTTGAGCAGAGGGAAGTGGACAGGAAATACAGTCGGTGGCTCTTCACATATTGTTCCAAAAGAGGAAGGACAACCTGTTGATCGGAGTAATAGCCGGGTCACTTCATAAATCAGCATGTATTAATATATATATTCCCCATAAAATTTTGTCTGACTGAGTTCAAAGTTTTATTTTTAAGTTTACATGCTGTTTGACAACATCACATTCTGTACCTGTTTGGCCCCGTGTTGTATTGAAGCTACATCACAATCACTGGGAAAAAATATCTCAAAGACACGTTTTACAGCTGCACCATTACATCAGATTGATAACCCTGGAAGACTTGTTTATCACTTGTTCGTTCAACTTGTTTTCTTCACTCAGCTGATGTGAATGTCTTCAAGAGGTTCAGGGTACAAGCAGTACCTGCCTGTTTACAGGGTTCCTACAGCTGAAGACAAGACTTTTTATTGCCACTTTGAATTAAATTTAAGACTGATTTAACAATGACCCAAACTGAAGGGGAAGAAATAACACGAGTCAACAAAAATCATTACGACTTTATCTGTCTTGTGGCAGACAAGTGGTGGTAGAACAGGACTAGGAAGTACCTGGTGTTTGTTGGAAGGTTTTCTTGGCAGTTTTATATTTCTCACTCTGCATGTGGGATTCCCCAGCCTTGATCCCCACTGTGCATAGTATTAAACACTTTTTGCATAAAATGCACAGAGCCTCATATGCATTGCCTTGTTCCGGTTTCAGCCTTGCTGCAAAATCTTGGTTTAATAGCCAATTTTTGTCTAATTTGCACTTCCCTATTTTGTCCGGGGAACAGTGACAGCTAGCTAGCAGACAGTGGTTTGCTCTGAGTTTCTCTGCTAGACACAAAATATGAGGTTTTCTTTGTTCTACTATCCTGATCTGTGTGACGTTAGTGTGAGAGATATTTGGTGAATATTTAAAAAAAAATATATATATATATATGTTACAAATTAATTTTGACATCTTGCAATGCAACATCAGAAAAAAACGATTCACAAAATCCTATTTCCCATCTTAGCATTTTAAGACTTCAGAAAGACAAGACATCTTTATACACATTGAGGCCTTATTTTTAAATTAATACATTTAGTGCATTTTAAGACTTTTTAAAGACCCGCAGGAACCTTGTGTTTAACATGAAACGTAATGATAGACCTCTCAAGGACCTGTTGAGAAAAGAGTATAACATTTTGTACTCCATTAGCTCCTCTTATAAAGCACTAGCAGTTCACAGACAGCCAGATGGACAGCCAGACAGACAGAGCCGTGCGTGGTTGTGTGAGTGTGTGGTTGAGTGGGAGGTGTGGGGTGTAGAGATCTGAGACATGACTGTTCACGGTATTGGCCTACTGGGTCTGACTCAGTGGGTCCCATCAATGAAAAATAGACCCTTTTCATTCGCTGCCTCCTCGGAGGCAGAATTGTGTGGGAAGCTTTAATCAATGTCCTGATGGCAATCGACACGCCCACATGGATTTCCAAAATGGTTAAATAAATTACACAGCCATGAAAGGTTTTACTTAGAGGGGTTGCCCATAGCAACCACATAACAAAACTAATTAGATGACATAAATGAAATAAGAAAAAAGGCCAGGAAGAGGGAGGGAAAAAAATGGCATTGGAAAAGGGAAATTGGAAGGAGGCTAGATCAATGTCAGGTCTCATATCAGACAGACGATTTCAACTGTATTTAGATATGTATTTGATCTGAGGCAAACCTTGGGAAAAAAAATAAGTGGTTGCTGGTGTGGAGCTCTCTCTCCTTTAGACATCTGTCCTCTGGCTTGCATCACCTCTGGGGAGAAAAACACAATGAAATACTAAATCAAAGACAAAGACTTAAGCAACCACGGTACTACAAAATAGAAAAATATTAATAATAAAAGTGTTTCTGGGTCATTTTTACATCAGACAAGTTCACATACCCAGGCATGCTGTGAGCCATTTTGCGATGGTTCACATCACAACTACCCTAAATCAGACTTGCTGAATGAAGACTCAAGAGACTGTTGCTCGGTGTTGATAAAATGTGAGGATTCAGTGAAATATTCAAAACCTTACACTGTCGGCTACATGGTGCACTCATACCTTTGGAATGCATAATGTAAAAAATTCTTTTATGTGTTTTTTTTTTTCATATGCATCATGTTACCCAGCTCCAACACGTGCTCTTGGGCATCCTCGGTGTGACACAGCAGCCGCTGAAGGAGACTGTAGCCAAAGCAGTTGGCTACGGCTGGAAAGTCCATCCCCACTGTCTTCCGATCCCTGCAGAGGGAGTGAAATCAAACTGGGATAATGATACACAACCGCTGGAAAAGACAGTGAGCTCTAACCTTAATTACTGTACAATCTGGACTATGTATTTTATTTTTCTAAATTGTCTGCATACTACTGTGAAATGAAAATGGAGGACCTCATTTGCTACCCACCTCTGCTACCCACCATACTGTATCACATTGCCCTTTTACAATCATACGCTCATTCTGCACTCACCTCCACACAGTGTAGCCATTGAGCTGAAGGAACTTAAGGACATCCTGGGCTCTTTCTCTGAATTTAGTCTTCTCCTTGGCAGTCAGGCTATCATAGGGTACAAGCATTGAATGGCCACCCCCTCCTGAGAACAGAAATGGGTCAAGTACATTGCAATTTTGTTAACTGTTGTGCTCCTGCGGAGGAGAGGTGACGAGGCAAGAGGAGAGGAGAGGACTTCAGGAAATATTGTAGAATAGCTGCTGACACCCTGTTATGGTACCTTTACTCTCAAGTTCTACTTTCTTCCTCTTAGCCCAGGCATTGTGGTAGTTTTCAGCCAACTGTTCTGCCATACCCTACAGAGAATGACAAGAAAGAGAATAAAGTAAAATCTATTTACTATACTTTTTTGGCACAAGTATGCCAGAGATGCAGACACCAAGCCAGTTTAAATAATGGCCAAACATACCAGCTCCTCTCACTCCCTTTTTAAGCAGCAGACGGTGTCCTAATGGACCAGCAGGAGAGTCCAGGCCCTCTCCTCTAATAGGCAAACTACTTTTGTCAAGGAAATACATCAAGGAAAATGAGCCCTGTACCCCAAATATGATTACACAGCACTCCAAACATGTTACCAATGGCAGATGATTTATCTCTCTAACGTGACTTCACTTGTGTCACTGAGTTGTTTAAGAAGACAATTATGCCTGTGCAGTTAGACTGCAACTGCCTTAAGCCGCGTATATGACATCTGACAACTCACATTTATTACTCTGTTTAAATACAAGGCATTAGGATTATTTAAATGTATCTGCCAACACAACAGCAACACTGGTAATTGGCAAGCGTTAGCACCTCTGCAGATTGTTTGCCAGGATTAAAGGTCCAGTGTGTAGGATTTAGGAGGATATATAGGTAGAAATGGAACAGAATATAATAAGTGTGCTCTCTTTAGTGTATAATCACCTGAAAATGAGAATTGTTGTGTTTTTCTTACCTTAGATTGAGCCATTTATATATACATATGGAGCAGTTCCTCATCCACGGAGATCACAATGTTTTTACAGAAGCCCAGATGGACAAACCAAACACTGGCTCCAGATAGGGCCAGTTTTGGCGCCAGTCACGGTAATTAGAAGCCCCTCCGTGACAAGCAGCATCGGACATTTAATGTGAAACTGCTGTATTTACTGTTCTCCCAGTTTTAATCATCTGGTCCATTTGTTTTGAAGAGGAAGAGACCGCTGCGGATAATTCAGCTCCCGAAAAATGTCCCTAATGTCTGGATCTTAGGTTTCCAGAGAAAAAAAGGTGAGCACACATTAGCAGGTGTTGGGCTAAGGGCCTGGCCCGGACATGCCAAACAGCATCACAGATTTGTAATTTGTAATGTGAGACTGCTTTTTGTTTTTACCAGTGTGTATCACCGGGTCTGTATGTTTTGGAGAGGAGGAGACCTCTGCAGATAATTTGGCTCCTGGTGACAAACCTCCTGATTGTCTGGATCAGAAATAAGGTGAGCACACATAGCAGGCACTTGCACTTTTTTTACCAGTTTTAATCACCTGGTCCATTTGTTTTGGAAAGAAGGAGACCTCTAGGGATAATTTGGCTACGGGTAAAAAAAACTCCTAGACAATGAATGCTTAAGAAATTCTAATCAGAAGTTTCAGCTGGTTGAAATCTGCAATCCTCACTGCTAGACGCCACTAAATCTCCCTAAATCTTACACACTGCTCCTCTAAAGTATAATGAATGTTGTACCTAATTCAATGGTGTATATGGTAATAAAAAAATACTTACACACTGATCCCATGATAAGGTGATGCTGCTCATGTCCAAAGGTTTGGGGCTGAAGGTTGATGCTCCTTCAAAGGACAGCTACAACAGAGAACAATTGGCTGATGACTCAATTAAATAAAGTCAGAAGAAGTTTAGTTGTGAACTAGATGACTTCTAAGAGAAAAGACAGGTTTGGTGCCCAGATGCTGAGTGAATGTGGTCTATAAAGCACGCATACCTGTCCAGACTGAGATACTCTGCGTGTACAGGTATGTGTGCCAAATGCATCTGCTTCTTTGGTTCTCTCTATGGTCCATCCAAAGGCCAGCATACTCTTTATTGTTTCTTTAATGGCCCAGCGGTATGCCTCCTTCTCCTGGCAGACATATAAATAAACCCACATTTACACCTAAACATGGCAGGTCATCAAAGGACAGCAGAAGAGCACAACATGCTCAAACTATTTTGATATTAAAAACACTTTATAAGAAGTCTGTTGTCCACTCCACACATCAAAGACCATGAACCGAGGCACTTTAATCTTTTATATTACGTACACCACATTTGGTATGCAAGTGCCTCTGGGATTTCTCAGTTCACTGCTCTCTTTTTCTATCTTTTTGACTTCTCACTCTACCTTCTCAGCCAGAGCCCTGTATGGCTTGAGGAGAGGGTGAACCTTGGTGTTCTCGCATAGCTGCTCCCCGTGAACCCAGCCGTTGGCAAACTGACAGAGATAATACCCAGATTTGGTGAAAATCACACATTGAAAATATGCTGACATCAATATATTAGCTCAAGCACACAACACAGACAGATGTTTTGACACTGTCAATCGGACAAATTATCTTTCAAATGTATTCTTAAGTGGTTCAGGCCTGAACAGGATATCATACATCACCTCTACTTTGTCAACTTAAAAGGGAGAGTTTGGATCTTTTGAAGTGGGGTTGTATGAGGTACTTACACATTGTCAGTGTGTTACCTACAGTAGATGTCAGTTTGGAGAAGCAGGCAGGCAGTGCCACCACAGAGGCCAAGTAATGTACTGCTGTAGACGGAGGGGGCAGTAGAAAAACGTATTTTAGCCATCTAAAAATATTAATATCAGTTCAAGCAATGCTATATTTAAAGTATTTTCACAGCTTTACCTTGCTGTCAAGCGGTTATATCCATCTATGCTCTCTTCAAAGCCACCAGACTCCTGTGACAAAAACAGTAATTTTACCTCACACAAAACAGGAGTTGCTGGTCTAATGCTGCTTTGATCGGTTAACTTGTTTGTGTTGTTGTGTGACTTTGGTGAATCCGAACTACCCTTTAAGGGTGCTTTCAGACCTAGAGTTGTCTCTGGTCCAAATCAGGGACTAATTTGTTACAAAGTTGCATAATTGCCTAGAGTTAGTTCATGTTCTCATGGCAGCATTTACAGGCGGACCAGATAAAATGCCTTGTGCAAGAGGGCTGCTCTTGATTGGTCAGAATTTCTATGCAGGAAAAATCCAGGAAGTAAAAAAAACGTTGAAGGCAAACCATACAGTTTGAAAACGAGGCGCGGCTCCAACTAGAAAACAATGTTTTGATGCATTGAATGTGCTGAATGTGCATATTAAGGCAATAATGTGATTGCAGTTGGTTCAGATCAAGGTTGGAACACATTCTCACCACAAATGAACCGTACCAGAGTTCGTTTGTAACTGGACCAAGACCACCTCTTCAAGAAGGTCTCAGTCTTGTTGTTTTGGTGGCACCCGAGTGTGCTGCTACCCCTGTCCATAGCAGTTCATTGCTTAGCTTCTGTGGTGGTGCACCTGCCTGCCTCTCCAAACTGGGAGCGTGCCGACCACCATCTCCTGTAGGTAATCGACTGACTAAGGATAAGTAACTCATATAAGCAATCTTAAAATAGACCTGAACTAAACCTTTAATAGGCTGTTAAGATTTGAAGGATAATTATTGTGACATTACCTTGTCCAGTGACCACTTCTCATGAGTATGCTCTGCATACTTGTTCACAACAAACTCCAGTCTCTCTGGCACTGACACACTGGTGCAAGAAAAGAAATAATGCATCATGTAGCTCTATCCCACAGTAAACACATTCAGATAATACTGCTCTTCATTATTGGATAGATTTATCAGGAGTATAAAAATGCATTTTCATAGCCACACCTCTTTGATTATGACATTTTGTCCCAAAGCTAAGCCTCTCTACCAAATTACTTTACCTGGAGCAGAGCAGGTCATCAAGAATCAATATGTGCTGTTCTTTATCTATGATTAATAAACAGCCCTGGTCAGTATCTTACCTGGAGGTATCTACAGGCTGCGGGTCAAAGTGTCCATCTGTGTCCATCGAGGCATTTCTCTCTGCACTTGACGAACAGCCTGAGTCCATTTGGTCAGGAGGCAGGGCCTTGGCCACTGCAGCCAGGCAGTGGACACTCAGCTTAAATAACTGAGCCTCATAGGGCTGTGATGATGGGGAAGAAAGGGTGGTTTGGAAATGTAGTGTAGGAGGAAGGAGAGAAGAAATGAGACAGCACAGGACACAATAGGACAGGGTCAGGGGAAGCTGGGCAATTAAATGGCAGAAATAATTCTGGAGTAAAATAAAGTGTGAACAAAGTTTGTAATTATTAATGTTAAACAGTCCGTGCTGTTCCATTATCTGTAAAACGAAGAAACAATACAAAAATGTTTGCCAGCATCCAAATTTTACAAGAATGCAGTGTTCATTAATTTGTTGAACCAGTGTGTTAACATGACATTATAGGTTATATACACAAATGAAAATATATTATTTGAACCAAATCTCGCATATTGCAGAGCTGACATCCTCTACATTTGGATTTTGGTCAAGCCTAGTTTTTGCAAAATATGTCCAACTTTGTTTGTCATTTAATTTTAATTTTAAATTAAAAAAAAAAATTGTTCAATTCCAATTTAATAACACTGAATTTAATTATTTTGGATACAAAGACCTACCCGTGTTGCAGAAATAATTCGGCTGAGAGACCGTGTTGGAAACCTAAATAAGTGGTCAAGAAATACCATTTCTCAAATTGAATTCTAGCTGTTAATTCTCTCATCCTAACAAAAGAGAAGTTTGTTATTTACATTATGTTTAAAAAGTCTGGTTACTGCAGGAAAGAGTAACACAAGTGGTTGTAAACACAGTGAAAGTCAGCTGGGATAAAATCTAATTTATATAACCAGTTTTCCTTACAGTACAATTTTATTCAAATAAGTCTCCATTTTAAGTTATTTTCCAGCTATAGCCACTCTACAATAAGCATCATAAAATAAATAGGGCAACTGAAACACTATACGCCCACGCTATACTACACACACTAATATTTCTCTCAAGGGTTTCTTCTGTGCAGTGCTGACTCGGTTTCTGAGGCCGTTTGATGTGGGTCACAAGAGGGACGGAAATGATCTTATGAACTTAGCTCTTTGATGTTTTTCATGTTTCAGTCAGGTAAGTATCCGTCAGAAATATGCTGGCGCATGCATGCAGTCAACTGAGGAAACATTCAGTTATTGCTTATGTCTCTCACATTTCCAGCAACTCTGCGCAGTGGTGGGAGGTTTCGTACAAGGATATGAAAAATTTACTCTTAATCTCAAGTGTGTTGTATCTTCCTCCACTCAGCTTCTTCTACAAGTTTACTAAAGTAGAAAATCAAATACGGATTTTGCTGTTTGTCCTGAAATAAACTTCAAGGAGGGTGCAAAAAACAGAGGTGCTCAATCAGTGGTATTATCACACTGTCAAAAAATGAAACATTTATTCACTTTCTGCAGCTTTTTCGGTGCTTCACATAAATATTACACTAATTGTAAATACTTTTGACATGATTTTGAGACTGACACAGGTATTCAATATGGTTTACCGTCTTTGTCAAGGCCTTAAACACGCCCCAGAACAACTTTCTAGACAGGTGGAGCTCCTCTTCAGAGGCCAAACCCTGGTCACCCTGCGCTCCAGCTAGTGAGTAGTACTTCCACCTCAGCTCGTAGTGACTGGTCAAGAGCTGGTGGATCAAAGGATTAATGCACAGTCAATAAATTGTATCATTTTAAAGGTATACTATGCAGGTATTGTCAGTTATTGTTTGTAACAGTTTCCCCAGCGAAAGTGGAATCCAATCCCAGCTAACTCTAACGCTATATGTGCGGGGTTTTTTAGGCACTGTGCCCCCAGTTTTCATAGCATCCTATTGCTGCTTACATCTGTCAACTGGTCACTTCCTTTTCATAAAGTCCCAGTTGTGCGCTGTGCCCAGGACTGACCCAAACACACTAAAAAAAGAAGAAAAAACAGGCAGAGGACAGAGTCTCTGCAGACAAATGAAGCTCTAGCAAAAGTTCAGTCAGGTAGACAATACAGTACAGCTTAGGCTGTGATTGTTCTTTCTCACCTTGCCGCTCACTCCATGCATGTATGCTTACTCTCTATCTCTAGCTGTCATTGTCCAGGACTGTCAATTGAGTCATCAGCTGGTCTACAGTGACACACTTTCTCCATTATCCTATCGTCTTACTGCTTCTCGTTTCAAATGTGGTTCTTTTTCTGCCTGTAGTTCTTTCATGCAGCACCCTGCACCTCCCCATCACCACCTAGTCTTCTCGGATTCATCAGCCTCGCCCGCCTCATCAACCTCAGAGCAATCAGCCACCACATCCTCGGCCAGTGTCTGGACTCCATGGGGGGATTTAACTTGCTGTTGCTCAGATGTCCCAAAATCATGAAATCTCCCTCTGGTGTCGAAGCACCAAAAACTTCTGATAAATCTTAACCAGCACAAATCATCTGTTAATCTGTACACTCATATACTGTACTAAACATTATCTTTACTTTATTCATATTTGTCTCCTGATTAAATACACTTCTAGTGTGGCATAAGTGGTGATTGAAAGGGACTGCTTTTGCTTGAGTCTGTTTTTTCAGAGAAAATCCTGCATAGTACACCTTTAACTTAGTGTACTAATATATTTTCACATACACTGTAGTAAACCAGGATTTGTTTATTCACCTTTAGGGGCATCTGACTGTAGTCTGTGAGATGGGGAACATCGAAGACAAGACGTAGGAGAAGAGGCTGCATCATAGATGGCCGGAGTTTACTGAGGACACCAGCGAGAGCAGAATTAGTCACCAACAAACACACACACACACACACATAGACACACCAGATGAATGATGTTGTGACTGACTATCATGTCTCAGATGAGTATCACAAATAATTGAGAAGATGCCGTGGGCAAGATGTTAATTAATTTGTCAACATTTTGATTGACTTTGGTAAATTCCATCTAAATTGGGCAAAGACAGGCTTTACAGTGATTCATTAAATTTAATGAGTGGAAATAGGAGTGTGCTGATGTATCTGCATCAATTAACGATAATTTGTTGCCGTTTCTCATTTCTCTTGTCAACATATGATATGGTCAAACAGCAAAAACACGGTCAAGTCAGTGGATACAGGAAGCTAATGGTGCAATAATTCATGAATTAAACATGGCAGACCACATAAGATGCAGCTCAATAACACTGTAACCATAACATGTATAATCTATCAGCGACTTGCTGAAAAATCAATATCCTATCTGCAGGCAGCAACAACTCTGCGGGTTGCTTCACCAACTAAAAGCACTACCTGCACACAGCCAACAAACAGTCTTCAATAGTGTTTCTCTGAGCCTTGGTCAAGCTAAGAGCCCTGGAGAGGCTGTAGATTGCCTGGATGAGAGAATCCACCAGGAGAGCATGGTCCTCTAGAGCACAGAAGAGAGCTGCACATTTGGTGAGCAGGGGAAGCACTGATGTACACAAGTATCTGTTGAGGGCCAGAGCCATGTCAGTAGATCCTAAGTCAGCCTGCAATGAAAGAGAGGTTACACTTACAAGAGTCAAGTTGACCAAGTGGAACTAAACAGACAAGATGGAGGGAGGAGGCAGCAACAGGAAATGTATGTATTTAAGTTAATAATAAATAAATACATTTACAAACATGCCTATGGAAAAAAAATAAATCCCAATATAAATAATGAAATAAAAGTCCCCTGAAATACATAAAAGTAGTTCTGTGGGGAAAAAAATACTTTAAAAAAAGATTTATTTATAAAACAATACTGACTCATTTATATTTACATGTATTTATATATTTATATATTTATGGCTTTATGTATTTATTTTAGGGATTTATTTCATGGCCATTTTTATTTATTTTATAGGTATATTTATTCATTTATATATTTACTCATATATCTAAAATTTACTTAAATGGTATTTCATAGCAGTGAGGACCATGATCAGGAATGCAACCAATGTCTCCTCAGTTTGAACACAAAGATACATATATCAACCCTTTTAGACCTGAAGCGACATCACTTTTCTTGTGCTGCATTCATAAGCCTTTTCTAAGTATTAAAACCTTTCAACGTTAAGAAAATTGGTGTGATTTTTTTCAGAAACACGGGGAAAAGGGCAATGAGCAACTTGGTAAAAAAAAAAAAAAAAAAGGAACAATTTGCAAAAATAATTAACAGATTTAGAAAATAATTTTGAAAAAAGAAAAAAGCAAGGAAAAACTATATTAATAATAGTTATTATTAAATGTTAAAATTAAGTTATCTTATACTTTCTAAACTTTTTTATGACTACTTTTATTTTTTAATTTTCTATTTTTACTAACTTGTCGCTAATTTGCTCAGGTTTCAAAGGGTAAAGATAAAAGGTGAGAAATCAGCTTTTATCAGGAGGGATACATACTCTAAAGTTTCATGAAAAACAAACCACTAATTAATCAGAAGACATCTTTGTGAAGTGCACAAATATTTTTTTGATTTGAGAAAACCATGTTTGATTTAAGGTAGTGCACTTGATACATCAAATCATGTTAAACAGGATTTTTAACAATAACTAATGTTTTGATATGGTAAGGTCAATGCGAGGGACGGGAGGACAGGATATTTTTCATGGGTGACGGGGCGCAGCTCGGATTAATACAAAGTCACAGGTCACTCCTACAGTGTCACACTGGATCTATCAAGCAGCTGAACGGGACAGCAAAACATAATTTTCTCTGCTCACAGTGTCAAGAGAGACAGCTGCCTGAAGGTCAGGCAGAAAGCCAACTTCAAGTAGGTGGAGAAGGAAATCCTGGTTCTCGATGCCATACACCCTGTCCAGGAATAGAACCATAGCTGCCTTGTGGTCTGGGCAGAACACTGTAGATAGATCAGGCTCAACCACCACACCATCTGGACAAACAAATGAAAAGTAAAGATCAAATGTTGGGACCACATGAATTCCACATTTATCTACACAATGTGTGTTGATCCCATGTCCAGACTCAGCTACTGCCATCACCATTATGTACTGGATGGTGCCTGGAGTTTCCCACCCCAGTCATATGATAGGAAAGTCAAAGGGACACTGTAACTACAAAAAAATCACATCTTTAAGAAAATCAGAATTGAATATGCAGCCATAGCAGACAGGGCATGTTTCTTCTTCATGTGATGGCTTAATTTATTGTAGTAAGATCCTCTTATTTGACCTTTAGACACTGAAGGAACTTGAAAGGAGATGCTGATGACTCCCTCGAGATCCTGAATCGGGATGAGCGACCTCAGAATGGCTCTGATGCGGATAGCTTCTCCTTTGCCACCTTGAATCAACTGGATGACGATTCAGAAGAAGACATTGTTATTGGTCGGTGATTTGCAAACATGCAATGCTCAAAGCACCAAAAAAGGGTGAAATGCAACCCTAACTGTGCTGACAAGGAAATAGTCTCTACAAGTTTCACTGATTTAATTGAGAAAATACGCATACGTTTGGCACAACACTGGGCCCTTTCTATGCAAATGAGTCTCAATGCAATAACAGTCCAATTCACAAAGATTAGCAATTTAAGTCAGACACAGTTACAGTGAAATTGTCTGCATGTTTAGAGAGTTGGTGAAAACTGGAATTTGATATTTCATTCTGCCAGTGTGCTTCATACATGGCTTGTCTCTGTCAGGTTTAAATTCCTTGCCTTAAGTTTTGAGGAATGCCTTTGCACCTTGTCGGTCAGGACCTTTGGCTCGTGGTCTGAAAATTTTACTTTTTCCCTCTGCCATTGTTCTGTGATACTGCGTTACTGTGCTCTTGGTGTCAAGGCAACATTTTGCAACATGGATATTTGCAATCAGACACAAATAAAGGGCAAAGTGCACTCAGCTTCATGGGTGTGTTTGGGTTGTAGTATTATTTGCGCAGTATCTTTTGTGAATCTGACCTTGAGACGGGGGAGATAGCAGTTGCAAGTGATGCACGGTGCTATCAGCAGCTACAATCTATTCTTGTAAAATTTGTCCATCATACTATATATTGATGTAACATGATACAACATGAGTCTCAACATTATGGAGTTCAATCAGATGAAAACTGATTCATAGCTTCAGTTTTATGTCTAAACATACAGTATGTGGACCAGGCCGTTTTGTGGAAAGGTAAAAGCAATAAAAATGTTTGTTTGTTTGGCTCATTACTTAAAAAGCACTTTGCGGACTTTCTCCATTACGTTTTACTGTTTGAGACATCAGTGGATGTTGGTGCAGAAGCTGCTTCTGAAAGCTGGGAAAACACTCACATGCATCTCTGGAGCACAGCGCCCCAGCAAGTCAATAAGGGCCGAGTAGAAGGTCATGATGGCATGCCCCATGTGAATGAGGTCATCATCATTGTCCTGGACAACATCTCTGTTACAGGAAACAAACATAACTGTCACAAGCTTGTCAGCAAACTTAAATAAATCATTATTCATCATTTTTTTACATAATCAAATTATTGATTATTCCTAAATACAGCAGCTCATTAGTGAGATAAGATCTTTCCTTCTTATTCCCTAATGACTTGATTGTTTATTTGTAACTCTGACTGTAAAATCGAAGAGATGCAGACAGAGCAGTGCTCTGCTCCCACCCCACATAAATCCTGAATAACGCATCTTAAAAAATGAGCAGTGTCATTAAACTGTTGCCTTGTTGTATTTAGCTTATTTAACCTCTGTTTACTGAGGGATGGTTGGCTGAATACAGATGCTGCGTTCAGCCAAGAAATGCTCAAAAAGCCTGAGAGAAAATTACTCTTGAGACTTATTATCATCGGGCATGAAAACAGGGTGCTGAACAGGCTTATACCCAGTACAATGTTTTACTCCATTTGAACACTGTTTCCATTTGCCAATAAACTTTCAATGCATAACCAGCACAACAGTGAGCTTAAATTTTTTTGTGAAAAATGATGCAGCAGAAATTAAGAAAACACGGAAAACAATAAAAATGTATTTTATGAATATTTCTCTACACTTCAACATAGAAAATAAAAGGTGATGCACTAAAATTGTAATCATGTGTGTGTTCCTGCTGAACTATCACGGTACAGGGGTGGAGGTTCAGTGCATGCAAGTGCATGCAAAATACACTACTCAGTATGAAGATTAATGCCAGAATGTGGAACCAAAGTTTATGAACATGAGCACCGCCTGGACTCTTTTAGCTGTCTGCTCTTAGCAACAGGTGCTGAGACTGCTGGAGTTAAAGGTAATCCAAGAAAATTGACATAGTTATAGATGTAGCAAGATTTCTAGATGCAGTGGACGTTACAGGAGATGTGCAGTAAGAGTTGAGAGAAGCTTTAAAGCTCCCTCAAACACCTGGAAAAAGGAGAATATTATGTAGAGTGAGAAAAGGGTTTAATTTAGTTAGTGGAGATTTAGTTTAAATCCCGTGCTTGGCAGTAATGCAACATTTGGAATGCAAATCGTGCTAAACCAAAGAAAAAGCAGAAGAATAGGTGATAAGGTTAGCACAACAAGCAGATTGGTGTGTAAGTCTGTCACATTACAGCAAGCACAAATGAAACGGCGGAGCCGGAGGGCTCGCCTTTGAATTACTGGTCAGCAACAAAAGCAACAGAGAGAGGGTTGTGTGTAAAATAAGGACAGTGTGCCAGCATCACTCCACCAGTGCAGAGAATTGTCAGTGTAAACACATCCAAATGCGAAAATACATACATTGGCATTAGAGTTGCTTTTCAGTTTTATAGCCTGTTGTGACCCATTGTCTTTTTGAAAAGTGTTTGTTGAGTGTTTGTACTGTGTAAAACAGAGGTGTTTGAAAGGTCCTTGTTTTTATAATGAAAATAGTTTACAAAAGTTCTGGTGGGTAAAATACGACCTCAATCTCAAGCAAGAGAATTTTGTCTGTCTTTGAAACTTGCCATACTGTTAGTTCTAAACAAATGAAAAGTACCGTACCCTCATGCATTGGTTGTTTTTTCTGCTGTTCTGAACCTGCACCAAACTATGACTCCTACACCAGGGTATGAACCAAACCCTGACTTCTGTGTACCATTACCCCCCTAACTAAAACTGTTAGGTCAATAACAAAAACAAACTTTACATTTTAAGCTTTTACTTCAACTCACGCTCAACTTGCACAACATCGGCCATTGCCATGACAATAGACAACAACAGAACTTCCCCGTACGCACACTGTCGGAACAGACAAACAAGTCGTGGAGTCTGAATCCTGCATAAGACAGCTTGTCATGCATAGGTGTTTCTGGTGTTTGCCATATTTATCCTTTTCAATTTATTTTAAGAAAACATCATTGGCTAATATATATGCAGCATTTTCACATTTGTGTTTCCTAATTTAGTGCCTAACATATTAAACTATGTGTCCTTACATACATGCACACAAATACAAAAAAGGGGTAGTGCTCAGCCTCTAATACTGACAGTGTTCTGTTGGACTGGTAGGTGGTGCAAGGTCCATCCATAGAAGGGTCCTCTGAGATCCTGATGGCTTCCTCCATGGCTGCTAGGAGGCCATTTCCCCCGTCACCTCGCAGGGCAGGGCCAAAACACTCAGGCCGACGAATCAGCAGCCTCAACACCACATAGGCATTCTCCTCTACACTCTCACCTGTGGTGAAGAAACGCACAAAAGATGAAAATTAACCATCAGGTGGACTGGATGAAATTTTGGCTTCTGTGGGAGGGCATTTGTTTGTTTTAGATCCTATTTCACTCAGAGATTCATATTGATTTCATAGGAGAGGAAATCAAACTCACCAAGACCATCAATAAAATCAACATACAGAATGTGGAGTTTAAAGACTGTCTTAAAGAGGCACAGCCGAAATCACTGAAAGGCACTTGGTATGTAAATCCAATCCCATTTGGCTGAACTGTCGACACCCTCAAGGACAATTTGAATGGATGCCGTCTGGGCACCACTTCAGAGTAAGAAAAATCAATAGTAGAAGCAGCAGAGAGTTAATTACCTCTACTGCAAATTGTTGACTTAATTGGGAGCGTGACATGATGCAGCCTCTTGTGCTTTTTTAACTTTGTATTTGGCTCTTGCTATTCTAGCACCGTAGCAAACATCCCAGGTGTAATAAATGCCCTGAACAGGTTACAAGTCAATACTATAACTGAATATATGAATACATAAATAATACTGTTAGTGAAATACATTAGTTTTTAAAGGCTACCAAAAAATGCATTTCACTTAAAGACAAATGGGCAAAGAAAATAACTTAGGCCACCCACATTTCAGTAATGGGACAATTCGGTTAATTAGGTAAATTCAGAATGATATATTTATATAAATGTAAATGTCCTATCACATGACATCTATTTTGAATGGGAGAGCTGTGGGTAGCACTAACTGGTTACCATTGCAGAAGACAGCAAAACGTAGAAAATCCAGATATCGCTCGCCCTCCACAGGGTTCCATCCGATATCAGGATAGCCTTTAGCCACTAGCATCGGACAGCTCTGGAGACCACAGCCAGCAAGGTACTGGACCACCTGGGTAGTAGATTGGATTAGTTTCACAGCTACTGGGCTGTTCCAGCTACTGTAATGGGGTAGAGCAAAGACTATGAAGATTTCACAGACAATGACAGAGCCACCATAACATCAATAACAGAACTGAGTGAAATGCAAAATAATATGGAATGGCAGAGCATGTTCATAGCAAACCAGAGCACTTATCTATTAACAGCAGTATTGTGGAGGAAGACACAGAATAATAAACTCACCTTCTCTAGGTCAGGTTCCCTCAGCGCTAAGGCCAGTTCATTATTATCCATAACAGAGGCTGCTGCCACATCCAGGGGAGTGGCCCCACGCATGGAAGGTGAAGCTAAGGGATGAAGGCATAAAACAATCTGAACACTAACTCATAAACTATATATATATAATGTCAGGATATTGGGGCTTTTTTTTATCATGGGGTTGCCATCCTAAAACCTTCACAAGGTTATTTCCTTGAGTGCAGAATACCCGAGCGAAAAGTGAAAAGGTCAGACACAAAAACACATATATCTGTGTAATTAAATACCGTTTTGTTTCTACCGTTTTTTTTCCCCGTTAAAGGGGTTTTTTGGGGGAGTTTTTCCTTATCTGCTGTGAGGGTCCAAAGGACAGAGGGATGTTGTATGCTGTAAAGCCCTGTGAGGCAAATTGTGATTTGTGATATTGGGCTTTATAAATAAAATTGATTGATTGATTGAAAATACAGGTCCTGCAATATTTTTTTTACTTTGTAGACAACCTTAGTCAAACTTTCAAAGTTACATCCTTGCAAGAGCAGCACTAGCTATGGCCTCAATAGTGAAGTTGAACATCTCTTGAGTGAAGTTCTGTAGTGTAAAGAAGAGAGAATAAGATATACCCAATCCAACACTGCTGTTTTCCAGCAGGTAGCTCAGGTGGTCAAACAGGGCTCCCTGATTATGACGGCTGATGCGGCAGAAATAACACAGGAATCGACAGCAGCTCGCCACCATCTTGGGAAAAGTAATCTCCTAAAAGAAAATCAATTCATGGATATAAAGAAAGGAGGAAGTAGATGGTACAGCTGACTTTACTGCAGGGTTTATTACCCTATTAATGATGCATATCAGCTATAACACATGATTTACCCTCAACTTTGAATTATGACCTATGGAATACCAATACTGTCACAGCTAATAAAATAACCTGTGTCTTTCTTACACACATTTTCTCCATATTATCACGATAAATTATTCTCTCACCTTTGATTCCCTTTCTCCGAGAACACTGACCATCACCTCCATCACAGTCTCATGCATCCCCAGTGCCCTCATTAGGTTGGGGTGCTGGTAGAAAACTTTATTATTCATGATGTCTCTGCACATAAAACAGTGTATGTAAAGTAAAAAATTGGAAAGCAAATGTAAGGATATTTTACACATCATGATGCATATATGCTACAAGTTAATCAATCAATCAATACAAATAATTACAAGATCTTAATAAATCAAGAGGTGTCAAATAAAGCATTACAAATGTCCCCCTACCCTAGTCTTCTGATCATCAGCCTCTCCTCCTCTTTCCCCATGCGCACACTGAGGAGGGAGCGGATTTGGCTCAGGGAGGACAGAAGAGCCATGGTGTCTTCTACCGATGCCTGGCTGATTGTGTAGGCTCTGCAGAGGGGTCCTGCCATTTGGCCCCCAAGGCCCTGATACTGGCGGTGCAGCAATGAGAAGACAGCTCTAACCAGTTCAGGGTCCTCCATCTCAACCTCTTGAGCCCAATGCACCATAGTGTCAGAGATCAGTGTTTTGAGGGACTCTGGAGAAGAAGTAAAAGTAGAAAGAGCAGCAACTGAATGTCATGTTACTCAGTTTTTGGATATTTTTTAGGTAGCTGTCTGGCCGAATTCAACACGTCTGAGACAACATCTCTGGTTAATATTTCATGTTCTCATTCACATGTCCACTTTGATCCATCTCCTCATTAAAAGTTCCCACGATATGAAAAATACACTTCCCCAGTTTTAATCGTGTGTCCCTGTGTAAACACATGTCAAAGGGTCAGCATCAGAGTATCTTCACATCAAAAGCCCAGTCTTTTCTCTCTGTAAATGGTTTCAAATGTTTCATGACTCATCCTGCATTCAGGGGCAATTACAAAAGTTCATCCAATTTGGTTGACTAGGTAGCCACACTGGTCATATAAAACTGCACTTCACCATTTGTGGGATGTAAAAGCTAACAGAGCAATATGGAAAGAGATAGGTAGAGATGTGTGTTTGGATACCAGTGGGCAAATTTCCAAAATAATGTGGCGTAGGTCTAATTTATTCATCTCTCCTTCATCTTGCACCTAATCTAACAATGAGGAAGGTGGAGCCAACAGTCCACTCAGCAGCAGATTCCACTGCAGCTCCGTATCACACAAAATTTTAAGCCGGCCCATTTTTAGTGGCAAAAATCAATTGTGAAGTATCTGATTTCAGTCCCTTAAGTAACTGTACGCTGCTCAAATATTCCTTTCACTGTAAAATACTTCACAGCTAAAGACGCTCTAACTTTTGTTTAAATGGGACTTAAATACAACTCAGCTAATCCTCTATATTGATCCTGAACCAAGAAATGCTGCACAATCCCATGTGCACGTAAATTAACAGGCCAAAATGTACAAAACATAGATGCACTTACTGGCAATCTGCGGTCTACTTCCCTCCTCCTCTATGGGTGTCTTCTTCAGTCCAATGACTCTCACCACAAGACTAAGAAGTCGCTCTTTTAGAGACATCTCAGCATCCTCTTCATCCTCTGTGTCACTATCCAATTCAATGCCTGCACAGCAACAGCCAGTGAGATGAGATTTACTCAGTAACAATCATGGTAAGAGCGTTCTCAGAGCTTTTTCATAGTGCCTTGGCTCAGTGTATGAATGAGTGAATGAACCAGTTAAATATAAACAGTGTTCATACCACAGTGTGTGTTGAGCAGGTGATGGAAGTCTTGCAGGAGCTGTTGGATTTCCTCTGGGCATGGACAGTTCTCCTGCTGCTCATCCTTTGTAAAGCTCAGCAGCATGTTGATCTAAAGACAGGTCACAGATGAAACACACAGAAAAGAAAATAGTCTTAAAAAATGCCACAGTTTTATTGTAAATCATGATGACCCAGCATTTCTATATTTTTAAGGTTTTTACTTTAAGAGTGCACAGCTCCTGGAACAAAGCAGAAACCACAACACAGCATTTTAAACACTACTTTTTAAGCTAATGCTAAAAACACAGGAAGCAATGGCGAAGTGTGGCAGCCACTCCAAGCTGCGTTGATACTAGTACTAAAAGTTGGGGATATTTTAACTTTCTTCAGCAAATTGCTGGTAGAGAATACCTGCAGTCCTGTGACTCCTGTGACATACTGACCTATGTTACAAAGAATTTTATCCCATCTGAAACACAAAAACACCTCCCGGCTGCAGAAAAATCTAATTATTGAGGCAAGCCTTACTTCAGTGCTGCTTGGTGTGTTTTCAGCGTAACATTTAGAATTTCATTTTAGCAAACTCAACCTGCTCCTGTGGAGGTGAGCGGAACTCCTTGGTCTTGCGGGCAGTGAGAGCGGCAGACATGTTAAGTGCCTGCATGACCTGGTTGTAGCGAAAACGCTGGTTCTCCTGCAGCTGACCAACAAAGCTGTCAGAAAAGGCAACCACAGCTTCTACCCTGTGGCGCACCTGGCAGTCACACAGGTAGGACAACAGATGGCAGAGCTGCAGAAAGAAATGTATTTAATCTTCCTTTATGGCTCATTTAAAGCAGCTTATAGGAATGTAACGATATAAAACAACAGGAGAAAAATGACAATTGTCAAAGAAATCTGTTGCCACGTTCACCTCGAGTTTGACAGCTTCTGGAAGCTTCATTTGAAGAAGTCCTTCTTTAGGGGTGTCATCTTTGTTGTTGCCCCCTTTCCATTGTTCTTCATCATCACTAGCTTCTTCTTCCTCTTCCTCGAGGGTTTCAGGATCAACAGAGAAGACTCCAGGCTCTATCAGGCTCAGAACTTTCCCAAGGTCCTCATCCCCAAATACCCCCATAACCAGCAGTGTGTAGAACAGCCTAATTAGGGGAACCAGTAGAAGCTCAATGCTGCCTCCTACAGGATCCCTCACACCCTGACCCACAGCCCACACTCCAGCAGTCAGCATCTCCACAGTCAGGTCTTTTAATATGTCCAGAGGGATTTCTGGGCTGTTTGTGCAGGATATTTCACCTGCACCATCTCCTTCCATCCCATCACTCCTGACAAAACACGGAGATGAGAAATGCATCCGTGGTTTTAGGGATGTACTGAGACTAGTGCTGGAAATGCCCATTGGAGGCTGACTATTCCCCACATTAACACCATTAGCAGGGCTGGGATAAAGGGTGATTTCTCGGGTCGGGTCAGTCATAGGCACAATATATTCCTGGTTCATCATTTGACATGCTGTGCTGTAGCTGCTGAGGTGAACCTAAAGAACAACACTTTATTATTTACTCTACAAACACCACACTTTCCCGAATGTTACCCAAAGAATAACATAAACTCAATCAATCACCTGAATGAGCAGCTGGTAAAATGCAGTACGGAGCAGACCAGGGAGATGGGGATTCTGAATGGCATGAAGGACCTGGGATTGGTCCACGTGGCTGCAGAGGGCATGACAAACTCTGGTGTTTCCAAGGGCGCATAAAGAGCAGTAGAGGAGGAGTGTGTGGTGGTGAAAGGTCAAGAGGTCATCATGTTCTGACAGCTCCAAAATGTCAACAGACCTAGATGCATTGTCATCAAAACGTAAACACAGTTTCAGTGTTGCTACTTGCTCAAGATGAAATTAAAGCTCCAGTTGATGACTTCACACAATGTCATTCTGTTGCATTTTTAATGATGTTATACAATAGACTAGTGTGTGTTGCCTGGTGTTTGCAGATCACAGTGGAACAAGAGGCATGTGGGTAAACGACACATGCATTACTTCCTGTGCACTTAAATCTGCAAGCCCCATTCCAAAAACATATTTGTTTCAACTCTTTTACCTGTTTTCATCAGGGATCTGAAGGGTCATGACTTGCAGGGGCTCACAGCACTGGATTCTCCAGCCATGGTGCTCATCAGGCCGATCCACCATCACCTTTAATGCACTGTCTGGTACCCTGGTCCACAAAACCGGGTTGAGATGCTGGACCTGAAACCTTGGAGGACACTGAGGGGTGGCATTCCTTCTTTGGCTGCGAAGCAAACCTGCTGACAGTGGCATCACATTCTGGATAGAGCAGAAGGAAAATGCATAAAAAAGCTGTGGCAAACCACTTAACATTTACACAGAACAGAACAGGCTTAACCACCGATTGAAGAACAGACTGAGAAAGTTACCTTACAGAGCAGAATTGCCTCAACACTGAACTGTTGACTAACAAGCTGCAACATAATTAATTACTGATCCAATCTGTCAACAACAGTTTGTCTAAATTTTTTAAGTATGTTGCTCTAATATCATGCTGACAAGCAGACAGGGGTAAAAAAAACACA